>NC_059398.1:3005676-3738176 GCF_905220565.1 Melitaea cinxia
GTTGAAACAAAGAGAAACGGAGTGCATCACTTTCCATTAAATGTTCCCATAAACTTCGCTGTTAATTTTATGACTACAGTAAAATTTGTAAGCCATTAAGTTTAAGGATCTGAGCATTCGATTCATTTGCCAACTTTCGAATTCCCTCTAGCTTCGTTTCGCTGCTTCGGTCTCTTAAAACAAATAAAACTCGAACGTTACCTTCAAGCATGAACAAGTTAATCCTTTCGATCGGAATGTCGAGTGTCGAGCACATCCTATAAGCTGGCGTTATCACAGGCTACGGGCATCTCAGGCGCGCCGGCGCCGCCCGCGCCATTGTTAGCCATACCGATGTTACGTCCTGAACATGCAATAACGCAAGCCAGGATGAACGTCCGATGATCCCATTTTAACTTCACGAACTGATTACATACATACTTGAATTACCTACATAGCTTTTTATTTTAAAATATATGTTGTAGGAATCTTAACTTGATCGTTTTAACTATTTTTAAGTAATGAATAAATTCATATTTTTATCATACACGCGTTCGTCTGTTCCTAAGATACGTAACTACGCCTATATAATACATACGCCTGTGGAATTAGTTGACGCATATACATATATTAATTTTCGATAAATACCATCATATATAATGTATGAATTAGGGAAGGCAAAATATTTTTTTATGCTCGAAGACAATGTTTAGCCCCGGGAATTTACTTGGAAGGCTTCGATGTTTCGACATCAGTATCAAATCGACATAGATCATGTCAGCGGGATCTATAAATATAAAATGCCACTCTGCTCGTGAAATGTATAAAATATTCTCTAGTATATCTTATTCTGTGGCGACGATCCGTCTAGGTTTCTTTTCAAAGCTGGTTTTTATATATTTTAACTTTCCATTTGTAGAACATCTTAAGTTATAGCTAAGGCTTTTAGTTGTGTGATTCTGCAACGAGTCAGTTTATTTGTTGGCTTTAAATATATTCGTAAGAACATTCATTTAACATTCGATTTACATATATAAGGCTTATCATTTTACGCGTTATTTAGTATCATCTGATACACTGTAAACTGATTCTTAAAGTCAAGTAAAGTCAAATATTATTTGCATTAAAAAAAATTTCCTACTTATTTTATAAACAATTTATAGTTATTACAAATTGACTTATTCGTAGAAGTTCTATTGAAAAGTAAAAGCTTTTATATTTTTAAAATGACGTAGAATTCATATCCTATTCATGTCAGGATCAAAATTGATCATATATATACAAAGATGGGAGAACACAACTTTACTTTTCGGCTGCAGCGCGGTAAACGAATGCACGAAAACCAAATGTACGTATGATAAAATGTTCACTGTGGGTGTTCTATAAGGTATGATAATCAAAAGCTTACTTCATTTCTAAACTCTTCACGTACAAATAAATGTATTTCAGTTTTTATTGCACCGAATAGTTTCGTCACTTCAACGCTTTAAGCTTACCAACTAGAAAATGGTCAAGCAATGAAAATTGTTAAATTATTGTTAGATATTTTTTATTAATGTAGATGCACCTGGATTTCACAATAAGCGCGATGAGCTCAAAGACCGTCCACTCGCCGCCATTCACTATAATTATGAGAGTGGTAAGCTCACTTGCCCACTTTGTGCAAGGGAGTTTACTGCAAAAATCGGCTATATAAGCCTTTTTCGTAGGCACCAGCGCCTAGCCCTGTAAGGGGTCGAAGTGGTCGCCATGGCCAAAATTCGGTCGGATACATAAGACACCTGGATTTAATTAATACTTCAAATAAAATAGCTTGTAGGTAAGCATTTAAGTGTTAGTTATAACTGAGGTAGATCACAGCAGGAAATATCTTGTTCAAGTCTGGAGCAGATCGACTTGGGAAGTACCTCGACCTTACAGCAGATAATAGCTAAGTTATACTGCTCTCAAGCAGTGTTGTGTTCCTGTGATGAGTAAAGTAACCAGAGCTCCTGGCTTAGCAAGCCTGGGAGAGCTTGCGATGCTTCAAGTGTTGCAGGCGTTTATAGGTTATGATAATCGCTTACCATCAGGTGAACCATACGCTTGTTTACCGACCCAGTTGCATAAAATAAAAAAAACTTTTTGAAATTGATTTTTTGTCTTTTACGATTTTATAGATTAAGGTTTAATAAAGTTAAGTTCAGAAGTGGAATAAAGCAAGTACTGTTTTTAACTTATATTTGCAATTTAGTTATGTAATGACATAATACGATCACATCATAGGTAATACATACGTGAAAGTGTCCTTAGTTTTACTACCCATTTTCCGTACCGTAATTTTCAAGCTTATTACTTTAATATAATAATATATATATTTTTTATTTAAATATTTGTAATTTGTAAAGGCAAGAATTTTTCATGTTTATAAAATGTACACAAGAGTAGTACACAGTATACGGGATTAAAAATCTAGCTAAACGAGTGAAAGGCAACGCTAAAGACGTCTGGGTATTGTCAACGAGGCAGTCTCGAAAGTGCGGTAGTTAGCGGGCCGGTGTCATGTTGATTTAAGACCGGTACATTAAGTGCCTGCGACCGCGCGGACCGGCGAATTTACGAACTAAATAACCTCAGACGAGTTACTGTCTGTGATCGACTAGGATTGATTTTGACCTCGTTTTGAAGATTATCTTATTGTTCTGGTTTAATGGTTGTATGCTTATCAAATTCAACTACGGAATAAGAACGTTTTAGAGTAACGTTCGTATGTAGGTACTTATAAATACATTTATTAGGATTATTTGTATTTTAAAAGGTTGAAGGATTTCATTAAAAGAACAGATATGTTTCATGTAACTACTTATCACTATTTGAGTGAGTACACAATAAACTTTTACTTAGTCTTAAGTCTACTTATTTCCTATAATCTATACTAATAAATAGAAAGCATTTTTTTTTGCTAGGTTATACTGCGAAAACTACTGAACGGATCGGAATAATACTTGCACCATAAGATGCAGCGTGTTTCGGAGAAGGTTTTAGTATATGTTGGTATTTACTTATCGCGTAAAAAATATGGACGAACAGAAGTCGCTAGTGTATTTATATGACACAGTTGATATCGCGTAGTATCCATGATATTCAACGAGTAAACTTTAAAAATATTTGTTTTGTTACAGGCTAGTGAGTCTTACGTAACATTTAGGATATTACCCTTTATTGCTATTCCAGTCTAGACGGATAATAAAACCGCTAGACGGAGACGTATAAATTTTAATAACTATGGGGTACGAGCCAATAGTATTGCGATTACGTATCGCTTTCAGGATATCTTGTTTTAACATCGAGCACATTTGAAGATAAAACAGTACTTGTAATATTTGTAACTGCGCTTATGTAAAGACTATCGGCGATCTATATTCTAATAAATATGTTATATACAATTTACAGAAACAATATAAAAATATATATAATATTTTTTTTTTATTGCTATTATATATATAGATAAAAGGGGTAAAAACGAAAATTGAAATACAATGAAATAGAAGGGAATGTAAATTATCTTCTTAAAAAGATACAATAAAGATAAAAAAATAAACTTTTTTCCGTAATTTTGATACTTCAAATTAAAACCCATTCATCATTACATCATCATCATTACAGCCTATACAGTCCACTGCTGGACATAAGCCTCCACAAGTTTACGCCAAAAATAACGTGAACTCATGTGTTTTGCCCATAGTCACCACGCTGGGCAGGCGGGTTGGTGACCGCAGTACTGGCTTTGTCGCACCGAAGACGCTGCTGCCCGTCTTCGGCCTGTGTATTTCAAAGCCAGCAGTTGGATGGTTATCCCGCCATCGGTCGGCTTCATAAGTTCCAAGGTGGTTGTGGAACCTTGTTATCCCTTAGTCGCCTCTTACGACACCCACGGGAAGAGAGGGGGTGGCTAAATTCTTTAGTGCCGTAGCCACACAGCACAACCCATTATCATATACCAATTTTAGTGTTCTATGTATTCGTAAAAATAATATATTTTTATCATCAATCATGTAACTCGGACAGTTTATATACAATTTTACATAACATAAAACAATATCGACCATTGAACTGGAACAAATAGCATATTTATTAAGTAACGAGTTTTTGCATATTCTACTTACAGTGCGTAATAGATCGATCACATGAGACTATCGCGAAAGATATAATACGAAAACAAAACAAAAAAAAATATGAAAAAACATACATATAAATAAAATACATTCGAATCAAGAAACTCCTCCTTTTATTTGAAGTAGGTTAAAAAGATATTGAATCGAAACCCGACCGATGGCAAGATTTCTGTATCTATGTTTGATATCAGTAGTTGTAAAAAAGGGGGGAACTGTTATGGTCTAAAAATTATTATCTAGAGATTTAAGGGCATTGAACTCCTGTCCTACGAAATAAAGGATGAATTAAGCGTTTAATGTCACTTATCAAACGGCTAGATAACACGATTAACGTCTAGTCACAATAACCAATTTGTCTTGATTTGGGTTAGATACGAGAAATAGCTTTTTTGTAAATATTGTATGGAGTTTATGAAAAATTCTAACTCATACCTAGAAGTTGAAATACATGATAATATGGGAATATTAATGTTATTTATTTTCATTACTAGACAAATGAATTCGAACATCGCTAGACTAATTCGTAGAACTCGCGACAGAAAAATATAGACGAAACAGAGCCTTTATGATGTAATTTTAAAATTAAACAAATGCCGAATCATTTTAATATAAATAGACTTGATGAATTAAAGCACTATAACTTTTTAATTAAGTTCTTATAATTTTATGCTTAACAACAGGTATAAATTATTTTAAATATCAAAGGACGCGACCGAGAAGAATTTCAACCCACACTCTTGAGACCCAAAATAGCTCTACACATTAACGATGAATTATTTATTATTAATTTATTTTAATAGAGATATTTTAGGAATACAGCGTCTCAATCAATATCATTAATGAATACTATTTAGATTCGACGCTTGAATTATGACGGTAGAATTAGCTAAACAAAATTAATTAATTTTTGTAAAATATATTTTATACTATACACTTTCCGTCAACCCGCAGTGGAGAAGCGTGGTGGATTAAGCTCAAATCCTTCTCCTACATGGAAAAAGAGGCTTATGTCCAGCAGAGAGATGTTACAGGTTGAATAGTTCGTTTTATATAGACTATCTTTCAATTATATTATTAATCATTTGTCACATTGACAGACATCAATGAATATTGTCCCACTATCATCACTCACAATTTTTTTTATAACCAAAAAGGAACAATGGCTACAAAGGGGATATGAATAGGATTCATTCATAAACCGTACAAGCTTTTATCAATCGCCTACACTTCACTGACCTTAAAAAGAAAAATAAGTTTTTGTTGTCAAGATAATCCTTTCAATATCCTTATTCCCAAATTCTATGCACGAAATTCTATTTAACTCATAGTATAACCTAGAATAGAATAGCCTTACAATTACAAATGTGCATAAAGGAAGAGGGAAGCCATGATTCAGCGTCTGAACTTGTCCCTTAAAGCCGTCTCTGATTGGGGTGATGCAAATCTGGTCAAGTTCAACGCCTCTAAGACCCAGGCGTGTCTCTTCTCGGCAAAACGGAGTCCTTTCCAACTGACTCCCTCTTTCCGAGGTGTGCCCGTGCCCATATCCGACCACCTGGAGCTTCTTGGCGTTACTCTAACATCCACCCTCAATTTTGGCTCGTACATAGAGGCAAAAGCTCAAACAGCTGCCAAAAAACTGGGCGTCCTCGCGAAGGTGAGACGGTACTTCACTCCGGAACAGCTTCTGAATTTATATCAAGCACAAGTTCGATCATGCATGGAGTACTGCTCTCATCTTTGGGATGGTTCAGCCAAGTACCAGCTGGAGCTTCTTGAATCAATTGAGAGACGAGCCAGGAGGCTCATCGGTGACGATGCACTGGTCGCCAAAAAGCTGCAAAGCTTACATCATCGGCGTAGGGTGGCCGGCCTGTCGGTTTTTTATCGGATACACTTCGGAGAGTGTGCGCAAGAACTCCATGACCTGATTCCTCCCTCCCCCTTCCATCATCGTACAACCAGACGCTCTACGTTTCGTCACCCTTATATGGTTGACATTCCCCCTATACGCACTAAGCGATTCGCTAGTACATTCTTGATCCGTACGGCCAAAGAATGGAACTCTCTACCAGCGTCTGTGTTTCCTGAAAGCTATGACCTGGGGATCTTTAAGTCGCGAGTGAATAGGTTACTTCTAGGTAAGCGTGCTCCATCTTAGACCGCATTTTCACTTATCATCAGGTGAAATAGCGGTCAAACGCCAGCCTATCTATGTATAAAAAAAAAAAAAAAAAAAAAAAAAAAACAGTGAATGTTGCAGTCAATGGGGCGTCAATGTTTAAAGTTTTTGCCGTCATTAACAAACACCACGGCCCATTTGCGACCGCGGATTACGTGATTGAGTCATTAACGCGTGTACCTTTTGTTGTACGTTATCTATTGGGAGCGATAATTAGGGTTAACGTGTGTGAGAAGTAATTTTAGTCAACTTCCTACGAGAATTCTTTAATCTTCAACTACATATTTCTAATATACTAACAATCTTTCAAATCCAGACTACGGCAATAAGCAAATAAAAGAGAAGATATTGCATTGTTTCAAACGCTTAAAAAAGATACAAAAAACCTGAGAGACTGAGTAGATAGAGGTATTATATACCTATCATGAATGTTTTGAAGAAAGTCCTTTTTTACATTCAAAAATTCAATAAACACAAAATTAACGTAATAAAATCTTATATATTATAAATATACTGATTGCAATATTATGTACCTAATACCTATAAACACATAGGTACGCAAGGGAGTCAACTGGAAATATAGTTATAATTAGATATATAAGGAAGCCTACATTTAATTTCAAGAATGTTATCAAAATTTAAATTCCTCGCTATTTCATTTATTCAAATAACGGTAAATACGTTTTTACTTTAAAAAAATAACTATATCAGCTTGAAAAAAAAAAAATCAAAGCGGCCAGTTTTTACGTTCACGTATCTGTTTGAATAAAACACGCAATGCTATAATTATGCCGGTATATTCTTTAAGTATTAAGTAACACTTCGAGTTAAACGGGAAACTAACAAGATAAATTAATTATTAATTATAAACTTATAAACCGTTACTTTACACCTAAATATAGCCATGTCGGAGTGATGCAATGGTTTTAGCTTTAATTAGTCTAAACATTTTTATATACAACATATTATTTACAAAATAAATTTACTATTTCTTTTATTATTCTACAATTACTTTTAATCAAATCAAGAGTGTGTTTTCATATTAATTTATTAAAACTTTTTATTAAAAAAAAGATTAATATTGATAATTTACATGACTTCATTCCTATACGGTCTAGGACTGCCTACCCGGGCGTCCTGGATATCACCGATAAATGTGTTCCCCTGCGATAAAAAAAAGTATTTATTTAATATCCTTGTTTAAGATTTAAGGTTCCATTACTCATGGTCAGTCAGGCTTGCTGGTAAGTATATATCAAAATAGTACAATAAGCAATTAGGTATCGTAGATCTACATATATGTATATATAATTGACTACAATTTCTTTTAATTCTATTTTATAATATTCATGATACTTAGCCAAGACGATTGATAATAAAACTTTAGTACAAGAGCTACAGCCATTTACTTTAATAAATTAGAATATTTTTAATAAACTGTCATACATATATGTACACTTCATATACACCAATAACGTACCCCACGAAGCACTGACAGCTTAAGTACAAGCCCAAGTAAAACCAATGACAAATGACCTGTTATTACTTTCATAGCTACTTCACGTACCTTCTAGCAGGCTTTTAAGTGCTAGCATGTATTAGCATAAACGAGATCTCTCGCTAATGTAAGACAATATGAGCTTTACGTTCCAGTAAAAGAGGCGATTTTGTTAAATCATTGCAAAACAACAAGAGCCCACCATTATATAATAATTGATAAGATTATTCACAGGGCTGTGATTTCGCGTCCATAGTGATTCCATTTTTTTTATTATTTTTATATCATTAAAACTATACACTAATGTATTTTAATCGCCCTAAATATCCATTTTGCCATTTTATCGTTATGTCATTACTAGATGATATACTTAGTTAGAAGTAGGATTTGGATTTGGAACTCTATATAAAAATGGGCAGACACATTATAATAAATATCTACAACACACACACAGTCGACAGTTCCTAAAGTAAGCAACTTAATGCTTATGTTATAGGTAACAGCCGACTAGTATAGCTACATATGTATATTTTTTTTCTTCGATAAATATACATATAAATACTACATATATAAATAAATATATATTACACCCAGACTCGGGGTGGGAATCGAACCCACAACCCCCGGAGTATAAAAGCAGGGTCGCTACAAACTGCGCCAACACTTTATATTATAAATAACAACATTTTTTTATTCGCTTTCTTAAAACGTTAATCGTTATTCTAAAACATTAAAATTATTAACTCGACCTAAAATATTTAATAAATAATAAACATTACATCATCAATAATGCACTAGAAATAACTATTACATATATTATAGGTATATTATTTTATAGCTTATACTAATATTTCTTCTAATTAGCTCAGGTTGCGCTTATTTTCCTAATAACTTCAACGTGGGTGACAACCGTAAAGTTAATATGAAAAACTCAAGGACGACGGTGAAGGGTATGCTAATATCCGGAATGGTGTCCGGGTGAGCATTATAATATTTTCATACAAGGGTACTTATCCATTTAAACGCAAGGTATGCATGAATAATATCATTTAATTACAAAAAAAAATTAAATAAAAATAATAACGTAGGAAAGTAAAACCTCAAAACTTAAGTATAATTTAATTTTAATATATAAATATTCGGTAAAAAAATGGATTTTTTTTAACTTTGATCTATTTCAAATATTTTTGTCGACTGTCAAAATAAACAAAAAATATATATCTAAAGGGAATGTACGATAAGTGCTATGATAAACATAATCATCTAGTAAATACTAGGGCAGCTGACAAACACATGTATGTCACATTTTAACACACATATAAATATATATATTTTTTAGAATAATTCAATTCGAAATACCAAAACTGGACAAAAATCTATAAAGATCGCAACTCAAAATTATTCCTAAATTAATTTAACCTTTATTATTGTCATCGTTATTAGGTACAAAATTGAATGAACTGAACTTATCGTTAGACAATTACAACAACAATCCGATACAATTATATAAACAAATCGTTTAAAACGCAATACACTAAGGAACGGACCGAATCATAATCAGCAAAATTAATTAATTCTACAATACAATATGTATTTTATTATTTAATTAGCAGTACATAAAAAAAAATATAGTACATATTGGTCACGACGTAGGAGTGTCATGCAATCATTGTACGGAAAAATAAGCAATTAAGAAAAAACCGAAAACAACCGACTCGAAGATAAAAAATTTACCTAAGACTTTCTCAATACGATGATGGAAACTGAATGCGAATTCCGATGCGTAGTTGAGAAACAAACAAACAACAGAAGTCGATAAGGCGATAGTCGCAGATAGCGTAATTTTAAAATATAAAAATTTTATATTAATGAAATCCACATTGAGAGAACTAATTTGAAACTAATCAACTGAATGAAACGTAGTGGGATTTATACTCGCACCCCTCGTTATTAACGGTTAAGTGGAATTGTTTTCATCATGGCAATATTAAAAAAATGAAAAAAAAAAGTTTGAATACTGTCATTTTAATATTTATCTATATACCTCATCTTATCTTTACATTAGTTATTAGTTATACATTAGTTACTGATAAAATATTTGAAAACCACTATAGACAAAAATCGACTACCTAGAGTAACAGAAACCACGTAACCATCAAGTTAAACAACCAAAAAAAAAAGCTCTCCAAACTCCGAACGATGTTCAAATAACCACCCACACCCAATAGTACCCACACTACTTTTCCGCCAAATTCACAAACTCTTGACATTTAAAAAGTGTGGTACGTAAACATAGGATCGTAAGCAGAGGGTCAGAAAAACGTACAAAAATCATAACAAACTGTGATATGGCACTTGAACCGACCCAGTTAGGTCGAATAGAGGCAGGTGAGCTGTGACATTCGCTATGAAATACTTTCTATGTTATAACACATCGAGGTTAATACTATTTAGAATAGTCATGTTGGTTTTATTCTAAATTATTTTAATTCAATTTTCAACGCTGAATTTTTCATTGTGTATATTATTTTCAAAATGTATAAAAACTATTAAATATATATTGTTGATTATAGACGATCAGAAGTTAAAATAAATACACATTAAACAATAAGTACCTATACCTACACACATAAATATTTTGAATAATATTTCAAAATACATGTAAAACATCAGTATGAGTTATCTTTGATTTTTTTTTAATTACAATAATTATACATGAAAATGTTGTGACGATATTTTAAATTTTTAGGTAAATATCTTAGTTAAAAATATTTCAATACTACGTGTGCCCGTGACTTCGTCCTCGTGGAATTAACAAAAAAGTTATTGTTCAGTTCGAACAGTTATAAAATAAATAAATAAATAAACTAAAAGTAGCCCAAGTTACTCCTTACTACATCAGTTTTATTTTATTTATACATGTAATCAAACTAAAAATTACATAATCACATTCTGTTGCATAAGGAATAGTAATATACGAACACTCAGCTGAGCCTTAACTGAGTAAATATTTGGTCTACAAACATATTACATAACACAGAACACACATTCCCAAGAAATTTGGTACCGCCCCAGGGACTCCCCTAAATACAACAATTTGATGAATAGAAATTTGAAAATAGAATTATGCAGGTATTAGTTGCATAAATTTTTTTAACATAAGATTTAAAAAAAAATTAAAATCACCTTACTTTACGAGTAATACAGAGTACTCTCGTACTCTGGTGCAGTTCACTATGTTTCTGTGATTGCAACTAGAGATACATTTATCATTGTTATAATATTTCAACACTTTAGTACAATTATTAGTTGTTACAGAACTGGCAGGCGATTACATAGTAAAAACAATATTTAGCAATAACAAAAATACTTAAATCGCTACATTATCCGGTAAAAGTAATGGAAAATACTGCATTTTTGTCAACAAATTTTAATTAAAGCATTGTCATAAACATACCTCTCTATGTCATATATCATATATGTTATATATAAGTCTATAATAAATTTATAAGTGTACGTACGTGCTATTATAGTTTAAAGTTAATTTTATGTATAATAAATATTATTCGCATTAAGAAGGTACTAGAAAGGCACGTGTGTAAACAAGTCGAGGTCCTACAGAACGTTACCGGGAACTTTATTTTTTGTTACGAGAAAAAGTCCCGACAATATCGCAGCCGGAGCAAAAGTAAAACAAATCGAAACAATAGAATCGGTATGTAAACAGTGAGTGGCACGAACAATTAATCACTGAACGTAAATGTTGATTAAGCGATGTTGTATGCGAACTTATATTAATTACTTTTTTTTTAATATTGCCATCTTTAACAACCCTTTGCGTTTTAAAACTTAATATGTTTTTTCTTTTTTAGCAGTAGGGTGGGAAACAAGCATAAGATTAGCCTGGTAATAAACTGTTATAGGCCCGGAGCTAGGAGCATTACTTTGATTCACCAACCATACCTCTGACAACTTACAACACAGCGCATATTCAGGAATTCTGGTTACCTTTCTCACCACAGGAACGCGCTACTTAAGGGCAGTATTATTTGGCAAAAGTCTTCTATAAGTTGAAGGCACTTAGCCAGTTGGGCTGCACTACCTATCTAATAAAAATATTACTTTAGACACCCTATTATAAAATTTATTTTGTAATTCATTCGTAGCGATCTTTTAAAATATACCGTACAAAAGTCATCTTTGTAACCTAAAAACCATTTTTTTTTTCGCAACTAGCACAGAATCATCATAATAATACGTTTTAAATTCACCCACTCACGTCCAAGTTTACTATTTCAATGCCAGTGAAAGTGGTCAAGCGGCGATGCGCTCGCGCAACTAATGCATATACACATTAACTGATGTCATAAAATATACATTTATACGTTTTTAATAACAACACTGACACAAACAACATGTACAACTATTAATATGTGCATTAGAAACATTTTAATAATCGAATATCGTGATACCAAAGGTAGCTCTATCGTAATGTCATCACTACCGTATTACACAAGAGCCTCATAGTATTTAATCTCGTAATTTCATGTGACAATTTCACATCAAAACACGACGGAGCCTTGACATTCACCTTTCTTCGTCGGATGTTTATGGCGAATTTCCGGTCGGCGCGAAAGCTGTGACGTCACCGGGCAATTGACAGCCGATTTCGTTTCGTGAAGTCGTGTTTATGTTTAGGCCGCGCAAGCGCAGATGGAGCCGGGCGAAAGTTGATTTTGAAAACGAAATTTAATGTTTACTAGGTCATTTAATAACAAGGTATTTTATGAGTATGTATTAACATAATATTCACTTTTTTATCGTAAGCTTAATAATATATTTATCTAAAATTCATTAACAGTACTTGAGGTTATTCAAACTCGTTAAACAAATTTATATAATAAATTATTAAGCATCCTAAATCCTTTATCGGGGTCCGGGGATCTGTTAATACATACCACCAACACCCACACAACAACAAATATCTGTGTAGACTTTTAACGAAAGGGATTCCCTGAATCAGCCAGATCCCCCAGAATCCGCAACGCCCTAAAATGTTACAAAATTTTAATTATAAATAATCTTTTCCAAATTGAACACTTCGGTACTTTACAAAAATTACTAATTCATAATTAATACAAGTAATTTATCTTTATGTTTGAATACGCTAAATCTTCTTACATCTTTTTATTCTTAATCTTTATACATTAAATTTTAAAACATAGCGTGTAGTGTGTAAACTCACAACTCACTTTTATCCTACATCATCAACACAATTACAGCTACCGCACCGGGCAAGTTCACGATCACGAATTTCAACAAAAAATAAAAAGTCAATTTCCATCGCTTTTGACCCGCATCGCGGTAATGGACGCCATATACGAGGATAGTAAAATCTTTAAGATATAGTCATCTTGAGAGAAAAATACTTCCCATTACGGTTTTTTTTTCTTTTTAATGAAGTGAAACCGGTTTAATCTGGTTCCGAGCGGTTCATACTAATGAACTTAAAAAACGATCATAAGATTCTCAATGACAATAAATATATTAACACAAAAATGCAATTAATAAACCGAAAAATGTTGAGAGACTATTTTATAAGTAACTATTTAATTAAATGTCATATGTTATCAATGGTCGGTCGTTTCATTAAAAAATTCCATTAACAATTATAAAAAAAGGCAATTGATGCTAATGTAAATTTATAACGGTAAACTTTATCGTAATTTTTTTTAAATTTAAGATTTAATATACGAAAAATCCTTCATTCTTCACCGATTCATTTTTTATCGGATATCGTAGTTTTTGTTAGTTTATTGATTTTTTTCAAGATATAACTACCTACTGTTTGTTTTTTTTAAATATAAACTACCTCCACAGTGTAGGTTGTTAGTAATGTAATTATGTAATATATAATAACCATAAGTATATTATGACCGAGAAGATATTCATATAAGGAAACAATCATCCTTGTGTGTTGTGTAAACGTTTTTCTCACAAAACTAGCTACTCAGAGCATTCAACGGTAATTGCAATAATAATGACACAAATCAACATCGCAAACAATGAACATAATAACTTATTACATTTTCTTCTTTGAGTTTTTTACTGCGGAAAACTAGAGATCCCTTTCAGTTTCGATCAACCAATGGCAGACGTGGGAGTAGGGAAATAAATGATAATATTATAAAGCTGATTATCAGCTGATTCGAATTAAAAAAGAAAACTTTGGAATGAGATAATAGTATATTTTATTAGAAGTGTGGAAAGGCTGTCATTGCAAAGAGTTCCGACAAATGTCTACCCGAACCGAGGCGCAGCCGAAGGCGAGGGTTGACAGTCGGAACAAGTCGCAATGACGGTTCCGCGCGTGTACTGAACGACTATTTTTAATACAGTTGCGAAAAAATGAAGCAACTTAATAAAATAATAAAAAGAAAATTTCTGAAAAATGGCGCCAAGCGTACTGTAGTATCGTTACAAGATTTACAGGCATAGGTACAGATTACAGGCGTTTGGCAATGGCATTGCTGATGTATGTTAATTGAGACTAAACTGCCAGCCTTCAATGAAAGAATATGCGCTGTGATCACACACGCCAACATAATTATCCGTGTCACCCAGGCATTGTAAAGATGTCATGACTTAAATAAATGCGACCTTTAAAAATATGAAAAATGTTAAAAATAAACTATATCAAAATCTTCATCTTGTCTGTTCAAGAGAAATGCCGAATTTTCATAGAAAATTAGTTCTAATGTTGAGACATCTTAAGAGATGCTATCTATATAATATACTACATATAACAAGGGATGATTTTCGAACGATAAAACAACGATGTAGACTATGCATTATATTTCAATTGAATCACTTTTATTTTTCTTATAATAAAAAAGAAAATCATTACGAATAATAAGGTTAAGCATTGGCGGCAATTTACCTCAATCATATTGTAATTTTACTCGCCACATCATTATGGGAAAACTGAAAATGTAAATTTAAATATACATTAAAGCAACAATAGCTAATAGCTGCAGCTCCTGGTTTATAACTCGTGAATAAATCAACGCGTGTGGGCAGGCGAGTCGGCGCCGGCGCATATGTATATAGACCGACTCATTGAATGTAGTCCTTATCCTTTACGACACAAGAACTAATTTTGTTTATTCGGTTTGAGAAATACGTAGGCAAAATTAAGAAATTATATTTTAGTACAGTTATATAGTATAATGTTCATTACGTATTGTTGTTATAAAATAAATGAATAGTAAGCAGGTTCCAATGTTACATAGTACTCATTCTCATGTTTATATTATTTAAAGAGTTAGTATATTAAGAAGCCTTATTAGCTATTATAACATAAAAACCAAATTTTTTGATATGTCTGCATTTACTGTACCGTACATTGACAATTTAAATGCTTTAATGATGAGTACGGGGAACTATTGGGGAGGAATGTTTGAAGCTCCGCACGCAGCGTTGTGAATATACTATAACTACGTATAAAGCAGCAAAGGTAATAATGAAACGATAAAAAGTGTACTATTAAAAAAAATACATTATTATACTTAAATGTCATATAAAATAATTACATTAGATAAATTATTGCTTGATAAGGTTATAAATTATTGCTTACTCACGCTACGAAGTAATTCTCGCAGGACGGCGTCGGTAGCCATTAGTCGCTAGTGCAGTTACCAATGTCAATGGCTAATCGATCGTCTCATTTCATATTAATAATTGCGAGTGAAAGTATCTCGACGGAATATTCATTAATTACTACTATTACAAAAAAGAAATCATACAGAGTAATATTATGATTTTTCCGAGAATCTTAACGGCAGATGATGAATAAACATTGATCACGTGTCACATGACTATCGTGCTGTTAATACACCCAGATTTGTGTTTAGCATTTCATTAGAATTTTAATAGACACAAAAATTCGACAAACTAATAATACTTTCAATAAATAAATTCAATAATATTATTACAGGATTTGAATACACCACTTATTAACACTTGTTTTAGACTTCTGCAGACAGTGGCACGCTTATTTTTTTAATAACGCTACAATTGCCAGGCTCGTATATCCTATGTGATCAATTAAACATAATCGCGATAGGCAAAATATTGTCGTCCTACATTTATGGAGCTAATCCTCCATTTGATTTTTTTTTTAATAATGAAATATATAAGGAAATTATTAACACGGCTCTTTATGAAGACAGACAGTAAACAAGAAGGTAAGGCGGCAGTGGTGTCGATATTAAGTGATCTTCAGCGCTCATGAACAATTGCATTTAAAGAGGAGCAACAAATAAGCAATAGAATTACAATCGCTGTACAGTCGCGCCTCAGAAGCGATGGTCGGTGTTAAACGAAGGGGCGCGTCGCACTCGTTTAATTGTCAGTCATTTATCACGACGTGGCGTGTTAATTGCTTCACGGCTGATTAACGGACTGACTGACCAATCAGCGTGTCATAATCTGCGACGTTACCGAGTCTTACTACGATAAATATTACACGCGTTCTTTTAGAAATATTTCCATTCGAGTGTCGCTATCCTTACTAAAGTGTATTTTAAGGTAAATATTGTCAATTAAAATTTATTGGGATTGACCCACTTCAAGGCAGAAACGAGTAAATAATTACTTGTATTCATATCTAATAATAAAATTTATTTACCACATAAATAAAATTTTCTATTATCCAATTTACTAAATAGAAATATTTATTTATATTAATTAATTATTAATCTGTCGTAACATATCTAATAACTGTGGTATGTTCATCTCAATGCCGATTACATTATATAACATACAATAGAAGTAATGTTTATTATAAAGACAGAGACGAGTAGCAGCATCAAAAAGTAAACAAGTCATCTAGTTTTAAACACTAAAAAAGGGTTTTTTCATGAGGAAGGTAATAATGTAAATTTTAAACAGTATACATACAAACCACGGAAGCTAATTCAGCTATACTTAAACAGTAGTTTACCTGAAACAGAAAAAAAACAAACATAAGAACGACATCACAAAAACACGCATCTTAACTACCTACCGTTAATGAAATAAACAAAGGCATTTAAGAATAAAGAACGGACAGTCAATACTACAATTGTATCTGTGTACAAAATGGCCAAGATGTTGACCCACCGGCCAATCACGGTTAATAAAAACAAATTAACATTTGATCAAACAGACGAACCAACTAACAACGTGACATTGCCAACTGGGTCAGGTCAATCATTGTTCGAGTACTTTCGTTTCGATATTAATACAATTACATTGAAACAAAACTTAAATATTTAACTATTATTAATACGTAAAGCAGTATATAATCTTTGTTTATCGTAGACTAACAGGGTATGCCCGTGACTATGACGTTTACAATAAAACCAAAATATTGTGAACACAATAATCATTGACAAACAATAATAAAGAGGTAAAGTTTCTAACTTTGTTTGTAGATAGGTAATCTTCGCAAATATTAATCCGATCATGAAAATTGTTTCACTAACAGAAAGCTACACTATTCAGGATTGATATTGGGGAAATTTTATTTTTACTGGACCATAGTTCAGTAAAAAATGTATATGTAAATCAAGTCGGAGAAATGCGAGCGAGATGAAAACTTTACTATATATTTGCATCACAAAAATAATAATTAACGCCCAACGAAGTGGGCACGGGTCGGCTAGTATCCTATATATGGTAATCTTCTTAGTAATAAAGTGATCTGTGCTTTGAATAATGTTTTAGGGTGGATTTATATTTATATTTGCACCGTTGGTATTACTTTTCGAATCATATATGTTTTCATACAGATACGATAAACATAATTTTCTTGCTATCTGTTCCCCAACAGAGCCCAAGTCTTACGCCAAAGTACCGTTGGCACGCCCTTGATGATCCGATTTGTACTTCGAATCTTCCATCTTTAAAAAATCCGATCGAATCATCATCAATCGATAATGATTCTCATTGTTGCGTTAATCGACGCATTGTCTCTATACATCACAATAGAAATATAATAATTGATCATCGTTAGAGTGGCATATTTCGTAATGCATTCGATATCAATTGACAAGGGCGCAGCCGAGTGGGCCACTAAAACGAATCTGATTCGTTTCGGCACAATATCGAGCAACTATTGCGCAATTTAGGTTAATCGCTGTGAAGGACTTGACGCGTATCGCTTATTCTAATAGACGTGAAATCATAATGCGACATGTAGATTTTATCTTACATTTATTTAATATTAATAAGTAATGTTTGCGAAATGTAGCTGCTCCACTGTTTTGGCGGTTAGTGACAAAAGTTTATCCAGCACCTAAGGCACTGATAGGCATTATCAGGAGATTGTAAAACAAAACTTTCGGGTTTGCTTCACCTCTACTATTTAAACAACGATAAATTTTGGATTTACAGGTTGCGAATGGAAATTATCTGACTGATGAAGCGCAATTTGATGCTAAAGAGTAAAATATAGGTATCACAAACTTAAATCTGAAGATTTTTTATAGTCTTATAAGTGATAGAACTTTATTAGGACCCGGAGAAAGAGGCCTTAATGACATAAAAAAATAAAATCAAGAAGTCCAGATAGAGTTGTATGAAAGCTTTGTCAAGAAAATGATTATGAATAACAATTCAAGCAATGCATGTAAGGTGAATTAAATCGAACGTGAATAGAATAACATCGGCGTCGTGACAGGCATCGCGCCGGAATGATTGATAGAGGGCGGGAGCCGTGAAGAAAACGTATGCAATTCCGTGGATTCATGTTTTGTATAAAAAATAATGTATATTAAATCACCTATAGAAAATTCACAAACATTCATGTCTATTCTGTGTGAGGCGTGATGAAGTCGCTATAGAATTATGGATGGTCGTCGTTTTTTCTTCAGTTCTTGTTGGAGTTGGTACATTATTGCTTCTACATCATATTACTTGTATATTTTTATTAGATTCAAGCGAAGCTTGAAACTTCTCGAACAATCGCAACAAAGAAATTTCATACTGATATTGGCAACAACAAAAAACCTATTAAATCTAAATGAATAAAATTAACAGCTCAACGTTCAACAAATTGTTTTTAATTCAAAAGATTAACGAGGCAATATAATAAATACAGTAATAATGACATTTTGTTTGTTTATTTGGAAGTGGTTACATCCCTTTATAACAATAAAACGGATTTAAAAGTCGTCACTAATCAGTACCTATTAAAGATACTAAGTTATAAAAGTGACATTTTTTTAATTATATTTTTTTAAGAATAAATGGATGAATGGTAACCACCTGTCATTTCAATAAACTTTTGAGCCTCTCCGTTCGGTTTTTAAATTAGTAAACTTAGCTGTCGAGTTTGCTAATTCTACCAGTAGATCTAACTACATTTCCGTCGTAGCTTGACGGTAACTATAAATAATTATTTTGTTAAAGATTCATGAAATCATTCTTTATAAAAAGATGACTCAAATGTGCTTTCGAAGCCAAATTATAATACAGAACAATTTGAATTCGACTTTTTAATTACCATTATTTATTATTATTCTTACGTAAAACGACGGGGCATAACTATTACACAATTATTGATTATAGAAAATTATATGCACATAGTCACGCACACACCAGCTCCTCTTTATAATAATCACGTAAAACCCTCTTCTGATAAACAAACTAACATTGAAACCAGAGTAACTCATCTTCTTAGAAGGAAACGTCACGAAACGGCGGTATTTTACTTCGATCCTACAAAATATTTATAAATATCATCGTCACTTATAAAAAGTCCATTTCTGTTTAACTTACAGAAGAAAAAAAAAACTATGAAAACAAAATTCTTGTGGATAGCATTGTTAACATTATGATATAAATAAAGGAAAATTTGTTGTTTATTGTACGAATGAAAATAAGTTTAATATTAATAGATTGCGTCATGTTAAACCGTGATGAACTCATTTCTTAATAAAGAAAAGAAAATATTTTGCACGTACTATATTTTTAGAATTTTTCATTTAAAATTAATCACCTTCATATAACACATTAAATTCCCATAATCTTATAATAGAACGTAGATTCAAAATCGATTAAACATTATATGCCCTTCTACCCTCTATTTTTTTTTTAATTTTTCTAAATTTTAAGTAATATATAAATAATTAGTTTTTAATTGCGTCTCTTTAAGCATACTTTTAATAGATCATATAAACAACATTTCTAGCGTATATATAAACAACATTTTTAACTGAGGTAGAGCACAGCAGGAATTTCCTGCTCAAAATATGGAGGAGCCCGACTAGTACCTCGACCTTACAGAAGATCACAGCTAAATTATACTGTTTTTAAGCAGCATTGTGTTTCTGTTGGTGAGTAAGATGACCAGAGCTCCTGGGGGGGATTAGGGATTGGGTCAGCAACGCGCTTGTTTCGCGCGATGCTTCTGGTGTTGCAGGCGTCTATAAGCTACGGTAATATCTCTTACCATCAGGTGAGCCGTACGCTTGTTTGCCGATCTAGTGATATATAAAAAAAAGTATACAATTGCATTGTAAAACAAACAAATACAATATGAACACACACCGACAATTATCTTCGTAACGCACACAATGTCTTTTAAACCACAGTCTTTCGTAAGATCGATTGTATCATATTAATTGGGACATGGGTTTTAATAATATCAATAAATAATACATTCACATGATAACCGGCCCACTTCTAATGGAGCCTCACGATGGGACCTTGACTCTTTTTGGCGCCTCTTATCACGATCGGATCGTTTTAGAGCACGTTTGATTGTCACGAAATGTCAAGTAAAGGTTACTTAACTATGTGTAATAAAATTTAAATACAAAATATTTTTAATTTATTTATTTATTATTATTATTATTATTATTATTTGATAATATTGATTTAAGATTTTGTATCTGCGAGTGAAGTTACCTTCACTTTTGTAAGAGATTTTAGGATAAGTAATAAGATACATCAGATGTTAGGGAATTGCTTTTCCAGATACGGCGGCTAAAACCAAAGGAGTGTCAGGCAAATTTTATAGTATTTCTCAAATTAAGGTATCCGATTAATAGACCAGTTGTGTTTCGGCTAGAGGTGTCCACTACTTATATTAACTAATCTGATAAGTTGTAATTCTAAGAAACAGGAATGACATATGTGCGTAATTGGGTACAACAAATTGACGTATCTGAAGCTACGAAGTACAGCTGTTAGTTACTCAATAGTAATTAAATTTATTTTCAGTAATAGGTATCACATTCAAATCTTCGACTAAATCCAGCATAAAAATTCCATGCACTATTATCATTATAACAAGCTTAACATTAACATAATAATAACTTAACGTTCATTATAAAATTAACTTTATAAATGCACAGGAGTCGAAAGCCGCTCGTGATCGCCGCGTCACATGTCAGCGTGATGCCCACGTCCTTGTACCCACTGCGCTAGTGTTGTGCCAAGAAATATCTTGACCCAGTGTTGTAACCGATCGAAAATATAACGTTTTAATTAATGCGAGTTGAGCAATCGAGACTATTCAATAGATACGCGTGTTCAATACAAATGGTTATTTAAACATTCATTTATAAAAGAATAAAAAAAATTCCAATGTCTTCATTAATTGAGGATGCATTTGATCGAGTGGTATATTTATGGGTTCTGTAGACTTATTAACGTCAGGAATATAGGGGTCAAGACGTACTACATCGAGTACATTCCATTCAAATCTACATTGTATAATAACAACATTACTGACAAGCAAACACAATAATAATTTAAAGACTATGACTAACTAGTGTCTCGACGCCCGCGCATCGCGAATTGGGTCGACTGCACTCGACATGCGCCGGCGCCGCGCAGTTCGTGCGCAAACTGCAACCAGCCTGTAAGCTATTTGAGCTTCCGATTGGCTAAAAGCGTGACTTACGTATCAATGATTCAAAACACTCATTAACCGCACTTAATGCAAATATTTACTTTGAAAACACAATATAGTTACTTGTTCCTGGTATCGAAACAAGAAATGCGAAATATAAAATATCACAGTCATAGCAGGAGTAAAAGATAAATATTCAGAGTATTTAAGAAAATAAAGCCATTCATTCTCGGGATGAAAACGTATCTTTGAATGTCAAAGATATTATTCTTTCCATTTACGGCGAGTTTATAATAATAAATCCACAATTATCGCACTCTGCGACAATGTCAGTCGTGTCACAAAAGGCAACAGAGAAACAAACGTACAAGCTCGTGGGAGAAAAACAATGCAACAACCATAAAGGGAGATCCTTTAAATGATGACGATGATAACAATTTTTAAAGTAAATAACGAGGTAGACGCATTTCCGCAATTACCCGGGCGCCAGGGGTGAGATTGTTTCACTGTAAAGGTTAACCAGCGACATTATGAAGATTTTTACTTATCAAACGGTAAAAAACGTGATGATGGGAAACGCGTGGAGATAGCGGCCCGCAATCGTAATCACAGTTAGGTGGCTCTCTGTCGACAATAGTAATCACTTCCGTTTACCGGATCGAGATACGAATGTTGAAAGGATTACTGCCGATAGTTGTATGTTACCTGAATACAGTAACAGTACTTAGGTATAAATAAATAAAAATTATTAGGAGGTAGACATCGTTATTGTTAGTGGGTACTTAAAATTAATCTCAATAATAGACACATAAGATAACGTATGGACAATGAATAAAATAATGCTGATGTACTCGTGTAACGACAAGTTGAAACAAGTCTGTCTAAAAGCAGTGCTTAGAAAGCAGCTAACATTAACAAAAATAAACTAAAACTGCAAGTCATAAACATAACTAAGTTTACAAAATTTAATAACGATTAAAATATTGGACCATCGACACAGCAATAGGCAAAACTTTCAGTAGCCATTATCCCACAAGATTTTAACGATGGTAATAATGAAGTCGTTGAACTCATAACACTAAACACAGCCTGGAAACAGGTCCTACACATATAACCCATACATCGATAGACAGGTGTACATTTCACGCTTTATTGAGCGATATAGAATAGTTGGGTTGTACCGTAAGGGACCCGATTACGTCGCGTATAAATCGCGTGCGGACGAGAATTAACGGTAACCCACCGAATTCGGACGATACGAGTCTGACGATCGCATGTGTCAATTAAGGATAGATTGATTGACGAGAGTAAGTCTATAGAGCAACGTGCGTCAATAACGAAGAAAAGGTTGGTCTAACATCGGTCAAGGATAACGCATAACGCATTGTTATTAATGGTTAATGACTACTAATGTCACAAGACATATAATACAATTTTGTAGAAGTAATTGGACGAAATGAATTTTAAAAATATGGGTTGTCCAGATATATCGTATCGTTCCATTTTGTCCTCGTACCTAACGAGGACAAAATGGAAACTTTACAATCATAATTTCACGAGCAAATACAATTTTGGTTTCAAGTAAATTAAAAAAAATGCATACCAAAACAGTAGCAAGAAAATAACTTAAAACAAAAACCCGAACCTTAAAAACTATTTCATAATATTATTCATTATTTGACGATATAAATTAATGACGGTACAATACTTGGCTTCGATAAGGCTAATGAGAAAAACCATCAAACAAATATAAGTTGTGAAATAAATTTAAAACAATTAATAATAATAAGTTTTACTTTGATTTCTATAAACATAAAACAAAAACCAATAACCATCAAATAATGCGATTGGAACGTTTTATCTATGACCACGCTTGTTTATGAAAAGCTGTCTGACATACCGGCTACATGACAAAACAATATTACAACTTTTTATAATTATCGAACGAGGGCATAAGCGATCAGAACAGGTAATGTTTTCAAAACAGCTGTTGCCACCAAGGACATTGTTGGAAAAAAATCAAGTAAAATTCCGTCAGATCAGACGTGTTAGACTCTTTGAACTAGGTATGAAAAATCTTATACAGAGTAATCCTAAATTTTGTGCAAAATTCTTAGTAATAAAAAAAATAGATGTAACGTGACCGTTACCCAGTCTATATAAACACAAAATATAGACAGATGGTATTCCTAGGTTACAATTGTTGTCTCAGAACATGAATCATTTTAGCCTTTTAATCGTGACCACGTAATTTTCACTCAACTACTTCATGCACATCTCTGTGTACTTAATAATTTTATTGTAATCGTAGCGGACATTTTTAACAGTCGATGCGACAGTTGATGAGTAATAACACATTTAAACATATATGCAAATTGTCCTGGGCCTTAAGTACATTTTTGGCTATTTTACTGACAGGCCTATTATTAAAAATCAATTTTTCATTTCAAAAGATAAACGTTCCTTAATAACCGAGATGGGTAAACTCTTCCGCTGCGAATATTAAGATCGAGTAGATTAATGTTTTATTTCCATTTAAGAATCAAAGGAATAATTTTTTTTAAATATAGTATAAACACAAGGCCAATACATCGGCTGTAACAACAATTTAACACTGCGGTTAACGGTAGACATTACGTTACCGTTACAAAGATATATCAAATTATCTATCAAAACGAACCTTGCATCCTTAGAACAATCGCTTTTAAAACAACTTGTTATAAAGGCTAGCCATGGGAACTTGATACGTGGACGGGCTCACAACGGGACGCGTTTATTCTCTCAAACAATGAACATCCAAAATAGGAAAACTGCTCGTCAATGTGCAAATCGCCACCTGTCGATGACCCCGAACAGTCAAGACTAACGGGCACCCCACTAAGTTGCGCATCCATTTATGTATGATCTCTGTCGGTCAACTCATTTAGAACGCTCTATGCCGGAAAACGAGAATCATTTAAAGCTGGTGATGAGCAGTCCCTATTTCTTTGAATAAAGGTCGCGGGGTCGCGAGCACTACGACGGCTAGTTTCCGACGTCAATGCAATATTCGACACGGCTAGTGGAAAATGTGTGCCGAGTAACTGTTTGACTAAACATTGGCAATGATCGTCAAATTAAAGGCAGAATGCGAGTTCATTCTTCTTTATCTCGGATCTACGTACGCCGAACAGGTCGTACATTTGCATTGTACCGCATGTACATAATTGGCTCCGTCCCAATTATGGGACGAAGCCTGTTGACGATCCAAGCAAAGCGACTCATGTTATTCTAACATGAGCAAGTCCTTACTTTTTAGGCTAGTATTGTTTTACAGTGTTCGAAGTTAATTGAAATTAAATTAAAAGTAAATCATACTTGAAACACAAATAGTTTGTAAATGAATATAGCGAGCGATCACAGAGATTCAAAAAATAAAGGAACATAATACACCCACCTGTTTGAGACGGGATCTCGAGAAGTCTTTTCAAGACAATATTTTGATAAATGACATGCAAGATCCTACAGCGACTATTTTCTAATACGTACCCGCTTCCTTGGTATATCATTACAGCATCTATTAACCTCTCGCATTGAACATTAAAGATATTTATAACTATATATTAAACTCGTTTCGAGTTTGTATGATATACCTATTTAACGTGATACGAGTATCTATGGCGAAAGATTGACTGGAATTACTGAACAAAACCAAAACTGTTTCTGTAATGTTTAATATGAAAAACACGAAAAATTTACGGTACGATAACTGCCCATTCGATGTTAAATTAATAAATAATTTTTCAATATAAATATCGATAATAACAGGTTAACAATATGGAAGCCAAATAAGGTTAAAACCGATCTCATCGATCGAAATGGACGGTTTACGACGTGGCCTATTCGGACTAAATAAAGCTACAACTAAGGGATAACAAGGTTCCACAACCATCTTGGAACTTAAGAAGCCGACCGATGGCGGGATAACCATCCAACTGCTGGCTTTGAAATACACAGGCCAAAGACGGGCAGCAGCAGTCTTTGGTGCGACAAAGCCAGTACTGCGGTCACCAACCCGCCTGCCCAGCGTGGTGACTATGGGCAAAACACATGAGTTCACGTTATTTTTGACGTAAACTTGTGGAGGCCTATGTCCAGCAGTGGACTGTATAGGCTGTAATGTAAAGCTACAAACAATTGGAATCCGTCGCAGGATTGGAGGTCACATTTACCTCGTTAATTCTCTGCTCAAAAGCAATAAGTACGGCTAAAGCTATTTCGATAAAATTAATTTCTTTAAACTTCCGCCTTTTAAATTAAACGTGTACCACTACGAAATATTCAATTTTTTAAAGTTACAGTATACTTGAAAATGGTTTTTTTTTGTGTATTTTTACGCGAATTTGAATTTAACATACCTATGCACTATGTAGGTATACTTACTTAGAAAATATTTATTTCTTCGTTTCTTATTTTTGGATCAGTAATATCATTTTACTTACAGTTCTTCAATAAGTATCAAATATAAACTTCTAATAAACAGTATAAGCTACCATACATTAAAGTAAAAGGATCTTCATAAAATCAATGATGTTATTAAATCATGAAACTAAAGATATTACTACACACAAATAAATTACGGTAAACAGGTAAATGAGTAAAACCCAATTTAGTGAATTTAATAAATACGTTATTTGAATCGATTTAATCCTCTACCGCTATTTCATAATTACCTTTGACCTGTGACATCGACCCACGGATCAAATTGAATTCTCAATACAACGGTAACCGTATCGTTCTCAATCCTACGTGAAAAGGAATAAGGTTTAAATTTACCTGTAACACGTTAAATGGATAACTTCAATCTTCGTATAGATTACGAAAAACGATGCCACCGATGTCCCTAATCTTTTATAGTCCCCATTAATGAAATATCACAAATAATGTAGGTGTGAAAATTCTTTAAAACTGTAACTCATTATTTAAGATATTAAAGAAAAAAACTAATATTTATATTTCCTTAAGCCTTTCTAGAAGAGTTTATTTTGGACGTCAACGCTGGAGGTCTATGCCATCCAAATATAAGTGTTTGTAAAGCGAAGAAAAAACAGAACTTAGTACACAAATTGCCACCCACATGGCGTAAGTTTTGACTCATTCGACAAATTTGTTGAAACATGTGTAAATGATCGCTAGATGTATACGGAAGCGTTTAAACGCAATTTATTTAGCGTCCAATATAAAACATTTGTCTAAATTGATGAAAGCACTCCGTAAGGATGTAATAGACCTCCCGCCGTTCCACTAGAGTTGATTAATGGGAGTGTAGACTAGAACGAAGTTCTGACTTTTCAAGTTAATATGATGTAATAAAATCACATAAAATAAACTATTAGTTTTTACGACAATGTTATGTTTATTACTGAGCATACGAATTGGACAAGTATTTTTGGGCACTTCCTCCGTATTTCCTTAATCAAAGCAAATAAACGGTTTCAATATTTAAGCAATGTTCTCAATTCAGGATCACTTTTTTTTCATAGGTGTATCATAAATCTTATGATAACACAAAAAAAGCAGTAAGAGTCCTGTTCATCCTATCAGTCCAACAAAATCATTGGATTACTCGTGTCATATTATGCAAATCCGAGATGAAGGCTGGCGGACATGGAAGTCCTTATACGACTAAAAGCTTTAGCTTTAAACGTTATTGGTTTTATAATACGTGACCATTTTAGTAATCTTGCAATTTGGAAAATAAATTTGCAAATATTTTGAACCTTGTATTGTTGGATATATTTAATCAAATATTCTGACTTCTATGTGATAACATTTAATGCACATGCGCAGTCGATTTATAATTACACAATCCTCGTCATTAAAACGGTATGGTGATGTTTAATTCCGCAGTATGATTTAGAAAAGATCGCGGACATGACTCCGTCGAGTGATTTATGGATCGAGGGGTATGTGGGCGCCTCCCACGTGCTCGTATTACCGTATTGTGAGAATGTTTACTTAATACCATATTCGCACGTTAATTAAAACGCGGCTTCTGTTATTGTGTTATTAATAACCAATAATATGTCAATATAAAAATCGATATTATTATTGTTAATACTTTACACATAAACCTTCTACGATTGTGTTGAAGAATTGTTTTTTTACGAGCTGGAAACATTGTATACTTTTTGCAATTGGTTCATTCAGGCTTGATTATCTTCAAAGTAGATCACATCACGGTATATTTTCGGTGAAATAAAAAAACAATATTTTAATAATTTGTCTCCAATCAACCAGAACAGTTATCAATAACGGTACATACAAAATATCAATATTATAATTTAATTTTCTCCGTATGAGGTTAATCGTCGTTACGATAGGTGTTATCCGCACTTTGTCACGATCGAAATTGTTTAAAAAGCCGATACACTTGTATCGTACTACTTTCAGCACAACCGTTAACGTTCATTAATTCAGTCACCCAATTACATTCTTAATGTTATCTTGATTCAACCGCGCCACCGACGAATCGAATGATAAGTGAGAAAACTGAGATGGCTGTTTGTTTATTTATTTATTAATACTTTATTGCACAATATATTAAAGAATTGTACAAAAGGCGGGCTTAATGCTAAAAGCGTAAAAGCGTACAAGAGCAGACGTTTGTAGATGTGCAAAATTGAGTATTAGTATCTAATATATATAAGGTAACATTAGTGGCAATCGTTATATTATATACACGAGCAAATAATTCATATATATATATATATATATATATATATATACCATACAAATACATACATAAACTGATACAAAACTTGCATAAATACATACACATATACATAAATACATAAAAACAAACATACATACATACATAATACTTAATAAGCTGACGACAATAATAATCGAAACACAATTACAGTGTTTATTGAGTTCACCAAATTAGGTTAAATTTTGGCTAAGAAGAACCCCTTAACTTGCCTCTTAAATCAGTCGCGTGAAGGAGCTTCACGGATGGACTCGGGTAACATACTCCAGAGACGAGCAGCAGAAACAGCAAATGAATCAGACAAAAACCCAGACCGATAAATCGGAATAGAAAGAGATAGATTATTTGAAGAGCGGAGAGATCTTTCATGAGATTCGGAAAGGAAAGTGAACTTATATTTAAGATAAGAAGGGGTAGTAGGATGATATAGAATAGTGAAGAGTAAACAAAGAATTCTCAAGTTCCTACGCTCACGGATTGGTAGCCATTTAAGGAGAGACCTGTAATGGGAAATATGATCATACTTCCGCAAACCGAAAATGAAACGAATGCAGGTGCTGAGCAATCGATCAAGTTTGTTCAAATGGACCTGATTGAGGTCTAGACAACAAACATCGCCGTAGTCGATTATGGGCAAAAGTAAGACTGTTATTATATGAGCTGATGTTATATTTTGAATGAGTAAAATTTACTTAGTACGTTTCTAAAATTTAATAGCCACACCACAATTTGTATGTGAAACGGGACATTTAACAATTTACCGTGTTTATTTTTACTAATTTGGAGAGGTGGAGTCAAACACCTGTAAAATAAATACTTGAAAATATATACGCTAAAAATTACATAAATGTACTAACCTAATTAAAATATTATGCAATCTTTTTCAAGTTTACAATGTGATAACTAATGCTCTTGAATTATGTATGATATAATTAATGCCATGAATGCATAAATGTGGAACGAATTAGCTTGTATATTCGCATATTTACGTTGGCGACCGGCGGAAAGTAAAACGAGATGCTAGGAAAGCAATTAAAACATTTTGAAATAATGACGACCTTGTGACAAAATAGCACTTAAACAAATAGCGACCGTAGACAAATGACACGACACACGAGCACCGCAGCGTGCATGCAGCGCAAACGCATTCCTGATTCGACGTGCGCACACACACACAAACCTATCTCCAGTCAGTCGCGTCGCAAACACAACACCGGCAGATATGAATATTCACATGATTAAACGACGAAATAATTAAACCGATGGACCTCTCATTCGTATTCCGAAGTAACTGCGTACAGTCGCAGCAAATTCAATTAGCAATATGGACGTGATGCCAGCGGAAGTTGTATTGTTTACACTCGAACGAGCAAATGACAATAACCCTTCGATATACAATGGTAGAATGCAGTTATCATGCGAAAAAATATTTATTTATATTCTCTTTTATTACATATTTTTATACTGCCACACTTTTAAACGTCCCGTGCAACGAAATATACAAAAAAAATGTGAAACGTGGATCTCGTTTCATACAGCTCTCATGAAAGCGAAATGATAAATAGCACAATAAAAATTCCACTGCAATGATCTCAATCGAATCATACCAATTAGTGGAAGAAAAATTGGCGAAAAGAGAAATCTGTAGTATTATTGGTGGTTAACGGAATTCAAACAGAAAGCATTGTTACGGTAGCATCGAACGAATTAGTCGGGGTTCACGATTTGTTCTCGGTACGCGTAATGGCCGTGACCCCTCCGGGAGATATCACCGAGTGACCAGCCGCTCCGCCGATCGCTTTCTTCTGACCCGCTTTTCATAAACAATGCCTCGCCGGCGTTCCGCTCGTTTCGATGCGAGAAAGTGTTCGATACGAAAACATTGACTTAAAAAAATACCGATAAGAACACAGGTAACATAAAAAATAAACACGTAAAGATGAAAGATACAAAAATCTAAATTTCTGCTTGCATTTTGTTCTTCTTTTTTTCGTGTGGTATTGTTCTACAACGCATGTAAATGATTTGTTGTCCATGAAATCCACGTTGAACACTAGTGACAATAATGAATTAAAAGCAAAATGTCAGTGGCGAAATAAAATTTCACGCTTCCCGGTGCGAAAAGATACTATATATCGATAGATAGATCTAACACAAATAAGCTGTCTAATCCGAGGGGTTCGACTAAAATAAATCGTAAAAGGGAAGAGGAGCAGATGTCACAGCCCTTTGTTTGGCATCATTCGATAATGCGCGTAGCAACACATCCGCGTGTCAGATTCGTACAATATGATGAAGATAATAATAACGTATTGTTTTTTTTTCTTATTTTATATGTGATACTTTAAGATATATTTGATAATCTAGAAATGATATACTCGACTAATTAGTTGAGGATGTTATAGATGCAAACAGCGTCTAAACAATGAAGGTCGTAAATCACAGCTTCCTCCAAGTAATAGTAGCATCCTACAGAAACTTTGCGGTGGCAATCTTGCGCACTATCTAAATTAATAGTTTCCGGTGCCCATTCGAACATTGAATCTATCGCGCAGCTGCCTGCGTACGCGACACACTTCATATGACGCTTCGCGTGTGCCCATAGAAAACGACGCTTAACCATCGACATGGTCGCCTAAAATTGTACAAGTTCTTTGGAGAAAGGGACAATAAAAGATATATGGAACCAGGTGAAGATCTGCTCCGTGTTGTCTAAGCTTGTACATTAACCGTATCTGCTCAGAACATTTCACAAGACGTTGAATCCAGTACATACGTTAAATTCCATTAGTGGAATGCTGTAACATCGGGCGTGCATAGGCGGATATCTTTAAAATTTTATTCCATCACTGATTTCATTACGTTTCGTCACTGATGTTTACCATAATATAATCAGGACAAGACACTCAAACGAATGTAATTTCCGTTCGAGTAATCATATGAGTACCGCTACATCGGGAATGAAATGAATATTCCACTAATCAGGTATCCAGGAAATTGAAACTGGCGATGGCGAATATAAACGACCTTTGCTATCCTGTGCTACTGCGAAGAATATTAATAAGCGTCGTAAGTAAACAATGTCAGTAGTTGTTCATTAAATTAATTATAAACAAATAGTTGTACAATGTCTTTGTATAAAATTACAAAATAAAAACAGCTAAACGTTAAAAGTTTTAATGGTTGTAATTTCACATTTCCATCCGATTTGTCAGATTCAATTTAGTTACGTAAATGAAATGGTTAAAGAAAAGCCGCGATATCGAGTTACGCTCGTTAATCAAAGCGAAGACCGAGGGAAGACGCCTCGTTGACTTCTGCGACAAAAACCATCACTGGAGTGACGACACCTGGCCGATAGCTGACACTCCCCTTAACGGCCAGTTTACGGTACACATGACACGTTAACAACTTTCCGTGGGGACCATTCTTAAAGTGCCTTACAAGGTCAACGAACTGCGAGAACTACAATGACTGATCGATCTTTGCGAAGCATACCTATACTTATACCGAATTAGTCACCGAAAAGGAATTATAAAATATATATTTTATTAATACCTCGCAATATAGCGACAGTGACTCAGCAGCCGCAGGATAATCGGTGAGTTTTGTTATCGATTACATCACCGAAGATGGAAGGTTTTTTTTGTCATAAACCATATTGTAATCTTTGGCAGATAGAACAAAGAACGTCAATCTGATGTATCGGTTGATAGACACTTCATCGACAGTAAAAAAATAAGCGTAACTACAATAGGAATGTAAAGTTTTTTTCGATCGAGTAGCGATATTGACCTATGCTTATAATAGGCGAAGAAATCAAGTTATATATGATAAAATTTCTATGCCCAAGTCCAAGAACAATAGCCGGAGAGGGAGGCCAAAATAAAGGTCATGGTTGTGGACGCCCATTAAATATTCATAGGCGCATTCGCATATTATTGTAGATAAATGGTTACATACACTTTTATACGCTTGGTACAATAATAAACCACAATTACTAATATATGGAAAATAAGAGCAGGTTGTCAATACCAATTTCCTCATGGTCCACTTAATTAACTCATTTACTGAAGTATTATTAAAATTTAAAATTATAATTATTGAAGTATTTATTAAAATGTAAAAAACAATAATTACAAAAATAACTTTTTTTGTTAAAGTGTACTCAGTTCTTTTTACTTGAACCATGAATATGTCGGGGCGTAGCGCCGGCAATTGTGCATAGCGTATGCAAATGTATTGTTTCTACAGGTGACCAGCCCCGGCCGGCATTCGACTATCTATAGAGCTTATTGCTAATACATTACTGAATTAAAATTACCTTCATATTTTTAATAGCGTGGGCGTAATATTCATTATATTAATTGTAGCAATAAATTTATGAACACCAGACCAGATAAATATATAAAGCCACATCGGTGATGTGTATTTTTATTTACGTCATTTTAGTCATTTTCTGGTCATGAGTGTTTTGTTAGAATGCATAAAATTTATGATCTTGTATTATGTTGAAAGTTATTTAAGTGTATTAGAAAATATTTAAACTGATACTTTACTGTATACTCAACAACAGAACTTAGTTTCGGACGAGAGTAGTTTTCAAGTTTTAAAAGCATCTTCAATAAATTATATGCCAACGTGATTTTAAACACTTGGGTTTTCAATAGATCTGCTCCTCAAACAAATCAGTCCTTCACATTTCAACAGTACAATACTGCTTATATTAATGACATCAGAATGTCGGCGCAGTCCAAGTTTAACGTCTACGCATGGAGCTGTCATAAATTAACATAATCCCGAGGACAAATGTCCAAACGTCGTATCCATTACACTTAAGCAAATAGCGTTCAAATCGCGTCGAGTAATCCTCGCTGATTGTGACGTATGACACAGAGATTTGCGTAGATTTCCCAAAGCGTCATCGACGACATTCCATTTCTTCGTTGAATTGAGCCATCCGGAGACGCGGGAGATTTACAACGGCGATAGAGAGCGCCCTTCCGCCGGACTGATAAATAGCCTCTCTAATTATATTTACGCAGCGCCGGCCGACGTGCGATAAATCGTCTCCGAGGAATGCTAGAACAACGCGCGTTTACGGCCAATATAAGAACTCGTGAGATCAATCAACGCGGACGTTCAGAATTAGGGGTGGTATAAAATTGTTTCTCCATCTCCGTATGGTTTAACAATAATCGTATCTACGGTCGTCTGTCTGTTTGCGTTAGCGTTCTGTGGGGGCGAAACAAAACGAGTTAAATATAGACGAATGTGTAAACATTCAGGATGCACGTGCCGCCCGATGTCCTAGGTCCTCACAGAGGATGAAAATACTCCGGAAGCGTACAATTAGAGCTGAGCGAGATGGGTGCGATCGGTTCGAGTCACTGAACTCCGCTCAAGGTTAGGAAAGGGAATCGACATTAAACAGAGCGACAGCGAACCGCATCCATCAAGTGTTCAAACAATGATATTGAGACGCGTCAATATTAGCTCGCTCCGTGGCCTCACTACCCGACATGAAAGATTATTAAATTTGCGACTTACGATAATATAAAACTGTGATAAACATACGTGTATGCAGATTAATAATAATAAACGTATCTCACACTCTAATTAATTTTATGTAATTGTGTTTGCAGGCAAACGAAGAAAAACCGACTTCAATTATATCGACAAGTAATACAACGTAGGTAGACGAAAAAATAATCAAGTAAACAAGCATTTTCAAAGATTACTCCAAAAGTTGTAATCAAATCTGGATGAAATTTAAATGTGACCACATGATAAACATCGGCTTTCGATTAAATTAAAAATTATCAAAATCGGTACCCAGTAAAAAGTTATCCGGATTTTCGAGTTTCCCTCGATTTCTCTGGGATCCCATCATCAGATCCTGGTTTTCTTACCATGGTATCAAACTAGGGATATCTTCTTTCTAACAAAAAAAGAATTATCAAAATCGGTTCATAAACGACGGAGTTATCCCCGAACATACAACAGAACAGTTGAGTAACCTCCTCCTTTTTTTGAAGTCGGTTAAAAAGAGAACAAAAATATTTATTGCTATATAGATATTATAATAAATATTTTTCCTCATCTGGGACCTAGCAGTTGCTTTTCTACAGCTTATTAGTTATTTAAAATACGAGTTTAATTATAAAAAAGATTTTAATTTACAATTAGTATGCCATGAAATTAAATCCCAATTCATGTTACGTATTTAATCAAGAACATGACCGAATTTCGTCCACTTCAGAAAAACCCAAAACTTACGTACGTAGTTATATCAGTTATGACATTGTGATTCATATCCAATTTGCGATACCGATTCTGTCATCAAACTCCGGGTCAGCTACTAATTATACAAGACTTGTTTTAATAAAAGAATAATTTTGTTTATCTGTAATAGTAGCTTTGCAGTTAAACGTATTCTTTAAATACTTCATAGACGACAAGTAAAGTTTCATTAACTTTGTGACTTTTGCTCGGATGCAAAGCGTAATATTTTATAACCAAAGAAAAATTAAATAAAATAAGAACATGCTTTTTAATTTTGATAGCAGATATAATGCATTCATAGAAATAAAGAGTCTTTAAACTACATATTTCTTTAATAATATTTTACAAAACTAAACGAATCATTTTGAATTAAAGATATCAAGTACGTATTATTATTTATATAAACTTTAATATGCTGTGAGATAAGTGATATCTTATATCAAAATGAAGAAATATATTTTAGCAAACGAAACTTAAAATATTATTTACACATGATACGATCGCGGTCAATAACTCAACACTGGTTCGGACAAGTGATAAAATCTCGCAAGAGCATACTTTGAAATTCAAGATATACGCTTATATAACGATAGATGCGATCACAACTAAGAGCAGATTTATACCTGAGTAAACACCTTAATCATATTTTACGGCAGTTCAAACATTACCAGTAATTTCTCGTTCGAAACAGAATTAAGTGTTCCATGAGGTATCTATTACCACCCATATCTAGGCGCCGAAGGTCGGCTAGACTTTCGCTACGGAGCTCGCTGTACCTACATTATGCGAGTGGCCCAACCCGCGACGGAAAATCTCGTCGGTCGCCTACGCGAACGAGACGCGAATAAGCGATGCAAGCGACCGTCGTATTATCATAGAGACAATCAAAAGTCAACACAGGAGCCATGTTGACATTGGCCTGCTGTTACACTCGGTTTTGTAACAGTATCAGAAGCCCGCATTCCGATGATCGTTAGACGAGGTGCGATTGTTCTCGATCAAGCCATCGCCCACGTGTCTCCGTCGCGACGGTTGCACAACTCGCCCTCATTTTCGCATTTTAATGCAGGTGAACATTCGCCCAACGAGTGGCCTTGGAAGCGAAGGGCACGACCGTCGTCCGATCAGGATACCCGCGGCGCGGAACGACTCCATTGAAAAAACACCGCCCTCAATATGTTATACAAAATGTAACCATAAATTAGATAACATCGCATAGTCAATCCTATCAAGTGGAGGCTGAGACTTAATGGAAAGGGCTTTTTCGAATCTTGTGTTTAATTTTAGCTTTTTTAAAACACATGTGTGAATGTAAAAGTTTTTGTTGTCGATTGTGGGATATTCAAAGTAAAAGAAATACTCGGACGCGTTGGCCTCGCTCGTGTTGCTACATACGTACGTATCGGGTTTCGTTCCGCAAAGTCGAGATAACTGCAGGCCAAGACCCGCTACATACTTGCACACTGACTTTGAAACTCGCCTAGCCTTATTGTGTCCTCTTTTAGCCGTCAACTTATTTAAATAGGAAATGCGAGGTCGGATATAGAACCGAAATGACGTGGAAGTTTCCTCATGCCGTTACGATTAGTCATCCGGCCAGGATTCTCGCGGGCCGGCGATCGGTGAGACTAAAAGCGGCGTTCTAATAATCGACATTATCTAAAATAGCCTCGTGACAAACGAAACCGAAAGTGATGCGTGATGCAACGTTCCCGAATTTAGCTGGTGCAGGCCAGGGCGGTGCATCGGCCGCGAGGCACGCTGGCCGGCGACGCGGCTGCCAAACCGCTGACATTTCGCACTAATGACACGAATAAGATATTAGCGCGGATAGTTGCCGCGGAATTCATCTTAGGTATTCGGGGCGCGAGGCGAATCAATATAAGCCACCGAGTTTACTATACGACGATAACTGACGCTCGAATAACCCAAAGACATTAGATGTGCTGCGGTGAGATTCAGCGTGACGACCGTAATGACAACTTCGACCATTATGATATATAGATACATCACATAGTGGCCATATTACGTATGCAAAGAATATAAAACGTAATTCTCCTTCCTAATATAGACGATATAAATAAATCTGCAATTTCCTCTACATTAAATGTATAGGCTTGAAGTGAAGGTTAAGTTTGGGGGATGTCGAGAGTGTGAAGGGCGCCGGTGACACGACAGACACGGGTCGGAGGTCCAGCCGCATTCCGCCGCCGCATGAAAGTGAAACCGCTCCGACTGACCAGCTATAGAAAGTCACCGATTACATCTGAGCAGTGGCGAGCAAAATCTGTTATCGATTCCCGGGAAAATAAACAGCTATGGGCGTTATTTATTGCTTTACTATCATTTAACTAATCTTTCAAAAATACAATTGAACTCCGCCTGTCTTGGCTATAAGTAGCGCTCTGCCAATCTATAAATTACACTATTATGAGACTAATCTATTTTGAGATCGTTGCCCAATATACTACTTCACTGATTACTGCACAATTGTTGTAAAGAATAGTTAACTTATAACGCCTACTCATTAAGCGCTTCCATTAAAACAAACACAACACACGCATTATATTTTAAAATGATATAATTAAAGGGAAACGTTTAAAAAAGTCCAATGACACTCGGCCTCATTAAAAAACAATTATGACGAAGATAAGCAGCGGACAGCGCTTATGAAAACAATACCGTACTTGACGCGTTACCTAGTCACTAATTGCTATCAGAGCAAAGATTTCCTGAAACGTCATCCGTGTTTACAATCTTAACGAGGTTAAATTTGAGTGATTTTTTACGTTACTCGCGACTACGAACCTTATATTTGGTTATTAATCACGATTTACTTAAACATTAACTTAAAATTTTGCGCTTCAGTCACACCATTTTAAGTCACCCACACAAAATAAACGTTGGGAAACACTCAGCAATTAATTTCAATCCGTTCGTGTGGAAACACGACAATTTAATATAAAATTTAATTAAAATATATTTAACAGAATAACGGAGCCGTGTCTCTACATAAAATATGTTTCGATTTCGTCGTGGGAAGCATTAGTATCAAATTATCGATAAACATATCGAAACAAGTTTTAAATTTAAGTGGAAACTAATGAATGAATTTTAATGAAACGACGTGGCGATTACTTTGATTTAGGGTCAAGTTTAGAACGGCTTTATCCTGAAAAAAGAAAGACGAGACATAACCACTATATAACATACAGGCGAAAATTGTTTTTTACACAAAGAAATACGCGTCGTTATGATAGACAATACAAAAACTTCAAGGAATTCCTGTATATAAGAACTTAATTAGTAAACTCATAAACGAATAAAAAAACAATATTTTCTACATAATCTAATCTTCTCTAAGAAAAGCAGATTTTATTTGATCGAACATTATTCTTTGAAATTCAAACCGATGAAAAAATAATCTTCACCAGATTAGCTGCATATTAAATTAGGTTATTAAAAATATTGTTTTGAATCATAGGAAAAGCAATTGTAAAATATAAGTAATTGCAACGCAGATGAAACCGCAGGGGAATGTTGTATAGCATAAATAGAAAACATATTACAAATTATGATTTAAAATAATACAATCACCTAATTTGATATCGCGTAATGACAAACAAACATGTCAATTACGTTGATTATAATTTGTCCCAAATTAGCTACTAATGATTCTATTGTTTGGTGTTTGGGACTGTTTACATGAATCACCTGTGTATTTAAGCATAATAAGTGGATAGACTTGACTAGCTTGACTAAGTTCTTAAGCGATAATAAAAATATATCTAAACACTAGCTGACCCGACAAACGATGTTTTGCCATATATGTTATTTAACCCCCTCAATCCCCCCCCCCTTATAACTTAGAGGTATGAGAAAAAGATGTTGGCCAATTCTCAGACCTATACCCAATATGCACATGAAATTTCATAAAAATCGGTCCAGTCGAACACGAGAATTATATACCTATATATAAGATAAGTATAATCAAAATCCCGCGTGTTGCTAATTAACAAACAAGAAATAAATTTGAAGATGACCGTGAATTTGGCATATTATTTACGTATGTAATATAGTAAAATAATAAAATAAAATCAAATAATTATATAGTAATATAAAATAAAATATTTTATTATTTTTTATTATAATCTATAATACACGCAGACTTGGGTCATGAATCGAACCGAAAAATCGAAATAGAAAGCATGGTTATCGCCAATTTATGCCGCCAACGGGTTCACATTAATTATAATATTATTTGATAACAAATTTAGATTACAATACGTCAATATATAGGTATTATACTAGTAGTATCAACAACACAATCGTAGTCAGATGTCGGTACGAGAGATAACATTGCTCGTCCTAATAACGGCCGGCCAACTAATCAATCTATCTAATACGTATCTCCGCTTACTACACTTTTGACACAATTCATATGGAGTTTACGTCACAATTCTATCTCTAGTAAACAAAATTAGCGATAGATAGATTAGTGAGGCCGGCCGTAATTCGAGTAAATCTATCCGGTTGAAAGAAATCTATTTGGGTCGTTGCATTACGTGATACTTTTGATATGTTTAAACTTTGTTTTTAGTGTTATTAAATCATTACATGAAAAGTAGAATAGTCTTAAAGATATATTCATAACTAGTATTATGTGAGTAAAAAATTAATAGGTAACGTACCACTTGGACCATAAAATTCGTCTTATGTAAATTGTGTATCAGCATGTAAATACTAAAAAAATATATTCAAATTTCATTCTAAGTTACCCAGCTATATAGGTTATCTTCATAATAGAAGCACATTTCCGATTTAGTTAGAACCAGGTCATTTGCGATTTATCGCGTAAACACATTCCTGCTCGGAGAAAAATTATCGAACATTATAAAATTCGTGTAAGTCTTAACTGGGGCGGGTTCCTAATTTATTGCTTCTCATTAAAGCTATATCACACTTTTACTATTGGTATTAATTTTAATTTAATTTAATTTACTCTTTATTGTACACATAAAAAAGGTTACAATTTACAAAACGATTCACAAAAAGAAATGTACAACAGGCGGTCTTATCGCTAAACAGCGATCTCTTCCAGACAACCAGCTTGGAGGAGATAATGTGAAAAAAAGCGGAAAGGGTGTACAGAATTAAAATTAATAGAACAGGAAGAAAACCAAATATACACACATACATGCATACATATACATACATACACATATTAAAAATATATTAACTATACAAAAAAAAAATACAGAACACATTACATAATAATATGTACACACACTACGCATATAAATACATGTCAACATAAGCACATATATACACACACATACATACATAATATTATACATAACTAAGTATTATTAAGTAACAGTCGTAGAACAAATAAGAATATATAAATATATACAAATATCAGTGACTAATGACGAACTGGACGACAGTATTTCAAAGTCTTAAGTAGTGTTTTTTAACCATCTTTTTAAAGGAATCCAGTGATGTAGCACGTCTAATATGCAATGGCAAAGCATTCCATAGTCGTGCAGCCTCAATGCTAAAAGACTTGCTGTAGAAGGCAGTAGAGTGATTACAGATCTTCAGAGTTAGATTTTCACTAGAACGAAGTGATCTATTGTGTGAGTCACAGAGAAATTCAAAGCGTTCTTTCAAATAAGAAGGAAGGAAGGGATTAAATAATATAGAATATAGGAGAGATAATATATGAGTATTCCTGCGCAAACGTATAGGAAGCCATTTGAGCTTCGCACGGAACTCAGAGACACGGTCATACTTGCGAAGACCAAATATGAACCGAATACAGAGGTTTTGGAGTCGCTCAAGTTTATTTAGTTGATCCTCCCTTAGGTCTAGATAGCAAGTGTCAGCGTAATCAAGGATAGGATGAAGAAGAGATTGGGCAAGAACAATTTTAGTAGGAGTAGGAAGAAAATTACGCAACCTTCTTAATGAACCGACAGACGCAAACATTTTTTTGCTAACTTCACAGATCTGTGGATCCCACGACATAAGTTTGTCAAACATTATACCCAGGTTTTTTACTTTTTCACTGAAAGGAATTACCACACCGGCAAAAGTTATTTGTGTCAAATTCGGCCAATCAATTCGTGAAATAAGCTGTTGGCTTCCGATAATTATAGCCTGCGATTTTGATGGGTTAACCTTCAGACCAAAGTCTTTGCTCCAGCCATTGATACGTTCGAGTTCCTGATTTAAAGCGTTAATCGTATTAGGTAGGTCTGTTAAGCTTGTGTGTAAGTAAATTTGGAGATCGTCAGCATACAGGTGGTAGGGAGAAAAAATATATTGAGTAATAGCATTTATGAAGATTGAAAAGAGGAGTGGAGACATCACGCCACCTTGCGGTACACCGGCATTGATATTAGCCCAGTCAGAAAAAGTGTCGTTAAGTCGCACACGTTGCCGGCGCCCATGCAAGTAAGAGTGAAACCAGTCAATCGCTATAGGAGATATGTTAAGAGAATTCAATATGGCAAGCAAAATGTCGAAGTCTACACTATTGAAAGCATTACTAAAATCAAGCAATGTCAAAACAGTGAGCTTTCGGTTATCTTTTGCCATGCGAATATCATCAGTGATTTTAACTAATGCAGTAGTCGTACTGTGGCCTGCGCGGAATCCTGATTGAAATGGGTTTAAAAGGTTGTATCTGCAGAGGAAAAGGTTAAATTGATTATAAGTAAGGCGCTCGAGAACTTTAGAAAGGAACGGTAGGATAGAAATAGGGCGAAGATCGGAGAAAGAGGTAGAATTGGGTTTTTTAGGCAATGGGATGATTATAGCATCTTTCCAATAAGATGGAAATGTACCGCTACTAATAGAAAAATTGAAAATATTTGTTATTATAGGAACTAAATAATCTATAATAGGAATTACCATTTGACGACTAATGCAATCAGAACCAACACTGTTAGATGATACCGCTAAAATATTCTTCTTAACATCACTATTCGTGAATTGACTAAATTGAAAAAAGGGAGTATCACGAGTTGGAGAAGCTGAAATTTGAGAAATTGTATTTAATTTTGTTATGTTATCAAATGTAACAGAAGATGAGAAATGCTGATTAAGTGAATTTAAATTTAAGTTCTGGGAGTTAATATCTCGTTGCTGCTTGCCAACTCCTAGTGATTTGAGGAAAATCCAAACTCGGGCTGAGTCATCTTCCTCTATGACAGACTTAAAGATGTAGCGTCGATGTTCATCCCTACACAACCTGTTACAGCGATTCCGAGCTTTCCTGTACTTCTCACGATTTGTTTCGTTGGGATCGACTCTGTATTTAGCTTTGGCTATATTCCTTATCTTTTGTAGGCGTTTAACTTCGTCAGTCAACCATGGGGCCGGTAGATGTTTTAATCGCACTGGTCGAATAGGGGCATGCTTGTCATAAAGTTGTGTTATAAGGGAATTAAAATAATTTAACTTCTCATCAATTGAAGAAGCATTAAGCACTCCGGACCAGTCAATCTTAGATACATCCTCGGCTAGACTATCAAAGTCAATTCCACTAAAATTGCGCCTCATAAGAATTTTTCGTTTAGCTTTAGGAGGTCTTAGTTTATAAGATAAGAAGAGAAGGTCGTGATAGGAAAAGGCAGTAGCTACACATTGACCAAATTTTTCGACATGAGTAGTAGAAGAGACAAGAATTAAATCGAGAAGAGAAGGTGAGCAGTTAGGAAATGCGTGAGTCGCAGATAATGGCAATATATTCAAATTAGCTGCCTTTACTATAGATGTAAAGCGTGAAGTTCGAGAGTCATTTTTAAGAAGGCAAGTATTAAAGTCACCCATAATAATTGTGTGTGAAAACAAAGGAGTAAACTTTTCAAGAAGATCTTCAAAAGACATAAAATAGTCAATGGTGAGGCTAGGATTATAAAAAACACCAAGAAGGAGCTTAGTGTTGAAGAATAGGACTTCGATAATAAATAATAATTGTGTTTGCTCGCAAACGAAAAAAAAACCGACTTCAATTACATCGACGAGTAATACAACGTAGATCGACGCAAAAATAGTCAAATAACTACGCGTTATCAAAGATTACTCAAAAAGTAGTTATCAGATCTCGATAAAATTTATATGTGACCACATGATAAACATCAGCTTTCGATTAAATCAAAAATTATCAAAATCGGTATACCCAGTAAAAAGTTATTGCGGATTTTCGAGAGTTTCCCTCGATTTCTCTGGGATCCCATCATCAGATCCTGGTTTCCTTATCATGGTACCAAACTAGGGATATCATCTTTCCAACAAAAAAAGAATTATCAAAATCGGTACATCTAGTAGAAAGTTATGCGGTATAATACAACGTAGGTCGACGAAAAAAGCGTCAAGTAAAAACGCATTATTAGATATAACTCGAAAAGTAGTTGTTAGATCTCAAATAAATTTAAATGGGACCAATTGGCACACACCACCTTTCGATTAAAACATAATTTGTCGAAATCGGTCCACCCGGTCAAAAGTTCTGATGTAACATACATAAAAAAAAAAAAAAAAAAAAAAAAAATACAGTCGAATTGAGAACCTCCTCCTTTTTTGGAAGTCGGTTAAAAAGGTATTCTGCTCCAGGACTATTATGTTGTTGCGAAAATTCTATAACAGTAAAAGGAATATGAGATCGTAAATAAATGGCAACACCTCCGCCAGGTCGTCCTAAACGGTCATTTCGAATCAAGTGAAAACCTGGTAAGCAGAATGATGACGAAGGGAGACATGGTTTCAACCAGGATTCTGAGACTAAAATAGCATGTAAGTTTTTATTTTGAAAGGAGGCCAACATGTCAGGAAAATGAGCGGGTATACTCTGGGCATTGATGTGAACCAGGTTAAAATGCCCTGACGCGTCACAAAAATGTGCATCTAAGTCATCACTGAGTGAGGGTATACTGAGAAAACTGTCATCGCTATCCGTTTCATTAGAAGATGAAATAGAATAAAAGGTGTCAGATGGATCGTCCTTGTTATGAATCATAGTCATCTAAAGATATTACAAAAATAAAATATATATATATATATATATATATATATACAATAAGATAATATATATAGTTACGATATATATATTTAAAAAAATATTTATAACAACAAAAATACTATGTAATAAAAAGAAATACAAATACTATTAAGCTCAATTCACATACTCACCAGCTACAGAAGGAGTTGTATTACGGCAACTAAGGCTTACAATGGAATAGTAGATAAGCAACAATAAAAAGAAAGAAAAAAAAAAAAACGTAAAAATAAAAGACAAAAATTCAAAACAATAATAACAGGCAAGAGAACATTTGCAAAATGAAATAATTTTAGTTACTTTTTATCTTTTAACTAGAGTTAAATTATTAAAATTAAACAATTAATAAATACCAATAGGCAAAAAAAAAGATTTTACTTCTAAGCCTACGAAAACGAATTATGATTAAAATTAATATTTTACAAAGTCTTAAAAGCCTTCCGTTCACAACAACAATTTGTTACAACATAGTTTATTATTATCTATATGTTAAGATAGTCTGTGGTAAAAAATGTTTTGTTATGGTTTTGTCATTCGCTTACACATTGAAACAGGGACAAAAAGAACAACAATAATAAATAAAAAAATATAAAAGTAAAGTTATAAAGTAACTACAACTAGATTTGTTTATTTGTATGAAATATAAAGTGAATATAAAAAACTATCAACACATTATAAGCTATATGTAGTATCTAATAAAGTGTGAGTTCTAAAAATACCCAATTATGATTATATATTAAATTAAAAATTTACTCAAATTAAAAGTGAACAACTACTTTTTAGCCACTCTTTTAGATCTTAGAGGTGGGGCCTTACTGTCCGACGTCTTACTGGTGGCTGCAACACTTTGAACTGGCGATTTTGTGTTCGATGACGCGATAATGTTGTCGAGATCCAACATTCTTTCGATCTTATGTCGTGATCCATCCGGAGCAATAACATGAATAACTCCATCACGCGTCCAGCATTTGTCAACTCCGAAATGCTGTCTCGCCGCTATAAACACACTGTGTCGGGATTTGGTCAAGAACTCGGACTGCGTAATGCCGGTACCTTTGAACTTGGTTTTTGCGAACCACACCCTATTCCGCACAAGAACATCTGCGAATTTCACAACAATCGGGCGAGGTTTCTTTTCAGTTCTACGACCCAGTCGATAAGATGTTTTGATAGCGGTTGTGGAAAACTGATCAATGTCGAGATGTTCCGCGACAAGGCTGGTTACTCGCGCCGAGGTGTCTTCCGATTTTTCTTCAGGCACACCATGAAGCAGCAACATCTTTCTACGAGAACGCAGTTCGAGTCGGTCAAATTCACAGGTAAATAGTTCTACCTGACGTTGGAGAGCATTTAAAGCTGTGATGACGAAGCTTTTAAAAGCAGCGAAGTCTGTAGCAATAGAGGACGCAGTGACCGGTGAATTCGCCTTTTGTAAATCTTGTTGGAAGTCCCTCATTGTCGTGTTAAATTGCTCAGACATAGAGGCCAGTAAATCTTTTATTGACTCCATTTCGAAAAGGGCCACAGAAGAAAAGAAAAGTTTCGAAAGTATTAGATGCCTGTTATGTTGTAAATTAACACAGGATAATATTTGCTGGGAAGTATTGTGAACTGTCAGTACATAATATTTACTTTTTGGGCACTGTAACTTATTTAATTAAATAAAAAATACTATTTCAAAACGGAGATGAAGTTATCGCTTTTCACACCTACCCGCCAAAAAAGGTATTACTGGATACTCGACTGATTAAAAAAATAATGCACTTGATTCTGACCTAGTTTATTGAGGTCGTTGCAAGTCATACTTTTTTAAACAATACAATAGCTTTTATTAGCTCGTTGACGTAGTTTGTAGTGGTTCCGCTTTCTGCTCCGCGGGTTGCGGGTTCGATTCCTGCCTGAGTCAGGGTGTAATATTTGTATATATAATAGACGACCGTGTGTGTATAAGTTTTTACCTTTTACATAATTAATAATAATTTGTTTATAGGGTAGACGAGCATTATTCCCTGTAAAGGGATATTTCCGTAATATTAATGATCTATGTTTGAGTTATAAACAACTATGTTTTTTCAATTTCGTTCATTACGCCCATCGCCTCACCATTTTATCCTACCCATGGACCCCAACCCAGTTTAATCCTTGCTCCCAGCAGACCTCACGACCTTGCGTGCCGACCGGCTATACCGTGAATATATCCGGCGATCCATCAAGACGCTTATCGACACTTATAAACCGACATCAGGTTTTAAGAAATTCTTCCATTAATTCTAAACATGTCAATGTCGAATTTCGCAAAGGTTCGCATCGATTCAAACGATTTATGTTACAATAAAAATATCAATTAAGTTCCACGCAATCGTTTTAATTGGTACCTTGTGTTGCCTTTGTTTATATAATTTTATATACTTAACAGATTGATAATCACTTTCACGAAGTCTTATTTGGTTACATTGTTACACTTATAATAGTATTAATATTTGTTGTATATATAAGTTTAAAAACGATCTGCGTGTTACACGCAAGTAAAACTATAAAAACTTTTATTATATTAAAAATTATTGCATCAGATAGGTAAAGATAATATCGTGATAAAACGTTTTATGTGTTAGTAACAATATAAATTATATGTTGCTAATAATTTGAATGGTAAATAATTTGAATTATTTACCATTTAGGTATTTAATATAACCAGACGTATCGACTTAAGATGAAAACAGTAAACAATAAAACCTAAGTAACATCCAAGTCTAATTTACCAAAAACGTTTATCAAAATATCGATTAAAAATACAACGCACTGGATCGTTATCGAGTTGTCTGATAATGTTATTAACCTGTAAATTTAATCCTTTTAAAAATATATTTCAGTAAAATAAACATTATACGTTTAACTAGTATTTTATTATAATTATGAAACGTTAATGATCACTAACAATAGAATTATAAATGTGCCGATATTTTGGCACTGTTGCAAGACCCATAATCACGATAAGAATCTTAGAGTGAAAAATATGGTAAATATTTGTATCGTTTTGGGTCTTAGCAATATTGGTAGATTTTTTTTTGCTTCGTGTACCTTGGTCTGTGTCATGGTATCAACAGTTCCCATATAAATGGGAGAATCCCTAAAAAAATATTATTAGTGATAAGATTATTTTTATATTTTTAATGTTATTAATGTGCAAAATAAGTATTAAATACTAATTTATTTATTTATTTATGTAAATAAATACTTTATTATTATTATATTAATAAAGGAAAGCCACATTTATTGGCATCAAGCAGAACAGTTCTAGAAACTGGATATTATTGTTTCCTATTGGATAGATCTACAATCGATTATTCGATATAATCGAGCAACGGCTCTATTTCAAGATTTATCATTCGGTTTCACTTTCGCTTCGTACAAAAGTATTCGTATAAATCAACCAGATTCAATTAAAACCTCAGTGTATTAGCACTCTCGTTCAGAAGCCTCGACGATTCTATCGACTTATCAACTTCAGTAAGATTTTAATTCACACTTACAGTTACTTCTAAAGATAATTAACGTCATAAAAACAATAATAATTTAATTATTAATAGTATTTATTTTTTTTCTTTAAGTTTTATTATATGTATTTATTTTGTAGAATAGTTAACTAAACGAATAATTTTACTTTACATCTAAAGAAATCAAATTCCGGTGTGTACATAATAATGTAATAAATCTAGTTCTTCTCTGCAGTCACGCACGCAAATAACAACTTCTTTACCAATGATTCACGAAACATCCTATAATATTAAAAACATCTTTAAAATATAATAAGAAGAAAACGTTTCCTTTAATTATTTGTTCGTTTAAAATCGATTGCATAAAGTCATTGGCATCTGACCTTAGCGTCGCACTAGGAGCAATCGAGAAATACGTATATAATCAGACTAACGCTGATTAATCATACATTGTTGTAGGTTCAAACAAGTCCATTGGAAATAAACACTCACACTACACGGTAACTTATCAACTAGAAATATATCTCACTATTATATTGTATATATGTGTGTAAAAATATATCTATACAAGCATTTTTTTAATGTTTACGATAAACGGCTTCGTCTATAATCTTAAAATAATTCATATAAAGTTCCAGGACAAAAAAAGTCTTAAAACTTCGCAAAAAAGTCAACTAATTACGTAAATATTCATCAAAGTGTTATAATTGTTAAGCAGATTTTGAATTAATCGTTTCCTTAAATTATTATTCGTTAAATGTAAAATAATAAACTAAATTTCATTCAAACATTATATTAATATAATATGACAAACGATTTTTTTAAAGAATATTTCAATATCTGTTAAACAAAATATCCGCGTACGAACGAACACAAGCAATAATTACGTAAATTATGTGCCGTATCACTTACAAACATTAAAACTTGTTCAGCGAACATACTTTTCACAAATAATGTCCTATCCTAAGTTCACGGTTATAGACTATAGAGCAATATTTGGTAAACTTTTCGTAACAAAATCGGCCGTGCTAGGGGGAAGAGCGGATAAAAGCGGCGCGAAAGTTAGCCCTCTTCTGAATATCAGTTCCTTGTATATTTTTTTTAGCTCTTTCGCGATACTTAGCGATTTATTTCGTGACCCAGCCTACGAAACGACATACGATGTCCGACGCTGTTCATACGTAGCTTATTATATTAGTACGGGTATATAGATTTATATACCGCATCGTAAGTTCAGCATTGAGGGGAAAAGTAGTTAGACATGTCTCCGTCAAGTACGCGTCACACACACACGGCGAATACCGGCATACTTTTGCGTATCATACACAATAACCTATATTTGAATGTAATAAATAATTCTGTGCCTGTTGTGAAAATTGATACAAGTCCAAAATCATCATTTTACAAGAGAGCAAAAACAAGGTTCTTGTTCGTAAGCTAAGTCCAAAATCATCATTTTACAAGAGAGCAAAAACAAGGTTCTTGTTCGTAAGCTAAGTGGGCTAGTTTAAATTGGTGTATCTTATAAAACATCCTCTTTCAATATACAATTTAAGTTTTTTTTTTGTAAATATTTAATTTATGTATTTTTTTTTTTCACTATTATTAAGCATTGTAGCAAGTGATACTTATACGGTTAAATCACTACACCTATAAATTTGCTTAATTAACTAGATTTTTTACAGATTACGAAAGTTTTAGGTTCAAAAGGATATAACTCTAGATATCTCTACAAAAAATGTACTGAAAATTAATTGCTAAATTCAATAGAATCGCAATGAAATCAAAGCACAAAAAATAGTGTCAAATACTTTCAGTAATTCATTGACAAAGGGCTATAACTTGACAAATATTTATTATCATGAATATTCTTAAGTTATATCATCTTCATCACTCATCATCACTACAGCCTATTGCAGTCCACAGCTGGACATAAGCTTCCACAAGCTCACGCCAAAAATGGCGTGTACTCATGTGTGTTGCCCATAGTCACCATGCTGGGCAGGCGGGTTGGTGACCCCAGTGCCTGGCTTTGTCGCACCGAAGACGTTGCTGCCCGTCTTCGGCCTGTGTATTTCAAAGTCAGCAGTTGGATGGCTATCCCGCCATCGGTCAGCCTTATAAGTTCCAAGGTGATAGTGGAACTGTGTTATCCCTTAGTCGCCTCATATGACACCCACGGGAAGAGAGGGGGTGGCTATATTCTTTAATTCCATAGCCACACAGCTATATATCATCTTAGAATCAAAAATTATCATACTTTAGCAGATAGAAGAATGTGAATTAGACCAAAACGTTCGTTATTTTTTTCTCTGATAATAACTCGACTTACATCACTCTTCACAGGAGCAGAAAATTTTTTAATATACAAAATATAACATAAGACGAAATTAAAAAATAAATTCATTAATGTTACTGATGTACAAATATATAAGAAGGAAAAAAAAACAATGTCATAAAAATAAAGGCCAGTAAATATAATGAAAAATAACAACAAAACATATCTTCAAGTAATTATCTTACTAAGCATCTATTAAAAAAATAATCGATAAAAAAACAAATTATAAAAAGATAGCATATAAAAGATAATCAATTTTATTTTATTTGTTTATTAAGTGAGACAACAATATAAATTATTAAATGTTGAATGTTGATAGATTTTTACTACACAAGTAGAGCTATGTAAACTACTATACAAAATAGAAGTAGTTTAGAATTATCAATACCTAAAACATCAAATTTAAAAAAAAAAAAAAAAAAAAAAAAAAACTGGCAGATAAATCTTGAAAGAAATTACTTTTACTTACTACTTTTGAAATATTTTTTCCCTAGTAAGTAAAAATTATATATAATTATGACAGATACTAGTAAATATAGCAAAACACAAAGTTACAATATCAAATTTTCAAGAAAACAGATTTATTTTTAAATGTTACAATAATACAAGAATTTTAAACTGCTAATATGTAATTTAAAATTATAATCAAACTGGATTATACCAAATTACGTATTATTACTAAGATTAAGTTTTTTCAATTATAAAAAATTATAGCATCTCGATTTTGTATATATTACACGCTTCAAGTATTTCACCAAGTCTTTAGACTGTGGCAAATATAGGTGTTATCTCGTATTATCAAGGTAGTCAGCACTCATCAGTCATTTTTATCAGGAATGCAGAGATAAACATTATGGCGAGTTTATTTCACAATGACATTGTAAATTATACTTAAAACAATCACATATCTATCATGTTTATGTGTGAAGTGCTAACACACACACACTGATAGGCGACAGATTATGTTCTATCAGCGTTGGCCATGAATTGTGTCATAGTCTACGGAGGTATTTTAATTTTTTGAGTGTTTATTAATGTATGTACCCTTAAAATAAATCTACAAATTGAAACAAATCAAATAAAAAAATTAGATTTATCAGATAAAGGCCATAAGCAAACGACTACTATAATTAAAAACTTCATTCAGAAGAGCTATTAGAGACAGAAGTAAGAATTTAGTTTATAATAATTTAATATTTAGTATGTTTACCTAAAATTGACAAAAGTTCTACACGTTACTCAAACTTACCTTGCGAACGGTGTCTGCTCGACGTGGTAGATGTCCGTGATGGGCTCCGTCCGCATGATGCTACGGATATGCTCTTCAGAGAGCTCCAGTAGTCCATCACTGGCAGTTTTGAAGTCAGACTTGGTTAAAGCACTCAAAACACTCATTTTAACGTGTTGCGACTAACGACGCTTCAGCAACGAAAATATGCTCCCAAGTGTCACAAAACGAAACACAGTAGTACTTATACTCAATTAATACACTTATACGTTATAAAAGCATCAATTAGACCATAAGAAACATTTTTAATGCCTCCGATTTCTCAAAAGGTAACTGAATGCTCTCCCTTGTCATTGCGAGAAACGGTTACTATATCGAAGGCTCCAGCTCCACTATTCGACACGCTAAATAAACAAACGTTTGTTTCACTTCATTTTCAATACGAAAAGTAATAAGACAATTTGTTTGTTTACACACGCGTTTCGAGAAAAACTTAAATTTGACAAACGCGGCAAGACAGCTGCGTATCGACGAGTCGACCGCACTTCGCCGTACACGTTTCTGTTACTAGTGCTCGCTGCGGACTCTCGGCTCTCAGCGGCCGATACTATTCAAATTCCGCTTCTAGCGAATGTCACTATTCCGTGGTTTCAAGTTCGAAAGTTGCACATTGTACGTCATCTAGGGTCATAAAGTTTCACAGACTATTGCTAGATGTCACTAGTGCTAAATACAATATATTGCCATAAGCAAAAATTAAATGTCATTGTAAAATTTATTATTGAGAGAAAAAAAACGAATTTTTATTAAACAATACTTTTACACCCAGTTATTTAGTCTGAAAGATTTTATTTTGATTATCGCATTGTTTTATGCGCCATCTCTTGACATACCAGACCAGGCCGTGCGTCAAAAAGTTCGTGTCATTCCCCATCTCTTTGTTTCCCATTCTTGCGATAGATGGCACTTTGTACTATTAACTATATGCTTTTTTCTTTTTTTTAAGAGCTGTAATTCAATCACTATAATACGTTTATTATTATATTCTTTGTCAACCACGGACTTTTACATAATTATATATGACTGTGAATTCATTTTATTATGAACTATGTGGATTTTTAAAACTCTCAGGCATGTGGCTTGCCAAAGGCTGCCGAAACAGATTTACAGTCATTATATATTGTATTACAGCATGGAGTGCTGCTTCGAAAAGTCATTAAATTGTGTTGGAGAGAACATAACGAGCACTTTTGAAGGTTATTTTTTTTTAAATAACGCCAATATTCGACTACTAGCCTTTACACAACATCGGAGGTATTATCAGTCAGAAAACTTTACATTTAGCATACAGTTATAAGAAAGCATACTTCCTCAGATTACAATATAGTACATTTTAAGAAGGGAAGAAAGGATAATGTTTTTAGCACTAAACGTACTCACTCACAATTCGCCCAGTGTTAGGATATATGTCTTCATTTTTATATATGTAATAATATCAATAAAGGAGGCGGGCGAACGTCCATAGAAAGTTGGGCCTGAACGTTACATTGATGATTTTAGTGTTATTCTATAGAAACTATAGTCCTTTATCAAATACAGAACATTTTGCATAAATCCTTCATGGGAGAAAAAAGTTACAAGATGACTTTGTTTAGTAAAAAAATAACCTCAAATCGTTATATTCACTCAGTACTTGTGTTATTTAAAGTACAATTACACGATTTTGGACACCTACGGTTCAATGATAAAGCATGTTTATTACAATTGAATCTATGTGTTTGTTATTTTTCATTTGTCAATAATAAAGGGATAGTTAAATAAAAAATGGTTAATTATTTTAACATTTATTTATTCATCATCATAAATTATTAGAACGTTATCAAAAAATTGTGCAGGTGGTATCAGATTTTCTTGATGTCTTGCCCAGCCTAGATACCATATTACGGACATTAATGGCAACAGCAACCTACTGTTCGTCTACCTAAGACACAATTACAATAATAAACTCGGATGGCGTTCCTTCCTCTTCGAGCATTGTCAACTAATATGTAAAAAACGTCGTTGTGTGTTGTTGTTGTGCTGTTGTTTTTAAACGTAGCGAAAGTCGTGAAAGAAAACCAAAAGATCAAACGAAATGCACAAAACACAAAAATATTCACTGCCGCAAGCTGAGAACAAAACGAGTGAATGGCTTTGACAAAGAGTATATAAGTAAAGAGGTGTCACTCCATAGACACAGTCGAGCTCCGGGTTCAAGGTTTTGCTATACTTCAAGTACCAACTTTGTGGTTGAGCTCTATTTTTTTCGTTAAATTGGTAATAATGAAGCATAGTGTTGTTAGTTATCCTACCGGAAATCGATAATAGTGTGAAAAAAGGTCGATAAATTAGTCGATAAAATTATCGATACTTTTTGAGCACAGGGTTCTTAATTTTATAAATTTTATTTAAAATAAAAGGTTTTTTGTATATATATAATGTATATTTAAAACTTCTTGGTATTTACTACATTACTACTAAATTTCTTGGTACTACTACACTTAACCAGCGAAAAAAAATCTACATTTTAAACAAAAATGAAGGTAATTGTTACAATTAAACATTACAAACATAATTATTATTTTGCCCTGATCACTAGTGTCTCGGTAGACATCACCTATCTATTATGTCATTGGCTTTATAAAATAAATATTACAACAAATTATTTAACCTAATGTTCCTAGTGTAGGCCGAGAGGAAAAAAAGCCGGACAAAACTCTCGGTAGTCTTTTCAAATTAAAAGTTGTTATACAAAAAAGTTACATTATTGAAGGCATGTCGATCACAACAGCTAACAAACAAATTTTATATTTTCGTAAACATACTGCAATACATCCCACAGCTCTCAGCACATTCTAGGCCTCTTTCTTCAAGTAGGAGAAGGATCAGAGCTTAATCCACCATTACAAAACAAATTAAATAGTAATTATCAAACAATAACAAACACTTTTACAAAAGAAATTAAATAATAACAACTATTAATTATCAAACAATAACAAACAAAATGATTTAAAACATAAAAAACTTGTTAACAAAACAAATTCTTAATTATTAAGATATTAATTAATATTTAATTATAACATAGATGATTTACAAACATAACATAATAGTAGTTTATGCAACTGTCATATAATGAAGGGTATTAAAACACGAGTGTGAGTTTATGAAACGAGCGCAGCGAGTTTCATAATAGTAACGAGTGTTTTAATACCCGTGTTATATGCAGTTGCATACACTACTTTATCTCCACTAATGCAATTAATCAAACAACAAGAGTAAAAGCTGACAATAGTTTATTTATAATAATTGTTCAAATTTTGGATGGTACAATTTTGAAAGTTAATGTTAATTATTGATCCAGCAGCTGTAGCGGTCGCGAGGCAAGCAGTAGAGCTCGTAGACGGAGTCGGAATAAGTTATTATATTCTTTTTCATATAATTTTCTAGATTTTTCTGGCAAAAGATTGTGAGTTAATTTTGTTGCCAATTCTAGAATATCCGGAGGCGTACAAATATCATCGTCGCTATCCATTTTTAACTTTTAATTTATTAAATTAAATTTACGCGTACGTGTATTGTCACAGTGATTTTGCCGCCATTAAAATCTAACCAATGAGAGTGCAGCTGCGCGCATGCGCGCGATGTTATAATGAGATTTTACGATATCGATGTGGATATTATACCATCATGTGAAATTGCTTAAATTGAGTGTTTTGTTGTCTGCGCTATAACAGTAGTAATTATAAGTCAAGTATTGGAAACATAAGTAGAATGTTACAACATTAGTGTAGATAAACTTCTTTATAAATCAAATTAAAATAAATAAATATAAATATCTTATAACATAGATGATTTACAAGCATAAACTTATTTACAAAACAAATTAAAATAAATAAATATAATATCTTATAACATAGATGATTTACAAGCATAACATAAACTTATTTATAAAACAAATTAAAATCAATAAATATAATATCTTATAACATAGATGATTTACAAGCATAAACTTATTTACAAAACAAATTAAAATAAATAAATATAATATCTTATAACATAGATGATTTACAAGCATAACATAAACTTATTTATAAAACAAATTAAAATCAATAAATATGAATAAATATAATATAAATCTTATAACATAGATGATTTACAAACATAACATAAACTTCTTTATAAAACAAATTAAAATAAATAAATATATATATTTTTTTTCTTTTTCTTTGATATGTATTATTTCTGTTTTTGGTGTACAATAAAGTGTATTATTATTATTATTATCTTATAACATACACACAGTCATATATTCCTATGTTAAGCAACTTAATGCTTGTGTTACAGGTAACAACTGACTGTACATTTTTTGAAATAAATAAACAGAAATAATATATATATATATAAATACACGTAGTACATTCAATCTCAGGCGGGAATCGAACCTGCAACCCGTGGAACAGTAAGTAACAATAACAAAAAAGATGATTTAAAAGCATAACAAACATTTACAAAACAAATTAAATAGTTTCTAATAGTAATTGTCAGCCAATAACAAAAAAGATGATTTTAAAGCATAAAAAAAAATATTAACAAAACAACTTAAATAGTAACAAATAGTAATTATCAAAAATTAACAAACAACATGATTTAACACTTAACGTAGCATAGTCACAAAAAAATCAACTCTTAAAAAGTGATACAAATGAAATGATCTCGCAAAACAGTAATTATCAATCAATAACAACCAAGACGATGAATTTGACCCATAACATATTCACAAAAATCTAAAATTTTTAAACGTTACATATGTAACGATCCGATATACAGTAAATAACAAACAAACATAACATATATATATACAGATATTATCTAGGTAAAAACAATTCTGAAAAGCGTTATATAATGATCCTAGGCATACAGATAAAAAACATAATGATTTACAAACATAATAAGAACATATTTAGAGTAATCTTCTAAATTCTTATTTTTGTATTATTAAATGTTTGTAGTAGGTAATTCCATAAAGTACTACCGATTTTAAAAATTCTTTCACGGGATGCTACAATTCCATGTACGCCATTTAATGGTATGTGGATAAACGAACAGCGGATTATGGGAGAAAACGAAATAGCGAAAATCGCGTAATCTATGTGGGCGAAGCCACAGCGGAAATTTTTTTTTTTTTGTTTCTAAGCTAAAATATACACATTTAAAAACTTGGAAAACAAAAAACATTGCAAAGACATTAGATGTCAAGAAGAACTGCCAATATGTATGTTTTCTACAAACATTGTTTTATAGTACTGACAATATAAATATAAATATTCAACAAGAATCTTAAAAATTGTTATCTAAGCTTTGTCTTGATCACATTATTCTAATTGTATATTTTCGTCTTTACATGATTTTCTAATGAATAATAAACAAAGATTATGAATTAATTGATTTGTTTTTTTCTATAAAATGCTCATCATTTAATTGCAAACTAGTCTACTGCTTTATATTTTTAATTTGTAAGTCCTGAGATATAATAGCTTTGAAATGAATTTGGCTCTTGTTTACAAAATGACATAAAGGTTTAGAAGGAAAGCACAATGAGCTCGAATCTTTCCACCATTCTTTAAAACTAATATAATTGTTTAAGTTGTCTACTGGTTTATCAACTTTTAACGAATCTTTACATTTCTGACATTTCATTCTATCTAATAATTTTGCAGCTAAATAACCACTAACATATACTACTGGCTGCTCCAAAAAGTTACATAAATCATTTTCATATAAAAAGAAATCGATTTCATTGGGCAAAGACAAAACAGGATAAACTATCTCATCAACAACTTGAATGTCATCATTATTATTTCTATTAGGCATGTCAGTGCGGACCCTGCTAATATCGTTATAAGCTACAAACAATTTATTTGTGTCTTCCTCACAGTTCGCATTTCGACTGCCAAACGCTTTAAGCTTAATTTAGTTTGAGTCAAATGACTCAGCAGGATCTTCTCACGTTCAGTTAATGTAGAATCTGAAATTAAAAAAAAATCCTGCTATTATATATACATTTTTTTGTTGAAAGTATACAATATTATGTATAATGTGATCTATTCCTTTAATTTCATAAATTTTTACTTAAATATAATATTATAAAATAATTTATTGCTTTTATTATATTAAGATACATTTATTATTTTTATTTCAATATTAAACAACGCTAATATTGATATATTTTATTAGTGATCGTTACAGTTTAATATGTATTTAGTTTTGCTTTAAATAATAACACAAGTATACGACAAAGGAATGCCCATTGCATGGTACAATTGGAATCATTGAATGTAATTATTATTTTTTTCCCTTTTTCTTCAATTTACTTGAAATATTATAACAATAATATATACATATTTGATTACTAAGGAAAGAGCTATATCTAAATAAATTATTTTGTCATTCTATTTTTTAAAATATACTATACTTTAATAGTATTATATCGAATATATATAAATGTATAAAATATAGATAAATGAAACTATGTTAAACATTAATGTTAATGCATATTTAACAAAACTAAGCAAACTTTAAATTTATAAAATGTAAATTATTGAAGCAGTATAATTAAAAATTGATTTGACTCTCATATGCTTGATATTAGTCAAATGTGTACCGGGCTATTCATAGGTATAATGAAATAAATAATTTTCCCATAGAAAGAGTGTGTGCTTCTATTAATAACTGGCCTCAACTTTTAAGTGTATTGCAGCCAATGGAGACCACTTCGGATTAGCTTTATTTTCATAGAATTATATTAATGTATTAATACATTTAATACTAACACACTGTAATAGTAATAAATGTTATGTGCAACAGAATAAATGTTTTTTTTTTCTTTATAACAATATTCAGGACATATATACATATATATTGGCATTATATATTGGCCTGCAGTGTATATATATATATATATATATATATATATATATATATATATATATATATATATATATATATATATATTATGGATAGATACTAACTACTACTATTTACATAGTCTACCACATAACTACATTAATAACTACCACAACTTAATCCCTTGTAGTTGAAGTTGTAAATTATGATTTGAAAATAATTTCAATAAAAATAATTTAAAAAGGAGTAGGCTACAAAGAACTATACTGAATTACGTCCTTTGCTACATTAAAAGATTGTTGAAAATTATACTTCTATTTCTATTAGGTTTTCCCACAATTCTTTCATAGTTGCGAACAGGAACTTTAACATTTTCTACTGATTCATTCTGGGAAACTGTAATTACATTGATAAAAGTGAACAATAATAAATAAATATCTTTAACACATACACACGGTTGTCTTTTCCTAAGGTAAGCAACTTAACACTTGTTTTATAGACAACAACCAACATGCATATATATGTATATATATATTATATATATAAATTATAACATAATTATGTATAGTAATACACCCAGACTCAGGCAGGAATCGAACCTACAACCCCCGGAGCAGAAAATAGAACCAGCACAACTGGAATAACAGGCTACTTATCTAAATGTATAAAATTCAATTTTGAGACAAATAAACATTTAAAAAAAAATTAATACATAAAAATGTTTTAGTTGCTTATAATTATCTATGTAGTAACATAATTATTATACAGTTAGAGAAATATTTTATATAATAAAGTGAACTTGTGTCATAAAATTAAATGCTAATTAGCTATATGCTTATAGTAGACATGTTACTTGTTAATGTTTTATGTAATCAAAAATGTGAAATTTTCATTTGTTATTCTTACCTAGTGTTTTTTCAAAAGTAAGTCCTTGTGGTGGCTGCGAAGTAAAGGGCAAAGGGAGAAAGCTGTATTCAGCATCTGAAAAATAGTAGTACAATATCTAAATATATCTAGTATCTATTACTTGTTAATTTTTTTTTTACATTTTCCATTATTTACTCACACTTAAATTATCTGAATTTTATTTTCTACTAGCTTCTACCCGCAACTTTGTCCACGTGGAATAGTTACTTTGGGCTAGCTGGGGAAGGTCTCAGAAGGAAAAAATCCGATTTTGAAACATTCTTCATTGGTGGTCCACTCTTATTGGTCTTTGCGTGATAATATATAGCCTATAGCCCTAGCCTTCCTTGATAAATGGGCTATCAAATACTGAAAAAAAATTCAAATTGGTCCAGTAAGTCCAGAGATTAGCGCGTTCAAGAAAACAAACTCTTCAGCTTTATACTAATAGTATAGATTTAATATGAAATTATTTTTATTTTAAAATTAAAGTTAATGATTACTTATCTTGTTATATAGAAGATGAAAATGATTATTTTCCGAAGGTGTTATTCATAATCATTTTATAGAAAAATAAGACTAAAAATCTTATACTGCATTGGATCATTTGTATCATATGTTGTGAATCGTTGCATATATGTGTTAAAAGATATTAAAGATTCTCAGAAAGTGTTTTACATATATCTCTCATTTTATCAGCGATATGTATATCAATCAGCCTTAGATATCTGATATCTAAGGGCCAATATTATCTAGGTAAATGTATAAATAATAAATTAAATATATGTCAGATGATTTTTTAGAACATTGACTAACAATAATCTATTATATGATATTTATTACAACTGAGATTGTACTGCCATTATTAGTACAAAATATATTTAAAAATTATCTTTTTCTATACAGTACAATTGTGAACATTTGTACGACTTTTATATAATTTCATCTTTATTTTTTTTTTTAATTTCCAGTACATACTTAGTAAGACAGAGTTTTTGAAACAACAAGACATTGTTTTCAAGAAAACTTTTTGTCACTTATTAAAAATGTATAAGACTTGCAACAGCAAGTTATTAAAATTATAAGTAAGTTCATTTAATTAACAATAAAAATCTTAATTTTATCCATCATTAAAAATATATTACATAACCAAACATGAACTAACAAGATGCTGTACCTCTTAAAAACACTTGTTACTTCTAACAACATAACATAAATAAATATAATATAATAAAGTAGTTTACTCACTTTTAGATAAAATATTTTCATTCCATTGCACATTCTCTGAATTTGTTATATCTTGAAAACTAGAAAATAAAAAAGAATTTATCATAAACATCAATTAGCATATTATGAACCAGAAATAAGGCTAGACAAATAGCTAAACAAGAACACCGAGAAAATATAATTGTAATGTAATTTATAATTATCATAAACATATAAAAAAAAATTTGCACCTTTCAAGACTTGAGATTTTTCTTTTTCTTCACCATATAAAGGAAAATGTACCAAAAGACTAGAAGACATCCAATGGTTGTGGCAAATTTAATGTTGGAATAGCATTTTTAATTAATCTATTGTCCTTTGTATTAAAATACTTTTTTTCAAAGTGATATCCACACAAATATTTAATTTCATGCAATTTTTTAACGGGTATGTAAGCAGTCTTCATTCCCAACTGCTTTGACCCAAGAATGACACCTGAGAGTAGAATTTTAATCGTCAATTTAAATTAAGTTTAAATTTTACATAGTCTACAACTAGTTTTCTAGTAAGTTCTATAAGTATCTAAGTATAAGTTTCTATAAGTATGTATAATACTTTAATTTTACTTTATTACTACAGTTAGCTATTTACTGTTATAAAGATTTTAAGTAGAATTTATTTAAATATTGTATTGTTCTATTGTTAACACCACAGAGGATAGTAATATTTACACTAACCGATCTGGATCAAGTGGAAACTTCTTCAAAAATACATTGGCTCCAGTCCAGGGGTCCTCTTTAGACCACAAATAGTACATTTTTGATATCTCACATTACGTTTCACTGTATTTTCTAAAGGAATGAAAACAGAAAAATATAGTATAAGTAATAAAAATATAGGTATAACTATAAAATACTATTATTTTCTGTTGATATAGATATTAAGAACTTATTTTCAAAAGCAAAATTACTTCGTTCGACCAAAAAGACCAATGATTCAGGTTCAAATACAAACCCATAGTAAATCCCGAGAAGCGACGAATAATATTCTCACAATAAAGTATTAGGGCTCAGAAAATATATATGCAGAAAAAACTAAAAATCCAAAATTCCGGGCGTGGTTACTCGGTGGTTGCAATATAATATGGCGGTTAGGAAATAATTGTTCGAGTCAAAATTTGACAATTACGACGTTTCCGACGTTTAAATTTTTTCATTTTGACGTACAATTTTGCCAATTTATATAAAAATTCAAGTTTGGTATACAAAGTATAGCAAAAAAAGTGTCGCCCTACTGGGCTTTGACACTTGACTTACACCTGACTTAATGTTTTTACACCTTTGATTGCCACCTTAAAAAATAAAGGTAGTCGTTTTTTATACTAATCTCTTTTTTTAGATAAAACCATTATAACCATTGCAAATCACGATAGCATTGCATACTCTTATTATGCAACATAAGTACATAATAAAAAACCTTAAAAATTAAGACAAATGAAACGAATCAGCAATCCAATAATTCGTTTTTCTCAGCTAGCAACATTTGAAGTGTCTCTATAGAACAGAAAAATATACTAGGACACAGGAAAACAAAAGTGTTTCAATTTATTAATCAATTTACTATCCCATGGTAAAATAACGAATCGTTTCGCCATTGGTAATGAAAAAACTTGAAACGAATATTGATAAATATTTCAATGATGTAAAGGACAGTAAAGTTTAGGCCCATTTTCGCCCGTGGCCTTTCTGGATAATCATCCGTTGATACTTCGTAAATGAAGACATAATTTATCGACTTGGCTTAAAACCTTAGATTACTTTATACGATTATTAATTAGGCTGAACCATTTACACGCACACGCATACCGTCAATTACGCGCACGCACACGCACGACCGCCCGCCCGCCCGACCGCCCGCACGCTCGTACGTACACACGCACGCACGCACACGTTTATTTATGTATGAATATTTAAGAACTTTTTTTAAGTGCTTTCTGCACCTAATTGAGGGAGTCAATCACAATGTGTACAATAACTCGATGGTACTGAAATAAATATATATTTTTTTTCATTTTCATTTATCTTTACATAAATTTACTTTATTTTTATACAACTAGGTTGGCAAACAATCATACGTACAAAAGCATCACCAGTGCGTTGCCGAACTTACCCCAATCTCCTCAAAAGCTCTGGTCACCTTACTCATCACAGGAATACAACACTGCTTGAGAGCAGTATTATTGTTGTGATCTAATGTAAGGTCGAGGTACTTCCCCAGTCGGGCTGCTCCAGATTTTGTGCCGGATATTTCTTACTGTGTCCTACCTCAGTTGAAATAGTTTCTTTTTATCTCGAATTTCCTGTGTATATTCTGATTATTGTTCAAACTTCAATATAAAACTATCTTTTATTTATGAGGCACTAAGTTAATAAAAATAATAATTAAAAAAGAAAACAAAAAACCCGCCTGCGTGAAGAACAACTAATAGAAAATCAACTGAAAAAGCTGGAACAAGATAAAAACTCAATATGCACACAAAGTTAGCGAAATAAATAGAAACAATATCAAACATTTTGTGCTGTACATTTAAAATATATTAATACGGTAGTCCTTCGGAACTTTATGCAACGTCGTACATAACATGCAGTCGGAGACATGCACAAAGAGAGAATGATTTGACTTATCCTTCAATTTCATGCCTCCGACTGCATATTATCTACGACGTTGCATAAAGTTTCGAAGGACTACCGTATTAATATATTTTAAATGTACAGCACAAAATGTTTGATATTGTTTCTATTTATTTCGCTGACTTTGTGTGCATATTGAGTTTTTATCTTGTTCCAGCTTTTTCAGTTGATTTTCTATTAGTTGTTCTTCACGCAGGCGGGTTTTTAGTTTTCTTTTTTAATTATTATTTTATTTATGTCTCTTTAGTCAGACAAATTACGTAATCGGTTCAATTCATTATAACAGTTTACATCATGTGGTTGATTAAGTAATTTTTAGGGTCAAGAGAACTGATAGCAAGCCCGGAGAAAGATTTCACTCTGCTCAAAGCAACGTAAGCCTGACCTTTAGCAAATAGGTGACTGCTTAAGTCAACAACTATTAGTTTTAATATAATGAAATTATTATTAAAATTATTTGTTTGTATTTGGTATTATGTATTTGTTATTGTTTTTATTAATGTAATTGTAAATTGGTGTGACATTTATTAATTTTTATTTGTAATTTTAATTGTATGTTTTTTTTTAAACATTGTATTTTATTAGAAAGGCTACACCCCGAAGTTGATCGTCGCCTAGGAGGTGAGTTTGGCATGGCATAGGCGTGGGAAAGAGCAAAGTCCACATTTTTTAAACTTTAATATTGTATTTCTTTATTAGTATTACGATTATAATAATCATAATATACCTTTTTAAAATCCTTTTATTGTGCCCTTTAATTTGATACCCATATTGTAGTATTCGAAAAAAAATTTTTTTTTTCATTAACTACAATGGCTTCGCGCAGCAGCCATGTTTGATTTTTTTTTAATGTCACCTATCTAAGAACACTTGGGCAGCTAAGACGAACCTAACGATACCTCAATTGTGTAAATCCGTTCAGTAGTTCTGGAAATATGAGGTAGTAAAGAATATTACATACAAATATACATACATACATACAAGATACGCGCGAAAAACATAACCCTTCCTTGGCAGTCGGGTAATAAAAAAATATTACATATTGGAATTCTACTATTGTGACGATAGAAAGGTTCTTTTGTAATTTTTTATACATTCATTTTAGACAAAAAATAAAACAATTATTATATTTTTATTATTTTTTTATTTAGGTAAAAACAATTTTGTTTTACAACATAAACCCTTAAGGCTATAAATAAATGAAAAATTACACTGAAAAAAAGCGGGAAATTATACAAAGCTTCATGTGGTTTCTGAATTATTGCTGTGCCTACTAAAAACTGTAGAAGTGGGTAGTTATTATACCAATATGTCATGTTTAATATTTTTTTTCTTAAATTTAGTCATACAACTAGTGGTTTTTCTTCTTTGAGCTACTAATTCTCAATATTATTTATTAAAAATTCATTTGAATTAAGTAGTACTTTAATATTAATGTGCGCTGTAACAGATTCTTTAATTGACCCTCGTGTTATTGATCTAACCTTGCCATGTTAAAATTTTCGTATATATATATCAGAAGCAGGTATCGTGTGTAAAATTCACCTTGTCAATTCTTTTTATACTTCTCCCAGAACATATGCAACAATTTGGTAAATTTTGCAACACCTGGGGTGTTAATTTTCTGGAAAAATTCTTCGCTTTTAAGTAATGCTAACCATTCTATGCATCTTGGATATCTGTAAATAGAAGATAACATTATAATATACTTTGTTTTTGTTTTACAACTACTGTGAATAAAAATATTATAAATAAGATTTATGCTCTCTGTAATGTCAACAAAACAAGTCTTTGACGAAATTGAAATTATAAGGAAGTTTAGGCTTCTCCTATTCTTTAAAAAAAAAATAAGGTGCTACATTAAAAAAAATATATAACCAAAAGCTAAATAAATGTTCAATAATCATACTAAATTACTGACAAGTCACATTTAGTGTCTTCTATGCTTTTAAAAAATAACTTCATTCTAAAATTCGTTTTGTTTAAAAATTACAGTAAGTACTTTAGCAGGTAGACTGAAATTTTCATTGCTGCATCATCCACCTCACTTGTTCTATAACTTCAGATCACAAATTTATAAAATTTTAGTTCCTTAACAAACTAAATAGAAACAATATCCTAGCATTTAAAAATATGAAAACTGCATCCAGCCAAAATACAGTTTATAAGTGATTCTCAAAAATTCTATTTCATTTCTAAAACAGTAATTAAAACAACATCTATTTTATTTAATTTTTTGTTTATTTACATACAACATACTGGCTATATTATTTTAGGTTTATTTTGATCACTTTGTTCGTTTTTTTTTTTTTTTTTTCATATGAAATCTTTTAATAAAAATTACCTTTTTTCATCCATCTTGTGTACAACTTGCATAGCAGTAGTGGTCGTTCCTAGCGATAGGTCAGCAATCGTCAAGTGGTTGGTAGCTATGTACTTGTTATTCTGTAAGTACGCCTCTAAGACTGAATAGGCTTCATCGATGTCGTCGAGTTGTGCTTGCGTTGGTTTGTCGAAACCGCCTATTAATGTTGGCAACTGGAATTATAATAATAAACATTTTCTACTTTAAATTAATTTTTAATGCCTAATTTTTCTACATATTGAATTGTTCATTGTACCAATATGCTTATTTCTCTTACAGATCTCATAGCACTTATAAAAGGAAGGTACTCACATTTTTTTCGTGTTTGTGTTATTTACACATACGATCATCCTACTGAGAGCCATTGGAAGTAAAACATTATTGATTAAAAAAAATATAATAGAAAAATAAAGAGATTTTAGCATGCAGCCATATAAAAACTCTCATATGTTATAAAAGTACAATATCAAGAGATGCATAGTACCCACCGCGACGACCCTCAGCCGGTTGAAGTACACGCCCGCGCGTAGAACAGGCACTGGTCCACGATCGCTCGCTGGCGCACGTCGCGCGGGTACAGGCGCTCGTGGCTCTCGTCCCCGTACTTGCCCAGCAAGTACTTCATTATTGCGTGGCTTGAATAGATATTTTCGAAATATAGAATACAATATATAATAATGATGATTTTCTAATTATGTGATATTTATAATAATTGTGTTTGCTCGCAAACGAAAAAAAAACCGACTTCAATTACATCGACGAGTAATACAACGTAGATCGACGAAAAATTGTCAAGTAACAACGCCTTATCAAAGATTACTCAAAAAGTAGTTATCAGATCTCGATGAAATTTAAATGTGACCACATGATAAACTTCGACTTTCGATTAAATTAAAAATCATTTAAATCGGTACACCTAATAAAAAGTTATTGCGGATTTTCAAGAAGTTCCCTCGATTTCTCTGGGATCTTATCATCAGATCCTGGTTTCCCTATCATGGTACTAAACTAGGGATATCTTCTTTCCAACAAAAAAAGAATTATCAAAATCGGTACACCTAGTAAAAAGTTATTGCGAAATTTCAAGAGTTTCCCTCGATTTCTCTAGGATCCCATCATCAGATCCTGGTTTCCTTATCATGGTACTAAACTAGGGATATCCCCTTTCCAACAAAAAAAGAATTATCAAAATCCGTACATCCAGTAGAAGGTTATGCGGTATAATACAACGTAGGTCGACGAAAAAAGCGTCAAGTAAAAACGCATTATTAGATATAGCTCGAAAAGTAGTTGTTAGATCTCAAATAAATTTAAATGGGACCAATTGGCACACACCACCTTTCGATTAAAAGAAAATTTGTCGAAATCGCTCCACCGAGTCAAAAGTTCTGATGTAACATACATAAAAAAAAAAAAAATACAGTTGAATTGAGAACCTCCTCCTTTTTTGGAAGTCGGTTAAAAAATATTATATAGGTACTGTTTGTTTCCATGAAAATAAATAAATAAAATAAAAATAAATATACAATTACATTATTCCAGCAGGATATAATAAAAAATGAATAAATAATGTAATTAAAGTAATTAATAATGTTTATTATTACTGTGTGATTGCTTTTTAACTTATTTTCAATATTGGCTTCTGATTAAATAGTTTGATATGTTATACCTTTCAGAAACAATGAAATCTCCATCTTGAAGCACTGGTATTGTTCCCATTGGATTAATCTGTAATTTAAATATTTATTGTTATACAAGAAAAAAAATCTTTGTATACCACATGAATGATTATAACTTTTTTATAAATCATTATTATCAATATAACATATACCTAATAAAGATTCTTTATAATAATAATGTAAGTAACTAATTAACTATATGAATATTACTTTGATTTCATTATTATTTTTAGAACACAAGTTGGACACATTCTTAAATTTTGATTTTTAAACAGTTTTAATACATATCAATTTCTGTTAACCTTTTTAAATTCTGGTGATTTGTGTTCGAGTTTAAGAAGGGCCGGCTCTTTGTAGTCGAACTTGAGCCCAATTATTTCTCCGAGCATAATAACAGCATTTGATGGAGGGCTGGCAGTCTGCTTGTACAACAACAGACGAGGCAGCTTCAAAGCTTTAAGAAGAATATCGATAATAATTGCATTAGTTTTTTAGAAATCAATTATCAACTTTGTAAAAAAAAATCCAAATAAAAAAATTATGTCTTTAAAAAAGTATAAAAGAAGTATTTATAAACATAGACTATTTTATTTTCTTGTTTCAGTAAGTATAAGATCAATGAAACATTTTGTTGAAAAGTTATATTACTCAAAAAAAAAAAAAGTTAGGTACCTTCTTTAGCCATTGCAGATTAAAGTTTGTTGTTTACTTTTCTGAAGATATTCTGGGACCACTTTAATCACTGAAATGAAAAAATTTAAGACTAATATCTTATTACGAGAGTTAAATTTTTTTTTTCTCATCTAATATATAAAATTCTCGTGTCACAGTTTTCGTTGCCATACTCCTCCGAAACGGCTTGACCGATTTTGATGAAATTTTTTGTGCTTATCCGGTATCTATGAGAATCGGCCAACATCTATTTTTCATCCCCCTAAATGTTAGCGGTAGTCCGAACCTATTTTTTTTTTTTTTAGACAAAATTTTTAATTTCTATTTTTTTATGATACAACATTAAAAAATACATACAACCCTAAATTTTCACCCTTCTACCACCAACCCCTATTTTAAAATAGCGTTTAGCGGCAAGACAACGTTTGCCGGGTCAGCTAGTTTTTAATAAAATTGTTAACTATAATCATCTGTAGTAATTAAAAAAAAGAGGGATTTGTCGTTTGTAGGATAAAATTAGATAGCTACATTGCATAGGTAGTATATTTTATATTAGTACTTATGTTACTTACACCATATCTTACTGATTGTTGTCAAATTTTAAATTATTTTTTAAATTATATTATGAGCTTACTCCTGACCCCAGTCTAGCTCTAGAGCAGAGACAAGGTCGAAGTGGAGCGAGCTTGCCCAGAAGAAGCCTGTTCACTAGCGCTTTTAATCATTTAAAAATAACATAAAACAATCCACCTTTAGTATCACTTACATAATTTAACATAATATTCTACTATAAGTTTTATTCTACTATTAATTTACAAATAATTAAATAGTTGACAAACTTATACACCTTCAACCTTACAATTGGAACAGAATTGTATAACGAAACATTGCCTCGTTTTATATTAGTCCTTATCACAATCTATTTATAAAGTTATATGTATCTTTACATAGATAATTGTAACACTATGCTTTTATCAAAAAAGATAAGCGCTCAATTGTTATATAACTATTATAATTAATATATTTAAAAAACTGTTTCTTTCAAAATATTACAATGACAATGTTAATTTTATTTCAGTATGAAAATTTGTTTATAACCAACATTGATTTATAAAAAACCCTAGATGCACAGTCTCATACAAAATACAACTGTCGCCAAATATGCTCCAAATAAACATAAGGGCTTATGGTCATGATAATTATAGACTTACTTTTTTAGAAATTCAACCTCACGCACGCAACTTATACGCACGTTGTATTTACAAAGCAGTGTACAAAAAGCAACATGACCGAAGTTTGGCGATAGGACAAGGCATGAAGTGGAGTCGAATATATTTTTACTATATCTTTTAACTAAATTCGTTGTTACCATTAGCAATCGTTCTATGAAGAGTTCCGGTGCCTATGTATCGATACTATAATAAATACAAAAATGAACAAAACCGAATAAACATATTCAACTTTTAATGTTTTCTGTCTGCTTCTCATTGGACGGTTATGCAGAAGTACCTTGCCAGAGTAGCTCGTATATTAAGACAGTAAAATTTAAAAAAGAGCTAGTTAGGAGTAATCGCCAAAATCTATGTTTGTACGCGCATAACTTCCAAAGTACTGCACACAATTCGATATTTCTTTTTAACCGACTTCCAAAAAAGGAGGAGGTTCTCAATTCGACTGTATTTTTTTTTTGTATGTTACATCAGAACTTTTGACTGGGTGGAGCGATTTCGACAAATTTTCTTTTAATCGAAAGGTGGTGTGTGCCAATTGGTCCCATTTAAATTTATTTGAGATCTAACAACTACTTTTCGAGCTATATCTAATAATGCGTTTTTACTTGACGCTTTTTTCGTCGACCTACGTTGTATTATACCGCATAACTTTCTACTAGATGTACCGATTTTGATAATTACTTTTTTGTTGGAAAGGAGATATCCAAAGTTTAGTACCATGATAAGGAATCCAGGATCTGATGATGGGATCCCAGAGAAATTGATGGAAATTCTTGAAAATCCGCAATAACTTTTTACTGGGTGTACCGATTTTGATAATTTTTAATTTAATCAAAAGCTGATGTTTCTCATGTGGTCACATATAATTTTATTGAGATCTGATAACTACTTTTTGAGTAATCCTTGATAACGCGTAGTTACTTGACTATTTTTTCGTCGATCTACGTTGTATTACTCGTCGATGTAATTGAAGTCTGTTTTTTTTTCGTTTGCGAGCAAACACAATTATTTTTCTGTTTGTCATTCTGAGCAGAGTTTGTGTAAAATAAGAAATTGTTATATTCACTAATAACAATTATGGTGGTATAATTTTGTACCGCCGAGTTTGGAATATATTTCATAAATATTTTATATCATTGAGTATCTTCAACAGTTGCTATGAATTTATTGGCATGTGATATAATTTTCATTTAGCACTTGTTATGTGAAGGCTGGATGAGGATTGCAGAAAACCAGGATGTCTGAACTGGGGAAGACCTATGCCAGCTGTGGACTGTAATAGGCTGAACTCATGAGTAACTGACTGACTGCCTTATTATTTCTATTAGTGGGTAAGGATATTGGTCAAATTCATTATTAGCAAAATTTTACTACACACACACACACACACACTTCAGCCTATCGCAGTCCACTGCTGGACATAGGCCTCCCCAATTTCGCGCCAGACATCCCGGTCTTCCGCAATCCTCATCGAGCCTACACCGGCAATCTTACGTAGATCGTCGGTCCAACGGGCCGGAGGACGTCCCACACTGCGTTTGCCAAGACGCGGTCTCCACTCCAGGACCCGTCTACTCCAACGGCCATCGGTCTTGCGACACAGATGACCAGCCCACTGCCACTTCAACTTGCTAATTCGTTTGGTAGACTCCGTCGAGTCTTCACTTCGAAGATTCCGCAATGCTTGAAGACAAAAGTTTTCGAGCAATGCGTCCTGCCTGTGTTAACATACGGAGCCGAGACGTGGACACTGACCAAGGGACTGGTCCACAAGTTTAAAGTCGCTCAACGTGCAATGGAACGGGCTATGCTTGGGGTCTCTCTCAAAGATATGATTAGAAATTTTACTAATCATTAAATTAATAACATGTCTTTTTATCATATCACATTCAAAGTTTTAAAATTACATTCCCACAATTATTTACATACAATAAAAAAATCATAGAAGTTTTTTTTTTCTTAGTTACACTCAGGACAAGGTTTTAATAAATGAAAGTTCAAAGTTTGGCATGACAGCTAGTTTGGTATAGAATCTATTTCGCAAATCTACAGCAAATCTCAGAGCTATGACATTACATAATTTGCAACAGCTGGAAATATCCTGCTCAAAATCCGATGTAGCCCGACTGGGGAAGTAACGCAACATTACAGAATATCTCAGCTAAATAATGCTACTTTTAAAGTAGTGTTGTATCCCTGTGGCGAGTAAGGAGACACAGAGCTCTAGGAGGGATTAGGGCTAGAGTCGGAAACGCGCTTGCGATGCTTTCGGTGTTGCAGACGTCTATAAACTATGGTAATTGCTTGCCATCAGATGAGCCATACGCTTGTTTGTTGAATTAAAAAAAAACTGTCCATAATGTATGGTGGGTATAAATTAGTCAAATACGTATCTGCAAACTCAGATGTCTGTGAGGGTAAACGGCAACTGTAGTAAAATAGACAAAACCATAGCCACAGGTAAAGTAACTCAACGGTTGTAACATTAGATAAATATATATTTTTGAATTGTCTTAAAGTGTAGATGTCTTTACCATTACATAATACTTTTCTTAATAAAAGAAATATTCTGTTAAATAAGGTCTTATATTGTTTTTAATCTAATTATAATTATATAAAAATGTAACGGAATACAATCACGAAGAAGGCGGAAAAAAAATATTTGAAATGTCAATGATTTTGTTGACATCTTCTTCAGACAATCTTTCTTCACTTTCTTGAACAATCTGAAAACAGACATAACTGTTTTAACATACTACCTATATCTACACTAATATTACAGAGCTGGTGAATTTGTTTGGTTGAACCCAGTTATCTTAGAAACTTCTGGTTTTATTTGAAAAACTCTAGTGTCAGTTATCCTATTCATTGAGGAAGGCTGTGTAACATCAGACTTAAAAAAAAAAATGAGTACAGCAGCACTGTTTGCCACTAGAAAACACTAGATGAAGGAAAAACGCTGTATAAACACATTTCTAGTAATAAAAATACATACACAATAGACAATTATCAGTAATTAAGTAGCTCACAAACAATACAAAACTGTATGGGATGCTCTGGGCATGAAACTCAAAAAATTATACAAGTAGGTTATTTAAATGCAATCAAATTGTAAGATGAACTAGTATGATTACAATTGGTCTTCACTAAAAAGTCTAAAAAAAAATATTACAGGTGTAAAAAGTGTAGCTAAAATACATAGCAGGAGAAAGCATGATGGCTACTGGTCTGATAGGTATGAAAACTCGTTGTGGGTAAAGCCAAGTGTGCTATCTATCTAGTTCAATATAAAATTCTTACCAATTGTATATCCAGCTCAGCTCTAGGCGGTGTGTTTACCATCATTAACTTCTCAGCTTTTGTCAATTTGAAACATTTCATAGCTTCTAAAAACTTTTGTATAGTTTCTGCACTTTGATTTTTACATTCTGTATCTTGCAAATAATGTACAGTCTGTGAAAAAATTAAATAATCTGCTTAATTACTATAACATTATTTTATCAATTTATACGATACTAGTTTTCTGGAGTTATTTTTTATTATGACCATTTTGTTTTTTCCCATTAAAATGGGACTTATGTCAGTGGAAGTAATTTACAAAATAGGTCCAGTAGTTTTGGGATGATCCATTACAGGTAAACAAAAAATCTAATCTTTCCTCTTATTATATAGATAAGTCAAAAAGTCCTGATGCCTGAGTCTTGCTGGGAGCCTGAACAGGACTAACAAAACTATAAAAGTAATATTATAAGATATCTATTATATTCTAGTACTAGCTGCTGCCCGCGACGTCGTCTGCGTGAACGCTATACAACACCAAAAATACCTACGATTATACCTTTTAAAATAGTATTCATTTACCCGTTTCTTCTTTACATTTCATATCTACAGAAAAATCTCATAGATGACGATGGCGCTGCTTTAAAATTGTCTTGTCTACTTATATTCATTTAATTATGTTTATCGGCTTAGTTACTTATATTGCGTGATTTTTATAGTGTGAAGCTAGCTTATATAGCATGGTTATTAACATAATAACAACAACATTCAAATATGCGTCGTTAGATTACACGTTGTTACAGAATGCGTTGAGGAAATAAAGGTTCACTGCTCGTTCCCGGTAGGTGATAGCGTGATAATATGTAGGCTATATGTTGACCCGACTTCTTAATAATATTCGTGCCAAATTTGAAGTAAATCGATGCGGTACTTTTTGAATTTATCCCGGACATACATACAAACGAACAGACAAAAATTCTAAAAACTATATTTTTTGGCATCGGTATTGACTGTAGATCACACCCCAAGTATTCTTTTAAAAAAATATTCAATGTACAGTTTTGACTTTCCTACCATTTTATTATTTTTATTATTAAATAAGGTAATATAAAGTTATTTTAATTAAATCATAGCAACATTGCATAATCGTATATATTTTTGTGGGTTTATCATATTTTCAAAATAATATAATGAAATGTATAACACTGTGATGTTGTAAGTTCAATGTATTCACAAATATCCCATGGAACAAGTACGACATATTAACCTTTCTTTATAGACACTTTTTTTTTGATATCGCAGGGTAACCCATTTACGGGTGATATCCAGGATGCCCGGGTAGGCATTCCTAGACCGTATGTCGGCTTAGCACTTGGGGGTGCACTACCGACCAAAACCCCTGCGGGAGCCTTCAGCCGCTTTAATTGGAGGGTCCCGGATCTGCAGGCAACAGGATCCCTCCAGCGACAGGCTGGCCTCGGCGAAAAGACCAGACTTCTCCTCCATGGGACTGTCCGGCTCACCTCTGAACAATCCCGACGACACCATGTCTAGCAGGACCGGGTTCCCATCCCGACCCGACATGGGCACAGGGGCGTTACTAGAAACGCATTAAGTAGCGCCTCCTACGCACCCCCGTTCGTCGCCTGCGGACGGAGGCCTCGTCGGCGGCCCCCTCTCTCATCCGCTCGTCGTTCTCCTTCTGGGACATTACTGACTCGCAGAAGGAGACCATCGCCTTCCAGGACTCGTCGTCACCGAGCATCGCGGTGATAACGCACGGCAGTGACAAGTCCCTTCCGAGGACTGTCGTCAGATCGCGACGTAGCGCCGCCCATCTCGGGCACACCTCGAGGGTGTGCTGGGCAGAGTCCACCGCCGCGCCACAATCGTGACATTCAGTCGTCGGCTTCCTTTGGGCCGTCCGAAACAAGTATTCACCAAAGCAGCCGTGCCCGGTGAGAACCTGCGTCAGACGGAAGGTGAGGGGTTTGCGCTTACGGCGCATCCACCGCTCAAGGACCGGGCGCAAGGCAGCCGTTACGCGTGTGCCATACGGCTGCTCCGTCAGGTCCTCCCCCACCTCCGCATTAATGCTTCTTGCCCCATCAGGCGCACCCGTAGGATCCCGTCCAACGTGGGGTTCTCACCGAGAGCCCTCCTACCCGAGACGTATGAGTAGGTCCCGGCAAGGACCTCCGCCACGAGCTCCCACGGGGGGTCGCCAGCAAGAGCAGTAGCTGCAGCCCACGATACCGTACGATACCCCCGAATCACCCTCACCGCTATGATCTTCTGCGCCGACCGCAGTGCGGCCTTATTCCTCGCAGTGAGGCGATCCGCCCAAACCGGGGCACCGTACGTCGCCATACTCCGGCAGACTCCGGAATATAGCTGCCTGCAGGCGGCGCTGGGTCCTCCGAGGTTCGGGAGGAGTCTGCCCAGTGCACTCGCCACCTTCACGACCTTCGGTCCCACCATAGTTCTTTATAGACACACATCAGCCTATCGCAGTCCACTGCTGGACATTGGCCACCACAAGTTCGCACCAAAAATACTGCGAACTCATATGTTTTATTTATTTATCTAATAAATAAATAAATAAATAAATAAATAGTCACCACGCTGGGCAGGCGTGTTGGCGACCGCAGGCCTGGCTTTGTCGCACCGAAGACGCTGCTGCCCGTCTTCGGTCTGTGTATTTCAAAGCCAGCAGTTGGATGGTTATCCCGCCATCGGTCGGCTTCTTAAGTTCCAAGGTGGTAGTGGAACTTTGTTATCCCTTAGTCATCTCTTACGACACCCACGGGAAGAGAGGGGGTGGCTATATTCTTTGCTGCCGTAACCACACAGCCTAGCCTTTTCTCTATAGAACAAGTACATTATTGTAATGTACTACATACAAATTAAGATCAGAAGTTTTTTTAAAGTTCAGTCATTAATTCAGATTAATAGCTTCCAACAGTGCCAAGTATCACAGATGATTTCAAAGTTACACATTCAGTAGTATGATTGATACCAATAACTATATACTACAGTTTAAAAATGAAGTAAAACAATATTGCAATTACAAACTGTTATATTAAACCTACTTGTCAATGTAACAAAAATAAATAAATACAAAGTATTTTTGAAACCAAAATTAGGTTTATGTTACTAAGCTGAATGATAAATTTTACATGTGGCATAACCTTAAATTAGCAAAGCACCTGCGATTTTTGCGAAAATTTGTCGTCCCTACCAATTAATTTTATTTTGTCAAATTCCATTATGTTCGTTAACCAACTTCAATAAAGGAGGTCAATCTTAATTTTACTGTATTTTTTATATGTGTTACATTGCGGACATGATTTGGATTTATTTTTTTGTCAATGAAAATTTTGCCCTTTGCCACATTATAAACATACATAGTCCCTGTGAAACTGAACATTACTGTAGTAAAATTAGATATAGCAAACTTTGGCCTTTAGTACAAAAATATAGGCAGTTGAAAAAACTATTGTTCTCACAGGAGACCATAACAAGCTCTATTTTTGGCTTCCAAAAGTCCATATGGAATTGAGAGTACTGAGATTAACTAAAGTGACATGAGTGACATAATATTCATATCTGTTATAAATAAATACATACACAAATAATACTAGCTCAATTGTGTAGAAAATATTTAATTATTTATTAAAACAAAGTTGCGTACCTCATATGTAACAGTAGCCAATGATCCTTCCCGTTTCTGCTGCTTGTGTGTGTTATCTTTCAACTGCTGTAAAACCTGCATAACTTCATAATTGGTTAAAAACGCGGCATACGGCTTTATACTGAAAAATTTAAAGAATATTATTTATAAAATATGTTTACATTAGTTTTATAAGTCTTGAAACAGAACTGTATTTAAATTTAGAACTGATAGTTACTAATAATTTGACAAAACAACTGATTTGAAGTATAATGTATATAAAAAATTGTGCTGTGTGGCTACGGCACTAAAGCCTAATAATAATAACTAAAGCCAATTTAGCCACCCCCTCTCTTCCCGTGGGTGTCGTAAGAGGCGACTAAGGGATAACAAGGTTCCACAACCACCTTGGAACTTAAGAAGCCGACCGATGGCGGGATAACCATCCAACTGCTGGCTTTGAAATACACAGGCCGAAGACGGGCAGCAGCGTCTTCGGTGCGACAAAACCAGTACTGCGGTCACCAACCCGCCTGCCCAGCGTGGTGACTATGGGCAAAATACACGAGTTCACGTTATTTTTGGCGTAAACTTGTGGAGGCCTATGTCCAGCAGTGGACTGTATAGGCTGTAATGATGTATATTAAAAACTATGAGTACATTTACATTTTATAAATACATGTTTGATTAGCTTATGCGTAAAAATATATATTCTTTATTTCACCTAAAAGTACATACAAAAATACTAGTATAATGGCAGTTGGCAAGGGCGAACTTATCTCTAAAAGAGATCTCTACCGATTTATCCATAAATATACTAAATATACTTAATTTTTAATACAAAAAATATATTTTCTCTTGTTATATGACGCTCATTATTATATTAATATTAATAAATTATAAATTGGTATAAATAATTAAATATTAATAATTAAATGGTATATTAATAACATTGCTACAGTATTATATATATTCAATATATTATTTTATAAATAGAATTAACTTACGTTTCCATTTTTATTGTTTTCCTTATAAATAACCAATAACGTCAAATCTTTTGCTATTGGTGCTGTTTCTTTGTTTGTACTTCGTTTACTACTACGACTATCTATTTATAAAAAGTATACATTATGACAGTAAAAACCTGGTAAAAATTAATAATAACAACGTCAATTTGATTAATTATTCCATCACTTAGTAACTTTTAGGTTTTTTATTAATGTACGATACCATACGTGCACTATGTATTATACTTTTTTAATGTCACGTGGAAAACAGATTTTTAATTTCGGATTCCGAATATTTTATTAGTACTTCTTCTTCTTTTACTTTGGCTCTCTGAAGGATTTGCCAATATCTTATTTTATTAGTAAATAGAAATTGACATTGACTTATTATATACCTAAAAAGTCAACATTGAGGTGAGAAATGAAGTAGGTAAACTTATCGACATAAACAATGAACAAGACGGCTAAAACAAAGAACAATACTTTCCTGTCAATAGACAAGAAGATTTGATTTAAGCCATTCACGGATATGTCAGTTTGAAAAATTATAGTATTTACTATATAGCAATTACTATTTAACTGTGCTCGCGACGTCGTCCGCGTGGAATAGTGACTACATGCTCAACGTGATTTTTTAATTAGCATAACTTTTTTATTTATGAACCGATTGACATAAAACAAATACTAAATGTTAACCTAAGATTGCCACAATATATTAATAAAGACCACATCTAAATCGGATAAGCCGTTTCTGTGATTAGAGTGCACAAACGCACAGACAAACAAACAAAAATTCTGAAAATCATTGTTTTAGGTGCTATTAGCGTTTATAATGGTCGAAATTATTTTTTTTCGTATATATCTTAAATGTACAAACAGCGACCCGTTACATTTTTATTATATGTATACATTGATTAAAATGACGTCAGTCCTTTTAAAATAAGACGTTATAAATATCGCCTAGTAAACTCAGACAAATTATTAGCTTTAAATCAAAGAGTATAAGATGTAAGTGGTTTAGGATGACAATTGACAATGGATAAATATTCAAGTTTAGTAAAAAAATTAGCTAAAGTTCTATGCTAATGTTACTAGATCTTTAATAACATTGCCAACTAGATTATATTTTCGAGAAATTTAATTTTGATGTAAAATAAATTTTATAGAAAAATGTCGATTGCGAAATTCGTTTTAGGTAACAGAAAAATTCTAAAAGCTTTTTCTGTAATTCGAACGCAACTACGTAATATTGCCCACGAACATTTTACATCAGGAGTATCAAAATTAAAAAGTCCTCTAGACGCATATTATAGCCATTTTATTAATTTGCCTTTACCAAGAGACAAAGTGTTCGCAACATATATCTGGATCGATGGAACTGGTATAAATTTGCGTTCAAAAGATCGTATTATTGATAAAGTACCATGTGACCTGCAAATGGTGCCAAAATGGTCTTATGATGGAAGTTCAACTGGACAAGCTAAAATAAAAGACTCGGACACTATTTTAGTGCCTTGTGGTATATATAGAGACCCTTTTCGTTCGAGCCCACATATTTTAGTTCTTTGTGAGACATTTCACGGCGATGGGACGCCAACAGCGACAAATCACAGGGTACATTGTGCAAAATTACTTAGTGAAATGTCAGAGCAGGAACCTTTATTTGGTATAGAACAAGAATATACAATTTTTGATTCAGATCTATGGCCTTTGGGATGGCCAAAATGTCGTGGTTTTCCTGTTGTTAAAACAAAATTATCATATTGTGGAAATGGAGAACATGTTGCCGGTAGAGAAATTGTAGAATGTCATGCCAGGGCATGTGTTTATTCTGGCATGGATTATAAAGGTAATAACGCAGAGGTAATGAAAGGATCTTGGGAATTCCAAGTAGGAACAACTCTTGGCATTAAGGCTGCAGATGATTTATGGATTGGGCGATATTTATTAGTGAGAATAGCAGAAATTTTTGGTAACATTATTAGTTACCACCCCAAGCCGATGGGTAAAGATCAACCGGGTATAGGTTGTCATCATAACTTTAGTACTAAGAAAATGAGAGAAAATGGTGGAATTACCGAAATTGAAAGAATATGTAAAGTTTTATGTGATAAACATGATACATATGTAAAAAATTATGGCCTTGGAGATGGAGATGAAAATCGAAAAAGGTTAACTGGAAAACATGAAACCGCTCCATTTGATACTTGTAAATGGGCTGTTGCAGACAGAGGAGCCTCTATCAGAATACAAAAGAGCGTTAAATCCAAAGGAAAAGGATTTCTGGAAGACAGAAGGCCGGCTGGTGATTGCGACCCTTACAGAGTTTGTAAACTTCTAGCGCAAAGTTGCCTTTAATGTTTTGATTTTGATTTTTGTTCCTGTCATCATCAAGAAGTTTACTTAAGTTTCTTTACTGGCTGACAATATTGGCTGAAAATATTTGTTCTTTTGTAGTAAATATAATATTATTTCAATTGTGTCATTTCATTTTAAAATAAGTATGTTTGATGATAGAATATCAGCATAATTTTTTTTTTCAAGAAAAAAATATTCTTTTATATTGTAAATTTATAGTTTTTAAAATAATCTTAAAGTACTATAAAAATGGAAAGTCTACTCAAGTGTTTGTCTTTGCTACAAAAGCATACTAATTTGATTTCCATACCGAAGAGATATATGCTTAAGGAATCCATTAACCATATATTGAATAAAAAGGTTATGGATAGATATATAAGATTACCTGTTCCGTGTAACAAAGTTTTGGCCACTTACTGTTGGATTGATGGATCAGGTATAAATATGAGATGTAAAGATAGAATACTGAATTGTACTCCTCATAGTGCTGATGCAGCTCCCGGCTGGGCATTTGATGGTAGTTCTACAGGTCAAGCTACTACTGCTAACTCTGATACTTCTTTGAAGCCTTGTGCAGTGTATAAAGATCCATTTAGACTAGAACCTCACGTTCTTGTTCTATGTGAAGTATATATGGGAGATGGCTCACCAGCTGCTACGAATCACAGAAAATTCTGCAATGATCTTTGTGAATTTCATAGAGCAGAAGAACCATGGTTTGGTCTAGAACAGGAGTATACTATGTTAGATGTTGACGGTTGGGGCCTGGGGTGGCCGAAAGGTGGAGGTTTTCCAGCTGTTAATTATGAATTTTCCTACTGCGGTATAGGAGCAAAGTATATTGCGGGGAGGGATATTTGCGAAGCTCATACCAAATGTTGCTTATACGCTGGATGTGACTTTGAGGGTACGAACGCTGAGGTTATGTTTGCTTGCTGGGAATGGCAAATAGGAACAACAATCGGTATTAAAGCTCCAGACGATATGTGGATGTCACGATATATAATGTCTCGAGTTTCTGAAGATTATGGAGTCGTAGTAACATACCACCCTAAACCCATGGGACCAAAACATCCAGGAGTAGGCATGCATCACAATTTCAGTACAAAGAGAATGCGTTCAGATGGTGGTTATAAGTTTATTGAAGAGTGTATTAAAAGACTAGAAAAAAATCACATGAAACATATGAAGAATTACGGTAATGACGAACAAACCAACAGAATGCGTTTGTCTGGAAAATTTGAAACTGCCCCATTTGACAAATTCTCATGGGGTATTGCTAACAGAAAATCCTCTATTCGTCTACAAAGAAATATTAAAGAAAAAGGCAAAGGTTTCATGGAAGACAGACGACCAGCTGGAGACTGCGACCCTTATCTTGTTTGTGGTTTATTAATGGATACGTGCTTAGGTTCAGCTGGCGGAAGTAGTGGTAGAGGCGGTAAATGCAAATGAGCAAGCCTAGCGTCGAATGTGATTGAAATTTTAAAAACTTGTTTTAAAAATGCATGTGTATAAATCATATTTAAAATTTTCGTGTAAATTATTAATATTTTCAACTTTTTTATCTAATTTTTTAAATAATATTTGTAATGATTTTGTATTGTTATTAAAGTCTTCTGAAATAATTAACTGTGTTGTCTATTAGAAGAGAATAAATAAAAAATAAAAAATGCGCTCCTCAACAATGTAGTTATAGCATTTATATTGAAAAACGAAGTTATTATTATTATATTTTATTACAGCTTTATGATATATATATAATTTATTATTAGTAACTATCAAAAATCATTATATATTTTTTGTTAAAAAAAAAGATAGGTTTATGGTATGATACCATAGACATTAAAACTTAGATTGCGGCCATTTTCATTCTTTTCTCTATTCTTGTCATATGGCTTATTGCTTTGATCAGGTTGACGCCATATTAAAATAATCAATAAAATAAGACAAAATGTCTCCTTACTAAGTGAGTAAAGTTAATCCATTAACATCTAGTTTTTGTGTGATTATAACATCAAGAGGGTTACAATGGAGAATTCCTACGGTGTGGGAATTGATAATAGATACGCTCTTTTCTTGGACGATGAGTCCGATCCTCTTGATGCGTTAAAAGCTCGAGAGCAAGCTAAAGAGCTAAAAAAAAAAACCAAAGAGGCAGAGAAAGAGAATAAAGGTAGTAAGCCTGAAGCCAAACCTAAAGGCACCAGTGTTGTCACGCGTAAGGGTATAAAGGAGACCCAAAATGTCAAGTCTCACGAAAACAAAAATGGTGAACAACCGAAACCCAAGGGTCCACCTCGGACCAACGATAGAAATGGTGATAGGCCCCCGCCGAGACGTCGCGAGGAGCGCCCACAAAATGGAGCTGTCGAAGGCAAGGAGGGCGCTCGCCCCCCTCGCCGCGATGTCGGTGAACGAAGGCCTAATTTCGAGCGTCGTAACTTCAGTGATAATCCAGAAGGTGGCGAACGTCGTGGACCTCGGCCCCCACGTGAACCACGTGACGGGCAACGTGGGCCGAGACCGGGCTACGACGGCCGCGGAAAACGTGAGTTTGACAGGAGATCCGGTTCGGACAAAACGGGCGTGAAACCCGTCGACAAACGTGAAGGGGCAGGACCCCATAACTGGGGCACGATCAAGGACGACCTCGACGAATTAAACAAGACCGGATCCGAGGGCGAAGTCGCCGAGGAGAAGCCGGCGGACGCGGCGGCCGCTGGGGACGGGCAGCAGCCCGAACCGGAGCGTGCGCCACCCGCCGAGGAAGAGCCCCGTGAGCTCACCCTTGACGAGTACAAAGCGCTGCGCAACGCACAGCGTACCGCGCCGCAGTACAACCTGCGCAAGGCCGGCGAGGGCGAAGACTTGAGCCAGTGGAAGAACCTCGTCATGCTCGAGAAGAAGAAAGAGGGCGGGGAAGACGATGAGACAGATGAGGAGTATGACATCGCAGATTACCCTCAGCGTGTGGGGCGGCAGAAGCGCGTGTTGGGCATCGAGTTTACATTCAATGACAACTCGCGGCGCGGAGGCACGGGCGGGCGCGGGCGCGGGCGAGGCCGCGGGCGCGGAGGCCGAGTGCCGCGCGAGGAGCCCCCGCCGGTCGAGGAGCGCCCGGCGCCGCGCGGCCAGGTCGCGCCCCCTAAGGTGGACGATAGCAAGGATTTCCCCTCTCTAAGTTAGACTCGCAGTGAGTCACCGTTCTTCTCCTCTTTCGAAAGTATAGAGATACATAATAAAATTGTATGTACCGTTATTTTTGAAGTAAATATACAAAATATTTACAGAGATGTGTATTATATTGCATTGAGTTTTAGTCATTTTTGACGTACAGTTGTAGAGCCTGCCTGTGGTGTGCAGAGTTTTAACAGTTTTAAAAGAAACCAAATTCTCTATCAAGTTTCTGGTGATGCTCAGGTGTAAAGGGAGGGGGAGGACGATCATTTTAATTTTGCAAACACATAGCGACAGTAATGCATATAAGAATCTATAACAGTAGCTTGTATTGTAATCACATCTGCTTATAACTGATGAGTTATTATATACGATAAGTATAAAAACTGGCAGACTGTGACAATAATGGATTAACTCTGTCACAATTTAGCTTAGATATTTGTGAACAAAATAACCCATTGCATTTTGTATCATGAGTTTGTGTTGACAGATGCAGACTTCAAACTGTAAATAGTTATAAATGGTTAAAGATAAGGTCTTTAATAACAAGGTTGATTTTTGTTGTTACACAAATTCTTGAAATAAACATTTTGTATGTGTGAATTTTGCTTCATTGTTATTATTTTCAAATTTATTTGCATATTTTTTTCTTTATTATCAAGTTAAACTGTTAAAATATTTATCTGCCTCCCCCTTATAAGAACTGTTTTTCTTTATGTAATTTTTAAAATAATTTGACATTTTTTTGCAGTTAAAGGGCTTATTAGTATTTGTGTAAACAAATATTTTCTTAAGGGGTATACATACATATTTATTTCTTTTAGTATTTGCGTTTAATTAAAATTAATGACTTTTTTCTTTGTTTTTGAGATAGTACAGACCACCCACCTTCTTATTTATAAGTATAAATCAAACCACATTGTTATGTAAGTAATATTGTATATTGACACATCTGATCACTTTCACACAAAACAAGTTACTTAGAATATACTCATGATAAAACAATGTTCTACATTAGTTAAATATCCAACATAATAGAACTATTACTTACAGAAATAAACATGAACTTACACATTGTAATTTACACAAAAACGCAATAAATAATGTATTTACATTACATATGGAATCAAAATTAAACGTTAAACCTGCTTCATTACATGACAATTAATACTTTATAATAATAATTTTGAGCATGTAACTCTTCATATTAAGCTAATAAAATTTAAGTTTATATAAATAACTGAGGAACATCAATATTAGCAAATCAACTCACGACATCAACATATGTCAATTATTATATTAATTACATAAATAGGTTAGAGTAACTACAGGGATAAACAAGCAATATTTATTTTTATTTCTGTTGTAGTTTTTTTTACTATAAGTATATATTTATATAAGCTGACTAGGTAGCGCTATTCATTAATTTTAATAGCTTCTGTTTTAGCCAAATAAAAGAGCATTTAGAGACGATAACTTCTTTTATCTATTTGAATAATTAATCTGAAATATCGTCACGTCTATCACTCAAAAATAACCGATAGGACAGATGTCTGAGCCAGGAAATTAAAAAAAATTATAAATTAGTGACAAAAGCATAATAACTAAATATGGGGCTTAAGCCCCGATTCACAGCCACAATATACTTCTTACAATAAAAGCGTTTACAAAGTACAAACCTCGATAGATACGTGGCTAGCATTATTGTTACAAGTCTGGCACACCTACACGCTACATACATCATTTAGCAATAGGTAAGACTGCTCCTCGACTATACAATCAATTGACTACTATTTACATTTACAAGTCACTGATAATTTACAGTTGCTATTACAGTCGACATCGACATTAACATACTAAGGGACTGTTTCACTGGTCGTGGATAAAGTTTATCCTACAGATACGTCTCGAATAGACAAACAGTAGGAGTTACAACAGGTTAGTTTTTACGGGTTACTGCTTTATTAATAACAACTTAGATTCATATTTGCAAATAGAAACATAAATAAAATTTTGATTTGTAAAATGTTTTCGAAGCCTATTTGAATATTTTATTTTATTTTGATTTTGTTGTAATTTATATAAAAAAAAATCTGTTGGATATTGTTATCCGTCCGGTTGGAACTCGTCGGGTGGGTCCGCTCACTCGATGCCGAAGGTGTTGGTCTCCTCGACGGCGAGCAGCAGCTTCTCGTGCAGCAGCTGCAGCGAGGGGTAGGGCGGCAGGTCGAGGCGGTTGAAGCACGTGTGCGCGCGCGGCAGCGACTCGATGCGGCCCCAGCGCTCGATGCAGAAGCGCCGCGGGCCCGTGGAGCCGCGCAGCGCCGAGAACCCCTCGTACGGGATGGACGACGTCCCCGTCACGAACTGGACGAGGCGGAGGCGCTGCTCGTTCGTGAATCTGGAACGGAATTTATAATTAATAATTTATATTAATTTGACTAGCCCGTTGGCGCAGTTTGTAGTGACCCTGATTTCTGCTCCGAGGGTTGTGGGTTCGATTCCCACCCCGAGTCTGGGTGTAATATAAATATTTATTTATATATTTATATATGTATTATTTATAAGTATGTTTATCGGAAAAAAAATATGTAGCTGTATACCAGTCGGTTGTTACCTATAACACAAGCATTAAGTTGCTTACTTTAGGAACAGACGACCGTGTGTGTATTGTGTAAATATTTATTATTATTATTATTAATTATTATTTGAAAGAATAAATTAAAAGAAAAAAACCGAGTGTGGGCTGAAGTAAAACTTCTTTAGCAATAGGCCTGCACAGTGTCTTAGATATACGAGACGTGACTGGCTATGAGGGAGAGAAAATGTGTGCTCGCACCTCTTTTGCTCAGTTCGCCACGCCCGATCACACTTTTTGTAACGCCCTCGTCACGCATTCACCAGCTTACTCCCCAAGTCGAGCGTCCGTAAATTTTACTTCAACAATATTTATTAAAAAAAAAACCATTAGAAGAAAAAAAATTGAAACTGTGTAGTTCAATTATGGAAGTATTCTCACGATATTTTACGCAGTACTTTTCAATAATTTTTATCTACTCAACTGTAGCCACATCCTTACTGTTATCGTTGTTTATAAATAGTTATGGACCTGTTTATTGTTACGTATTTGGTACATTGGTATTGCTTGCAGCGTGTTATATTTCAAAAATAACGCAACAAAAATATCTATTCTAAAACGTAGATTAGGAGGCGTATCGGCCATGTTAGGTTCTCAGTCGTTAGTTGTCACGCATGAGAGATAAGAATATCGTTAAGTGGTATCACCGACGATCGTGTTCCTCCGACGTAGGATTCTTACCCTCTTCGAACTATTTTAGCTACAATTGACTAGGGCATGTATCAGTGTACTACCCCATTTGGACAAAGTTTCAGTAAAAGTATTAGGAAATTGGCTATTATTAATGCGTAGATTACCTGCCTGATACCAAGATAGCACAAAGGATAAAAGACGATGGGTACCATATTTATTTTTACAGCTAATCTTGACTTGTACCTTATTTTTATATATCAAATAAAAACTAAATTGATATTCACAGCGCTAGTAAAATACATTATTTCGTTAAAAAAAGAAAAAAAACAATAGAATAATTAAGCAATGTAACTTTAGTTTGTTACTTGTTCTTATTATTTAATTCATTTTTTCAATTGTTTTCATACTTTAAAATGAAACTGATCATTTTTGCTTTCTTGGAGTTAAAAATTCTGTCAGGCTAAAGATATATGTATTTTTATCTCGTGGCATTGCACAATACAACTAGTAAAAATATAGGTCGCTTTAATACAATTAGGAAACTAACTAGGAAATAATGATCAAAGCAATTTAATTGTAATCGTGACCACATAGGTATTTATTACAAAAATATTTTGTTTTTCTTAAAATAGTTCCTAGTTTTCACAACCTATTATAAGCAAAAACGAAAATATTAAATTGATATTTTATCTTTGTTTTCGAATGAAATTCAAGGTTGAATTTTTTCTTGCTATATTTGGATACATTTGTAGTTATTAAATTTAGTTAAAAATAAATGTAATCGTTGCCAATTACAATATTTTTACAAAAGATATCCAAAATTATTATTTTACAGTATGTTTATGACATTTGTATTGGCCATACAGGTGTTTGCCGTGGTCTGGGTGTTTGTGCAGTCCTTGTGGGTCTCTCCACCGTGCCTCGGAGAGCACGTTAAGCTGTCGGTCCCGGTTGTTATCATGTACATCTGATAGCGATCGTTACTCATAGTAGGAAATATATCCGCCAACCCGCATTGGAGCAGCGTGGTGGATTAAGCTCTGATCCTTCTCCTACATGGGGAAAGAGGCCTATGCCCAGTAGTGGGATATTACAGGCTGAAGCGAAGCGATGTTTATGATTTTATCTTGTTTTTAAATTCAAATAAAGTAATTTTAAAATACCAAAAGCTTGTGAAGGATATCTGTTTGTTAAATTTTGGTACTTTCTCGAAATAAGGAGTAAACTACTCAGTTATGACTACGAGCAAACAATCGTATCTTTCTTTATCTTTGTTGTAAATGATATAAATAGATAATTGAAATTTATTTATTTGATTTCAAAATTTTTTTTAAACAAATTAAATGAACACTAACTACACTCTTTCATACGGGTTCGTCTGTTTAATATTAATTTCAGCCGTGTAATCGACATAATACATATATATTTATTTATTTATTGAAGTTCGTTTAATCCTTGTATAGTCAGTCATATTAGGAGTAAATTTCCGTCAATTAAAAAATGAAATAAGTAGAATATTAGAATTTTTAATATGTAACATTGGTCCGTTTAATAGTATTTACGGAAATATTTCTATTAAAGTTTAATTATGTTTTGGGTCATTGCAACGACTGCGAACTCGACGATAATTTATATACGCGAAGGTTATCGGCTACTTTCGATAACGTTATAACCGAAGTCAGCGCCAAGTAAATGACTAACCAGTCGCAACAAACACAGACTGATAAAAATCATTTGTAAATAAGAACAAAGCTAAGGAAACTGCGGATTAATAATTTTTTTAGAAAATTATGAATATTACATTTTTATGTAATGTGGGTGTCGTAAGAGGCGACTAAGGGATAACAAGGTTCCACAACCATCTTGGAACTTAAGAAGCCGACCGATGGCGGGATAACCATCCAACTGCTGGCTTTGAAATACACAGGCCGAAGACGGGCAGCAGCGTCTTTGGTGCGACAAAGCCAGTACTGCGGTCACCAACCCGCCTGCCCAGCGTGGTGACTATGGGCAAAACACATGAGTTCACGTTATTTTTGACGCAAACTTGTGGAGGCCTATGTCCACCAGTGGACTGTATAGGCTGTAATGATGATGATGACATTTTTATAAAACGTAAACGTATATAAATCAATACTTTTATTCTTTAGTAGGTATTGATTGATACAAAGAAAAAATAAAAGTTAGGTAATGTTATGAAATTATTTAGTTGTGCTAATAAAATTATGGTCTCGATTTTGTTATTATATAACATAAAAATAAACATGGTCTTCATATTGTGATATTAGTTTATAGTTCTTTCCGCGTACATGCAAACTGTGGAATTACCTCCTCCTGAGATTTTCCCTGAGCGCTATAATTTGGGGGTTTTCAAGCGCCGAGTGTATAGACACCTTTTCCCTAAAAGCCAGCAACGCACCCGCAACTCCTCTATGTTGCATGTCTATGCGACGGTAGCCGTTTAATATCAGATGGCTTCGTCTGCGGGTTTGCCCCCCCCCCCCTGTTATAAGAAAAAGAGAAAAAAAAATGGAGGGCGCCGTACCTGTCGATGGCCTGCCAGAAGCTGGTGATGACGGGGTGCGCGTCGTGGTAGCCGCCGCGGTACTCCGTGTTGGCGCGCCAGTCCGCCACGTCCAGCTCGGGCGCGCCCGCGATCACCAGCTCCAGCTCCCGGGCGTCGAAGGCCCCCACCAGCCGAGGGTCCACCACCTGGGTGCCGCGACTCGTTATCGTTAAGATCATAAGATGGTCTCATCAAAGCTACTTTTTAACAGAGACCCCGTTACACGAATAAATCGAAATCGAAAATAACTTTATTCAAATAGGCGTCAAAGCACCTTCAGCGCACCCGAATCGTCAAGTTACGAATTAAAATTTAACTATCGATTAAAATTTTACTATATACTAACTAGTACAGAAGAAAGGTAAATAGTAAAAAAAAGCTTTCTACATAAGATTGCCCCTATTAATCTAGTTTTATATTAGTCTGTCTTACAAATCAGTGATATTTACCTACTGGATAATAGATGGCGCTATCAGTTAAAGACTCCAAAATTACATGATAATAACCTTCCTAAACTAAGCTTTTCCTAATTTAATTCCTACTTTGCATTGCATTATTATTTTTATTTTTTATATTACTAGATCGGCAAACAAGCTCCCGCTGTGCCCTGCCATAGATAATTTTAAGTTAGCATTATTACTCCTTACATGTCCGATACAAACTTTATATATAAAATCAAGCCTCACCTCATGGAATCCCCTCACGAGCCACTCGCTCTGCTCCGCGACCCCTCTCTCCACTCGCCATCGGACAAGGCGTTCGAGGTACTCTTTCTTATTTCTTTCTGTTACTGGAACATCCCTTCCGCCTGGTTTCAGTTCCCTTTCTAGTACCCGACCGTCTGCCAAACGTTCTGATACTGCGAACGTTAGCTCCAGTGATGATACGCAGCGAGCCGTCTGGATAAGCAAAATAATAATTAGAATAAAAGGTCTTATAATTAGAAAAAGTCTGTGATGAATTAGCTCATTTCGATTTAGCTTACAGATAAGATTTGAAGTCCAAAAATAAGGGAGGAATTAATTTCTTTTTTTTTATCTATGGACAAGATTATTAACTTTATGGCATTCACAATTAATTTTATTGAACTAGCTATTTTTGTACCTAGAGTTTAGACTCTATTGATTTATTTATCTTCTATCGTAGTTTATTAAACCTGTCTTAATTATGTTTAAAGTAAGTTCTATGTATTTGAAAAATACCCCATTTAAATTTAATTAATGGTAAGTCAATATTTTATTACGAGATTTAAAACTTTAAGAGGCTCCCCCTTCTCAATGACCTTGAGCATTTGGACTTTGCCACACCCCACCCACCCGCACTTCACCTGATCAGTATTACGTAAAGGTTATTAAACTCGGCCATCTACCGGCTCTAGCTTGTACTACTAGGACATGCGATTAATCCGTTTCCTAGACCAAGAGCTTGCGTACAAGTTGTGATCATTCATAATTATTATTTAATTTTCTTCTTGTCGTGTCGATCATTTAGGCTATAACATAATATTAATTACTAGTTGTTACTTGTTGTTCAGTTCGCAGTTATAAAATAAATAAATTTCTAAAATAAAAGTAGCCTAAGTTACTCCTTACTCTATCAGCTATCTGCCAGTGAAAGTCCCGTCTGAATCGGTCTAGCCGTTTCAGAGATTAGGCGGAACAAACAGACATACAGACAGACAAAAATTCTCAAAATGCTATTTTTGTGTATGTATCGTGTATACATCCATATGAATTTAGTAAAAAGCGGTTATTTTAATATTAAAAACAGCCGCTCCAATTTTATTTGTATAGATATACTAAATTTATATTTTATTCTATTATCGGCTCGGTGAAGATCGACTTTAGGTTCGGATCTTAGACCACAAACTAAGCAGCTTTACATTTACACAGCTCAAAATTAATAATTTAAATTATTTTTTTATTTGAAGTAAATACAATTGCAAAATTCAACAGTAAGTCTATCTGCCTGTTACATTTTGATGCCTATCTTGGATTAAAAAAAGTAAATAGATTTGCGCGTAAGCAAGAGCAGCGTGCGATGACGAGCGACACAAGTTCCCCGTACAAAGGCCTCTGGCCGTCTGCCGCGGGCCGCCTGTCGCCCGGCAAATAACCAGAAATTATATTTTTACGATTTTCTAATAAAATACTGCACTTAATAAAAAACCCTTCTGTAGAAATATTAAGTACAGGATTCTTAATTAATAAAAAAAATATTCACTATTGTAAGTAGTAAAATTAGAAAGCCTATACGATTTTTGTACGCGAAAGAAGGTCCAGGTAAACAATTATTTCTCTTTATTTAGAGAATTTTATACATTTATCTTACAGTCACATTAATAAACTGAATCCGAGTTACAACATATATTTATTTGATATTTTTAACGTAACTTTAACGTATACTTTATAGCACATGAAAACGGCCGAATTTGTCTGGGATCCCCTTAATGTAAAATTTTAGAAATAAATTTAAAAATATATCGATATTTGAATATTATTATTATCTTACCTGTAACCACCTCAGTGAAGCGGCGAACTGCGCATCAAGCGCGTCCACATCTTCTAGAGCGGGAGGTAATCTCAGTAGAGCGCGATACAGCGCACGTGTGAACCAAGCTTCAAGCAAGTAGCCGTGGACTAGCGCTAGCCCTAAGACGCGTCCGGAAAATCTGAACCTGTCACATGACAATAGCATAAGAACTATAATATTATATTATACCACAATATTTAAAAGCGGAAATACTTGTTTCTTTGTTATTAAATTGTTCATGCAATTCCTAAATTATTCGAGGCTATTTCTATAATTCTTTTCATCACATCATCATCACTTTAGGCTATCGCAGTCTACTGCTGGACATAGGCCTCCACAAGTTCGCGCCAAAAATGGCGCGAACTCACGTGTGTTGCTTATAGTCACCACGCTGGGCAGGCATAATTCTTTTAGTAGTAAAGAAAGTAATATTATGTACCTAGAACATTTTACATTACGTAAACTAGTAGGCAAAGAACACTACTACAACACGCAGAAGATAAAGGAGAATAAAACCACGGAACCGCCCGGGACAAGTTAGATAGGAAATGGTTGTTATTATAATTTATAAAGCTACGTTTTTATGTTAAATTTATTAGACGAATGGCTTTAATAATAAATTTTTCATAACAAAGAAAAAACTACAACCTATTGTTTATTTTTTTTCTTGCAAATTGCGAAAAAGTCTTACGAAACGGTTAGAAGTAAAGACGCCATTTTAATTATCGAGAACAATAGATGACAAGATGGCGTCACAATTGAATCAAACGACATCCCAGATTTGGTTTCACGTAAATCTCAAGCTTGACAGGTGAGCCAAAAAAAGTTCAAACCACCTGTGATTCGGTGAGTACTTATTTATTCTGTTTGTAACTAAATATTTGGTGTAACGTGAGATTTTTGAGACATTCGATAAAAACGAACACACTACACTTGGTTTATGAAGAATTAATGTTCCAAGGTCATGAACGTAAATTTGAGTATCGTAACAGTTTTAATTGTTAAAAATTTCAGTGTTTAGTGTTTAAGAAATTCAACGGGCTAATTTGAATTATCACTTGTACAGATAAAAAAACACCTCAGATAACTAAAGTTCACGTCGATGACTTCATATAGGAACTAGGTACTTGAGAAAAACATTTTGAAATGTAATTTTAGAATGAAATAAAACTACATTGTAACGTTTTACTGAACATCTTTAACGACAATTTTAAATTAGATATTTAAAATTATTGTTAGAAAACTTATTTTCTCATTATTCTACAAAAAGCTAACCATTTTGTTTCCAAATAAAAAAATAACAATGAAATACAAGGCTTTTTATTGTAACATTACAATTATTGGCAGTATCGATTAATAATTATAATTTTACAACTTTAATAAAGATGTACTACAGCCTTAACCAACGAAATAATAATACGATAAAGACACTGATACCACACCTCCCTCATGTTGAACAGAACAATGAACGGAAGTCCATAGTTTGTGGATAACAATTAAAACGCACCATAATTGATTAAAAAAGTGCAGTGACCCGCTTGTCGTAATGTAACGTACATCACAACAAGCGGGTCATTGCAGTATACGCCATACGCGTAGTCTAGAGGTGATAAATATGCGTATCTATGCATAATGAAATTTTAGTTGCGCAATCCAGACCTTATTTGATCTTACTTGATTGCCATAATTTTCAATTTTTATTTCAAAAGGAAATGTCTACGCTTACGGCTCTATGGCTTTAAAAAACATAATTATCATAGTGTTTTTTTAAATTTCGGTATGAAATTTGTTTCAGTTAACAATTTAGTAACATTTTGTTATTTATAAATACTGCAAATTGGAAGGACATTTTTCTTTATTATAAGCTTTGTCCTTACGAAGACTACGTTTTATTGTTACTATACTTCTTTATGGAGTTTATTGGTAGCATTTTGTAGTTAGAAAATTTCAATATTCGAAATAGTGTCGCAAAATGCTTTGAGGTATTAACGTGCATCTAATGTATTGTTACTTGAACACATAAAGATAGTACAAACTGTAAGGAAAACTGAACGTTCTTATAAGACCTATTCGAGAACTTTCGATCCGTAATATAGTTTATTCCCGTAACTTATCGTTGACCAATTAAATAGAAAAGTTTATTGGAAACGCCATGTTCAAATTGACCAGTTGAAAAAATTTATTATACACTTTATGTGTCCCGCGATTTACTAAAATATTATATAGCCTATAACCTTTCTCAATAGATGGGCTATCTAACACTGTATTTTTTTTCAAATCAGACTAGTAGTTCCTGAGGTGCAAGCAACCAAACAAACAAACTCTTCAGCTTTATAATATTAGAATAGATATTTACAATTTACAAAATAAGAACTAATATTAGGTTTTTATTTGTTAAAAGCTGTGATACAAGATTTTCATAACCCGAATAGTCGGACAATGACTAACTATGAACGTAATATAATAAAAAGCATTCAACTTTGTCAATAAGTCTGCGTACACTCAACATTTTATTTGCGATTAAATTATATTGTGTCACTTCAATTACGTTTTATTTGCTAAAGTTAAGTCTTTTGCGTTTTTATACTATATTTACTGCCAGTTACTATAGCAGTGTAATTAAATATTAATTTAATTTTCAACCGACTTCCAAAAAAGGAGGAGGTTCTCAATTCGACTGTATTTTTTTTTTATTTTTTTTTATGTAGTTACATCAGAACTTTTGACCGGGTGGACCGATTTCGACAAATTTTTTTTTAATCGAAAGGTGGTGTGTGTCAATTGGTCCCATTTAAATTTATTTGAGATCTAACAACTACTTTTCGAGTTATATCTAATAATGCGTTTTTACTTGACGCTTTTTTCGTCGACCTACGTTATATTATACCGTATAACTTTCTACTAGATGTACCGATTTCGATAGTTCTTTTTTTGTTGGAAAGGGGATATCCCTAGTTTAGTACCATGATAAGGAAACTAGGATCTGATGATGGGATACCAGAGAAATCGAGGGAAACTCTCGAAAATCTGCAATAACTTTCTACTGGATGTACCGATTTTGATAATTCTTTTTTTGTTGGAAAGGGGATATCCCTAGTTTGGTACCATGATAAGGAAACCAAGATCTAATGATGGGATCCCACAGAAATTGATGGAAACTCTCGAAAATCCGCTATAACTTTTTACTGGGTGTACCGATTTTGATAATTTTTAATTTAATCGAAAGCTGATGTTTATCGTTACATATAAATTTTATCGAGATCTGATAACTACTTTTAGATAATAGTAATAGTAGTAGTAGAGTAATCTTTGATAACGCGTAGTTACTTGACTATTTTTTCGTCGATCTACGTTGTATTACTCGTCGATGTAATTGAAGTCGGTTTTTTTTCGTTTGCGAGCAAACACAATTATGTCAAAGTTTGTTCCATCGCATATATTTACGTTTGAAGCTACCATGATAATGAAACTTGGAATTTCTACCTTCATTTGTAACGTACTTACAACAAGAGCATTTTATAATATCAAACGTGATATGTAATTCTAAATATGTAAAACCTCACGCTATCAAACGAAACAAAAGAACTAATCTTTATTATCACGTCGTAGATATGAGGTGTGTAAAATAAGGCGTGTAGGATAAATTTAATCTGATAACGTGGCGACCTTGACTTATTGACTTACATACCGACTTAAAATCAACTTATATTATGATTACAAAATCACGGTGTTTTACTTTTTGTTTTATAGCCGAAATTTGAAAAATTAATTTTTTTTTTGGTTTTTTTTTTTAATTAACAACGTTACGATGCCACAATTTTTCGCGGTTGCCGATCCGGATAACTGCGAAGCTGTATAACAAAGTTCCGGAAAAACGAGTTTACTGCAAGTAAAAATGACAAAAAAAAACTTCTTTTTATACCAACATCACTTATATGCAGGACAATGGCATCTAATCTTATTATTATACTGATTGTCAGCCATTATCTTATTTATAATAAATATTTATTTATTTATTATCTAAAATGGCTTTGATTATGTAGGTACTAAGTGTACCTTACTAGGTACTACCAACGCAGTTAGAATTGTCTCTGAAGTATATAAAGTATTCAAGCGCCTATCGACTTTTGACCGCTTTTAGCATATCGTCACTTTTGCGTTTAAGATAGTGATTGTGTTTTAACACATACATCTGCTTGAACATAATAATCATGTCCTAGTAGGATAAACAAAATTTTTAAGAAGACTATCAAGAACATTTTCTAATCTTGGAGGAATTTTTGGCCAATGTTTTTTGGCTTACTTGCTAGTTCAATACGAAACCAACTTACCATTCGTGATGATTATCCACGAAGGCCGACATCGGAGACACGTGCACCGTATATGTATCATTGGCGGAGTACTCGAATAGACCATAGTAAGGGTTGAAGAGCTCCCTTGAGAGGAGGAAGAAAAACTCTCTGCTCGGTCCTCCGTAGTCCAATCCCTCTTCTCCATCCCAAAGTACGCAAAGTTTGCCCTTTTGCAGCTCTTTCTTACTGCAGGACATGATGCGTCTAAATGCATCTTCCAGCAGATGGTCTCGACGTATGTGTAATCTGTAAATATACATTTATATGCTATCATGACCAAGAAGAGTTAATTGTTTGCTGCGGTTAAATTTAAGCTAACTTTGTCAGACCAAGTAACTATTACTTTCCATATAAAAAGTTTCATTATATATTATTTTCCTATCTTTCACTAATATATGAAAATCAACTTTTTTGCAGATTTAAATTTTTTAACATACTTGAAAAAAAGAGGAGATTCTCAATTCAACTGTATTTTTTACCTCATAGCTTTTTACTAGGTGTCGCACTTGTGATTATTCAAGAACTAGTGGTTGTCATGGGACCACCCATTTAGCGAGATCGGACGAGTACATTTTAAATTATACACAATAATACGTACTTATTAAATTTTTCGACTACCCCCGTTACATTGTACTTGTCGATGTAAATTGAAGTCGACTTTTTTCACTTGTAAGCAAACAATTGTTTTCAAAGCAATTCTCTCATATATGTAATTTGAATTACAATTAATACTTACTTTAATTTCCCCGGGCCCTGTCCGTAGCCCTTGCTCTCAAGCTTCCTGTAGAAAGCTCGTAACTTGGCCTCGAAGTCCCGCCGCTGGGGCGCAGGCGCCCGGGTGCTCCGCGCAGCGGCCGGCGACGCCACGGGCGAAGGCTCCGCGGTCGCGCACCCTGACGCCGGCACGTAGCTCATGATCTCCTGTTCGAAGAGGCTGTGGAAGAAGGTCATACTTTAGTTGACTAATTTATTCGCAACATGCCTTTTTCTCTCTCTCTCTCTTTTCAGCCCATAGAAGTGGTGGACATAAGCTTCCCTATGTTCGCCTCAAACATCCCGGTTTTTCGCAATCCTCATCCATTCTCTATCACTCTCTACTTAGATCACGCATCACGTAAAATATTTAATTATCTATAAATTTGCTGATATTTCCAGAATATTGATGTATCTATCACTTAAAAGTTTTCTTTCTAAAGGTAAAATACCTTAAAGAAATTTTTATGTACTTTTTTCATAACATTTTAAATCAACCTTTTTGTATATTGGACATTTATTGAATTTTTTCTTGTATGTTTTTTTTAAAGTGATACTTCATTTTAATCATAAACTCACTTTCGTCCGACATCCGTAAAAATGGCAACGCTTTATTGTTTCACTTTTAATTTCGCACATCGCCTCTCACATAACCTTAACCGAAATGGGCACCAGCCATAAACAATACCAAGCAGGTAACTTTGTTCCTTAAGATGTGTGTGATAGAGACTAAGTTAGAAAAAAAAGGATTATAGTGCGGATGCGCTTTTTATCCTACTGAGTTTAGTAGAGCGAGGAGTGTTAATATTATAATCACTTGAATGTTGGCGAAATCTTCGTTTGTGTTAATGAGTTGTTAATAAATTTCCGGACTAACATGTGATGGTGATAACTCTGTTTTGATAACTTTATAATGAAAATATTCAAAATGTTCAAAAAGTTATGCTTATCTATAATATAACTAATAAAATTCTAAATTTGCTATCTCCACACAATTGTGGGGGACAATTGAGCTCTTACGTTAATGGAAGTATGGAAAATGAAACACTTGCTTAGACATAGACTAGTTGCGACAATATTAGACTAACAATCGACTCCATAACTTATTTAGGATACCGAAAAAGGCCCATGCTTATTGTAGGAATAGAAACTTGAGTTTGAATACGGTTTTCTTGGCTTCATTATTTTTACGAAAAGATTTATTCATACATAATATTTTTTTTACAAAATTTATACCCCCATTTAATATTATACATTTATACCCCCATTTAATATTATATATTGAAAATGTTTGTAGAAAAAAAGATGATATGACAAAAAAAGGTAGGATACATGGTAGATATTTATAACATAATGAAGAGTCCGCGCAGTTTTATTATTCCAAGAAATTTGGCTTTCAAATTATTTTTATTGGACCCATGGTTCAAGCCGCGGGCAAAGATAGTCCTAACTAATGTCCACAAAGTACGATGAACCGTACAACGTGCTCAAAACGAAAGGAAAGTCTATAATAGACAGAGACAAAGCGAGATCTACGCTAACCTATAATCGATTTGGGTAAGATTTAATGTCGCTCCGCCCTGTCAGTGTTCAACATGCCGTAATTAGAATAATGTTAACTGTATAAGTTATACATAAAAGATAGATTGCTTATCTGGCCACGTGTGTTTCGTAAACCCTATCAACGAGATCTAAAACAAACCCGGAATTCAAATTTTATTCAGCCATCCTGAATTTTAATGAATGAACCTTTATGTTAATCATCAAATGTCATTGGACTTTTTGATTTTTCTGATTTAATTCGATTAGAAAAATGATTCAAATTGATTCAAAATGTCGTCTTCTACTATTCGAATTTATGTTTATGCAAATTTCTTTTGGTGCAAATGGAATTTGTTTTGCCTTATTAATTTTATTGAAAGGCGAGTTAGCTGATCTGATAAATAGCAATGTGATCCAGAAATCATATTTATCGTTACTCAAGTCTTGGCGTGCACCCAACAGATGTGTTAACTGCCTCCGCATAAATACTTGTGGTAAATGGTTTTTCTTCCTATACGGTTATGTAGAGCGAGTAGCAGCAAATTTGACTTCAATTTTTAATTTAGATTTATATTCTTATTCACACCTTCAATTACGAGTAACATCAAAATTTTTAATAAAGGTTGCTGGCATCAGCTCGTTGTTTTGGTTGTTTAAAAATTAATATTGTGAAACGGCTTCTAGGTCTCACCTTTAGCGAAATTAAAATTTAGAAAGGTTAAACGTTAAGTTTAACAAAATATATAGGTCAAAGGTGTATCTGAATTCTAAATCAACGTTTTTCGTCCAAGTGTTACGTAACGTAGCAACGAAGGTAGACAAAACAAAACGAACACAGAACACGTAACTCAAACATTTCGACGAATTAATATCGTATGATTTATTATTGTTCTTCTTATAAAGGCTATGGGTTCACCATAAAACTACGTATTACGTGATCCGTTTTCATATATTTTAATCGTAATCCATAATTTTGATATGTTGAGCTTTAATTGAATATTTATAACACAGGTCAAGCAAAGCAATACTACAAAAATTACCATAGCATCTAAATCGCGTTCTGTAAAATTGGTAAAAAGCTAAAGTCAAAACAGGTTCAGGTTTTTACTGCCACTGGAGTAAAACTCTTGGGTCATAATGTAAGCTTTTATAGCCTATAACTTTCGTCAATAAACAATCTTCCAAAACGCAAAATATTGAGATATTTTGAAATGGATCGGTACATTCTGATAAAGTGATAAATTTGTGAGTGAAAAAAATCATAACTCCATAAAATTAGCATTAGTATATTCCTATTACTATCAACTAAGTAAATGATCAAAAGAATCATGACCGAACATGTGGTATTCCTATACTACTACGTATTTAGTTAACATTTCAAACTTACATAAAACTACAACGAGCATCAAACTTTCGTAAGCGCGTGCGTTTCCGACGCAAGGCCGACTCCCGACACCGATGGATGGGAATGACCTAAAATTGCCTCGCTCAGATACATATTACTCGGCAGTCGTTAGAAACGAGGTGCTGCGTTTGTTGAAACACACTAACAAGCAAGATATAGATACATTCCGTTTCCTATGCAATTGTAATTATTCATTTCTTTTTTAATGCACTTGTAGTCATATTTTTTATTTTACTAGTCAAGTTTTTACGCTAACTTAACAAAAATCAATTTAACATCACGAGCGTGAACCGAACTTTAAAAAAACACTGTGTTCATAATAATACTTCTTCGTAGTCATTACATAAGCATCCGGCACATCCCAAACATATATCATTGTGATGCCACCAATCTCCAAAAGTTAATGACTATTGGAGGCATTCCCCTGTGGCCGAGAGCACGCGCGCCGCGTCCGAGCCTAAGGCCGTCCTAAACCTTCACTCCACGCTAAAAACTTACTTATCAACTGTTAATTAAAGGTTAAATTTCCTCGAAAATGTAATATTACAAAGAACAGGTGTCCAAACGGGCCGCGGGCAGGATCGGTGATAGTTTTAGAGATAACATTTCGCCTGATGCGAGAAGCTGACGTCTTGATTCTTCGCTCGACCGTACGTGACGCTGAGTTTTCTTCTATTGTGCTAGTAATTTAATTAAGTGCAACGAGTTTCGACGATCAATGGAGCCGACAGATTGATATTTTTGTGACGCTATTTCGATTTTTGGTCTCTATTTCTTTGATCGATAAAACAACTCGTATCGTTCGAAGAATCGAAACTACGTAACCTCAAGTTTCTTTCTTTGCTTGCAATTAACAATTAACAACAGTCAAGGATTTTTTAAAAAAGAGTATTGAATAAGAAATAGAAATAAAACTCACTATTGTAATTATTCTAGACGTCAAAAAGTTTGTAGGAGTAAATAAAGTTTTTGTTAAATACGACCCACTATTTAAAAAAATCTAACGTATTCGCACAAGCGGTAATAAAACGATACGGGTGTACAAATTAACGTAAACACTAAAACGGTTTACCGCAAAACTGGTGCGCAAGAAGGATGTTCTGTCACAAAGGATACCAATAAAACAGCTGCGTAACGTATAACGCCCTAATTACCAACACAAGACACGTAACGTTATAAAACTTCTGCTACAATTGGATTTGTGTATTTTTTAATAATGATACCAATAACAAATCTGACGTGAGACGAGACACAACACGACTTCCTTCTACGTCTCATAAATCAAAATGTACACATGTTTTAAATGCTTAAAGTATTTTACGCCTCATCTTTTCTGGGTTCTGTAACTTATAAAGTATACTCTCAACTAGTCAAAAGATATGTAGGTCAGTAGTTAAAGTACAGCACAAAGTTTTTCGTTATTCCTTAAACTTTATTACCTTACCTTAAGGATTTGAAGATAGTTTTTATAAGAATATAGATGAAAGTATTTTTCAAGTTTAAGTATTTTTGGTATAACATCGTGTAGGTAAAGCGATAATTAGGGTCGGCTCTATTACCAGTAATACTGTAGCCCCGAGCCCCCAACGCCTAGTAAAGTTTCATCAATGAGTCCAGACGTTATTTAGTACTACCTAGCCTGCGGACCTTTTCGTAATTACTACACCATAAACATCGTATACCTTTGACATAACTTTAGCATAACTTCTAATAAGCCAAGAAAATAAAACAACAAAGGGTTTAAATATTCTAGAAAATATTCCAAATAATTTAAATATAGACAAAACGTATTATTTCCAAGATCACGTTGAATAATAAGTAACCAATCTAATTTTCCAACGTAGCCTCCAGTTAGTTATTTAAAATAAAAACATTAGTATTTGAACAGCTATTAAAATTGAAGCGTTGACATTGCCGCGACCTCACCACAGAATGGAAGCCGATACGTGCTCAATATTCAGCTAAATTACTTCCTAAGACCATTCCTAACAAGAAAACAAAAGGGGTATTGTTGTACAAACACTCAAATGGGAGCCTTGAAGCCACCTGTCGATTTACTCTGAAATTTTCAATGACGGTTGTATAATTCGTTCAAATTACCCACATAGGTAATAAGTTTTTCAACGTAAATAAACTAAAAATATTATCTTACTAGCAGTTGCCTCCAACATTTCTTGCATCGATGTAAAACCAATACATTTAAATAATAAATTTGAGTCGATTTGGTCCAATGGATAGAATCAGTAATAGATGATTGATATACGATTAAAATTCGATAACAAGGGAATTATCAACCATCTATTTAGAAATTCTCTCATAATGTTTTTAAATAAAAAAAAAAAATACTTTTATAAGTTAATCTTATAAACCAAGTTATTATAAATTTACCTTTGATCAACTTTCACAGTTAGGTTTTCCAAGTCTTTCTTTCGTGAGTGCTTAAATCAGAAATAACCTTTCATATGCCTGGCTCATTTCATGCTTCATTTTACGCACAGCGATGCTAAACTAGCACATGTTATTAATAACTATATATTTACTAATTATTTGTTATCAATAAAATAAATACAAAAAAATAAAAAACAATTGACTAAAATAATTACCAAGACCTGCTTACTATAAATGTTAATCGATACAAAAATGTTAAGTAAAATCGATACAAAAATGTTAAGTAAAAAACTTAGACTAAATTTTAAGATAATTACATAGGAATTAACAGTAGACGAAGTCAAATTTACATTTTAATGTATCCGTTGAAGCGTATTAGTGGAAGATTCGAGAAACTTATCGTTAGGAAACTCATAAAAGGGACATTAATCTAGGTAATGTTTGCTTTCAGGTAAGCTTAAATTTGTATAAAACTTTAGTTGCTTCGGTTGATAATACAAGTCAGGTCATGTGATAGCCATCGTTGATCCATAATTTTTAAATATAAAAAATGAATTTTACGGTTTCCGGTACAATCCGTCAGCAGTTAAGCATAATGTTAATTCGTTTAATAAAAAAAAAGGATTATCATTATATATTATTCAAACGAATAAAAAAAAATTGTAGCTCCATCCGCCTATCTGTCACCAATTTTGAAATGGTTGATCAGTTTCACAAAAATATGTATTACTTGACCGCTACGATGACCAACAGAAAACTACAATTAAGTTTGAAATATCGAAGAAAACTATTTACTTGGTGTTATATCTTAAATAAAGAAGAGTAATATGAGAATGATGTATGGCGTTCGGGAACTTCCATATGCCTGACTCGCATTTATTTCGTAACGAAAAAAGTTAAAAAAAAAACAAATTATGTATAGTTTTATAACAAATCGAGACTGCTTTAAAAATAAATATTTAAAACCGAATAGTAACAACGAGTAGGTTTTATGAAAAAAAAAACAAGTGAAATAATAGAAGTAAACTAATTTTGACTTAAATAATATAACGTTTTTTGGGTAATGAGGTTTTATTGACAATTTGTAAGTTTTATTAACATTATTTTAGGTAAAAGTAACGTTACAAGTCCTAAGACCTAGGACTATAAATAAAAATGTAATTAAGCTGTCTGTACGTATGGGGGTCAGGGTTGAGCGATCCCATGTCCCTCCTACACCATTGTGTCCGCTTCCTGCCGACATGCAACATATGTACGGTAATGACTCATATATTGTATAATTTTTATTCTTATTTAATATTCAACCTTAGGGTATTGTTTAAAAATATTTTTTTATTTACACTGCAAAACCAACAGTAATTGATAAATTGATAGTTTAAAAATGCAGAGTCAGAAATTATTTACAACTTAATTAGCACAAAAAAAAACTTAATGTACTTTTTTTAAACTATCATTAGCCAGGCATAACATATAATTGTATATATTTGACCTTTTCATTACGGCCGTGAATATGTAATATAAAAAACAATTTATTTATTGTGTTAACAAAGACATAGAGATTATCAGCAAAAACAACGTTCAAAATATTTTTATTGAGCCACGCGAGCATTGTTGTGTAAATGAGTTGCATATATACATAATTAGACGTGTTGTCCGTCCGTTGCTGTAGAGACGGGTGTCGCGTGAATCTACCTACATTTAATTCTTCATTATACTGTCGGAAATATATTCACAAATTTTATCTTTCATACATATGCAATGACGATTGTATCTTTTAATTTAAAATTTCAAATTGTATGTATTTTTTAATGTTGTATTTTCAAAGTTGCGATGAAATGTAACAAATACTCAATGACGAAATTAATGTAATATTTTTATAAATAGGACAGTTTGTAAGTTTAGTCGTGCAATATAATGGATTAAATACGTTGACGTATGTTACTCGGATGCAAAATTTTCTGTTCGAATGCCAATGTAAATTGGTAGCAATATACTTTATTTATTTAAAATTTGCTGACCCGACAAACTTCAGAACTTTTCTTGAATATATTTTAATTCTTTTTAATTTTCTTTTATACAAAAAAATATAAATATTCAGACAATAACAAACACAAAAAAATATCTTTCAATTTGTTGCATTTGTTTGGAAGTAATGCGCATTTCGGCAAATATTTTTTATTGATATAAAAGATAAGTCGCCCTCTTTCTTTTAATAATTAAGTAATAACGACTTTGTTATTGCACTAGCAATCGATAATTCGCCAAAACCTTGGCATTTAACATTGTTTACTGTAAAGACTACCTATCTGTACCTAATATTTTAGAGAGTAAGGAATTCTTTTTCTTTTGGTTTTTTTTGTTCGATTACAAGGGATAAACTCAAAAACAGAATGATTTTGAAAATTATTTTACCTAGACAATGTTATCACTATTACAGAGTCACACGAGCTATATTCCAACGTGAGAAAATGGTAAAATTTACGTTACAGTATAATTTACGGTAAAAAAAGAATTAGTAAGTTTCGTATAACTTTAAAAGGAGATACTTTCCTTGCAATTATATATTTTACACTAACTTGAATAACGTAATAAATAAAATGTTACAAAATAGCCTTACATAAAACTTTGTTATGTAATGGTTACGTAAACTCTAATAGGCAAAGGGCTTGTCCAGCGTCAATTATAAGGACATAATATTGATCCTAATCTTGTATTCTGCGGAATATTTGAACCATTCTGGTGACGCTAACAATGGGATTTAACTTCACACAACACATAAATATTATTAACAGTAAGACGGCGGATTGACACCGTTGTCATAACATTAGTTATTGCGCTGGCAGTCACAAATTCGATGTCCACCTATGATAATTCTTATTCAGGTTTCTTTTCAGACCGTTGATACAGGATTACATTTTAACTGGACCGATAAGTGGAGATTTTTTATTATTTACTTAATTATTACTATACAATTCATTAATCATCATCATCATATCAGTACCATCCGGTAATTTAACAATAGGTCAAATACCACGAGACCGAAAATTACTTCAAACTAATTATTAAATAACTAGCGACCTCTATCCATCCATATTTTTTTATACGATAAGTAATCACCAACATAGCATATACTAAAACCCTCTGAAACACGCTACATCTTATGGTATCAGTATTATTCCGATCGGTTCAGTAGTTTTCGCAGTATGACCCAACAAAAAAACCGGCTCAATTATTTATTAGTATATAGATATAGATAGACAGATAGAAATTACTCAATAAAACACCTTTAGTAATTTTAAAACATGCGCAAAAATGTACAACACCCGTAAAAGATAAAAAAAAACGCACACCTAACAACTTAATGCAGCATAAAAATTATTTACGTCACAGACCTATCATTATTTCATAAAAAGGATCCTCCTCAGATTTTTCAATTTACGAAAATCGGCCAAAGATAATTAGTAGGAAGAAAAAGATTGATGACGAGCAAAAACTGATTCAAATGACGCCTGAATGAAATAACCTTTAATAGCAGACAACAGGCTTTATATCCATATTTATATACGAGATATATTATTAACATATATGTCAGTGCAAAAATAAACAATAGTTTAAACGCGAAAGTTTATATATGGGTAACCTTTCACGCTAAAGCTACCGAACCGATAATAATTGGTATATAAATATATATATTTACTAATATTGTACAACTGCATTCTGTTTGTTTAACGCGGTTATCTCAGGAACTACTGGCTCGAATTGGAAATTTCTTTTTGTGCTGGATATAGGCTATTTTTTCTTTCCATTAACGCGTGTGAAGCCGCGTGACACAGCTAGTTTATAATACTTGTAGACCTCGAAAAGCACATGAAACATTCGTGTGTACAAAAATCATTAAAACAACTAGTAAGCATGGGACTGAGACAAAATTGAGGGACTTATCATTAAGTTTCGTTGAATAATTTAGTAAAGAATCTTATATCGATGTTTATTTACGATGCTGTCTTTAGTAGTTAATTGAGGTAGGGCTGGAGCAGCCCGACTGGGGACGTACCTTGACCTTACAGAAGATCACAGTTATACAATATTGCTTTCAAGAAGTTTTGTGTTCCTGGGCTGAGTAAGGTGACCAGAGCTCCTGGGGCGGATTGGGGTTAAGGTCGGCAACGCGCTTGCGATGATTCTGGTGTTGTAGGCGTCTATGAGTGAGCCGTACGCTTGTTTGTCGACTCAGTTATGAAAATTACGTATCGACAACTATGTTAGAGTTGTTGGTATTACAGAAATTAGCACTGCAAAAATAATTAAAATATTAAGTTCAATATTTGAACAAAAATTAATAAAATAAAAATAAAAATACTTTATATATTTTTTTTTTTATATACAATATATTTTCTACGTCGTTTAAACTTTACTATCGTTGTATCTTTTTATCATTACCATCGTTGTCCTATCCCACCCATTTCTGATTCACTCGATCTTCAAGCATAGAAAGCCCCTTTTATCATTAAGTAAAATATTATTTTATAAGGTCAACGACCGATTGACGCACCACTCCCGCAAATGGCTTCTTACATGTATTCTGTGACTAATGTCAATGCGAGTAACTCTATCTAAATACACTCCGATACATAAGGCGGAATGTTATTAAACACGATAATGGAAGGTATAGTTTAGAAGCCTTGAAAATAAAATATATTTACTTTTGTATAGATAACCAATATAAACTTTTTTATAAACATTCGTCTACAGGTACATAGATACATACATATTGAAGTTATTTTATTTTTGAGACTTGTATACTTTATTATTCGTCTTTGTTTCTGCAAGAAAAAAACTAGTTCAAGAAATTAATCACTGTTTCAGTTGACTCCTAAGACCTATATATATATTTGTATCGAAATCATTAAAAAGAAGAAATTAAATTAAACCTACATCTAATATCGAATTCCATTAGTATTAATTAGATCCTACCGTTGGACTCAAGATACTAGAACCTTTACCAACCACAGCCATCTAACAGCAACATTATGAAACAACCATGTTCCCATTAATTATAGAATAACCTGTTTCTACAATTTCTATAATATACAGTAACTTGGCTTTAGTATGCTAGATTGAATGTCAAGTCCTACAATGCAGTCAGCCTTGGTACATCTGGACGCACAGGTCGACACAGACGCCGCAGACATACCTGACATGCGACGTCTCTCTATCCCGTTTATTTATAGTATAATTAACACATTTTTATCACTTTTATCCGTCATATATTTTTCTGTATTTTATAACTTTAGTCTTTACTAAACCTTTATGGATTGTTTAGGGTATTTTTATTGCTATTAAATTTTAAGCTGCATAACATTTGAAAATAAACAAAACGATTGATTTATTATTGTTTAATTTATTTTTAATCACAACAGTTAACAAATTTAAATTAATTTGACGTGTTTCAAGCGTCGGTTGTACTAATTTTTCCTAAATATAAGGAACGCTTCCGTAACTCCCTCTATTGTTGCAGACGTGAATGAGCGACAGTAACCATTTAACATCAAGTAGGTAGTGCTATCTGCTGGTCATCTGTTTGTTTTGTTTATATTAAAAAAAAACAATGCCGAGACTATACAGGTAAAATTAAATCATTAAAATATTACGACTTATGTTACAAATACGAAAGACAAATCAAGAGTATCTAGCGTGAAACTTTTCACGTTTAATAAAAAACAACGAGCATACGAAACAACGATTCTCCACACGATACGTAATCCGTGACACGATGTTTGTCTAAAGCCGAACTTTAATACTAATAGAAAAAAATAAAATAAAACCACACTTCATACTGTACCTTAAGATTAGAAGAAAAAAGATGACGGTGGTATAACAATTAGAGGTGATAGGATCGCTTATCGATAGCAGATCGATCTGATCGACAATAGTCGTTCCCATATCGAACAAGTGGATTACCGTCAAGATGGAACCATTACACTTTACGAGGTTTTGATTGGACCGCGACTAACGATATGGGGGCACGAAAGGCTTCGATTTACGACCCATATAAAACCTCAGTCGTGTCGTATGAAGCGTTATTTAGAACCGACGGCGTTTGTAAATCACACCTTTACAAACGTTTAGTTTGTTCTGTCGTTAATGGACTCATTTAGGTAATTTTATCATCGCTTGCTCTCCTTGATAACATCAAAGTTGAATAAAAGTAAAGTTTTTCATTTCATCAATTTTTTAACTATCAAATGTAAATCTAATATAAAAAAAAATATTTTAAATTTTGCTTAATTTTAAATTGTTCAATTATTTAAAAAAAAAACACCAATGTTAATATTTTTGTTATTGTTATTTTTATTTGTTATTAATGATTTTGAATCAATCTACTCAACTAATACAGTACAATAGAATTATATTTTACTATGCCTGGTGAATATATTCTGTTTGTTACAATTACAAAAATGTTAAATAAATAATGGCTATCGATTTTTACAATATTTTAGGATTGATAGCTAATGGGTTCTTTCTATACAACGTACGATAAGAATAATTAACAAGTAAATATGATTCCTCGTATTTAGTTTCTAAAATTTTCTTTACGACTAAATATGTAAGATAAAGTAATAAGTAAAACGAATATTTTAAAATAAGTCCATTGATTTTTTTTTTTAATTTAAAAAAAGTTTTTTTTTTTATTTTCTTTTATGACATTAAATTGTAAAAGGACAACCGATAGAGGTAGTACGACGTACTATGTTGTGATCGATGTCGTTTAATAATAAATACATTTTCAGGGCTATTTACACTACCGTACAATTTTTAATTTTAATTTTTTTTTTTTCAATTTTTACACATTACTTTATTCAAGATTTAGAAACCAACGTATGTTTTACACAAATATTTTTTCATTGATGTAATATAACTCAATAAATTTTACGCGAATCATAAAATTATATAGGTACGTAAAATACCAAATAAATGTAGGAGAGTAAAACAAAGTATAACCGCAATTTTAATTATAAAATTCAAAACAGACAGAACGGAAGTGGTACTCTTTTTGGATAGGATTTTTTTTTTCGCGGCCCAAAAGTTGATTTCAATTGTTTTATTTTCCGAGCCGCTGGTTTAGCAGGCCAACGATAAAAGTGAGTCCGGATACAACAAAGATTATATCTAATAAGTGAGAACGAAGTAACGAAAAGTAAGTTAAACTAGCTTAGTAACAGCACATTTAATGGTTAACCGTCTTCCTTGAAGCACAAAAATTAAATTTTGTGCTAGTAGTAGGAATGAAGTTTGTGCAAATTTTTACAAGTAACGAATGGCGATAATAAACAAAATCTTGAAATGAATGTCTGCTATTTTATTTTTTTGTATGTTCCTTAAGGTTCACGGACGGTTTTGATACTAAAAAAAAAACCTAATTGTTACGATTAACTTTTGACGAAACGAAGTCTGTATGGGAAGCTAGTATAAAATATAAACCACAAAATAAAACTATACCAACTACCTACAACATATAGCTCGAAGTGATTTATAGTCTTGTAAACAAAAACAATATTTTAGCGATAAATAGCAATAACACAGTCAATAAAAATACCTAATACGCGGTTACATTATCTACAAAATAAATTCAACTCATAATACAATTTGAGAACAATAGCAATTATCTTAGTTTAAAATTATTGCAACCAAGGCTTTGCTGGCCCACTAGCATTGTATTAAGTGCGTTTGATTTAAAATTGTTTTCTATTAATAATACTAAATAACACTAACAGTAAATGAACTTTTTCGTTGTTTATAGTAATAATATTTAACAGTTAACATGTTACAAATCTCAATTATATTTCATTTTTGAAATTTCGTACTATAAATATACGCTTCAGCCTCTAATAACCCACAGCTCCAGTAGTAACCAGTAGCTCTTGATATTAGCGCGTTTAAACAAACAAACAAACTTTTAAGTTTTATAATATTAGTAAAGATAATGTTGAGTATTATTAGTTTCATGTCTAACTCAGATTTAGATTTGAATATTTATTTTACACTATACCTACTTGTAAACACACTGACAGTTGATAATGTTTAGTCTATATAAGTTTTGTTTTAATGTTAAAAATTCTAAATAACAATAATGTTATTAAATAATGTGGTAACATACGTATGCTAATATAGGATATATTAGAACCTATTCAAAATGTATCTAATTAACTATTAAATTAACGTAGCAGCATTTAATTTAAAAAAACGATTAAATTCTACTTTCTTCTCTAAGTTTAAAACATTTGCTGGGAGCAGATAGAATTCCCAGAGATTCTAGCTATGCCTAATAAGATTTTAACTCTATTTTGCAAGAACAGTGGCGACACAACGTAATTTAAGAAGTTCCATTACTATCAACTAGAATTAAAATCTAATTAAAAACTAACAGGTCCAGTGGTTTTTTTTTTCATGAAAACATTGATTTTATAATTATTTTTTTAACCAACCTTGTTTTGAAAATAACATACACAAAAAAGGATTATCCAAATGCATTCCGGTCGGAAGTTACCCGCGGTCGCGTAAATACTTTGAAACAGTTCGTTTTTTAGTTATAGAAAGATAACTAAATTTTTACTTATTTATGCTATGGTAGGTTTTTCTATACAACTATTATCACTAAAAAAATTTTAAGTTTTAAATCAATAAACCCGATGTGTAATTTTAATTTTAATTAATTTAACATTTTTGTTTTGTTAATTAAGTTACAAATGATTGAAATTTTAAAAAAAGAACCAATATTTTTTAATATATTTTTTTGAGAAACAAGACGTACTCGTATGTGCATACTAATTTCAAGAAATAAGGTTATATGTATTGATTTTTAATTTTCATATATTATGTCTAGTTTTCCAATACATCACTCAATTACAGCAAAATCTCACAGCGGATGTTTCTAATGAGATAATAAGGGTTGCACTAGCGTGGATCGCGGAGATATTCTGATCGAGAGAAATGGGTTAATACGTACATGTGATTATAATCTATTTTAATTCAATGTGTAATTTTCTTTATGTAATTTTGATTAATGGTATATTTGATGAAATTATGTTTTCCAAACGTCTTGTTTCATTGATATTTTTAAAATGATTTGATATTTTTAAAATGATATGTATCTTTTATGTCATTATAATGATTTTTAATTATGTTAATGAATTAAAAAAAATTACAAATAAAAAAATACTTTCATGATTAAAAATGATTTTAAAAATTACTTAATATTAAATCGCTTTAAAGTAAGTATTTCTTTTGATATATGAAAACGTTAAAACAAAAGAGTTTTAAAATTGAGCAACATTATTCATTATTTGTACACAACGATTTATTTAGATACCTTATCACGTTCAACACAACTGCACGACCTAGTTTTAACGTGTAAAAAAAATTAAAACAATGATACATGCAATCAATGAAAAAAATATATTTAAACAATAGAACATGCAAAATATACATAATATATATTAAAAATTAATTACAATCGCATGACCCGTTTAAGGTACAGACATATAATAATGGCGAAATAAGCTTCCGCTACACGAAACTGTGCGAATAAAACTTTAATTGTTAAAAAAAAAAAAAAAAAAAAACAATAACCGAAATGATTCTCTCGTAATTATTGTATAACAATCGAGTGTGAGAGTGTGGGATGCATCGTAGGGCCATTGGGTTAGCGAGGCGAAAGCGCTTTATACGTGCGAATAGACGCTCTTGCGCAACCGGTAGGCTTTTATTACGCTTCGTACTTCAGCGATCTAAAGCGATAAATTGCTGTGATATGTTCCACATAGTACGCTTGCTGCGTATAAAGTAGACAAATAAACGTTTTGAATGAAAGCTTTTAATCTAAATGTTCAAATATCATCTTTAGTGAGTATTAAAAATGTTTATAAGTTATAAGTAATATATTTTTGAAATATGTATAGACAATTATTAATTAATTATGTACTATATAGAGGGATATTTCATAAATATATAGAACCTTTATAAACAGTTTAAAAAAAAAACTATTTAGCAATTTTTTGTTAACTTGAATCAAATGCAGAGTTTTTTGTTATTGAGATCAGTTACATGTTGAAGTTATGTAATAAGCTTAAACAATACTATAACTAATATCTTATTACTATAATTATATGACATACAAATAAGTACAATACAAATAATGTACAGTATAATTACCGTATAATAAATATAAACGAGGAAATAAAAAAAAATTATCAAATTAAAATTTAGGTAAAACTTTCATATCGGTAAAGTAATCAAAAAACTTACAGACTGAAAACGACGCCGAACGTCTTTGATATAACCCCCATCGTCTTTTTCCAGCCCTTAATGAACTGGCGGCGGCGCGTCCCTCGGGACGACACCGCACGCGCACCTAATTCCGTGTACGAGCTAATTTTGACGTTTAGCGATCACAAGCACACAAGCCTTCATCACAGTTTCAGGTCACTTTACAATCGAACTGTCAAGGGTTTCACTTTCCATAATCCGACGTACACAGTCCACTGACGACAGAGATCCTCTACCTGCTAATAACGCTCATTACAATACAATCCCCCATTCAATAATATTTTTCGGAAGGCGGTCGCATAGTCACGAGACGAGTTAGGGAGAGCTATCGAGTGTGCGGGACACGTGCACTCGCCGGCGTGGAGCGAGCGTTACTGCCGTAGAATCTACGTTGAGCCGCTACGTTGCTACAGGGGTAGGTAAAATAAGCTCTGCGAATCACAACCTCGCTGTTTGTCTCCATTGTCTACAATTAAGTTGCTCTGAATGACGAATGCACGCCTGCGAGCCATGAGTTTGCACGCGACGTTCCACGCGATATCTGTTGATTTGTATCGTTGTTCGCCCGAAGCCGTCGCGTGGCTACCCGCTTGTAAACCTCGAGATCATTGTGCCGAGCCTTGATTACATCAATTATTCTATTATCTACCTGACTTAAGAATCGGTATGAGTTTCTGTGTAAATATAAAAAAATATATTTATAAGATAAATCTTGAATAATAACATCAATATAATATAGTAATTAATTTTATTTCGCACGTTTTTGTTACAGGTTTGTTTTGAGAATTAAGAAAAACTTAATTTGACTACTAAACACGTAATTAGTTCATCACAGCATCATCACAGCAGCCTTTCGCAGTCCACTACTGGACACAGGCCTCCACAAGCTCACGACAAAAATGGCGTGAACTCATGTGTTTTGCCCATAGTCACCACGCTGGGCAGGCGGATTGGTGACCGCAGAGCTGGCTTTGTCGCACCGAAGACGCTGCTGCCCGTCCTCGGCCTGTGTGTGCATTTTAAAGCCAGCAGTTGGATGGTTATTCCGCCATCGGTCGGCTTTTTAAGTTCCAAGGTAGTAGTGGAACTGTGTTATCCCTTAGTCGCCTCTTACGACACCCACGGGAAGAGAGGGGGTGGCTATATTCTTTGATGCCGTAACTACACAGCATATTAGTTATAATTATGTAGTAATTAAATAATAGCGCTAATGATTTTACTTAAGTGGAAGTGTCGCCGTCGTAAGCAAGGTGCTGACGTAGTAGACGCAAGGACTAATATCCTTTTATGCTAAATACTAACACATAGAAACGTGATAAATATCTCTTTACTACACAAAAAGTGGAGTGGAATTCTTCGCTAATTATTAACGATATTAATGATTCCGTAGACTAACTTTTTTGTATTTTTAAATGAATGAAATAAATAATAATCTGGTTATAATCGTATTCCATGATATTTGGAATGAAACTTATTTCGACTGGCAATGAAAATTTTAATAACGTCGAAGTCTGTAGATAAAAAAAATCCGCAGAAGAGAGGGAATCAATTCTCTCTGAGCGTATATAAGATTACATATTTATGTAAAATATATGTTTTAAGTCTGAATATTTTCTGCGTATTTTCCAAGTACCTCAGAAGTAATCAAATATATATATATATATATATATATAAGCTAATATAACATTTATTGGTAATTCGACAGCCGTCAGATCTAATTTTTTCCTGTATAGAAAAGGAGACCTTTCCTCAAAAGTCGGACACAGGCTTTATTTTAGTCTAGTGTTTATTAAACTTAGAAAACCTAAAACAACAACCTTGATATACAATATCTTAAACCTCGTGTTATAATAAAATGTGTTAACATTATTTATTGAAATTGCAATACGCACGTTTTTGTATATTACATGGAGTAATGATGCGGTCATTACAGTGATATCATAGACTGAGTCAGAGTTACAGATTTATCAATGCAACATTTAAAAATTGTTTTCATATTACGATAATAATATTCCTTATTGTACAGCAAAAGTATCGATAAATACATTAATACATTTAAAAAAAACAAAAGTGATCTTATCACTAAAGAAGCTATTTATTTAAGACAAAGTTTAGTCAGAGGAGTCAGTAATAAGATTAAGAAGTTTACAAATATGTATGTACTTGTCAATCAATAGTTACTTATAGTCAAGATACCTAGTGTTAAATGTCGCATATTTACTTCTGAGGTGTCTTCATATATACGTCTATAAACCATAAAGCACCGCCGTATTGATATCATGCTACAATATCATAGATCAATACATTAGATTGTCGTATCAAAAATATTAACATATTTGTTTACAAAAGCATACATACAAGCGTACGGCTCACCTAAAGGTAAGCAATCACCGTAGCTTATAGACGCCTGCAAAACCAGAAGCATCGCAAGCGTGTTGCCGACCTACGTGTACCTAATCCCCCCGAGCTCTGGTTACCTTACCACAGGAAAACAACACTGCTTGAAAGCAGCTTTATTTAGCTGTGATCTTCTGTAAGGTTGAGGTACAATACCAGTCAGGCTGTTCAAGATTTTGAACAGAATATTTCCTGCTATGCTCTACCTCAGTTAATTTTAACGGGTAAACAAATTTGAATAAAATTAAAATTGGAATAGCGCTCGGATTTTATTCTGGAAAATGGTGGAATTTCGACGTGAACGAAATCACGGACAATAATTAATTTATCAATAAAATTTAACTATCAATCAGTACTCAAATTTACATTGCTTACATTTGAATTTTTTGTATTAATATGACATTTAATAAGTAAATTTGCTCGATTGATGTACCTTCATGGTTTGATTGATAAAAAAAAAACTGGAATTAATTTTTAATGTCAAATTAAGATACAGATAAGATACTACTTGTAGTTTCCCCAACTTGACAATGACACGGATTACTCAGTTTATATAAATTTATGATAATTATATTAATATATACCATTAATTAATAAGAAAAATGTGAATTTTTTTTAAAAAGTTCTTTAGTCTTAATTAGTAGTAAGTAGTACTTAGTCGACAATACATTACTTACATTTTTCAGCCAGTAAGAGTATTTATTAACAGATAAGTTATAGAAACCTTCACATATTTTCTGTCATGAAGTTTTTATTTAAAAGTATAGTATATACAAAAAAAAAATGACTATATTGTAAAAAAGTATTTTAAAAATAGTAAATTATTCTTAATGATGTTTAATAACAGGAATTTTATCTATATTATACAGTAGTAATACATGACAAATACCATGTACCTATTAGATAATGGTAATAATTACAGCTTCAAGGTAAACTATAGTCCGTTTTTTTTTTTAACAAACGAGTACTGAGTATGCACATTTCCGATATTGACGAAGTGAGATGGTCATTGTTAGGGGTGGGGCCAACGCCTTCTTGTTTTGAAATTGTAAAATCCCGTTCATATTGAATATTCTAAAATTTATTATAGAGGTTTTTTTTTATATAAATTATTTCATAAATAAATAAAAATAAAAAAATATTTCATATAGTATATTATGCACAAGAAGTTACAAATAAAATAACTATTATATAATTCCTGTAATCTTAGAAACTATTATTATCACTTCCATCTGATGAACTTTCTGCGAAGACACGTGAATAATAAACTGCTATTTTCTACATAATTATTGACTTCGTACATTTTTGTTTCTATCTTGGTTATCACATGATTGACACATGACGACCATTTTTCGCTATCCATTTTCGCTACTCCTTGTAATAAAAGAGTTCTAATGTCATCAATTTTATAACAAATTTATTTTTTTATTTGTTGCTAACGTAGTCCTTCACTTGAGCCCAAACAAGCGCAATGGGTTTGAGCTTACAGTGATACGGTAGCAAATGTACGATACACTACAACTATGTTGAATACATGTACTAATAACAACACAGTCAAAATTTACGGTACTCGTTTGTAAAAAAAACAGACTATACTTGTTTTAAAATATGTCAATTACCATATCAAAAAAAAAAAAAAAAATACTAAATCCTTTTTGACGACGCGCAGTGGTCACAGTAAGGGGCTGATGCGCTAGCGATTATAGGTTCGATCCTCGCACATGAAAAACGTCAGTAGGCTTATACCATGTAGATGCTTGCCATCGTCTGGACTAGTTTGCTTGTGTATTGCGTGTTTATGAACTCCCACACACATGATTAAATCCTAGTGGGTGCCGTTGAGTGTGAAAATTTTATTGTGACTATTTATTATTTTTTGTAGTGATTATTTAAAAAACTTAATTCATTTTTAAAATATATTTGGCAAACATATACTATGTCCGATTATACCACCTTCCTTTTCTTCCTTCACATTTGATTTTTTTTTTTCAGTTTAGTATCGATGTTAAGGTATGTAAATTTCATTTAAAATTCTTTTATACAACGTAGCGAGTAGCGAATAATTGCAATAATAGCGTCACCTTGCATGTCGATAATTCTGTTTGCCAATTTGATTTATTGTCCTGTAAAAAGGACAGTTTGATTTATACACACGAATTATACAATAATCATCTTTGATTCTCTGTTAATAATCTTTAATATTATGTATATTACGTGTTCATTATGTATGAAGTAGCGTGGTGAATTTAACTCTTATCAGTCTCTTAATATGAGAAAAGAGAAGATGCGTTTGTCCAGAAGAGAGATTTTTATGCTCGTTTTTGAGGATAAGTTTGAACAGCTTAACAATACAGACTTTAATTTCATATAGGGTTAACACGACAGAGTTAAACAATAAATTATTATACCATAATATAAATAATAAAAAAAAAATAGTAAAAAATAAATAAATAAATAAAAAACAACACAAAAAATTAAGTTATCTACCTACTATTTTTTAAATAAAATTAACCTAAAATTTTAAGATTTTCCGATATTGACTAATTGAAGTAGTTTCTTTAAAACTATAACGTTGACTTTTATCTTTGAAATTTAATCGTTACAACTTTATCTCTAAGTTCCTTATTCCAAATAAAACAATCTGCATTTTTAAATAAAATAAAAAATCCTTCGTATTGTTCGGTTACAGTCGCGTAATTTATTTTTAAATCTGACAGCGGCTCTATTCTACTAACTTAATCATATTCCAAACGTTATTTATCGATGTTTACCATGCAATTATTTTTCATAATTTTATTTTATTTTACAAGGACGCTTTTTCTACAGTGGAATACCAAGTATGTCAAAATTAATAATTATGAAATTTTCGATCGACCAATGATTAAATATTGTGAAACGATTGTTATAGTAAAATCGCGACCTATTTGTCTCCGCGATAACGTCGTTCATATAGAGGTTCCGAAACTGAATTGAGGTGAGTTGATAAAATATACTTAGAATAAAAATATTATTACTGTCTTCGTGCTTCAGGATAGTGATAATAAAAATAATTAAAACGAAACATCTCGGACAAGGTCGGTTCGACACAGACGGACAAAATGTATCCTTATATTCTAAATGTTAATACAATTTTGTACACAGTGTATATAGATGATAGAAGATATTATTTTAGCTACTAAACTTAACCTAATTATATTAGTGGAGTGTAAATCAGAAACCAAAACAAAATTATGAAAATCGGAGAAGTATTTTTAAACTTGTCAATTACAACCAAACAAATTCGTTCTATCTGCAGCTCTAAAAACGCACTATTGCAGGTTTTTTTTTAATATTCAAGTACAGGGCTCAATATGATTCATTGTTTGCGTCTAACACGTGCTCGCGTTACAACGTGTAGGTCGATGTACATCTCATCTAGAGGGGACCCCTATGAGTTTTAACCCATTTACGTTCTTTTGTATCAAATTCGCGTGATGTTGAAATCGTATACGTTTGGTTAAGTTTATATTGAATTTATAAGTTCTTAGAATCTTAAACAAGTCCCGAGTTTCGTGAGAGTAAGCTCTACACTTCGAATCAGTGCTCTACTTTACACGAAGTTTTATGTTTAATATGAAGTGTATTTTGATTTGTATGAAAAATCTATTAAATTGTATAACGGTTACCGCATAACAAGGAATGAAATGTCAATGACCATTTATTATTTATCTTACTTAGAAAATATTTTATGTACATATTTATAAGGACGGTTCTTCGGCTACACTGAAAAAAAAAATGTGTTAGGTCGATTTTCATTTAGTTTGGTGTCCCTTTTTCCCACTTCCTTTTCTTAAACTAACAGTCATAAACTGTACACAGTACATAAATTATAAAGAAAAGTGTTAAAGAAAAACCTTGTTTTATTTTTGTTTGTTACAATCAGAAAATATTTCGACAATATTCGGAATTATCGCATTGCCAACGATATTGTGTTCGTTGTTGTGAAGACAGTTACGAAAGCAGGAAATGATCGAGTACTGTACGAAGTGCTACATTATAAGTTAAAGTAAAGATGTTAGGGTCGTAAAACAAGAAATGCATAATAAACTACGTCATTGCGGAAATGAACATAACATAAATCTGAACATTTTAGACATGTACAAGTTTTTATGGTTTTGCCACTTGAAAAAGTTCTGAAAGTCGATCGTTTATCGAAAACTATATGCGATTGGAGAGATTTTCCATTCTTATTGTTTTGTGACGACCCACCAGGGCTTCGCACGGGTGCAATGCTAATATATCTAATATATGCGCAAAAAAATGTGTTTATATACGACATCACATTAGAAATCTCTAAAACTATCAGTGTTACTCTATTATATTATGCATGTATTATATATATAAACCTTACTCTGGAATCACTATTTACTAAAGAAAACCGCATCAAAATCCGTTGCGTAGTTTTACAGATCTAAGCATACAGACACCGGGAAGCGACTTTGTTTTATACCATGTAGTGATAATGCAAGATGTTAATAATTTAATTTTACTTTTTATATAAAGGCAACATTTTCATAAAATTCTAAAAAATTTACTGCATGTTGACGTTTTTGTCCGATCTTCTTAGCAAAAACTAAATTCCTAACCCCAGAGATAGCTCAAGATTTCCTATTCTTAAAAAACTACTAGAATAAAGTAAATTTTGACTATGATTTTATAATAGGTCTATCGATAACTATTGCTTGCCCAGCTTATCGGTTGGACATAGGCCTCCCCAAGTTCGCGCTAAATTTCCTTGCTCTCAGCGGTCCTCATCCAGCCCCCGCCGGTGACCTTAAGTAGATCGTCGGACTAGATATAAACTCTACAAGGCCTATACATTTTATTGATAAGTTGTTGGTTGCGCAAAAACAATTATATATTATGAAGCTCGTTAAATTTTATTACAGAAATTCAGTTTTTTTTAATATTTTTTAATTTATAATGAATGATGACAGTTGCATTAAAAAGGTCACCTAAATATAAATTTTATATTTTTTATTGTGCTTTTTCATCCTATTAATATTACAAATATACTTGAGTTATAGTTTTAAACAAAAAAAAAATCTTTATACAAAATCTTACTGAGTAAGAACCTAAATATCCATAATAATATCAGTTTATAAAGGTAGGACGCAGCATGAAATATCCTGTTCTAAATCAGAACCTTCGAAACTGGATAAGTATCTTAACTTTGCAGAAGATGACAGCTGCATAATGCGACCCTCAAGTAGTGTTCTGTTACTGTTTTAAGAAAGGTAGCCAGAGTTTCTGAGAGTAGGTCATACTGGCAGCGGGAAGGTCAACAAAGCGCTTGTGATGCTTCCATAGGCTAAAGTGAGCGCTTACCATCAAGCAGAACAGAATTCTTTATCATCACCTTAGTGGTATAAAAAAAGAACTTGTCTCTGGATTGGGGATCAAGTAAAACCGCGAATATCAACTAGTATTTCATGAAAATAATACGCAGTTAGGTACGAGAACAAAATACAATCTACGTTATTCATAAAAATTTTACACAATATTAGTCATAATTACATAATTACTACATAAATAAAATTATGTTTGTGAACATTATTGTGATTATAAATTATTTACAATTAATTGGTCAATTAAATTATACGCATAATAAATCTCGAATAGACGCGCTTGTTAACATATTTATTACATAAAACACTTTGGAATATTATGGAACTGGATCTCGATAGCGTTTTACTTTGGAAACCATATTTCAATGTGTGAACGTGATACATCTATGGAGAATTTTAGAGGCCTACATTAAAAACTCACACCGTTTCACATAAGCAATTAATGAAACCGTAACCGATAAATTAGTACTCTATTATACACACACATTGGCGACAACATCAACGCCAGTTTTGCACTGATGAAAGCGATGAATTTCAACGAATTAATGCATAAATTAGTGATTACAATTTACTAAAAAAAATACACCAAAAAGCTCCCAAATTGAAATTGAAAAAATCCAAGTACCTACATAGTAATATTCGCAGGCGCAATCGATATTTAGTATTATTGCTTAGAACGATTTGACAGTTACAATTCACGGCCTGTTAGTATTAGATTCAATATTTAAGGACCGTACGCTTCGTTATAATTATACATGGAACATCACGCATGCGCCGTTGCCTATTTATTATCACATGCAATTAAAACTTAGCATTTATCTCGCTCTTACATACCATTAATATAAGTCCATTTCTTTCATATTTGATGTTTTTAAATATACCCGCTTTTTATGAAACGATCAAAATTTAAAACAATAAACAAATTCTATTCACCCCCTTCATTTTAAATTGTTACAATTTGATGTTACATTTGTCGTTGTTTAAATTACTGTAGATATATAGATATATTACTGTAGATTAATCTGCTGATTAAAAACAAAATTATCATTTAAAAATAATATGTATAGAGACAGGCAATGACTAACAATGTGCTAATAAATAATTTCCATTTAAGCGCGAGCCACGTCACATATGGGCTTATAATCTCGTATGCGTCCACTCATCCAGGAATGCATTATTTGTTTACGTGAATAATTAATTTAATTTATTACAATTGTTTACTTTTAAATAAACGCATTGATTTATTTTCCATTGAATATGAAAATCAAACGATACATAGGTTATATTATATAGAAAAATCTTGATATAATTTGAAGTATTCAGAGCAGACCATACATAACAATTGGCTGTATTGTGTTGTGCTAGTTGATGTTGCAGTTTTTATTCTCACTGCAGACGATTATTTGCACAGGTCATATGTTTATAAATCCAAATCCCCGTAACAGGGTTTCATCCTATTAGGATCCGTTAAGTCCGAGCCATTAATTCATTTAATTATATTTACATTGTTGACGCTATAAGACTTACGTTTGTTTCCTCAACAAGTTTATGTTTGGATACGTTACATTCATCTTAAGCTTAATTCAATCAAAAAAGGTCGTATATAACATATATCACTAGACTAGCACGAAAGCATTTAAGTCCAGTAAACATAAATAATCGTGAAACCATCGGCATACCACCATAACCATCTATCCATCATATGCTTACAAACCGTTTCAAACGTATCAGCATCACATCAACAAACAATCGCTGCTCGATTACTTAGTTAATCTTCGTTATTCATAATCGGAGCATCGGTGATAATTGAGCCTTTAATTGCTAGCGCCTGACCTACTGCAAGGTACGATTAGAACAATTGTCGATGTCAGGCGATTATAACACCTATCTTATACTGTATCTACTCACATACAGGATGTAGCAAACAACAGCAATAATGGTTTTATATCATCTCTATTGTTCTCTTAACAACACACCACAAACAATAATTGTAACAAATAAATATGCACAAAAGGTACTTCCAGGAAGCTTTGGGTATAGAACTTATGAATTAGTTGGTATATGTGAAGGGATGTCTGTTAGTCAATTACATAACAAATTCTGATTATATTAAATTTTGTACAAATATAGGTTATAATCTGTAATAGTACAAGACTACTTTTTGTATTGATGTACAGTTCCAGCTGGTCCAAGGTTTAAAGAATTCTAAGGAATTGGAGGAAGTAATACATAAGAAATATTTTCCTTACTAACAGACTATATATAACTCATACAGTTATAGCTAATAATATCTAATATTAATTAATATAACATCATCATTACATCATCATTACAGCCTATACAGTCCACTGCTGAACATAGGCCTCCACAAGTTTACGCCAAAAATAACGTGAACTCATGTGTTTTTCCTAATTGCGCTGCTTTACGTATTCGTAAAGCAGCGCAATTAGAACAATCGTTCAGCGGAAAGAAATTGACAAAGTTCTTTTGTCAACAATTCCAGTAGTATGTAAAATAGTTAAATATAAGATCACCTGATAGTTTACACTGATATTCCTTTTATCAAACGAAACCATCAATAGTTTTATCTGCACTTTCAAAATATAGCAAAACCGATAACCTTTTTTTCAAAATAGATTAGAAAGATATGAGTACAAAAAATATATTATAATAATAAAACAAACCCTACAATTTACCTACATTTAAATGTCAACGAACGATTATCATTATGAAAAACCGGTCAAGTACGAATCTATATTACTGCAGTACTGAACAACAGCTATATGTAAGTAAATAAAAATATTGAAAATCACGTTTCTTGTCGAAGACCTACTCTATCTTATTTTTACTGGCTGTTACTCACGACTTTGTTTGCATCTTTGCATTTTCATTATAAGTGCGAATCACAGTTCTTTAAGATCAAGTTGCAATCGTTTATACAGTAATGATTCCAATTCAAGACAAAATCTGCAACCGATTTAAAATTTGCCTTCAAGGATCACAACAGTGAAAACCAAACCTAGTTTAGTACAGAAGAAAAACATATACCATTTGAGGGCACAGCAGGAAATTTCCTGCTAAAAATATGGAGCAGCCCGACTGAGGTAGTACCTCGACCTTACAGAAGATCACAACTAAATGACACTGTTTTCAAGCAGTGGTGTGTTCCTGTTGGTAAGTGAGGTTACCAGACCTCCTGGAGGAAACTGGAGATGGGGTCAGCAACGCGCTTGCGATGCTTCTGGTGCTGCAGAAGTCTATAAGCTACGGTAATAACTTACCACCAGATGAGCCGTATGCTTGTTTGCCGATCTAATTACATTTAAAAAAAACCGCCGAAACAAAACTCGAAAATAATTGAGTTTAATTCATTAAGCCTTAATGTCTGTGATGCACAGAAATCGTTTAGTTACAATTTTATTATATAAAAAGATTATATGTGGAAGAGTTTTAGTAATAAATTTTGTTAGTACATTTTGGATGCGGAACCCAAAAAATATAACAAAATAATGTATTGCTTCGTCACTGAAAAGGTCAATAAACTCTTTCGCGGTTAATAATCGTATATCCGTGTACATCGCTCTATTTGTATATAACATATTTTTTTCTTAAATGCTCCAACTGATACTGCCGGTAGATAAAACATTACTTACTATAAACGAAGATTATACGTGGGACAAAATTAAAATATATTTTCAAATTAAATAATTATAACACCGAAATATGTTTTGCTATTTTATAAAATATTTTCACCATTTTTACGAGTACGACATTATTGGACTCAAAATTAATAACATTTTAAAAACGTTTTTCACATAGAATTTCCTAGATTCTTACGCAGTACTTGACCTAGTTAAGGGTGCAATTCATCGCCCCCGTTCTTAGATCACCGCTGTTACGTCATAGCCTAGAGTCTAGAGAATGACGTCAGCAGTATTCCGTTACATTTTTCTATAATACGCCTACAAATATATAGAGCAGCTGTTTAGATTTTTATTTTTACTATCTGTTTATTTAATAATGTATCTAGAATTCATACTGAATGAAATACTGAAATATTTTTTTGTTATTTAAAGGTTAAACAAAATATCTTTTCTATTGTGTACCAAATCGTACGTTTTTTTTTCTTCTCTAAAAACTGGTCCAGGATGTCATTAATGTAGGAATAACAGTTTTCTTCTATAAAAGAAAAACTAGGAAGAGAATTTAATCCAATTATCTTTTAAAAAGAAACAGTAAAAGTCTAAGAGCTCATTGAGTAAGGCACCATCTTATTTCCAGTACTCCTGGTTCATAAAGTAATTTAAGTAAAATAAACTTTATGTCGACACAAACCTGGATTCACTATTTTATTTACCATTTATGTTTCCCTTAAACATATTTCTAGAAAATTTAGAAAAAACTTTATGGCTACCCTGCGGTATGAGGAAATTTTTATAAAAAGAAAAAAATATATATAAAAATTGCTCAGCACTAATTACATAAGGCGGCATTTATCGTGACATCAAAGACGTTGGACTCCTGGTTGGACATCACAACTATGATATAATTATGACATCAACTGGCCACTGTTGTGTTCTATTAATTACAGGAAAGCAACCTCGTAGTTATAACAAACGCATCCTTATTAAACGCGGTGTAGTCAGTCGTTTGTTCATTTGTTTTTATTTATCTTATTATTTCGTAACGAGCTCGTTTCGTACGAATTGCGGGGTTCACAGTTTATCTTTTGTACTCTATTTTATAATTAACTAGACGATCGTGCGATTTCACTCGCGTGTATGTATGATGCTCGAGCCTTATAAGTCAAACCGTGATGTTTTGTATCGAATTACGATTAGGAAAAATAAGTTATCTAATTTCAAATTTGTAAAATCCTTATACTGAATATAAAATAAATATTTGCAATCTAAGCGCAAAAAAATGTGTTTATTTACGACATCACATTAGAAACCTCTAAAACTATCAGTGTTTCTCTACTATATTATACATGTATTATACATATAAACCTTCCTCTGGAATCACTCTATTTACTAAAGAAAACCGCATCAAAATCCGTTGCGTAGTTTTATAGATCTAAGCATACACAGACAGCGCGATACGACTTTATTTTATACTCTGTAGCGATCGATATATAAAGTACGTAAAATACCATCCGTATTTACTGAGATTAGTGCATTTCAATTATCAAGAAAAACTTCTTCGATTTTAACTGTATTGCATATGGTATAACTGTTTAGTATTAAATTTTACAAAAAGTAGGCAAAAAGGATTTATTTTGTTTTTTGTTTCAAATAGATGTCAAGAAAACATAAAATTGAAGTACAACAAGTGTTGATGTTTAAAAAAAATACAAAACAAATTAGTCATAACAAAAATTCAAAAACATTTACGCTCTAAATATAAATATATCTGGTATCGGGTACAACTAGGGTTGCCAGATGGCCGGGAAATCCGGGATTGTCCCGGAATTATAGTTGATTGTCCCAGATTTTGAATACTACTAGTTTTCTAGCGATTTACAAAAAATATTATTAATTTTCGTATATTTTTCAACCGACCGAATTCGTAATCCTCGAATTGTGTGTTGTAGGTACAACGCAAATGTCCCAAACCGAGACTAGATCACGGCTAACAACATTATGAAACTAGATTTTAGAAGTACTTTTTTGAAAATAAAATATTTTTTACTTCCTGTACTCCTGACCACGTCCCACTGTAATTACTTTTAGGATGAAAAGCTCTCAGTCCCCTAGGTAGTAAATGAAACTCAAATCATATTGAGTTTCATTTAAATCAATTTAATACTATCGAAGATTCTGACTGACATTACACATCTAGCCTGTTACTACTAAACCGACTACCAAAAAAGGAGAAGGTTCTCAATTCGACTGTATTTTTTTAGTGTGTATTTTATTTTTAATCGAAAGGAGGTGCGTGTCACGTTGTTCCATTTAAATTTAATCGAGATCTGACAAGTACTTTTTGATTAATCTCTAATTATGTGTTCAAATTTCTCTAATAATGTGTAAAATTTTTCGTCGACCGTCGTTGTTGTATTACACCTCATAATTTTTTATTAGGAGGACCGATTTCGATAATCTTTTTTCAATTGATAGCTGGTGCTTGTGACATAGTCTCATTTAAATATGATTGAGATTTGATGAGTACTTTCTGAGTAATCTCGGATTACGCATATTTACTTAACAATTTTTTGTTTACCTACGTTATATTACTTGTCGATATAACTGAAGCCGGTTTTTTTTACACAAGTTTAGCTATGAAAGTAAAATTTATTATGTGTGATAAAAATTGTTTTTATGCCATAAATAAACATTATATTTTAGTATTAAAAAAAAATTTCAAAACGACCGAAGCACTTTTTACTTTTTTAATTTTTTTTTTATTTAAACAGTTGTTTTAACACGTAACAATGATAATAAACAATGCGACGATTACTACGGTCAGATTTAAAAAGATCCAATAACGGTCAACACGTTTTGTTTGGAGCTTTGAGTTTTTATTAGCTTCCTTCGAAACTTTTACTTTCGTCTCTAAAGGAATGTCTTGTAGTTTAACACTTAATTAAAGAACTATTGTCAACTACGAAAAGGTAGATTATAAACGGTTTTCATTGCTCTCATTCTCGAAATAACTATTAGTTAACTGTTATTGAGTATTATTTTCTTGACGTTCACTTTCATTGTTGCAAAAAAAACTAAACAAAACATTTAAAAACAACATAAACAATACGTATATAAAATTATGTATAAACAGCTCTAAATAACATTTTAAACGCATTCATCTAGTATATTGTTCGTACGCAACAGCGACGTTATCCTGACAGCGGGTGCGCAGCCGCGTCTACCTGCGTATGATCAACCGTACAGCGTACCGTTACGTCCAAAAAAGGTTAAGAGTAAAGGGATGAAGGTTCCGTCTCTTTTGATGGTATAAAAACAAGATCCTTTTTAATATGTTATACTTAAAAATACTCAAAAACTTCATGAGTATTTGTAGTAGCGATATTTATAAAGTTAATTTATTATTTAATCTATCAACTGTATTTCATAATTTGACGAAAGAATCGTTTTAAACATTTTTAATTTTTTATTTATATATAATACTACTTACTTTGAAGTTAAGACGAGAGATGTCACCAAAATTACAAATAAATAAAAATAAAATATAAACCGACTGCGTAAAAAATAAATTTAAATAAATACCGAAGAAAAAATTTGGGTTTTGCGTATGTATGTATGTAATGGAATCATTGAGCATAATTTTTACCAATGTCCACAAGTACTGCAAGGGTATCGCCAGGATTAATAAATTGTTTCGTGAATCCTCTGTAAGGAAGTAAGAGAGATTAAACTAGCGCGGGATCTGCGCATGCCTGCAGTTTTGGACTTACTCTTTCGCTCGGGTACTCGGCAAAGCACAACGGAGGCAGATACTTTTTCAGGCTAGTTGCATTTTTATACCTTGTTTATTCATTACTAGGTGTTTCCCGCCCGCTTCGCGTGGCGTAAGTTCGTGACTTCGTTGCGCACGGAATAGTTATTCTTTTATTGTTTATATTAATAATGGAAAACTATCACATGTCCGCAAATAAAAGGTGCTTGATATATTAAATGTAACAACTATTCTACTTGCAACTATCTACGTGCGGACAGTTATAAAAACATAGTAAAAAGTTTTGAAAATATAGTAATATGCACCCCACGTTTTTTACTCTGAATTGAATTATTCTCTTAATAACTTAAATTTTATTATAATTTTATTTTGAAGTAATTAATTATGATTGATTGTTTGATCTTCTACTACTGTAATATAAACTCTTTGCAATTAAAAATTATATTCTACTTTTTAGTTCGATTATCTATAAAAGTGTGGTTTTTTAGTTTTTTTTAAACTATAATTTATTTTTTAAATATAGTCAACATGTACTGTTTTTTTAAAATTCTATAGAATACATTACAGTATCCAGATTATTTTATTTTATTTACTTTAATCTATATCATCTCGCCTACCTACACCTATATAAAGATCACTTATTATGAAGACGAATCTAATCTATCTTACGCGCGAAAGACATAACCCTTCATGACATTCGGATAAAATAATTCAAACAAACATTGAACCTCTTTTCACGAAGTCTGTTAAAAATGACCCGAATCGACGGAACCCAGTTCTCATTTTATAATCGCGCGTCTCACCTGGTAAACTTCACGACATACCATCACAGATTTATAATAAAACCAATTTGAAACCTATTTGTTAGTAAAGGGTGAGATTGCCCACTGACCTATTACGTGCTGGAAATAACGGTACATAAACCATAGCTGATCTATGTGATGCGTTTTCCACCATTATTGCTATTTAAATAAGGGTTATTGTTGTATGAATTGTTATGTTTCATCCAGGCCTTATACGGGATATTAAATGTGAAATCGCAACAGATGTTTCTTTAAATATATATTTGGAGCATTCGATCGCGCTTTGTAATTTATTATACATATGTTGTATTGAATATTAAAGCTGCTCTTAGTCATATTGGAAAACAAAGGGTAGACATTCATTATTTTTGTTTGTCAAATAACCTTGTCTCTTTAGGAATACAAGATACTACTACTCGTATTAATAGTAAAGTAAAATAATACTTGTTAAAGATTAATGTTTTAATATAAACTTTTTTAAACCAACTAGTTTTTATTCAGGGTTGTCAAACCAAACAACATACTCACGTTATAATAATTTATATGACATTTAAATTTATTTTATATTAATATATCACCAATTTTTACAAACTAGATTCTGGTACATTTTTTATTTTTTTTGAAGAATGAAGATTTTAACAAAAAAGCACGGCTGATTTTGTAATACTCTAAGTAACTGTTATTCTATACTTTACTTCCAAATCCAAGAAAAAACACATAATAAATATATTCTCTTACTAAAGACCAGCCTCTTATCAATTAACAATAGAATTCGACAATTATATAGAATATATTCCAGATGCACAATTGGTAGCAGCTGAAAATAAACACGATTTCTTGCATTCTATTTTCACCTTAATTACAACCCAGTAAGTGTGATTATAGCCTATATGTTTAGAATTACGAAGCTGTTGTTAAGGATATGTAATGCACCTGCGCTTGTCCTCACAATAAGTACGTTTTGCGGTGAATCCTTTATTTATAGTGTGGGAAATATTCTCGCGAATGTAATTTTTTGTTAGGAGACGGGTTAGTGATGTGACATAATATGGGATCAACAGCCGAGACGACTCTGCATTACATGCATACCTTTGATGAGATGCATATATTGTCTTATCGTATTTTTTTTAAAGAAGTGACTACAGAGTTTCTTGCCTATTCGTCTCAGCAGAATCTACATTCCGTAACGAGGGTAGCATCACTTTTAACTATAATCAATTAACTTACTTACAAATCTATATGAATAAAAATGAATGTTGCTTAGAGCATAACTCGAGAATGGCTCAAACAATTCGACTAATTTATTTTTTGTATGTTCTTTAAGGCGCACGGTTTTATTGCCTAAAAAATAAACTAAAAAAAATAGTTTTTCATAATAACTTATGACAGAACGATGTCTGCCTGGGCAGCAAGATAAAAAAAAATATTTTTTTAAGATGTCGATTCAAAATTGATTTTGAATCCAACTTGAATAAAGTAGATTTTGATTTAAGAAGGATATTTCTTACGCAATTACACAGAAATCGGCTGTAGGCCTAATAGAATCGCACGGATGTGATGAAAGTGAGACGAAATAATACAAAGATATTTTTTTATTAAAAAAAAATACCGTTGTCGTCATTTACGTTTTCCCGTTTACGTTTGGGACAAATGTGTTAACGTTATTGTTTTGCAAACAATTTTACTTAAAAAAAAAAAACAATGTCTAGTATCAACAATGTCTAGTATCTTAAAGAAAAGGAAACCAACTTTTATCTATTATGACTGTTTTTGCACGCAAACGAAAAAAAAACCAACTTCGATTACATGGACCAGTAATACAACGCAGGTAGACAAAAAAAAAATAGTAATGCAAATGCGCGTTATATAACTCAAAAAAGCAGGTTTCGATTAAAAATAAATAATCACGAATCGGTACACCAATTAAAAAGTTAGTTAGTTCGACGAAAAAATAGTCAAGTAAATAAGCATTATTAGAGATAATCCAAAAAGTACTTGTTAAAGTTATATTCACAAATACACTTCAAAATATCCACACAAACGAAGTCGCAGGCAGCATTTGTGAAAAATACGTAAAACCTGGTCACTCTTATTCCAGAATGACACATCAGTGTCAAATGTCAAAAAAGTCAGTGATAGGTTGGAATGTGTTCTGGATTGAGGGATGAAAAAAAATTCTTAATGTTCTACGTGACATTGGTGAAATCATCTGGCACTGGCATTGGTGAATCATTTGGCACTGTTGGAAGCCAATAATCTGAATGAACGAATGAAAAAATCTTAACATAGATATCAATCATGAATTTCATTGAATCTAAAAATAGTCAAGTAATTAAAATCAAATCGATTGTGAAACTTCAGAGTTACTTAGAAAGATTTGTAGCTAAAAAAGTGATAAAATTTATCCATAAAAATGTTACTTTAAACAATTCCATTCTATCGATGTAAAATTAAATACAATAACACATTGTTAATAGAATTTATTGCTAGCGACACCTACAAAAAATCAATTAAAAATGTCAGCATATTACTATCACTAATTTTATATCTTGAAATAGATACTAAAAATATAAACATTAAGATAGACGTGGCTCTCTCTTTACATAAAAGGAAATCTTTCTAGGGAATAATTTTCTTTCTATTAAAATATGTAACACTAGTGACCCGGCCCGACTTCGCACGAGTGCAGTGCTGATACTACAAACCTCTAAAACTATCAGTGTTCCTCTACTATATTATGCATGCATTATACATATAAACCTTACTCTGGAATCACTTTATTTACTAAAGAAAACCGCACTAAAATCCGTTTCGTAGTTTTAAATATCAAAGCATACAGAAAGCGGGAAACGACTTTGTTTTAAACTATGTAGTGATGAGTAAAAATATTTCCCTCCATCTTACTACTTCAAAAGTAAAACATTTCATCTCCACTATTAATGCATTATAATGTTTTTACACTAACATTGTAAACTATTGGCTAACAGAATTTAGCCTATTTTTTTTTTAAAGTTACTTTTGCGGACGTCTATTCAAGTAAAGGATTGTAAAACCACATAGATTAACAATTATAATTAAAAGAAATAGATAACTAGAACAGAACTCCAGCTGAGTGAAGGTACAGGCGACGCGGAACAGGCGATCAAAGGATTGTCTAATTGTGTTCAGTTCAGTTCTTTGCTTAATGTCTTTTAGTTGTGTTTGTCTAATTGTGAATATCAATCCAACGTCAGTTTCATTATAATCGGTGTCAAATGCTGTAATAGAACTTGAAAAATGTCAATGGTTGAGATAGACAGCGATAAATTAGTTTCATCCATTTCAAAATTTTGGGAAATATCATTTTAAAAGTTTCGAAACTTAAAACATCGCTGAAAATATAAATAAATTTTCAGCATCTCGCCTTACTTTTTATAAACAACAATAGGATATAAAAAGTTAAAAAAGAATAACTATTTTTTTTTATTATTATAAGAAATAAAGTAGTTTCAATTAAAAATGACAGATTAAATTATATATGTACATTCTTAGTCGTAAAATATTATTAAACAAATAAAATCTTGACTACTAAATATTGTCTTAAGCTTTGAAAGGAAACATTTGGCAAGCTTCCTCCGAGAATTGAACAGAGATCCAGGAAAGGTGTTTTCTGTTTACTTCGTAAAACGGGAAGGATTGTACGAAACGAAAATAGTCGAGGCGAGTTCGCGAAAATAGCTGCCAACTCGCAGCAAGCGCATCGCATTGTGGTACACCAAACTAAAATATTTCCTTATAATTATGTTTGCTCGAAAACGAAAAAAAATCCGACTTCAATTACATCGAAAAGTAAGACAACGTAGGTACACGAAAAAATAATCAAGTAAATACGCGTTATCAAATATTACTCAAAAAGTCTCATCAATCCAGACTTCGATCAAATTTAAATGAGACTACAAGACAAGCATCAGCTTTCGATTAAAACAAAAATCATCAAAATCGGTATATCCAGTAAAAAGTTATGCGGTATAAATACACCGTAGGTCAACGAGAAAATAGTCAAGTAAATACGCATTATTAGTTATAACTCAAAAAGTACTAATTAGATCTCGAATTAAAATAAACCACCCACCCCTTTCGATTAAAAAAAATAATAATCGAAATCGGTCTACCCAATCCAATGTTCTGATATAACATTCATAAAAAAATATTATTTTTTGGAAGTCGGTTAAAAACACAACGTTTACATGTGTAACATATTCTGCTTAACGCATAATTTCAAGGTTCAGTTTACAATACAAAGCTTTTGATTGATTGACTTGTTTACGTATGTTTCATTTTTGTTATCAAACTGCGCTTTATCTTAAGATATTCCATTTTGGCATCTGTGAATTCAAAAGTTACAGATTATTACTTGAGATGAAAACAGCTTTACCTGTGTTACTTTTTGCTGATAAAGCTTCTCAGGAACATATTATGTGGCTTATATACTATACCAGCGACCGACGAAATATGGTCTAATTATGTAATAATTGATAATGGTCAATCTAAGTCTAACCATTATGATAGAGTGTAAAAAAGTTATGCGTTTGTTTTGTACAAGGCATTACTGCGTAGTGTGCTGGGACAATTAAGACATTTTTTTTTCAATGTCAAATATATAATTATGTTAAAATTAAAACAAAACTACTGCATGATGATACAATATACGAAATTCGTATTTTTAAATAATCAAAAATGCTACCACACACTTGATTGGCAAACGTCTGTAAATATGTACTTATATAAATAAATAAAAATAAATAAATATCTACACAATACACACGGTCATCTGTTCCTAAAGTAAGCAACTTGCTTGTGTTATAGGTAACAGCCGACTACTAGATGTTTTTTTTCGATAAATATACTTATAAATAATACATATATAATAAATAAATAAATATATATATATTACACCCAGACTCGGGGTGGGAATCGAACCCACAATCCTCGGAGCAGAAAGCAAGGTGCTTTCTGCTCCGAACAAACTGCGACAACGGGCTTGTCAATATCCCAATTCAAAATTTCGTTTAAAATGGGAGAATAGATTTTACATTTATTTTTTAGTTTATAATAAATAATATTTCTACTTATAGATATTTGTACTTACAGATTCTATTACAAGTCCTTGACAAACTAAGAGCGATTTTTTACTATAACAGTTTAAGTGGTTTTTTTTTTTACTTTACTTTTGTCACAATTGTTCAGTCAAAGTAAAAAAAAAAGAAAACCAAGGGCTTTAAAACTTATCGTCTTTTACAAGCTACGTATGTACTCGTAAGTAACGACAACCGTAATACATTACATAACACGTAGTCCACTTGTTAATAATGCTAGTAAGATCTTCTAATTCCTGTTCGCGCTCAGTTTTTCACGGTCAGCTAATCGACCGTTAAATGAAAATGTTTCGGTTTTCCATTATATAAATAATACGTAGATATTTATAGTTGTTACAAACAAAACTCATACAAGTAGTTGAACTACCAATAGTCACCGGTCTATTAAGTTTGTTTTTGAGTCTGACCTTGTTTACTAAACACAAGATGGTACGAAATTTTCATGCGTTTCAACGTTCACAATGATTTTTTTTATTCAATTGTGCTCGTCTCTGAAATATTACTGAACAAATTTAGTGTCTTTTACATTTTGCTATTTATTAAAAATTAAAAACTTATCGATGAAGAATTTGATTATATGTTTGGACGCGCTAATGTTAGGGACTATTGGTTCGAATTGAAAAATTCTGCTTGTGTTGGATAGGCCATTTACCGAAGAAGGCTATAAGGCTATTTAAAATTGTTGTAAGCTTTTCCTAATATTTGTGCAGTCAAAACTAGTTAAATAGTAGATAGAGTTCAATAGTAGAGTGAGCTAGTTAAATAGTAGATAGAGTTAATACTAGAGTAGAAATATTATGAACTAAACTAAATATTGAATAACAACAAGATTTCACATGCTTGTACGTTAAAGTATATTTATCGACTTGACGACAATACAATAATAAGTTCGAATTTAGTAGCAGGCCTGTCTAATGAATACAATTTAAAAAATAGTTTATACGATTTGTTTCAAGTGTTAGTTGATTAAGTGGAATCGGAAAGAGAAGTTATGAGAAACTTCGATGCGTTAAAACGATAAACATCATACCGTCGTCAATACCTCAACAAGCACTTCTAAAGGTTCAGATACACTTAATAATAACACTAGTTCGTAGAATTGTAATTGATTTTTCAAGAGAGTAAATAAATTAATGTACATTTTAAAGTGCATATAATTCTTTTGGTAATAAACTTTGTTGAATCATATACTATGAACAGACACAATATACTAATTATAAATATGATAAAACAAAAGCAAATTGCTGTCATGAACATTTTTTTGTTCAGCAAGTTGAGGTTAAATAATAAGGTTTGATACGAAAATATTCCTGTAAGTATGTATATAGACTATTATCATAACTATCTATTATAAGGGAACTGACATATGAGTTGCTAGGAGTAAATACGAATGCAAACCTTGCATCAAGTGGTGAGGAAGATCTCAAAATAAAATATTTCCCTTTCAATCCAATTTCCATTAAATTTATTGCAATGTTAGTGCCAAGTGGGTCAATACATCGAGTCGTGTCAGTGCCCGCATGTTCGCCCCTATAGCACCCAATCAGATTAATTGCGAAACCCTTCTGTGCATCAATTAGATAAACTGAAACCTTACTTTAGCAACATTGTTTAGAGATATGGTTACGACGTTACATTTTTTATTGTTGGGACTGCATTGCATACGTAAATACAAGCGAGAGATATTAAACTAAGCCCCATACAGTTGTTACAATTTTGGTATATACAAAAAATTAGTCAAATAAAGGCAATAGTTTAATTTTTTGCGTTCTATGCTTCTATTTGACTATTTTTTTTTCTTTTACGAAATAATATGTAGTATGTATGTATACGTTGTTTAAATAAACGCCTATATATTTCTCTTACGGTTACTGTTTCATATTTTCTAACTAATAATAACGTGTTTTTTCATAAATTAACTTAACAAACTATTGTACTGTGTGGCTACGGTACTAAAGAATTTAGCCACCCCCTCTCTTCCCGTGGGTGTCGTAAGAGGCGACTAAGGGATATCACAGTTTCGCTACCACCTTGGAACTTAAAAAGCCGACCGGTGGCGGGATAACCATCCAACTGCTGGCTTTGAAATGCACAGGCCGAAGACGGGCAGCAGCGTCTTCGGTGCGACAAAGCCAGTACTGCGGTCACCAACCCGCCTGCCCAGCGTGGTGACTATGGGCAAAACACATGAGTTCACGTTATTTTTGGCGTAAACTTGTGGAGGCCTATGTCCAGCAGTGGACTGTATAGGCTGTAATGATGACGATAATGATGAACTTAACAAACAGGCTTATTAAGTCCTCAGCTATTGGATTCAGAAAATTATGACGAAAACACGCTGGAATCAACAACTACTAATGCTATTAGGTATATGAAACACATACCGATAGAGTAATTGTAATTGCTCGACACTCATTTCAAACATGTATTTACAAAAACGTATCTCTCAAAATTGCACGTGCTAAAGAGTGTTGCACCAGTATCGAAATGTTCGATCGCAAATTATCGACGTCGTAAGTGGTAGTCAATGACGTGCGAAAATCATTGAACGTTGCTAATATTTTTAGTATCGCGTTGTTTTTACTTCGTAGATCGCATGAACTCATTTTGGATGTTACAGGCTGAATCGCATTTATGGTACAAAAAATCGTAAAAAGATCCGCGAAAACTTTGCATTGTTTTATGAATATCTTCAAAAACTTATAAACAATTTCCAATCTTTATAAATATTTATATTTAATGATTATGTACTCTAATCTCAAGACATTACCATTGAGAGTGAACGCATAATCATTTTTTAGTTCAATTTATTCAAATTTATACAATTACTAAACTAAGGTAACTAAGTAGGGTAGAAGATGCTGGATGATTCGCGTCTATCATCTCGCACGCGACTATTGTTCAGGACGGTGTGGGGTCAAGCGGAACGGAGCGGTGAAGCGGGAAATTACACTGGAATTAGGATCTGTTATTTGCAACTTGACATTCTTATTTTGTACTTGTTAAGTGTTGATGTGTTATGCTCTGATATGTTAATTGATTTTCTCAAAATTCGAATCTAAAAACGTCCTTCGTTTTAAAGTAAATCAAAGAAGGTCTTCGTTGAGAGTGTATTTAATGGCTATGTTTAAGTAATTTTTAATCTGTTTTTTTTTTTGTATGAATTGACAATACCTCAAAATAAAAAAGGGAAAAAAAATCATATCAATAGTTATACGGGGTACACCCATTCCAAGTTCATTCACCATTTCCAATTTAATATATAGTAGGTATATTACACCAAATTCGTTGAAGTACTATGAAAGTCAGAGAAGTGACTAAGATCGACTTCCGTTCGTAAATGTATAATTTTCCATAACATTATTCAAGTAATTGCTATACTCTGTGGTATTGTAATTGGATGACGTGACCGTTTGACAATACAATTATGTCTCGACGCAATATTTTTTGCAATGTCTCTTACCTTTGAAGTAAGTATACCTTACATTTTTTTTTTAATGAAGTCACTATAATGGAATATTTTTAAAACAGTGTTTTTCGCATTCCTGAAAATTCCTTAGACTACAAAAGAGTTTTGTGATTTACCTATTTAAATATAAACTTATGTCAACCATCATTTCACATATATTTCAGAACGATCCCTACATGAACAATTTTACAGTAATAAAAATATACCTATAAAACAACTAATTATATTTTTAATTATTTACTATTTATCATTGTCACGAAGTCAACCTTCAGAATATAATGAAGAAAAATTGATTTTATAACAAGGAAAATGAAACTGAACGAACGATAATATTTATGTAACTTATTTTTTACTATCTCACGTACCTACTATGTATATTAGATTGTATTGACTTTTTACTTTACTTCACTAATACCTTCATTACTAGCTTTAAATCTAGATCACATGTTTTTATTTATTTCACCCTTCCTTTTGTCTCGTTTGCACTCGTTTTGACCTGTGCTTGACGCACTATTCAGACTAAACTACTTTATTTAATTTCATTGTTATCCAATTCACTGGCTTAACGATAAAAATGTATCATAAAAGAGATCTATTAACATTATAAGTTCGGATTGAAAACCAGGAGATCAAAACAAAAAAAAAATCAAATCTCATAAAGTAACTGTAACGGGAAAAAAACGTAATTTCCGATCATACACTAGTGTTTTTGGGCAATCTAAGGACCGCTGGTGTAAAGTGCCGCTATATAAAAAAACGCATGCGGTTATGCAAAAAATTGAATAATGTACGATAACGGTCACTGGCAACTAAGAAAATCAAAGTAATAAAAAAAAAAAAAACAATAAAAATTAATAAAAAAAAAGTTCAGTAATTTGTAAAGTTCCATTACAATGTAGCAGTAATACTTAATGAGATGAATCACAATTGTACATCAATGGAAAGTCCTCGTCCGAATCGTCCGCGCAAAGCTCTTATAAGCTTCGATGTATTTTTCCGCAAAGGTTTCCGCTCATTCATGGCTTTTACGTATAACTTATAGTAATCTTAGTAATTATGTATGTTGCAAACAACGTCATCAAGTTTTTCATATTCATTCGGAGTTTTTCGAACTAATCATACACAAATATTAATCAATGCAGACTATTATTATGCCTAGTTAATGTTTTAAGTATTTAAAGTATTAACACTAAATTATTCAAAACTTTAAACTGTGAGATTACAAATTATTGCGAATTTTATGTTTATGCCACACATCCGCGACAAGAATAAAGAACCGCTGTTAACTGAAGACAAACAAAATGTAAACGTTATCATTATCGTTGCGAACTAGTTTAACATAAAATTTTATTATTTTAAACGAACTCATGTAAGTACTATTTCTTAAAATCACTAGTGCTAAGATAGTACAGATAGATAATTTTTTTAATGTCGCATAGAAAGTAAGACGTGAAGGAGTTTTACCGGTGATGTATGATGATCATCGTTTATGTAACTTTAAGATAATAAGGTCATTTTGAAATTGGTTTTCAAAGAAAATCAATGGAGGTATTGCGGTAGGGTATAGGAGGAAATTATTTGCTCAAAATTTATAGCAGTCTGACTGGGGAAATATCTCATCCTTGCAACAGATCACAGCTAAATAACACTACTTTCAAATAGTGCATGTAACTATGATGAATAAGGAAGCCAGGACCTCCGGGAGAGGGTCGCGGTTAGATTCGGCAACGCGTTACAAACGCGTAATTCCTCTTAGTGATCCAGGCGTCTATTAGGTTACGTTATCCGCTCACAACCAGGTGATCAGTACGCTTGTTTACCACTTTTATAGTATAAATAAATCAATATTTCTAAATAAACATGACCTAATACACTAAAAATACTCCAAATAGGGACTGATCCTCTTTGTTCGATTCCGCAACAAATCGCTTGTTGAAGTTCGAATATGTGGCGCAAAACATTTCTAAGAACCAACGATAATCACGATTCACCGAAACTGGTAACGTATATTAGCGACGATATTTTCTATAAGCTGCCAAAACATCCATTAATTATAAATATAACAGTGTATAGAAAACGTGAGGATCTGTCGTAATAAAATACGATTTACTGTTTTAATGTTCTCCACAATAATAAAAATAAAAGTGTTTCTGTCTGGATTCGCCGGACACATGTTATGTAATCTTTATATCTTTAAAGATCATTACATATTTGTAGATTAAAATTAAAATCGTCAGAATTTGAGCAATTCTTTCACATATTTTATTGTTTCACATATTATAAATATATATATTATATATAACTAGGTCGGCAAACAAGCGTACGGCTCACCTGATGGTAAGCAATTGCCGTAGCTTATAGACGCCGGCAACACCAGAAGCATCGCAAGCGCGTCGCCGGCCCTATCCCTAATTCCACAACACTGCTTGAAAGCAGTATAGTACATTATATTATTACACAATTGTAATCAAATTCTCACAAACGAGACTAACAACAATGATAATAAATTCCTATATAAACAAAAAGCATTATTTGTGAGAAAAATAAAAGAAAAACTATTTTTCCCATTTTCACTTTATCAGAGCTTTTTATTAACCGCCTAACCCCCTCTATCTCGGTTTTACTTGCCCTGGTACTAACATGTTTCCAAATGATGAAATCAATGATCAATAAGTTAACTTGATTGCTACCGTCTTTGGTTTTATTTATGTCATAACAAGTTCACAAGCAACAGACGTTTAACAATCCGTCATGGGAATGAAATATTCACGAAAGCACGTAATTAGAGGAAGATATATCGGTCAAACTGAAACGTGTTTACACGCAAATGAGATACGACTCCGCTGACCCCATTATCGGTTTAGATTTACCTAAATATATCTCACGGGATTACGTTACGATTGAGAAATTTATACTAAGAAGATAAATAAAAAATGAATTGCCGAAATGTACTCGTATGTACGTTTGTAATTTTTCAGCGACTACACCTCAGAATATTTTTAAAATTATACTTCTTTTGAGTAAATTTTACGATGCGCGCGCACACCGTCACAAAAAAAACGACACCCTGAAGTTAGCTAGTCAACGAAGAAGAAGTTACCAACGTTAAGTTAGCTAGTCAATGAAGTATAACTTCTTACGTGCGTACATAAGTAGGTACACGCACTTTTTTGTGTTTGGTATTACCAGGATGAGGTTTGTGTAAAGGAAATTATAATCAAATCAATAAATTCAAGAGTAAAAAAATTACGGTACGAAGTTCTATACGATCGTGTTGAAGACATAACAAATATATGTACCTATTTATATATTTTAAACCATCTCGCTTCAGCCTGTGATATCTTACTACTGGGCATAGGCCTCTTTCCCTACGTAGGAGAAGAATCAGAGCTTAATCCACCACGCTGCTCCAATGCGGGTTGGCGAATATATTCCCTACTATGAGTAACGATCGCTATCAGGTGTACATAATAACAACCGGGACCGATGGCTTAATATGCTCTCCGAGGCACAGTGGGGAGGTGGGGTGGGGAGGTTTTTAAATCATATATTTAATGATAAAGTCTATAAAAAATCATTCATTCTTACTGATTTCTTTATAAGAGATTTAAAAAAAAAAGGATTTAGTTTATATACTGTTTTTTACACATCAATTTATGTAAGTTATTGATCCTATTATACTGTTAGCTTATATAACTTCATATTACTACGTTTATTATACAATTATGTAAAACCTAGAACACGAAACTGAGTGAGATGAGATCTGCCCTTATTTTACCATATTTGTTATTATAAGCGCGTCGTAACCGATAGAAATCATAGGTTGAAATTATTCAGCAACACATGGACGTAAGTGTTTCAACGTTTATTATATACGTACTGAGAAACGCAGGTGCAAGCTTCGCATATAAAGATGCGATGGTCGAGAGATAAACGCAGGAGATGTTGTCGGTACATTTCTCCGTTATCTTCGTAACACATATAACAGTATAAAACGAGAAGTTTTCTTAAACTTCTATTTGCGTTTGTAAAATTCCGGTATAACTGTATTTAGCAACTACTTTTATAAATATAGTTTAAATAAAATAGAAACGAACGCCTCCCACTCAACAGCACCCACTAGGGTTTTCTCCTGTGTACGGAAACAGACTCAATACATAAGCAAAAACGCTCAAACCACGGAAACACTTGTATGACCAATACAAATGTTTGCCATAAACGGGGATCGAAACCGCGTCCGCCAGCGGCAACCAGCCAGTACTGATTGCTGTGCCTATATTCGTCGTGAAATATATCGTATTGTTTAAGAATGGGGAGTATTTTTATTTGAAGGTATTATTCTAAGTACAAAACATTTGGAGCTACAAAGTAACTATAAACCGCGTGAGGCAAATAATGCGTTAATAAAACGATAAATCAATTTAAGTTTAAACAGCGGTATTATCCAGTAGCCTATAAACAAATGCAGCCTTAATTGCTTATTTCCAGAAGCTATCAATTATCTTTAATACGTGTCTGCAATTAAACGTACACAAATTTAAAAGTCATAAAATATTGATACCTTTGATAAAATTTCAAAAAAAAAAACGACATATTTTTGTCTGAAAAAAAAAAAAAACAAAAGTTCATTAAAATTGAGTAAATTGAGTTATCAATCATAATTCGACAAATATTTTTTTAACGACATACATTTTTATGTTATTAGGTATTTATAAAAGTTATAGAAGGGAGTTCAAAGTGTATGACAAAATTATAGGCACAAGATAACTATGTATTAATAAACCGACAAATTACAAAGATACAAAATGTATTTTTTATGTATGTACTTTTGAGTATATTTCGAACAGGTAATTTAAAATAATTACGTCGATTTTGCTTGATTAGTTAATTTTCTATTTTAAGTTTAATTACAGATGTATCCGCTGTTTGAACGTTTAGTCGTGATTACGATTACCAACAGTAATTAGAACGTTGATTTGAAAATACATTGTCACTACTGTAAAACTCGTGCCAAGGGCTAAAAATAAGTTGAGACTTAAAATTTTGTTGATTATAAAAAAAACCGGCCAAGTGCGAGTCAGGCTTCCGTACAAATAAAATTATTAAAATTATTTTTATTATCTGATGTAAATAAAAATTTATGTTTTTCGTACTTTTCCTTTATCTGTGCTATAAGACGTTGCTACAAAATTCAAGATTCTGAGTTCACGGGAAGTACCCTGTGGGTTTTGATTCCCTTGCGAGTGTCGAAAATTTGCAGCATAAACGGCTGTATCTTTTGATTGCGTTGGCTTAGAAGTTTGATTTTTTAACAGCTTCGAGGGACAGTAGACCTTTGTATTTGATATAAATTTCAGCTTGATACCTCAACGCGGTCTTGAGAAAAAAACTGTCTTGACAGACAGACGGACAACAAAGTGATCCTATAAGGGTTCCGTTTTTCCTTCTAAAGTACGGAACCCTAAAAAAAGCAGCAAACTGCTTTGATTATCTCCAAGAGTTGTTCTTACTATAATTAAACACGTTATATTCAAGTCTGCAATTACTATTGTTAAAAATGGTCTTTCAATAATTACAAATTGGGTCCAATATTTTAATAGTATTTTTTACATATAATTCGCTGGTTCGTTTCGTTTATCGGTAACATTTTCAGGATATCGGTAACTCAGAGGGATTAAAGATTTTAAGATTTTTAAAAGATGTTTTTATATTCCATTTTACGTCAGTTTTATTGAAAATGAAAGTTTGAAAATTTAACTGATTTCAATCAAAATAATCTATATTTGTACCAGTTGTAGCGTCTCAGTAAACGGATAAGAGCATTAATTACACAAATCAATTTGTAGAAGCATCATAAGAATAGCACTTGAACTCCTTTATTTATTTTTAAATGCACGAAACTACAACAAAAAACGGTAACAATGTCACTTAACTACATCAACGTTTAAATTAATTTGCGATTATTAACTTCGACCGGGTTAAACCGGTTTGCACTAGTTATTCCGATGGGAATACGTTTTTTCACTTATCTGTATATCGGGTTATTGTTTTCTTAAAACAGTTGAGTTGTGTGTGACTTCGTTTGAAAATATAATTGTTAAAATATTATTATCAAATTCAATACTAAACTCACTCAACTCTTAACAACTCATTCATTATTCAAAGTTTTTTTTTACATTTTATTTAAATTCCTAAATAACCTCCAAAGTCAAAATTTTGATAAAGAAGTTAAAGTTTGACAGATAAAAACTCAATTAAGTATTTACTTTATTATAATTTTGCGTTTGAAATTTGGCTAGAATTACAAATACGCTTATGATTTCATCAAAAAAATACACAAATGAAGAGTAAATGATCATAAAAATTTCGAACATTAAATAAAAATGCAATAAGCAATAATTGATAATTAAAAAAAAAACAACGATTTTTATACAGACACAGTATCAAACAGTTTTACTATATACATGATAAGAAGTAAGGTTTAATAAAACACTTTTTTCGGATTTTATCGCGGTTTATTGTTAACTTTTGATTCCCGACGTTTCGGATACTTTACAGCAACCATGGTCACGGGAGGTCCTCCCGTGACCATGATGATGAAAAAAGTGTTTTATTAAATGAGTAAAATTCGCGTAAACATTAGAAAACAAGAAGTAAGGTTGTTTTTTACCTACGACAGGTATGATCAAACAAATGTGGAATAACGTTAAGTTTATAAAATATATTTTTATAGAGAAATATACTCTACAAAGTAGTTTAAAACGGTTTCTTTTTAATGGTTTTGTAAACATTATTTTCTTAAAGATTTGTATGTAAAACGATAAGTATTTTACTGGCAATACTACCAAAAAAAAAAAAAAACATCAGGATCTCAAAATTACAAACGATCGGTATATTTTAATAAATATATATATGAAATTATGTTTTTGACCAACAAAAAACTTGCTAGGTATTTATTATACACCGATTTATTATAAAACGATTTTAAAATTAAAGCAAATGAAAAAAAAAAATTATAAATTTCATAAATTTGGGTTATGTTAGTAATAAGCTAGTCATCACTTCAGCCTATCGCAGTCTACTGTTGGACATAGGCTTCCACAAGTTCGCGCCAAAAAATGGCGTGAACTCATGTGTGTTGCTCATAGTCACCACGCTGAGCAGGCGGGTTGGTGAGCATGATGGTGACTAGTCATTACATAGATAATTTCATGCTCCAAAACTTTATTTGACAATACGATAAGACCGTTAATCAAATAACGAAAACGGGTCGTGTGAACCATTTTAGTACGTTCAAAACAATTAAGAGCTTCATTAGGTCGTGACGAAACAACGTTATCGTTTTCATATCGTTGAAGTATCGTATCATGTGTGAATAAATTACACTTAACGATATATTGTCATCGTGTTTGTCCAGATATCTTTTTGAATCATAAAGGATCCCAATAATGACAGCTATATTTGAAATCTGTCTAAATATTTGATATGAAGTCGGTTTTTAGAAAGAGCGGCGCTAAGATTTTTTTCTTTTGTTTTTAAATTATAGACATTAAAACGGTCGTATATGCTACATAATTAAATGTTAACATTATTTATGCATTTTCCGCAAGGTGGTGTTATGTTTTAGTAAAATATTAATTATTTCAATTTTTGACTTCAATGCAAAAAAAAAACTCATACGGGTTTTACTTAGGGTTACCACTCATAGGGTTTTTTATAGCCATATCAAATAATTATTTCAATAACATTATAGTATACTAATTGCTATTTATCACGGTTTATTTGTCACTATTACTATAACTATTTACTATTTTTCATAATTAAAAAAATAACAGAAAAGCAGAACAAAAATCCAAACACCGTGACATTTTAATGTTTTCTTTTTCTCTCGTAGATACTCTTGCATCGAGTTCTTAAAACTATTTTCCGTTAGTTTGCATGAAGTGTTGAACCATAAAGCCAGTCACTTTAGCCTACAACTGAGCTGTAGATAATCTAGAACGCCCTCTACATGGACGGTGTTTACTTTGTTCCTTAAAGATGTATACGTAACGTACGTAAAACTCAAATATCTAATTATGGTCTCACAGATACTCTCCTACGGAGTTCTAATAAGAATATTTCCACTTGTATCCATCGAGTGTTGAACTATAAAGGCTGACCTCAGCATACGAGTAAGCTACACGTCGTTCTGGCACGGCATTCACTTTGTCCCGTAGCTACGTGAATACATACATTACGTAAAACAACTCAAGTATCTCAGCTTGACTGGTTTCATAGACGCTATTTCAAGGAATTTTAATAACAATATTCATATAAACATTTCAAGGTCTCTCATACGCAGTATTTCATTTATATCCCCCAAGTGTTAAACTATAAAATCACTTACCTCAGCATACAAGTAAGTTGTACGTCGTTCTGGAACCGAGCGAGTGCCGACGATCCCTCTACACGTACGGCGTTAACTTTGTCTCGCAGAGATGTACCGCAGCCTCCGCACCGCTCCTTCAGGATCGACAGGATGTTCGGCTGACGGAGGAACGCTACGACCTGCGATATTAAGATCTATATTACTTATTTATTTATATATTGTTTTAAATTTCCATGGTTCTTAACATTATTTGAATTCGTTTTTTCGGGATTTATACCATGTACCTTTTTATCTTTGAGGCTCCGATATTTCGGCGCAGTTGCATGCGCCATGGTCACGGAAGAACTGTTTGATTATTGCGGGTAGATGTTATGGGCAGACATATCGGTCTACCCTCCGTCTCAGTCTTCTATTACGCTCGATACCGGTACCACTGTCTGCAAACTCACTACTCACTCTAACCTGTTCTCGACACACGACACTCACTGTATCCAATCGCGAAACGGCACTTTTACGTTTTCCGTTGTCCCGACACAAACGAACCACTGGACTCCAGACACTCGACAGTTTAAACCCATCCTCACGATTGAAATTTTTGTGTTTGGTAATTTCAATCGCTTCCCTGACCATCCTCGGTATGTAGTGGCGTTCTGTTGAGATAATCTGAGGATTATGCAACTCGATCCAGTGATTTGTGCCCGATTGTATCAAGTGTTCAGCGATGGCCGATTTTTGCGTATCGTTGTTTTTGACTGCTTTTATGTGCTCCTTTATACGGCATGCTATTGTGCGCTTTGTTTGGCCGATATATGGACTACCACAACTGCAGTCGATTTTATAAACACCAGGTTTTTCCAACGGAAAACTTTCTTAGGGCGATCGTAGACATTGTGATGACATGACATGACAGACATGAATTCAAATTATTTATTTATACTAGTAATCGTCCCATGGTCGAAATTCGACCATAATTAATTTAAATTATAAGTTGGAACATTATTAAGGTTCTGTTGTCGAAAACTATACTTCTATAATAATAAACAAAAGAGTATATAAGCGTGTGTGTGTGTCAAATACATACATTCTGCACTCCTTCTTTATATAAACTATAAGTGTGCGAAATTTCATACTCCTCCGTCCGCGCAATTTTCGTAAAAAGGGTACAAAGTTTTTGCTACACTTAATAATATATGGATTTAATCACACAAAATTCCTTTAATACAACAGATAGGGCAGAATAAGATATATCTTGCTAAAATTCGGGGCAGCCCGTCTGTGGGAATCCCTCAGAAGATCACAGCTCAGTAATACTGCTATCAAGTAATGTTGTGTTCCTGTGGCCAGAGCTCTTGGGGAGGGTCGGGGGCAGGGTAAGCAACGCACTAGCGGTGCTTGTAGTAATGCAGGCGTCTATAATATAATGGCGTCTGTTAAGGTAAGCGCTTACCATCAAGTGGGCCATACGCTTGTAGCCGACCTAGTCGTAAAAAAATAGCTGAGCACTATTGTTTTATCTATCTTGGCACTACATATCACTCTGATAAGATGACATTAAATAACGAAAATTTTCATATAATACCTAAAATTAAATTTTTCAAATAAAAATTTGTAAAAAATATATATTGATACATTTTTTTAAATTATTACCGACAGTCAAGATACCAATTTTCATACTCCTAAATCCATTTGGTATTGACTTTACATGACGAAATGAACAATTCACATTAATTCTATATTACAATTTACTACAAAAATAAAATAAATTATCAACAAGCGCAATATTTTAAGACCACTAGCGCCATCTAGTGGTATAACGGAAAACTTAAGACTAGAAAGATCTGATTACAACATATTATGTTAAAAATATATTTCCACGTACATTTATACATACGAGTATAGCTTCTGAGGAACTTTAATGAATATTTAAAAAAAAAATCGATTTTATATATCAGTTACCATAATTTTATTATTTATATTAAAGTTTTAAAAGTGTTCAAAAACAATCTTATAAAAGTATGAGTTACAGCGCCATCTTTGATCTCATTAAGGACGTCGTTTTGTTTTAGGAACTATTAAACGTGTGAAATTTTAATATAATTATAATAATAGGTCGAGCTGTTTCAAAGGAGTGCGACCATAAACACTGACATGCAATTTTTAAGTATTAACTATGTTTTAAATAATAATAATAATGACAAATAATAAAATTCTTTACCTTATCGTTATAGGCAACTGGTATCTCCTGCTGCGTGTGGTGAGGATACACATCAGACGAGGATACGGGAGGTCTCGGCGGAGGTGTCGGCGCCTGCGGGTAAATCATAATTATTAAACAGTTATACGTTACTTTATTACTTCGATAAGCAAACAAAAATAAAACAAACTAAATCATGGCATCAAATCTGAATTATGAGTGATGAAATATAATAAAATTTTCTTTTATTTACTTTAAGCTCCCAAAAATATTGTTCTATTATTTTTAGTTGTTAGATGATATTATAAAAATTGTTTTCAAGGGCAAAATACTAATATTAAAACGTAATTAGAAATAACACAAATATATAACTTTATAATAGATATCAAATAATTTAATGCTAACATAGAAAACGTTTCTGAGAAAAAAAATGTGATAGAAAAAACTTTCTCTACTCTCCGCTAGGAGCGCTGTACATAAGCTTGTAATTCAAAATGTACAATTTGATTTGACTGTAATCGGTTACGAAAAAAATAATAAATAATAAACTTCAAATAACCAAATATTGACACAGCGGAATATAATATTAAATCAAATACGCCAACAAAATGTCCAACAAGCTATAAGAACGTGCAAAACAAAATAAACATTACACGACACAACACATAGATAGACCAACGTGCAAATAAGACAAACGTAAAAAATCCATGCTTTGGCAAACGGGTAACCTTGGGCTATCTCAAACAAACTATTTTTTTTTTCTTTGCATTAATATCAACTTTACTTTATTTTAAAGAAAAAGCACAATCTTATTGCAATAACAAATATTTTTTCTCATATCACAATATCATTCGATATTCAAATTGACATAGCGCCAAAAATAAAAACATAGTTTTAAGTTATCTGTCACTTTCATTTTTGACCATAGTGACCTTTTTTTTTATAATTTAGCTATCATTTCTTGCGTTTTTGACATTGTTTTTTTTTTTAAAGATAGCCCAAGGCTCAACACTCATCTACAACCCGCTACCGGACCTGGTCGGGCATTATGGGCCGTCGGCGCGGCGGCAGGAGCGGTGAGAACGGACCCGCCTGCGGGGCGCGCGGCAGGCGGGGGTCGATGAACGTCGTACGACGCATCACGTGGTCCACAAAGAAACGCTGTTGGACATTGGCCGTCGAGAGATCGGTTGCTTTTTTATGGATTAATGCGAATGTTTTTAACACTGTGTTTGAAGATCAAACTCGAGATGGAAATTTGAACAAAAATGGAATTAGAACTTTATTACATATCTACCTAACAGTTAAACAAAACTCAGGAGCTAACTGTTGGTTGGTGTAGGTAGCTTTAAACGCAAATCAAGTTGATATTACTTCATTTACCGTGTCAATGTAATACCGATGGAATTGGGTTGCCCTCAAATATTACAATCTTTTTATAGCTTAATCTTTTATATAACAATATAGATTATCTTAACATCACAGGTATATTTACCTTTCCATTTCGGTCCAGCTTCGAGTCCCATCCCAAAGGTAGGTCTCGATCCGTCTCGCTAAACATGTTCACGAGTGCGACCAAATCACGGTTGTGTTGATAACGTTCGAAGGACGACGTGTCACGGCGGATCTTCGATATCATATGTTTTAGAGTTGAATTGCAGTTGTAAAGTGATGACGCTTCCTGGAAATAAAGGAATTGTAATATTTAATAATTTGTATCTACTGTAAATTATTACCTACATTTAGATTCCTTATTTATAAAATCAGAATCTAAAATACAATCTATTGAAGTCTGAGGAGGAATAATAAAATTTCTAATAATTCTCACAAGTATAATTAATATTCTATTTTAACTTTCGTCAAGAGGTGGCAGCACAGAGCACATGCCACCATTTTTTCATCCATTCATCACCAAATGGCAGCATGAGGGAGTTTATTAATTTTTATAATGCAGAATAATATTGTTATAATCACGACCTGCAAGATTTTTTTAACAACTTAGTTATTATTTTACTGCTTTTTGGTTATCATGACCTTGTTATATAATGTTGTAAAAAATAATGAGAAATTATTATTTGCTATGAATGATATTAGAAAGTATTATTATATATAGAAAGTATATTATAAAGAAAAAATTATTAAGAAAAAAAAAAAACATTTTAAAAATCTAGTTTTAAATCTGGGAATACTAACCAAGTTCATATGCAAGATGGAGTAGAAGTCAGGTCTCGCGAGGAACTCTGCAGCGGGGTGGGGAGCGTGGGGCGCTTGTGATTGCGACTCGGGCGGGCGAGACGTACTGGCCGGTGGTGGCGAACTCGCCCCGCCCTCTTCCTCGCCCAGCTGAGTTCGAGTCATCGTGCGCCGGATGGATTGGTATCTGATGAAGCGATTGTAATAGTCTCAGATCCAGGTTAAGAAATATATACCCTCATACGTTTCATGATAATGATCCAATATATATAATATAATAATACACATATCGACATATATATTTATGATTGTAAAACATAGCATATATACATATATCCACATTCGAGGTGGGAATCGAACCCGCAACCCGCTCGAGTTGGTCTCGCCGAACGGTCTCTCCAAATTAATATAGTATCTATTTGATTCGGTAAGCATTCAAAAGGTGTTTAATTAATATTTGGAAAATATTTGCTTCTTTGGATCATTAGGTGATTTTAAAACTTTTACATGTAACTCAAATACTTGGTAAAAGATGTCTCTATAAGTAAAGACCAGTAACAAATTCACTATTGAATGTTTTATTAAAATTAATTCTATAGTTTATGAGTTTCCCTTAGAATACAAAAGAAAGAATTTAATTATCAGAATACTTATTTATAATAAAGCAGTCAACAGTATTATTTACAAACACAAAGTCTATTTTGGAAAAAAATGACATTACACTTCTAAAGGTCAAATTGTTTCTTAACAATCACCTTCTATCTAGTTGTCTTCTTTGCACTTCTGGAGCGGGTGACCTCGGTGCACTTCCGTTAGCAGCGGGACGTTGCCAAGTCGTCGTTCTATTGATGTGGTCGATATAGAACACGCGACCGTGACTGTCCATACGTGCTTCCCAACCTGAGTGAAAAATATATTTTATTAGCTTTTTATTGTTATTCCTTTTCTCGTATTAATTATTGTGTCCTTACCAGGTGGCAAAGGCTCCTCGCATTCGATTATTCCCCCAATCATATTGGCAGGAAAATCTCCAGTCAGAGCCATTTGTCTCGATGCCCTCTCCGGTATTGAAGGTAATCTTATGCCTGCCATATGTCTTAAGGGCGTAGGTGAGGCGACAGCATTCTCGCTATCATCACCGTCATCTACTGGCGGCCTCCGTAATACAACATCATTGGGTGGCCCAGCATGAACTATCGTAAAATGATTACTATTCACGAATTCAAGATTCGGAGATCTTATCTCTGTGGTTCTCAATTCATTTGTAAATTCCACCATTTCGAAGTTTTCGTGCACTCTGTTTTCTGAATTCTGTATGGGTGGAGGGTGCAAGTCTGGAGGAGGTAATGGTCTCGGCCTTCTTGCATGATGTGTTGGCGTTGGCGGACATTGCGGAACTGGTGACCCAGCTAAGGCCGCAACCCGTGTCAGTACTCTTGGATGCGGTCTCATAGGACTATCTGGTGTGTCTTTTGAAAAGTTTGTTTTATTAGGTGAATGTTTAGGAGTACTTTCGCACCCCAGATTCTTTAGAAGGTGTCGAGGCAGACTCGAGTGTCTAGGTGTCGAACTATCACAGGAGTATTTTCGATTCATTATCATAGTGCCAACGCTTGGGATCTTGTTACTTTCATCGACAGGAGATGTTGAATGGGAAGAATTGCAGGAACTAGGATCGTTAGGACTAGTGTTTCCGTCTCTTTCCCCAACCCTGCTGGGCCCTTCAATATGAGAAGAATTTAAAAATGCAGTCATCATAGTTGGTGTAGCTCGACCCGAACTTTGTCTAGTTAGAGGTTTATGTCCTTTCAAAACTGTTATTTCTTTCTCTTCAACTTGATTCCTATTATCGTCCTCAAAATCCTGATGGTTACTTATATCATTGAGGAATGTATGTTGAGCCTTTTCTTCTGATTTTGCATGATTTGGCGTTGAATGGATGCTGTCCGTTGCATTTTTATCTTTCCTTGCGAAAGTTGTCGTTATATAATTATCTGGACCTATATCTTTTATAAACATTATACTATTCTTACTTACGCTTTGCGCACTATCAGGTACATCGTTTGTTTTCTTATCATCAACTAATTTAGATACCTTCATAGAGACTGTAGATTCACATAAGCTGCCATCTGTCTCTGGAGTCGCCAAGGGCGCGACATTTTGACATTCTCGTAAAAAGCTAGTAGTCGAAGATATAGGTGCTTGTGCACCATTATAAAACTCTCCGGGCTTAAAGTCATTAATGTTTCCTTGCAGCACAGCGGAGTTGGCAATATTATTATCAGTAAAAAATTGTTCATCAGTATCTATAAGTTCAAAAGTAAAAGCGTCCTCAGGCTTTGTCAATTTTTTTGGCTTTCGGTGCCTCTGAACAATCGGAGGTAAGGCGTGCATTCTTTCTAAAGGTTTATGTGATTGTCTAGGCGGCAGTGGCGGTACTGGAGATTTTTGAGCATCATTTGGCACATTAGCACCTTCGACGTCATACACAAACTTCATTATTTTGCACGGATTCTGAGGCGACCAAATCTTATAATACTCCGTATCGGGAGACGTTGGAGATTCAAGGCCTATATTCATATTAGTTTTTTTCTTCACTCCGTTTAATGACTGCCCACCACCGGTATCCACGGGTGGAGGACATTTCTTTTTTACACCCGATGACGTCGGCTTACATTCCAACACGCTTCGAGATTCACTATTTACAAAATGAGATTCATTACTATTACTAACTAGAGATTTGATTGCATCACATTTTGTTTGTTCGAGATTCAAAGTCCCACTAGTTTCTAAAGCGCTAATTGAGCATTTATTGACGTTTTCGCTAAGATGCTTGATGTCCTGGCTGGTGCTGACAAGTTCGACTCGAGGCGTGTTCTCCGAGTTCATTTCAAAGCTCTCATTGTGATAAGAGAAGGGTGAGACCTGATCACCGCTTCTCTTCCTTGACATGCCCTCTTTAAGTCGCAAGGGCAGCTTTTTAAGGTCAACTTTAAACCGCGGCGCGAGCGACGACGACTCCGCCAGACATTCATCTTCTTCTCCATTGTAATAGCGAAAGCAGAGAAGTTGCTCACAATCTGGAAACACGAACGATAAATTTATTAGTAGGTACTATAAATTCATTAGAAGTATTAAATAGAAGTAACAACAATTTAAAAATAAGAAAACTTTTATCATCTGAATTATTACCTTCATAAGGTTGATTGGGCTCATCAAGCAGCCACATTATATGGCCAGTGTCGCATCCGGTCGCCGGCACGAGCCTGACGATGCCGGCGATGCTCGGGGTCTCTGTAAACATAATAAAATATTATTGTACTGCTATTTATTAGCGATCGTTAAAGTACATCGAGACGCAAAAACTTAAGAATAAATTAGTCGTAAAACAAGATCATTTCTTAATATATCACTAAAATAGCTTTGACCATTAAATGAGTTAATAAATTTACAAAGTATAAATTATATTACTTAGTAATAAATTTGCACTTCAGCGCATATTAATAACGTTAATAAAAATATAACATAAGTAAAACTTATTTAAAGCTAACCAACTCCAATAAGAAGAATGCAGGTGCAAAGAACTTAATACTAAAATAAAAATAAACGAACAACCCGGGACCAAGCAACATCGTTCGCGCAGAGACGAACCCTTATATTTTTTTATCTAACAAAAATCAATGTGTAGGACGCGCAGTTCGGCGCTGGCGCATCACAAATTATGCGCCAGACGTAATCACCGGATGCGGGAGTCGTCCGCACATTTAATGCGAAATAATCGAAGCCACCGTATTGCCAGTTAATTGGGAAAACATGGCCATAAATAGCGCGAAGACAAATTGATTCTGCTAAAGGACCGCTGGCCGGGACCGGGAATTACCATATTTTGATTGGACTAAAATATAAGCGGACTGTAAACATCTTCCTGCCGTTGATTAAGTGTTCGACACGATCGTAAATATTGACCGCGGTGGAAATGTTTACATCAAACACTCGACTTTATATTCGACCGTGGAGCCCGAGTATAGAGTGAAATATGCCAACAATATCGGCCGCGGAAATGAAAGAGGAACGTCTCTTTGGCCTGGGCTGCACGGGAGAGATATATCGCAGAAATATTGGGTCTGTTTCCGTTCAAAAGCTGCGCCAGAGTCGAATTGACTTTTCGTGATTAATGGTAGTCATTAAGTTTAATTTTTCGTTCCAACTTATCAGTAACAAGGTCTAATTTGTAGTTAAATGTACATCGTACGAGAAATGAAAATGGTGTAATGGCAGTCATTTCCTCAGTCGTTAAGTCAGGTTGCTTGTAAACGACGTTGAAGATTACTGATAATGGATTGGCAATATTTTACTAATATAATATACAATATAGAGAGGATGATGATTAAATTGAAACTATAATGAATATTTCATTTCATTCATCGGGCAAAACAATGACTACTCAAAAAAAATTATTATGTGATCAACAGCAGAACCGGAGCAACATGTTGACAATGACGCTGCTGGTGACGACACGCGTGACACAGAGGGCGTCTATTTCCGTCGATGACGCAACATCCGCACACTTCCGGCCGCAGGATACAGGAGGAGATACGACGCGTCGAGATCAACTAATGTACTTCCGCAAGATTTGCAATTAAAAAAATAAAATGGGGCATTTATGATAACATAGACAAGTAGGCAGTGTATATTATATACCTACTCGTAAATGAGAATTTTAATGAACTTTTAACTAAGCATATAATACAAAATATGCTTAGTTAAAAGGTTCTTATAAAAAGTCTTCATAAACTGTTTGCATACCTATAGACAGTTTTACTTTATACGACTCAAGAAAAGAAGGATGACATACTAGATTCATAGGAAAAAAAATCTTACTCACACCTAGCAACGCGCTAATGATTTCCGATACTTAATTGAGAAAAAAACGTATGACTAAACGACTTATCTGCTTTTTTTCAGAAGTATCACCAGCTACTTCGAAAAAAAATTTAACATCTGACAATATCTAAAGGAAACATATGTTAGTCGATTTTCCCCGAAGCGAAACTAAAGAATGTAGTTGAGATATTGTTCAAATATAGAATACTACGAAATTTAACGATTTATCCTTAGTCCATTTATAGTTAATATAAAGTATACGTAATATGTTGGCGTAAAAGAAAGTGTATAACAATAATAGTTACCCAATACTATTATTGTTCTAGATTACAATAAAACGTGTGTAGCCTTTTATGCAGGCCTGTAATTATGAGCGTACCATGACAATCGAACAATGTGTCATGCCAGCAGTCATTTGGCGGAAGTGCGTAGTTAAAACAAACTACGGTCATTTCGAGCCCCACTACTTAGTCAACGCCCACGACACTACTGTTTAAGCCACGTTTTTAAAAAAGTCTGATACGATTTTAAGTGGGCCCCTCGATGACGGTGATGTTACAAACGCTTTGTGTCTTCAACGAGATTGTAATTTGAATCCGTCAATGAGATGAGTTTTAAGACTATATAATAAGTTATTGTAATAATGTGGCGGTTACTGTATCATGTTACATAAGGGTATAGAAAAAAAAATTACACGTTTTTAATCTTATTAATGTAGTAATCAAACAAAGTTTGGACAAAATTTTGTAACGAAAAGAAAATCAAGTTTTTTTTTTTACTTCACAGGATAACTTTTTGAATTATTATTTTTTTCTAAACTTTATTTAATTTCTAGCAAAACTTTTTAAAGTAAATCAGTTGTAATTTTAATTCTTGTTTCAATTGTCAATCTTAGAAATAAATAGTACCTAATTTTATTCATGAAAATATTAAAAAAAAAACATTACTTTCTTTGGTTAATATTAAGAGACAAAGCTTCATTTAAAAGGCTAGTATGTTTAACTTAAAACAAGATATTCATTAACAATCAAAAACCATGCGGTTGGGTTAATAAGACTCAACTATGGGCCACCATAAATCGATTACTGACAAGTGGATTGATACTCATTTAGAATCCAAGTTAAATTTACTGTCACCGTCAGACATCTGGTGCGTACATACGGGAATGTCACGTTCCTATCCACAAAACGAGGTATTCTAAGCACTTAAGTATATCCGTCTCGAAATAACATTTGGACGACAGGAAACGCGAGTTTAAAGGGGTCGAGCCGATGACAGACCCCCATTAGCGACGTGACGATTTGACAGCTTCACGAGCCTGTTAGACATTGTTGACGTGCGACCGAATATCTTTACTGGGTTTCACACGATTAGGACGGTATCTCTGTACTAGCCACCCTCCCAATAGATGGTGACGAGGGATGAGCCACAGAAACAAGCTTTGAAAGAAAATATCGTCGTTAGCATTTGTTTTTTACTTCTGCAATCAGATTTTCAGATGAGATGCAGATAAGAACGTTTTTTAACCGACTTCAAAAAAAGGAGGAGGTTACTCAATTCGACCGTATATATATATATATTTTTTTATGTATGTTCGGAGATAACTTCTTCGTTTATGAACCGATTTTGATAATTCTTTTTTTGTTGGAAAGGAGATATTCATAGTTTGGTACCATGATAAGGAAACCAGGATCTGATGATGGGATCCCAGAGAAATCGAGGGAAACTTTCAAAAATCGTAAGGGTGACTAGTAAATTTAATCATGTTTTCATTAAGTACTATAAAGCACTACTATTTAATAAAGGTCTGGAGTCGATCTGATGATGGAGAAGAAAGATAGTCGAGGGAACTCTTCAACAATTTATAGCAATTACCTGCTTTTTGAACTTAATTCGTTTCTATTGATGAGAACTTTGCACCTGTATGAGTTATAAGTGCCCTTACAGTTTGACGATGAAGACAAAAGTTAGTCGAGGGAACTCTTTAACGATTTATAGCAATTACCTGCTGTTTGAACTTAATTCGTTTCTATTGATGAGAACTTTGCATATATATGAGTTATAAGTGCCATTTCAGTGTGATGATGGAGACGAAAGATATTCGAGGGTACTCTTCAACGACTTATAGCAATTACCTGCTGTTTGAACTTAATTCGTTTCTATTGATGAGAACTTTGCACCTATATGAGTTACAAGTGTCATTATAGTCTGATGATGGAGACGAAAGATAGTGGAGGGAACTTTTCAACGATTTATAGCAATTACCCGCTGTGTGATCATCTGTGTCGCAGGACCAGGTTTGATGATGGAGCCCATAAACACTCGAGGGAATTTCTCAACAATTTACAGCAGTTACCTTTTGTTGTTTGACGACCGCTTTGATAGAATGGTGCATGTGCCGTGTCAGCGGCGCCTAAACATCGACGGTCGCGGGTCCCGGTTGTTATTACGTACACCTGATAGCGAACTTTACTCATAGTATGTCGACGCGTTAGCGCAGCGGTCACAGCACCGTCTGTTGCGCTGGCGTTAGTGGGTCCATCTCCGCGCACGACAGATATTTGTATTGGCCATATAGATGTTTGTCATGATCTGGGTGTTTGTGCTTGTGTATTGTGTATGTTTCCGAACCCCCGACATAAGAGAAAAAGCATCCTTGTTAGGTCTACCCATCACTAAAAATTGTAAAATAAAATAATTTTTAACAAAAAAAAACCGACTTCAAAAAGGAAACTAAAAAGTGAAAAATAAATTTTCTTAGTACAAAGTAATTCGTATTTTGATTTAGTTAATCAGAAATGATTAAATAAATATTTTATAATTTTGAAGTTGGTGCCAAGTAAATACTACAACAACCTGGCTACAATAACAAATACAAACAACACACACACAACAAACAAGTACAAAAAATATTATTAGATATGTCAAAACAATAACAGAATAATAACAGTATTCAAACTAATAGTCAATGAAACAAATTATGAAAGAAAACTGAATACAACTTACGAGTAGATACTAGAGTAGTTATTGTTTTACTTGGCACCGACTTCAAAATTATAAAATATTTATTTAATCATTTCTGATTAACTAAATCAAAATACGAATTACTTTGTACTAAGAAAATTTATTTTTCACTTTTTAGTTTCCTTTTTGAAGTCGGTTTTTTTTTTTGTTAATTAAAGGATACCGTTATCTTTTTTTTGTTATCTATACCAATAATATAAAGAGAAAATATAGGTTTGTTCGTATTTAATAGCTTTTAAAACTACTAAACGAATAGTCAGATTTCTTTTACTATTTACAGCAAATTTCATTATACCAAAATAAATTAAAATATCAAGGGAAAAACTACTAGACAAAAGTACTAAACAATATAAATCGTATTAAATAAATGAAAAATCTGTGTCGGTTAAAACAACGCTATCTTATGACGATATTCATCATAAATTACTATTCAACAAATAAAAAAATAAAGTTATCATAATAAAAGGAAACTCATTATCGTAACTATAAAAATTAAGAACATTCTAATTAATAAAACCTGTTTTACATATTTTACAACATCCAAGAAAGAGTCAAGATGTGTATTAAATATGTTCCTTTAAAACTTGACAATGAAACAAATATATGCCTTCATTTCACACACAATTTTATTATTAAACCGTGGACCGAGTGCAGACACTTTTTAAAATTCTTCTCTATTCATTCCATATATGGCCCGGTTAATTTTACGAGTGTGGACCACTTAAAATTCCACGCTGCGGACACTAATCGCACCGGAAACTTAACTTGTAAAAAAAAAAACAATAAACATTTGCACCTTTGCATAATGTAGTATACAAATACACAAACGTATATATAATTGTATAAAAATCGTTTTTGTTTTATGGAACCCGCCTACTGTATCTCTAAAACTATCTATTATCCACGGGGCTATTTCAATGCATTCATCATTCATCATCGTATCACCCTATCGCAATCCACTGCTGGACATAGGCCTCCACAAGTTCACGCCATAAACTTTTAAAGCATACGATTTCCATCCTATCACTGATCTCTAATACTTTACATACAACCCAGCGTTTTTATTTTAATTCTATTATCAACTTTTCCTGTTTTCTTTTTTCCCGAAACTACCATATCATTGCCAACTAGATTTTCCGTCATAAACGTGTTATAAAAAGAAAATAATACTTTATGTTTATGCGAAATTGCCTCTTGTCCTGGGAAGGAAGACGGTTGGTGATTAATTTACCACGCTGCTGTAATGTTACGGCAGATATATTGTGAACGTTTCTCAGATTTTATTCTAAACCTTGTAGCTTTCTTTTCGTTTTTTTTTTCTTTAATCGTTGAGCATGTAAATTGAAGCATACGCTTTAGACATTAAAAAAATATCAACGCTGCAGTCTGGATTTGTATTCGCGGCCGTCTGGTATGCATTCTCGTATTCCATCCACTGATCCATGACAGCCAAGACCATCTGCTAGCTGTTAAAGACGTATGTAAAACTAAACAGACGTAGTACACTTCATTTAAATAAAGGAAAACACGTGTTAAGTTATTTAGCTGTAAGTTAATTAATTTATGTGTCCTTGGAATACTTAAGTTCTAAGTTTATCGACCCTCGCGGGCTACGACCCAGTTTATTATCCCCATTGATGTTTAAATTTCATTTTTTAGAGGCCTTCTTAGCGTATTCGATAAAAAATATAAATAATGGTCAGCTGTGGCAGACGAATCAACGAACAGACAGACAGCCGAGTTTTATCAATGGGTTATTCTTACAAAGACTCCGCATTACAAGTAAAATTTAAATCGTTCTATTCTGCTATCGTGCTTTGAAGAGAACATAAAGCTATCGGGTCCCGGTTGTTATCTTACGGCCGAACCCAATATTCAATCTATCTCTGGTTATGTCCTACTAGAGACAGAAATATCTATCTATCATTCATTTTACTGACCCAATAAACTTGTCGACGATAGGCAATCCTATCCTTCAAAGCTGTCTATCGACGAGAGGGAGGATAGCTTACCAGAGATAACAGTTCGTATGAAAATGACAGTGTAAGCGTCCCAATAATAATAGAGTTCTATCTGTCAGTAGCGTTGGTTATCTTTAGTAACAACAATATCCGATCTATAGTTTTCGGGGGATAACTAAGATTTATTAATTGAAAAAGTATTTTCTTTGTTTAAAATAAAATTAATTTCGAGTGAAAAATAATGGCAGACTCAAGTTCAAGTAGCAGTTCAAGTGATATTGCTCTTTTGCAACAATTATTTGAATAAAAATAATAAGTTTCTTGTGAAATAATACTTACTTTACTCATCTTGTGAATAAAACAAAAAATTTGGTGAATGATTGTATAATTTGCAATGATTTGTATAATTTGAATTTTGATTTGTAAAAAAAAAAAAATACAAACGAAACGACGATTCAATAAAGCGTAATGGCGTCGTAGCGTCTTTTCGTGTCGTGTTAAAACGTTCCGTTACTACATTTACCATGGATTCCATGTTAAAATAATATCATTTATTATAAATTAAAAAGTCTATGTAAAAATTAATTTGTCCATATTTTTATAAAACAAGATTACTTTAATATGAATAAAATTTGTATGACAAATTTAAATACTACAAAACATCTGTGTAACATAACTGAGGCCGTCTGTGACGCTGCGTATACTGGAATGTAAGGAAGAGCTCAGGTAGCCGGTCTATCTACAGCTAACTGGAGATAGTAGTCCCCTATGCGAATTATTGGGACAACTACAAAGGATAGATAGTTAGTTATTAGCAGTCGATGATAACTACCTATCTCTATCTTTAGATTGAATATTGGGTTCGGCCGTTAGACACCTGATAACGATCGTTACTCATAATTGGAAATATGTTGGCCACCCTGTAGTGAAGCAGGGCTGCTACTTAGTATAAGAGGCCTATGCCTAGCAGTAGGACGATACATGTTGGACCATACTCGTATATAATATATTCATATAGAATTGATTCTACGGAGGCTCATATATCCTAGTACCTCTTAAGATAACAAAATTACTATACAGAAGTGCTTATAAAACTCTACTTAGAATATAGATATATTTTTCTTTGAACCATTTAAGTTTCGCTTATAATGTCGTAATTCTATAGCCAATAGTGTCCTTACTACACCTTATTCATGAAGGTTCCTTACAAACATAGCAGAAGTCTTCTCGTGATGTCCATATCCGACGGACGGGTTTCCTTATAGAGACGACAAGGAGACGCCCGTTATCATCTTGTTTAGTCTATACTGATATGGCACGACAATAACTCAACCTATTATATAAAGGAGAAATCATAAATGACTTCATTCACGAATGCAACACCAAAGGAATAATATGTCGAAATAGTGTAACACGTATAATGCTTTTAGTGTGACATATTTTTGTAAGGTAATTACAAAAATGTGATTTAAAGACCTAATTAAATTGACCGTACTTTAAAATACCCAATTGTAACCTATTCTAGTAGTATTAAGTCAAAGAAAGTTTAAATAAATGTTTGCTCGCAAACAAAAAAAAACTGATTCCAATTACATCGACGAAACGCAAATTTATAGTCAAGTAAATACGCGTTATCAAAGATGACTCAAAAGTAGTCATCATCTCGATAAAACTTAAATGAGACCAGATTTCGATTAAAACAAGAATCATCAAATTCGGGCACCAGTAAAAAGTTCTGAGGTAACATACTTTAAAAAAAAATACAGTCGAATTAAGAACCGCCTCCTTTTGTGGAAGTCGGTATAAAAAATACTGTTTTCTTATTATTACGGCTACTTTCATTAACCTATCTATTACTTACTTTAACCTATATATTTTTTTATAGAGAGATAGAGGTTTTGACTACCAGCTATTTTTGACACAATTTGTAAGGAGTTAACGTCAAAACTTCTATGTCTAGTACGCAAATTCAGAAATATATGGAGTATTGAAGAGTCCACCACACTATCATTCTTGTGAATAAAAACAAACTATGATCTCGATTTGAGATGTATAGCAACTACACGTGGACGTGGACGGAGTGGCACAAGCGTACAATATAGTAGGGAGCCACTCAATTTACACATCGTCAAATAAAAAATTGTCTCGAATCGTAACAGAGTGACGGAAATAAAAGTATTTTAAATAACGTATTATCAAATATGTATGTAATATGTACTGTGTGGCTACGGTACTAAAGAATTTAGCCACCCCCTCTCTTCCCGTGGGTGTCGTAAGAGGCGACTAAGGGATATCACAGTTTCACTACCACCTTGGAACTTAAAAAGCCGACCGGTGGCGGGATAACCATCCAAGTGCTGGCTTTGAAATACACAGGCCGAAGACGGGCAGCAGCGTCTTCGGTGCGACAAAGCCAGTACTGCGGTCACCAACCCGCCTTCCCAGCGTGGTGACTATGGGCAAAACACATGAGTTCACGTTATTTTTGGCGTAAACTTGTGGAGGCCTATGTCCAGCAGTGGACTGTATAGGCTGTAATGATGATGATGATTATCAAATATAGACTTGTAAATTATGGTAATATTAAAAATTATAATGAAACAAGTTTTTTGGATTTTATCACGGTTTATTAAGTTTTATGATGCCCGACGTTCCGGATATTATACAGCAACCATGGTCACAGGACAACTAATAAGATGTTTCATTACAATGAGTAAAATTCACGTAAACATTAGAAAACAATACTAAAAATATTAATTTTTAGATTAAATACCAGGATTAATAATGGTTTTCTAGAAATAAGAAAATTATCTTGAGTAAATGCTACTACATTTTTAGAGCCAACTTCACTAGTTCCTGTTAAAGTTTTAGATAGTTTTCTAGCATATGACGGTATTGAACATATAAAGATTGATAAAGCTTTCTTTCAGTATTAAACACATCTTTTCTTTTCGTAGTCTGTAAAACCTAAAGTTATACTTTATCCCTTATATAAGATACTTATAGGCTATCATAGGCTTTACCAGAAGTAATTGTCGAAGGCCGTAAGTAATGTTTACAATGATGAAGCTGCCGGGTTATTTGGGAATACCTCCATTATTGACGGCAATTGAGAGCAATGATTGCAGTAATTAGCTGTTGTCTTAACGATAATTGACGCTTTGACAGGCAGGATATTGATACGGACGGATAGATATTATAATTGTTACCTTTGAAGTAGTAATTATAATTGAGTTCGTATTTCCGGACTCCCGCTGTTTACCTAATGGATATAAAACTTATTTTTTCCTAATTTCCAAGAATCGACAAATGATTTTTACACATATTTTTTAAAGTATTTTCCGTTTTTTTATCACATACCTACCTACATTTTATTATTTATTTTTTACAATAAGGTAAGTCTATCGATTTATGCAACAAAAGCTAGTAAACAACTGCTAACTGTCCACCACTCCTCCCGTGACCATGGTTGCTGTAAAGTATCGGAAACATACATACATGCACTAAGTGTAAAAACGTTAAACGAGGTAATAATTGTTTCGCGCAAACGATAAACTCAGAAACTCTTGAATCATTCATTATTCTATTTCACACTTAGAAAACCACAGCCTAGAAAAAAAAGTAGGTTATAAATATCACATTCTATGACGTAATATTAGCAGAGCAGCAATCATAAATATTGAAGATATAAAATCTCTAAAATCTATATGTAATTACTATGATAAAATTAAACGTTACTTAATACGTCGGTACTCATATTGGTTACGTTGATAACAAACAGTAATTACGTTAAAATAGGCGTAAGTGCCATTACTTTTCATGTTACAGAGCTAGTTTCCGAGTACGGTATTTAAATTAGCATTGTATCGATTACTACATGCGGCCTGGTGAATGAACGGCCACGTAGTGGGGGTCCATTGATCCATTCATATTGCGCGCGCACGTCAATCGCGACCTCGCCTGCGCCTGCGCCGACCGAACGACCGACACCACAGACTCTTGTGTCAGATTACGTGTCATAATCGTAAATTACACAATCTCGTCATCTGTCATGATGTCAACGAACTGAGAAGAATGCATCGATGCACATATATATCATTAATTCCTTTTTATATTTATGAAAGTTATTATTATATAATATGCCATTGTTAGGCGATGGTTATAAAAACTTAATATAAAAAATAGAAATAACTTGAAATAAACAAATTATATTCTATTTTATAAGAGTTTAATTATAGATATGAAGCTGCTTAATCAAGTCACTTTCCAGAAAAAAATATATGTAGATCAAAATCTATACATTACAGACAGATACATAGATACGTGAAATCGATAACACCCCCCTCTATTTGCGTGGGGGCTAAAAATGTCAATATAAATCTATACCCACGTTAGGTAATGAGATTTGAAGCGAAACATGTGACGAGTGTAATGCGGCTAAACAGGCGTGAAATACTCGTATAATGTTACAAGATGAACCTGCTAAATTTAGAATATTAACACTAGAAAAACAACATAAAAATAATGAACAAAGTAATTCATACTAAAATCACAAAATGCTTCATTTTTACTTACAAATAACAAGAAATAAATCATTATATACTTTGATTAAAAATTTTTAAACAACTTTGTCGAGAATCGGAAAACTTTGAGTAGATACTATATTATCCTATTGGTCCTATCATATAAAGATGTGTTAATGATTTACTGATTAATATAATGTTATTTAAAATTCTCTGATCCGGTGAACTTTGTACCAACATTTTTTTTTTGTGAAAATCTATCGATTACTTTCAATTTTTTCTCTTGTGCAATCCTAGCCCTGACAATAACGAAAACCGATTTAAAAAATATTCAATTTTATGTCGTCGTTCGTGAAAGTCATTCGCATACATGTATATAATGTATAATAATGTACTACATACATTTCAACATTTCATAATTTAAGTGTATGTATGTATTTTTTTTTAATGTATTTATAATTCTATTTATATTTATCTACTTTTGCACAATCCCGCACTTTGTTACTAATAATCTCCTTTTACCTGGGGTTGTCTGGAAGAGATTGCTTAAAGCAATAAGACCGCCTTTGCATGCTGTCATTGTAACTACCTTTTGTTTAATTTTATTTCTGTTCTATTGTTTTTTTTTTATTCTTTTTTTTTTTACTACGTAAAAGTGTTTGATTATATGTATGCAAGAAGTAATAAATAAATAAATAAATAAATAAATAATTTATATAGATTTAATCGGACGAAGACAGACAAGAAAACAATTGAAAAAAAATTATTCCAAGTTAAAAGATCTAACAATGAAACCCTTCTGATGTTTCTTTTAATCCTTAAATATGTTCATTTACTTCGATAAAATTTATTACGAATAGTTGAGTGAATTAGGTAAGTACTAATATTTGCGGACACCTACATCCGCCAACCTGTCGCATACCTACCAGTAACGACGCGGCTTTACAAGTCAATACGCTCCCACGGACAGACAAATAGAATATTTAAGAGGGTTTGAGAAAATCGTTGACCACGGTATTATAATAAACTGATTTAAATCTACCTCATTTATGCAGGAGATGTGTGTGTAGAAGACAGGAAACGCTTTAAAAGTGCTTTTTAAATAAATATAACAGACAAACAAATTCAACAAAATGGAATACATTTTAATGTATTTTAAAAGGACGATAGTCTTTTTAAATTAAAATATGTGGAAAGATATGTCAATATTTTCAAAGTTTACGGAATTTATCAGTAATATGAAATATGCACGTCAATTTAGTTCCGGACATGAGAACAGTTCCGCTTCATGCATTTGTGCAATATATAATTATCTATAGGTATTAGCATAAGCCATCGCCACGCTTCTAATGTAATTTACAAACGAGTGAAACAAAGGTCAAGGATTTATAGCTGAGCTGAAGGTACGGAAATAACTATAATAAGAATTAAATGTTTAATATTTAAATCAACACAGTTTAATCCAATATAAAACGTTAGCTCTCATAAATAAATGTCAACAAAAATATTATAATATGACCAAAAAAGTTTTAAAATCTCAAGTAAAGAATGACATAAATGTAAAACTTCCATGACATGCTTTACGATCTCTCTTTCACCTCGCCGTGTATTTGATGAGGTCATACAGCGAATGACATTTTGTCAGCACTTGAGACGGATTTAACGATTGGACGTCGTACTTTAATGCGTATTATGATTTAATTGGATCGTCTAATGCGTTATCTTTCGACAATACGTTCATAATTATGAAAGTCAATGTACAGCCGAAATGTTTACGTAGACAGCTCTAGACACGGAGATCAGCTCGATCGTCATGCGCTCCAAGCTCGCCGCCACGCTACTGCCATTATCGATTAAATGCCACATCATGATCGTTATGAGACGCTGCGAATAACTTGTCTTACGATTGTACCTAAAACAGTCGCTCACGTAATAAAATCACAGAGTACTAAAATATTTCCATAATAATGCCATTGTTCCCGCAAAACAGAATCCGTGAACAATTTTAGATTTATGAGAATCATCACACAGCTTATATAAATTCTAATAGCGTAGTGCTTTCAATGTGCTAATACTAGTACGCAGGTAGAATCGGGATTCCGTCAGCGGCATGCAAAAGCATAACTAGCATCAGACAAGAACCGGGACGAACGACCTCGATGTTCGCGGAATGAATATAAAAGATCCCAAACGTACGATCGATCCGCACCTCCAATATATAGAGCACAATTAAATCTAAAAACAAAATTATAACTGTTATCATTTCGGCCTGCTTATTCTACCGTTATTAATTGTCAAACGTAGCAAATTTAGCGTGTCGAAACTTTCGATCGTTCCAACTTCGAATCAATGTAAAGTACCACCGGTCGTGACAAATCGAATTCTCGCACGCACTTCCTGCATCGAAAACATCGACAAAGTACGTACTTAGTTATAAGTCAATAATGTTGGTACTTGACAGTAATAAAATAATTAATAACTTTCAACTGCGGGTTATGAAGCGCAAATGTCAAACGATCATCTTTAAGGATATCCGTTTCATTTTTATTTGTTTTTAAATTTGTGTCATTATAATGGAATGTCGTTCAGTCGTTCTTATAATAATTCGAAACTTTTAGATAATTAATGTTAGATAGGAATAACTGTATCCTTATCTGAGAAATAATTCCATAAAAAGAGACAATTCAAAAACGAGATTTCTTATTGTTAAACGTTATATTAGTTAAAATTAAACAAACATTTACACAAAAATTGCAAAATTAAAATTGCGAAAAATGGCACTTAGACATTGTCTATTGTAGATGATAAACAATACAACAAAGAGTGCACTGAGAACGAAACCGAGATAAGTTGATGAAATGTGTGTGAAATGATTCTATCTCTACAATTGTTTATAAGAGTAATTTCACAAGAGCACAAACGAGATCAGAATTCAGAACGAACACTAATATAAAAGAAGATCACGGTCGGATGAATTATTTAATCTACCTAAATATATTCTGACGAATTGGTATCTATTAGAAATATACGGCAATGTATACAGACTTTAAGCAAAAATTTTACAACATTATAAAGATGGATAGGTTGGATAAGATGGATGGATAGGTACGAATATTCGAATATTTATCGAGCTCGTAAGAAAATATTCAACATATTACGAATAACTGCAGAAAAATCCTAGATTAACCAGTGACAGTGTTTTAAAATAAATTTAATCTTGATAAGTGTCACTGCACAGTAATTAATTACTCATAAAGATTACAGTCAACAATCTCAAACGAATAATCGATCAACTCAATTAACTTGAAAGTAAATAAAGCAAGAAATATGTTTTATTGGTCAAAATGTTATAAATTAAAGCTGAAGCTCGGCGTCGCTGATATCGAGATAGGTGGGTGGCCAAATAATACAGGTAATTACAGTGAGCCTTCGGGTATTTTTTCGACAACGTTTATTTCTCGATTAAGCGCAAATTTTATGCAAAGCAACATATCTTTCATTTAGCTTCCCCGTTTAGGTAGTCGGCGATAAGAAGCGTAAATAAGTTAAACAGTTTCATATTCCGAGCGGCTCGGGTAACGGAATAAGCTGCACCGAGTAAGTGGAGCGTTGCATTCTCACATGATAAGTACCGCTGTTTGCGTTGTCTACGCAAGGGAACTGATTTATCTTTTTGCAATTCACTTCCGTTGTCAGTGTCTATCGTGAGAAAAACAAGCGCTATTATCAGTCGGTCATGTTAATTAGAGATAGCTTTCCCAGCATTTATTCAGTTTAGCGCAACGAATGCTAGCTCTAATTTGTTCTATTTTTCTGCTGTTAATGAACTTCATTGCAGTTACGAAGTCAGCCGTCCCCTCCTCTCATTAGACCACCATGCTACAAACGAGTACGATTAAATTTGATACAAACATTTAATATCTACTTCTATCATCTTAATATAATGTGTAATAAATTTCAATTGAACTTTTGTTTATTCATTTATGATTCGTGAGCCTATATTGGGACTGAGGACCGAATATTAAAGAATACAGTTATTTACAAACACGATATCGGAACGCAATTTGCTGTTGTAACATGATGATTGGACATGCGAAAGGTGGAGCACGCAATGTCCGTAAACCTATCAAGCTCGATCCTTCGTGTAACGGGCTCGGAGCAAGGACTCGGGTTACCAGCGTCGTGTTCTCCGATATCTTCGTAGGAAGTAAGTCATATGGCTGATATACTGCTGGAGAAGGACGTACATAAAAGATTATAAAGCAGAGCGTAGGATGTACCGAGTTGGACACATTTTACTACACGCAAAGCGGACGTTTTTGTTATGACAGCAACAGTATGACAAAAATATATCATTACTGTCAATACCCTGCTTTAATTGATACATTTTTAAATAGCAAAATGACACTGATATTTAACGTAAATGTTTGCGGGTCAATGCACGACGTAATATGATGTTATAATGTCTTTTATCGCTTTTGAGACGTGAAAATAAAACAAGCTATAAAAGTCACTTGAACATGAGTAACTTTTAATTTGATATCTGTCACGATCGCTGATTGATCGGTACTTAAGGTATGAGTCACGACTATGAAACCACATTTAAATTAATTTTGACCTTTAAACGGCTTACCATTAAAAATTTATACGTGGAGAATAAAATAAGACAATTTAACATGTCAATGGGTTTGAATCATTATTCCAATTCAATTCAGTAAAAAATAAAAATAAAAATACTGCAAAAGGTTTGCCAGCGCATATGCAGGTACGCTTTTATTCGTGTCGAGCGCTATGCGGGCGCTATTTATCAATCACTGACAAAACTTTAGAAACATGACCAGCGTTGAATTTGCAATTAAGCCAACAAATTCATTTTTACCTTAAAATGGAAATAGAAATTTGTTGAGAACTATAAACAGTTTATTAAAACGATGTTTAACTCACGTATTTACTATATTTGAGGTACCTATATGTCTTAGCTGTATAATAATAATAAATACCATCGATGGAAAATGAATATTAATTTGTTTTCCAAGACGTTCTACGACATCCATTACGGTTCGCGTGGCTGTTTATCGACGTGATTTAATTCCAAGGACGGTATTGGCATAGCGTACTCCAGCGAAGCACCAATTTACATAGTCAGCGGCCGGAAGCGAAGAAGTACGTCCAAGTGACACGTGTCTGAATTGTTACATGGACGTTTGTAGACCGACCTTGGCTGACCACCATCCATGGTTCAATCGCTACCATAAGTAGCCTCAGAATGTAATAATACCAGATTACTATTCAACATCTTAAACCGGATATCTTCTGTATCCTGTGTTTATACACTGATGTAATTGCCGAGCGACTACCAACATGAAATACATTCGAATTACTTAAAATACATTTGGATTATATTCCGGTTATGATTGTTTTTATTTTTCTATTTAGGTTATATCTAAAAATACGTCTTCAACAACAATTTTTGAATGCTTTAGAATTTACCTTTGTGGCACTAACAAAATTCTAGTGATCTAGACCAGACATCTAGGCACACATTCGACATATCGTCACATCCGGTCCGGTGACCGGTTGCGCAAGCAGAGGCTTTGGGCATTGTATGCAAAGTGTCCGTGTCCGCCGAATACTGACTCAACCGGGCTAACGGTAAGTGTAGGTTAGCTGTTCATGAACTTAAACAATTCGCGAAATTTGCTCAGAAAATACTTGCCATATTATTTTCTATACAAACTATTTAAAATGTACGGCCGTCCAAAAAATCGTTATTAATACAAAATATAATGACATAATAAAGATAACCTAAATAAATATGTTCTACACAGTTGAGAATATTTTGAGAAACAGCATTAATATTTAAACAAATATACAAACTAACAAATCTTTTTCGTCCATCCGGTTCGTATTTTGTATTGTCAAAATAGTTCGGCTTTCAACCGCTTTGTTACTTCCGGACGCACAACGTAATACGATTAAAGCCAACGTGTAGCAAAAACTATACAAAAGTTAAATCATACGAGAACTAACAAATGATGTTTATATAACAACGGACAAACACGGTAGCCCTTTGAAATGTACGCCGCTTAGCAATCTCGAATGGAATGAAAGATTTTTTGACATCCGTTATTTCTCTTTCCTGTCTCAAACCAATGCTTTAGTAAAATACTGTATAAACCTATTCCGTATTTACATCCATTACTCTATTTTTTTTTAACTTGACATATATGCATGACTGGCATAGACGATTGAATTTAAATTATTACAGCATTAAAAATACAATATTAACAAATTAATACGTCTTCATCTGCCGGCAGCTCGAGAAGCCGCCTCGTGTGAAACAAATCCTGACCGGCACCGGACATCCGTCTTTGTAGATATTCCCGTTCTACATCAAAGGGAGCTATTGAATTTAAACGATTTGCAACCTTAATGTGTGAGGTGAAGGGACTATGTTAGCGTCACCGATAATGCCAATCATTCGAATGCCCTAATACATCTTGCCACTAAAATATGCTTGAATTGCAGTACGCGCGGCGATATGATTGGCGAGTGCGGAAATATTCAGTTACAAGTGTTATAGTACCTAATAAGCAAATTATATAGAAGGAACCACAAGTTATACGAATAAAAAATAATAAAACTAAAAAAAATATTAACACTTTATACTTAATCCAAAATAAGATAAAATCCTATATTAAGGGTCCGAAAGCATTCACGAGAAGCGTAGAAACGCTCAGACTATGACAAACATCCATATGTTCTATATTATAAACATTTGTCATGAGCGAGGATCTAACCCCTGGCAACAAGTACAACAACAATTGCTATGAGTAGATGATTCGAAAACAAACTCGCCCAGAGCTTGTCATCTGGGCGAGATTGTTGTCGAATCGATATGTAAAATAAAAATATAATAATAATAAAGTGATTAACGATACTTGGACCTATCTGCTCGTTGAAGTGAATAAGAGAAGTCGTGACGGACTTAATGACCACCTTTACCTGAAACAAACAAAAGGATAAAGTCTGAATGTCAGGTCTACAGAAATAGACAATGCTATTAAATTTGTCACTCGGTATATTTGAGTGGTCACTAACGCAACCGTAAGCGTCGCCCACGTCCACTCTGTTTCCGCTGCGCACTTCGGAGAGATGTTTTCCCATGAAATACTTCCATCACATACTGACTTCTTTTAGCAGACTAATATATCATACTCGGCTTAATAAAATTTCGATTTATAATTCAATTTGTTGCAGTCGATTAGCTATAAGTAACACTGACCTTGGTCGAGGTCTCGCGGAGCGGACGTCAACGGTCGTAAAATAAAAACGACTCTCAGCCACAAAGACTAATAGACAGACGGTCATAATATACGGCGAAGCGTTCACACGATTGACGACCGATAGGTCCTCCGTCAGGGCACTGGCATCCGGTATTCAAGGTGACACGGCCCATCCTTGCAGATCCGGCCCGCGAAGGTATTATCAGTAAAACAATAGTCACGTTAAGACAGAAAGGGAAGTCGAAACATAACGTAACTGAGTCTACATTATTGCCTTTTGCCTCACTGTCAGATTCTAATACATATTATTAGCTCTTCAAAGAAATAAACGTGTATTCTTGCTATGTATACAAATTAGTGGTAAATTAATATTGAAAGGCAGTTTGGATTGACTCTAAAAAGAAAACGAGATCTTAAATCAAAATGCCTCAGATTTATTGGCCCGGTAGTTATTATTCATTGATTATAATAAATACCGCTTGGGCAACACATCGTTGACAGCGAATTGTTGTCCGTGTGCGGTAGAATGTCATTAAATCGAATTAGAGCGCACCACCGGCAGCGCCCGCGCAGTTCGTCGACCGATCGCCCACCACTCATTTTGCTTATTGATCTTATTCAATCGATCCTTCGTGATTGATAAACTATGGTGGGTGTGATAGCAGTGCAAACGCATTACCGCATTTAAGGAATTTGTCGCCAATGTGTAAAACGAATACACCTATTATGGCCTACGCTTATCCAATATTTTGTGACACCAGCCACGGGGTTTTTTCTTTGCGTAGGGTGGAGTATAAAGCACAGTGTAGGTTGTAAGGTGGAGGCGGTGATGGAACAGCATACATAACCGCTTATTTACAGTTACTTTTTGTCCTACACGAGTCCACCTTTACTAAAAATTAAATATAGTTTTACTAGAAAATGGTACACTTTTTACTTTCTTATGTTTTAAAACTGACTATATTAATGGTAATAGAACGTAATACTGAGTTTGCCTAATAGTAACGAGATATTGTTTTACGACTACATTTAAGTATCGTAAGTGCCATTAATGGCTTATTTCTAACTACCCTACTAATAAATAGCACGTTATAAATAGAACAGAGTAAAACGTTGTTATTATCAATAAAGCCAATACAAATATTTTATTGTGCACATTATTTTGGAAGTTTACTAGGTCAGGAGACTGTCATTTGATCGTTTCAATCAAGCGCAATAATTTACGTGACGTTAGAGTAAAAAAAAACGAGTATGCTTTAGTCCACACGACTGAAGTAAAACCTGCACTGTCTTAGATAAACTGACTTTGAAAGAAAGCGAGAAAGAAAATGTGTGCTCGCACCTCCCTCTCTCTTGCTCAGTTCGCCTCGCCCAATCACACTATCACACTTTTCGTAACGCTTTCGTCACGCATTCATCAGTTTACTCTCCAAGTCAAAGAAGATTTACTTCAAAAAAACGCAAAAATCATTTTAACTTCACGCGTTAGAGAGTTCGCAAGACAGGATAAAGTCAGTGGTCGGTCAGCTAGTTAATAAATAATCCGTTCATTAACAGCTTAACTAATAATTCAAATCTTCTCTAACTGGGAATATTTAAAATATCTATTTTCATTACGCAAAGATTAGGTATCCCATATTTTATATTGGTCAGAGCTGGAATGAACTTGAAGATATAATCTGTTTAATATATTTTTTTATAAATGTAATAGTTTAATTACGTAACCTAAATCAAAAATCATTAAAACTCAACACAAGTATAACTAAGCAATAGCACTTACATAATGCTCATGACTAAACGGGAAGTAAATAACGCTATGTCGAAGACTGAGTTTTACGTAAACTTATCATTCCCACTCACTATTGGTAATATAATCGTAACAATCAGTAATTGTACTACTATTGTTTTATAATTTATACACAGTCTAGATGTAAATTGTTATCATTTGTATGCGTTTGACCAATTGTTTTATACAGACTGACAGGTGACTTAATAACTAGTTAAATTTAGTGTCTTATTCATATTGTAATTGCGAAGTCTTGGGCGGATGTTTGTTACTTAATCTGACCTGACTGGACGGATCTGGGTGAAATTATGTTTTATCGTCATTATGACATGAATATGACAAATGAACCAAAGTAACACATTTTTTTTTATCCCGAAATTCAAAAGTTTAAGTAGTTTCTTATCTTTTTTGGAACACAAGTAAAATCGTGAGACTGACATAGCTCAGTATCCGTACTGAGGTTTAGATGTGACCCGATTTAAAGTAAATTAATTTTTATAAGTTGGTATTGAAGTAAAGTGTATTTGATATAAGTAAAGAATTAATGAAACAGTAAACGAGATAACTTTATTAATTGCTAAAAAAGCAAAAAGGCCTGCGAGCTATTTACTGGGCCTAAATCAGGCACAAGGCAAACGGAAACACTAACACCGACGCACTCGCCTTGTAGCGTACTCTGATGGTTTTATACCTATTTTTTATGAATTGGGTTATTTCAACCGGCTTTAGAGAAAGGAGGAGGTACTCATTCATAACATTTTGTGTATATACTGATTTTGATGACTCTTTTTTTAATCGAAAGCTGGTGTTTATCATGTGGTCCAATTTTTTGATCTGACTAAATTAAAAACAAATAACAAGATAAAACACGCAACTTTAACGGAATAAAATATTGATCTTTACAACTTAAAATGTTATTAATTTGTGTTAAATAATCTATCTTCTTCAAACGAATAGAAAAAAAAAAAAAAAACGTACGTTACGCAGAAACTGGTTTTGACAACAGGAAGAATTCTTACAACATATTTGTCAATGTCGTTCTGTAAGTACCTCGTAATCAGAATTATTAAATTTTGATGTGAATTCTTAAGATTCGGTTACGAAATGATAATAAATATTAATATCGCTAATTTCATGTTTTTGATTTATTGATTTACAATTCGTGTATTTTATTGCTTTAGATATATAACAACGTTTTTTTGACGTGCTAGCCTATTATAGTTTTTCAACTTTTCAAACGATCTCTTAGGGTATCTCTAAGGATTATCTGAGGGTAGTGTGAAAATCTTCAAATATTATGCACGTCAACGTTCGGAATTTAAAATTAAAAAACGACATTCGAGGGGAGTTTCGTAAGTAAAATTGATTAAATTACAGATATTGGATTTACGATTAATGAAAAATTCACCATTTCGAAAACATAGGATGGTTTTGGTTTGCTGAAAGTGTGTTTATAGCATCCGCTTTCCTGCCGTATACCGACGAAAATACCGTTACGCTCGCACAACTAAACTCCATTGATTTACATACGCAAATCATGACGAATTGCCCACAATGCATGTCCCAAATGTGCTGCTGCGTCTAAGTTTGATCGAAACGCAAGTTTCTTCTGACGTACTTACTTATACTAGAGTTGTTTAGGGGGTTCTCAAAACAAATTCTCTTAAGTAAGCGACATTTTTTGTCTCTAATATAAAAACACTTAGTTATATCAATTATTGATTCCGTTACATTATTTTATTGATTATAAATTAGTCACTTAGTTAGAAATATTGTAATTAAATTCAAAAGAATTTATTTTAATTACTTTATAACAGTAAAAGTACGAACAAAAAAGTAAAGATTTACAGTCGTTTTTTATACTATGATGGAAAACCATAAAAGCGAGGACTTAAAACTAATGGGAAGATTTAAAAAATTTAACACTCGTTAGCGCATCCGGTGAATTACGACGGCGTTCGATTCTTTTTGTTCAGAGTTCGATCGTAAAAAGAAACAAATCGAAAGTACAGCATAGGACACAGAAACGAAGAGTATCCTGTCGCCACGGGCGAGGGAAGGAGGCAGGCATCCATGAATGGCCCTAACGAACTCGCTGGCCTTGGTGGGACGGCCCGGTGACCCGCCTCGGACTCCGAGCCGCGAGGCAATGGATGCATATTATAAATGTCACGTAACGACTTCGATTCCCAAGCCGTTTCAAGTGTTAAAATGAAAAAAAAAACTTATAAACCTATTAGATCCACTTCAAATTTATAATACGACGTTTGTCGGGACGCTCTTGTAACTTCCGTTTCATGTCAAATTTCAATTTAATAATTTAGTAGAGATATTGAACTAGAGACAAGCTTCACCTATCTGCTTGATAGATGAAAATATTTTATATTTATTTTAGTATATTAGAAAAATAATCGCGAGTGTTGCCTGAAAAATCTTGGCTAAGCTATATTTAATAAAAAAAAAAAAAAACTAATGTACCTACGAGTTTAAAGAATAAATTTAAAACCTACCGACAGTACGAAGGCTGTAGAAAATGCAAAAGTGGTCACGTGGTGGTGGTTGTCTATTATTTTCCTAGCATAAGTACTGGGTGGCAAGTATAAACAATATAGGTACCTATATTAATATAATTATATTGTTATAATAACTTTTACCCAAATGTTTAATAAATAAATTATACATCCACATGAGAGATGTTTCATTGCGAATACGATGACATAGGGTTGCCTGCTAAAAGTCTGGTCTGAATAGCGGTTGCCGAATATAATATAGACTGACCAGGAATTTCCCAGTCAACTTTTTCGCGATTTATCTTTAACGTACCTAGTAAAGATAATTATTTAATTTTTATCCATTAAGCAGATGGATGAAGATCACGTTTAATTCGCCTCTTAGACTAATTGTAAACAGTTTTAATGAACAGCGAGAAAACCATGCCGTATAAAACTATGCAGCAGCACAACAGGAAACGTACAGCTCTTGCATTATACATAACTATAATCACATACGCGGTAAACATCTCATTCACAATCCTTTGATTGAGACTGAATGAGTGACGTGCTCTGTGTATACAATTCGCCGCGTAACAGGAAGTTAAACGAGTCCACCTATATCAAGGACGTTAATATTAAAACTGGATTTATAACGTTAATCACGGCGAGTATGTAAATGACAACATTTCTCCGTTGCAATATGACGTTAGAAAGTTCTCGTTTTTACTCGATCAAACTATAAATTGTTGGAAAATTTTATTAGAAATTTTAATAATTTCTTATCAACCAATTAACGAATTTAAAATCACCATTAATTGAACATAGTTTCGAGTTATCTATGTTAGCTTTTAGATCCACATTAAAGGTGTGTAAAAATAATTGCAGATTATTGTCTCTAAGATGGACAACAGAACGATTTATAAGTGTTCTCGACTCCGTGACCTCAACTTAGAATATGTGACCAAACGAGACGATGATACGACCTTGAAAGAATAACAACACGCTAACCCAATTTAAGACGTGCCTGCGCGTGCCTTCGAGATATTATGAACTGCTTGGTTTTAAAACATCTGGTTCTATAATAAGTCTATAAGTTGTTCCCATTTAATGTTCTACATAATACATATTAATATTTGTAATATACTTTAGACAAAGCGAGTAGGTTTTTACTATATGTGTCTATTTCATTTAGTTTGGTATTCGTATGTATATTTATTTGCTGTTATTAATGTTGTTTTGGAAAATAATAAATGTAGACGTAAAATAATAATGTAGTAATGTAAATAATAAAGTATTAAAAATTTAAAAATTCGAATTAATAAATATTATTATTTTGCATATCACTTTGGTCTATCGCAGTCCACTGCTAGACATAGGCCTCCACAAATTCGCGCCAAAATTTTTTGATGAAAAATTTATGTTTAATAACTGTATAATTTAAGTTGTGTAAAATAATAAGTTATTGTTAGTTGTTTTTACTGTCCATACAAAAAAAGCATGATTGTTAACGCGCGTAGGTACCTAGAATATTAATAATTTAATATATGTTTTGCTTTGAATTTTTATTCATTCTTATTGATACTGCTAGTTTATAGCTCAAAATATTCATCATTATCATCATCATCATTACAGCCTATCACAGTCCACTGCTGGACATGGGCCTCCAAAAGTTTACGCCAAAAATAGCGTAAGCTCGTGTGTTTTGCCCATAGTCACCACGCTGGGCAGGTGGGTTGGTGACCGCAGGGCTGGCTTTGTCGCACCGAATACGCTGCTGCCCGTCTTCGGCCTGTGTATTTCAAAATCAGCAGTTTGATGTTTATCCCGCCATCGGTCGGCTTTTTAAGTTCCAAGGTGTTATTCGAACTGTGTTATTCCTTAGTCGCCGCTTAAGACACCACATATACCTTATATTCGCATATACCTACATAATATTTATAATTTTCAATCATACAATATGTAATGACATTATTAGCTAAGACAGATTTTATAACGAGGATACTTTAAGATATGAATCGATTCTGCAATGTTTTTTGTATTTGCAAACATATAGTTTTCTACATTTATTAAATTAATAATAGACCTGAATTAATGATAGATCACAAATCTCAAGAACCATATTAATTACTTATCTGTTCATAAAAACTGCAAGACGCCTTCCCCGTTTGCTCATATGAATACGGCTTTCTACCTCTGTAACAGGTCCTCGTTCCATTAGCAAACAGTGCAATAACTGAGATTACCTCTACTTTCCGAGCTTTTAAATATATAAAAAAATCTTGTGCCATTAAACGCAAAAAAGAAAATTAAGTATATTTACGCGTATACAGACATTAATATTAAAAGTATTAAAACTAATTACATTACAGTAAGAGAATTTAATAGTTTTCTTATAATTGTATGAAGAAGCGATTCCATGGTTATATGGATTTAACATTTTCCCATAGGTAATTACGATTGAACTTTGAATTGCATCACGTACCGCCCTAATTTTAATTATAAAAATATATCATGTAATAAAATGCACTAAAACATTATTATATTACAAGAATTTCAAATCAATCAATAAATCTTCAAAAGAAGCGGCGGTGAAATTGATAGTAACAAACAATACACAGGAAAGGAAGCGGGGTCAACTCGTGATCTGTGATCGACGGTCGCTTTAAGCACGAAGTCTAAATTTTACTGCAACAGTGGAATACCAATGATATTACGGTTTCGTATCGGTTAATTTACGACCAGAGATCCGTGAAAGGACGTTGACCTGCTTTAGTAGAGATCTCGATACAGAACCAATGACCCTAAGGTTTGGCAATCTGATCACAGTAGGGATCTGCGTTCTGAAAACAGAATAAGATGTAGGGACTTGAATACTTCCTGACTCACGAACAATGCCTCATTATAGTGCTGTGTTACCAATAACTGAACTGAGGAAGTCGATATCTATTCGCAAGGCACAATAGGTGAGCGACATCCGAACCTCATTACTGGCACTCATTTCCGTTGGTGATTTACACTCATGGTACTTTACTGAGCTGACCACGCTTATTATGTAATGGGTAGCTTCAACTAATTGATCGGGTATTTAATTTAAAACAAAAATTTCTCATCTATTTTAAGTTTGGTCAAACAAAAATAGACATCAAAGGCCTGAGAGAGGGTCAAGAGTATATCGATACACTTTTTTATTATTATTTTAAGCTTTGACCTTTCTTAAAAAAAAACCATGTTATAATCATATTCTTCGTTTTTAGGTAAATTCAGTTTCAATTTCACTATACTCTCATTATTATCTATAGTTATATTATAAAGCAGAAGAGTGTGTTTGTTTGAACGCGCTTATCTCAGAAAGCACTAACTTGAATTGAAGAATTGTTTTGTCCGTTTACTGAGGAATGCTATGTAATATTTTAGTACGTTTTTTCCTCAAATTAATGCGGGTAAAACCGCGGGGCACAGCTAGTGAGTTTATAGCGTCGATATTTTTCCAACATTTGGTAGACATTAATGCAGCAGGCACGGGGCCTTTACTGTAAAAACGAAGCTTTGTGACACAAGCGTCGCGAGTTTGCAACATTAGCGCTGGGTTCAGGTCGATATAATATAATTTTAGCAGAAGGTGAAAGTTAAATAATACTTCTTTCACGTAGTGTTGTGTTCCTGAGGTAAGTAAGGAGATGCGATGTTTGCGATGCTTCTGGTGCTGCAGGCGTCTATAAGCTACGGTAATCGCTTACCATCGGGTGAGCCGTACGCTTGTTTGTCGACCCAGTTATATAATAAAAAATTTACGCGGTACGAAAGTTACATTTTACAGTTACAGCCCTAATCTAAAACTGCTTATTAAAGAGCGTGTAACTACAATCGTCATATAAACATAGCCGACCTTGACGGACAGTTGTTTACGGATGTTAAACGGTTTGGCAAATAAATTACAAAATTCATTATACGATTTTCATACGATAGAAAGTAAATATTAAAGAAACGTTTATTATATTGAAACGTTTATTATACTGAGTTCGTTGGATCGTCTTGATTATCATTATCATCATCATCATCATTACAGCCTATACAGTCCACTGCTGGACATAGGCCTCCACAAGTTTACGCCAAAAATAACGTGAACTCGTGTGTGTTGCCCATAGTCACCACGCTGGGCAGGCGGGTTGGTGACCGCAGTACTGGCTTTGTCGCACCGAAGACGCTGCTGCCCGTCTTCGGCCTGTGTGTTTCAAAGCCAGCGGTTAGATGGTTATCCCGCCATCGGTCGGCTTCATAAGTTCCAAGGTGGTTGTGGAACCTTGTTATCCCTTAGTCGCCTCTTACGACACCCACGGGAAGAGAGGGGGTGGCTAAATTCTTTAGTGCCGTAGCCACACAGCACGTCTTGATTAAGTGATTTTTATTTAACATTGTGTTATGCGTTGTTTTCTTTTTTAATTAAAAATAAAATAAAATAATTTAGTAAAAAAAAACTAATTCTTATAACTTTTATATCATTAAATGACCTATAGGGCTAAACTATTCTAGTAAAAATAAACATTAATATCTTGAAAAACAAAGAATTACCACAAATTATGTACATAAATGCACATCTATATAAGAGACAAGAAGCCAATTAAGGCACTAATTATTCAAAGGACAAAACAGATCTTTAGGGCTACCAGCGTTCGATCGTCTCATTGTCGCAAACGCGCATGTGTTGCAGGTCGAGACCTAGATATCCTAGGTCAAACATATTATACATAATACAGTATCGACTAGCCACTTAGAATACAGTAATTCGTACATGTTTAAATGTGGCACGATTTCTTCTCTATTGTATTATTTTTATAAAAGCTCCATCAAAAAAAAAAGTATAGAAAAAAATTTATAACGGAAGCTGGCCCGTGGTGGACCCACGACTAAACAAAACAATCCTTCATTTAGTCCTCTCGACACGTATTGCCCTTCTCATAATATGTACGCAAACATCACTACAATATCCATAAGGCAAGCAAAACAAACCGAACGTGAGGATCCTCAAAGCAGTGATCCGTGCGGCCAATACGCAAGACATAAAAAGAACAAACAAGATTTGTTATGTGCAAACATTGTAGTTATCTCGGCGGTTCAACCTTTATCTGAACCTCCTACGCCGCACGTAGTGGCTGGCATAAGAGATGAGCGCGCACAGCGCGGCAAACATTTGCCATGTCAATATTTGTCACGAGCCCCCGCGATTGCGAGACCTCCCTACGGCATTTTCATCACGCACGCGATCCTTTATTAAAATCGACATCTCTTTGTAAATATTTAACGTGAGTAAATACAGATTTAAAAATTGAAAATTTTCTTGAAAAATATTGAATAAAAATAAATAAAGCGACCGCGATAAGGAGAAAAGGAAATGTTTCCAGATCAGTAACCTCAAAAGCAAATCATTAAATTATATGTTCAAATTCTAGCAATAAAGAACTCGCCTGAGTAAACTCTTGGTCGCTGTTTTAATGAATATGTTTTAACAGGGCAGTACAGCGTACGGCGGAAAACGCATAATGACTTCCGCTGGCCAGACGACGAAAAACATCGAAAATAAAACGATGTAGCTAACTAAGATCGCCTGATAGTCCTCCGATCAGATACATTTTTAATTTAACAAAAACATTGCTCTTAGACGTAGCATAAAACATGTTTTGTGTATAGAATTTATGTAAACAAATTGACGTCATTTCTATACATTATTAAAACAATTGATATCCTTTTAGTTGATTATATAAAATATTTACATATTGAACCTTGGACGCACATATACTTGCATATTTAAGAGTTTAGAGGACACAAGATCGACGACCGTCTGACGTAGCAGTTAGCCTTCTGTTAACACCGATAATTTCTTGGATTTGATTACATCGATAAGCAAGTTCAAATTCAGCGTTATTAGATTTATTATGGGCTTATATGGAAGCCAAATCTATTATTAATATCATTTTTATCAATCCGATACGATTTATACCAAAAAGCTTAATCAAATTTTCATTATTCAATTGATGGGATCATAAGTGAAGTTTTCTGCTGTATTTAATCATTCTTATGATAGAATATTTTAGTCGACGACTTTGATATCAAATTCTTAAGGTTACACTAAAACATTTTTTTTATATAACTTAATCGGCAAACAAGCGTACGGCTCACCTGGTGGTAAGCGATTACCGTAGCTTATAGATGCCTGCAACACTAGAAGCATACCAAACGCGTTGCGACCCTATCGCCAATCTCTCCAAGAGTTCTGGTCTCCTTAGGTACCACAGGAGCACAACATTGCTTGAAAACAGTATTATTTAGCTGTGATCTTCTGTGAGGTCGAAGTACTACCCCAGTCGGGATGCTCCATATTTCGAGCAAGATATATCCTGCTCGGTCCTACCTCAGTAACATAAATTTACATATAAATATAAAAGTACCACATGTTCAAAAAAGGGAAAATAGAAGCATTAGGGTAAAAATCCATCTATAAATAAATAAATAAACAAAGCACATATTCTGTATTGCGTTATATTATTTAAAAGTTGTTAAAATTTACATAAATTATCGTAAAATATTAACAGCTACCTAAAATTTATATTATATATACAGTATATATGTATGTCAGGAAAGAACAAAGCCATGACGGCAAAATTACAATTTTTCAGAATTACAGAAAAACAAAATAAATTTAATTTCTATAATTAGCTATTTAAATATTTTACACTAATAAATAAATCCACCTAATCTTCAGACAAAGAAACCCACGATGCGATAGAGTGAGCCGAACATTAATCATAAATAACCGCTCCCACTATACCATTAATATCAGTAAATTCTGTGTAATTATAAGGCATCAGATCAGATACAACGATTACTGAGCCCTTATAATTACGGACACACGTCTAGTCACCAGCTCGCGTCATTACGACAGCTGCATACCGAATCGTTTTCTCCATTAATTTTATAGATTTTTATTGATTAAGGAAAGCGCAATTAAGATGCACCGAGCATTAGATAATCCACCTGCTAATAGATTTGCATAAATTTTTAAAACTTTTTATATTAATCTAGCTTTACCTTTTATATCTGAACGAAATAATACAAATAGTAGTGTGTTGAATATTCTTTATTGTCATTTCTTTATGGAATTTTGGTCTATTAAAACTAGCATAACTACAAACACTTCTGTGAAATAGCGTTGCAGGTTGTTTACAATTGCAAAATTGAGGAAAATAGCCGGAGGAAATATCAAGATAATAACAATCTTTGCTTGGATGTATTACGCACAGAGATGGAATGTATCTTTTGATTTATATGAATGTATAAGAATTTACAATTTCAAAGAAGCTTCTTCATCAAGAAGGCGACGTAATACCTACGTAGTTAGCGGGGGCGCGGTGCGCTGACCATAAATACGATAAAGACGAATAAGTAGAAATAATGAATGCAGTCACAGTCTGAAGCTTCGTCATGGGAACATGGAGCTTTAAGACTTATAAATCTAAAAGAATATATATCGCCACGGCTAGTAAACTCTTTATATAAGAGAATAACGTGGGAAGGTCATTTATTAAAAAAGTAATTTGTTTCAAAACAATGGAAATTATTTATAATACAAAAAAAAAAAACAGTGACCACAAACTAAATTTCAAAGAAAATGATGATCAACTTAAAAATAATAACTCATGCCAAATTTATTTGAAAAATGTCGAAAATAATTTACGTGAAGTAGATAATTAATAATTCTTAAACTATTATATAAAGAAACTAGGAAGAGAACTAAATAAATGCTTAGATAGAAAGCCTTAAAAAAATTCAAATATAATAGCGTCTGTATTGAATCCACTGAGCCAATTATGTCGAACAAACAATTGCGTTGTGTGTAACAAGATTGCGACAAATATAATAGCATGGTTAAAAATAATCTTACAAGAGATGATTAACTACAAAGCGATAGAACAAGAAATATTGAATAAAAAAACTACGTTCTGTAATCTTTTGTATTATTCATCAATAACAATAAGGATTAATTTGAACAAACAATCATGTTCTGATCTGCCATAATCGTAACAATGAATCAAAGAGGCGACGCCGCGAACGCTGTTATCTTCGTATTTAATTGGATATCAAACCGTTTAAGGAATATTTTGTCCAGCGGCCCAGCGACCGTTTTGCCAGGCAGCGGCGGGTTTTGATCCCGACCTGTCGCCGTGTCGCGAGAAAGGAAGTCAGAGCGGCTACACGATATCCCTTTTACGCGGACCAATTAACGGACACCGATGGACCGGATGTACGTACACACAAGCATTAGCACCTTTACCCTCCTTTAATCTTTTTATGTGCACACTAAATTGTCTTGGGAAAATTTACTGCATCCAGGGCAAAATTTTGATTTTAAAGCTTTTTTTTTATACACACAGGCATATAAATAAAGTAGCCGATCATTATACATCAAAACTCCACACTAGTACACAAGTTCCGTGTAAATTTATCAAATGCTAAATTCTATTTAAAGCATCGTAATATACATTTCCTGCTATAAAACGTTTTACAAATATAATATCTTAAAGTTTATCCGAGATGTTTGGCGAAGGTTGAAAGCGTTAAACCGTTTTACGAGACCGGACCAATTTTAGATATGCCAATACTTCAATACAAAGCACAAACTCTTGTTGCATAATCACATGTCCTTGGTCCATTCATAGCTTCATTGAGATTATAGCTATACAGACGTGCAATTGTGTTCAACATGCGTATCACGCACCCATGAGCAAAGGACACGTCTAAATCGGACAACCATTAAGGCTGACGAAGCAACTTCGTGATTCGATACGAAATATAATAAGCCTCGTATTACAAACGATGTATTTGCGCAATTGAAACTATGGCACAAACTAACTTTACTACGTTAAAGGGTTAAAACATCTTTAGTTATTACTTAAGTGCTATAAGTCTTAAGATTATTATTTATACCTCTTAAAACCGGAAACGCAAGCCCGTGCCTACAATTCCGGGGACGGTATGGCGAACGCATGTTACTTCCGTTTTCGCTTGAATGAATCCCACCCTACCTCAGTTGGGGGCTGATCCGGAAGGGACAAAATTTAATAAGCTTAAAAAGTCAACCGTGCTTTTGTTCCGGTGCTGACTTCCGCTTATTTGTTAGTTGTAAAAATTTAAATACCTGTCACGGGTAGTAAAGCAAATAGTTACGGACTTATTCTAGTTTTCAGGTAAGCGATTCTTTTAGAAATGTGATGTTTCTTTCTCACGGTTTAAATTATTTTCTCCAGTAATTGAATTTATTTAAGACGACTCGTATCGACGATTTCTTTCTCGAGTTTTACTCTTGAGACACATAGATAATAAATTTTACTTTTCGTTACAAACTTAAATTTCCCTTTAAGATTAAACTTTTTGTCATTGTCATTGTAGACATATTAATACGTAGTAATATTTTAAGCTATAAACTAGCAGTATCAATAAGAATAAATAAAAATTCAAAGCAAAACAGATATTAATATTCTAAGTACCTACTCGCGTTAACAATCATGCTTTTTTTGTATGGACAGTAAAAACAACTAACAATAACTTATTATTTTACACAACTTAAATTATACAGTTATTAAACATAAATTTTTCATCAAAAAATTAATATTAGTCGGTATAAAAACAAGTTAATTGTAGATGAGAACAGAAGTGGCCGATATATGAAGTATAAACAATGTTTAAGAGGGTGCGGACGACGGTGCGCGGACGCACACCGGCCGATCTTATAAACTTCGAATATAATTTATCGTTTCCTCTCCGTGTTTTGCCTTTGAACAATACTAAAGTGTTAAGAAACTCTTGTGAGATACACTAAAATTGTATTGGTTTATTAAAAATATTTAAAAATAGATTTGTACAAAGAAAATGTTTTTGAAATAGATTTTACCTTTCAAAAATAAATAACAGATTTTTTAAACTAACTTTTACGGTAAACGTCGTGTAAAAAATTAATATAAATTATGTACTTAATTGGAACAGTTTCATAAAATTATCTTTTAAAATTATACTAAATTTTACAAACAATCTTTTATAATGATAAATATTGACACTAGTAAAGGAGCCATATGAAAATATTATAGAAAAAAAATCTAATCTCTTCCGTGTAACAGGAGTCTACTGACTTGGTAGCCTAGATGTTATACTGTTCATTTTCTAGATATATTTTAATTACAACTTTTTTATACATATTAAGAAATCGTGCAACAAAACATAAGTAAACGTATCGCATCGCTAAAAAGCTGACGGTGAGAATGGCAAAGAGCATTCTGGATACGTATCATAAAACCGTCACAATTAACACAGTAGGTAACAAACCATCGCAAAACCGCAACTTAGTATACAATGAATCATTAACCGATCTTTAATTCAATCAGCACCAGAGAGTGGTATTTGGAAACATAAGACAAAGCATCCCAATAAAAAGGAATCTTCTAGATAAGAAATCTCGTAACGAAGTCGAAATGCAATTAGACGTCTCGTAAGAGTCAATCGAAACAGCGGGGTCCCGCCCGCCATGTTTCCCAGTAAGACGTCGTGGGAAGAGCTCCCATATTTCTTTACCTATACGTGATAGTTTTAATAAAGAAAACACGATATTAATAAAAGAAAATGGTCGTTAAACACGAACAACACTAGTCTCCAACAGCGTTGCGATGTGAATATCGGCAAGTTGAACGAATGCCGACAATGCAACAGAATTATGCAACTTTTGCAGAATAACGATTTCGCTGCTTAGTTGTCAATGTGATGTATACTTAACGCAACGTTCATTGCATGATAATTGCTTTAATCAATTAACCCATATGGTAAGAAATAACGTAACACGACGTTTACAGTCGCATAAGAACAATTATGAAATGTAATATTCTGTACGTACTTAGATAATTAGACGATTTAGGAGACTACTCATATAAGTGAATTCCCAACCTTTACTATCCAAAGGTTTGTCAAATTCTTCGGTACGAAATTCGTCACAAGCGTCTAGGGCCTTAGAAACCTAGAAGTAATACGTATATATTTTTTTTTATAAATTAAGTTTTACTTTTATTATTGAAAAGACAAATGAGACGATGAGATGACAGTGAGATTGAGAATCTATTTATCATTTAAAAAATATATGACGTTTTTTTTTTATTTATATATAAGCTTTAAAAGTACTAAACTTTTTCAATAGGTTACTTCTAGGTAAGCGTGCTCCATCCTAGATCGCGTTTTTACTTAAAATTATTAATATAAAATAAAATAATATGAAAAATTCTTTTATTTTTACAAATAAAACAATGTATAAATAACGCAAATTACATTTGGTATTACATTTCATATGATATATAATATATGTGTTTCCGTTGGATACTATTTTAATGACTTTTATTTTTAATTTATTAAAAAACAAACTTACAACATACCAGTATTTATGTCATAATTTAGTGACGCAATTGATTACTCAGAAGTCATTTCCGTATGAATCGATATCATACTCTGAATGTGCACATTAACTTTACAGATATAACCTAGATAGATCGACAACATATCTTCATGTATCTCCGATAATATTCATTACATAGGAGAAATATTCAAATCAAATATTCTATTGGTTACGGTTACGGAGAGTTCAGGGTTGTCGAAACTTTCTAACTAATATTTTTTATACCTAATGGTTTATAGTATATAGGGTGGCAAATAATTGTGTTTACCTAATCACAAACGAAAACAAAAACAGACTACAGAAAATTACATCGACAAGTAATACAACGTAAGTAAACGAAAAAATAATCAAGTAAATACGCATTATTAAAGATTACTCAACAAGTAGACATCATATTTCAATCAATTTAAATGGGACCACAAGACACACATCACCATTTGATTAAAAAAAAATCATCAAAATCGGTTCACCCAGTCAAAAGTTCTAAGATAACATATATAAACAGTCTAATTGAGAACCTCCTCGTTTTTTGAAGTCGGTTAACAAGTGGTATGATCCGCATGATCGTAAACGATACCGTAACCTAAGGACGCCTGCAACAACGCCAGGAACCTCATACGCCACCACCTCATATCTTTTAATCTATTGCAGGGTGAAGTTTTTCTTGTTTTTAACTTCTTTGTTGATAATTCATTTAAAAACATTTTAAAATAACGACTTTACTGTTTGAAATTACACGTAATTGATACAATTACTGATACCAATTAAAAATAAATCAATATCATTTACAAAACTATTATATCTCAAACATCAGTCCATATCTAACCGGAGATACGTAATAAAGTTATCTAAAAGGTAATAATTGGAAAAATTATGATTATATTATAATAGAGAGCGGATGCAGAGATGTCAATTAAAACATCACTAATGCAAATGGTACCTTGTATAGAGAAACGGTATCATTTTCGAAACGGCTTCCTTTCTAGATAAGATTTTTATTTATGAAGAGCTTGCTACATTGTCCGAATAATGTTTGAAATAAGTTTGATTATAAGGACACTATTGAAAACACCACTTTCTTCAAGCGGATAAAAAAGCATATTTTTTATAGAAGTTTTTTTAGTCTGTGTTTAATTAGTAATATTACAGTAATTGTTAACGTCGAGATGAAAAACATCAAAAAGACAAGTCTCTAGTGCGTAGTTATGGAGCATTTTACTTTTCGTATATGTTACCGTAACAGCTACAGTAATACATATCGTAAATACTTTTAGTTTGAGATAAATACGGTTCCAAATGCAGGCCTTGTATAGAAAATACTAATAGACGGACAAGGTAAGCTTAATAATAGGGTTTCGGTAGTACCCGGGGGGTACCCCTTTGGGTATTGAATCCTAATAATATTTAACCAAACATTTTAAATATATACAATTATACAATGTACACATTAAAGACTGTGTAAAAGTGTGAAAGAGAATTGTTGTAGTCAATGGACAATAGCTAAGCCATAGCAGGTTTTACTAGGGTAACATAAATTCGTAGCAAATCGGCATGAAATATCAAAATAGCGCTTCGTACAGTTTTGTCTTGACAGGAGCCTTAAATCCCTTAAGTCTTTCTCATTTCTGGTCAACATTATCAGCTCATATTTATGTTCAAGCCACATCTAAAGCTAGAAGTATAGGTGTCTATGAATGGCATTACCACTCAAGATCAGATGACTCACACTCTCGTTCGCCGACTATAAAATAAAGTGTATCGGTAAATATTTTCATCTAGTTCAGAACCAAAATGATGATGCAAACTAATTATTATCATTACGTATCATCTGTTAATTTCGACATTTAGTCAAGAAGATCTATACCATTTTGTGATTTTGTCTAGACGTGTCATTATATTTTACTAACAACTTTTGCTCCGAAAAATATTTATCAGTACCTACATCGTAATAATCGTCGATAAACGTCTGCTACTTTATACTTAACTCATCCTAATTATGGTTGTTTCCAAAATCACTTTTACGAAGTCAAAAAAGTAGCGAAACCTAAATGCTGTTATTCTTTTCTCAAAGTGGATGACAATCGCCATCATTTCTTCCTGGATACGGTTAGATAAGCGTGGCATAATAATAATATATAGCACATCATCAGCAGTTACTATCAACTGTCGGACTGTCCGTCGACGGAAATTAAATCGACACGCCCTCAATACTGGACACCGCGTCGACTGTGCCGCGCTCCTGATGCGTTTATTTCATTAATTACTTTTTATGCATCTTGATTGACTTAATGGCACTTTGGTTTGAGTAATTTCATTATATATTTTACTCGCTATAAAACAAGATACAGTGTGATGTTATTAGTTACTATGGCGAGGATTTCTTCGAAGGACTTGTTTTTAAAGTACATTATAGGTTTCATTATTATCATTATCAATAGAAAAATCTTGATATTTTTATAAGTAGGTCTATATCTATGTATGTACACGTTATTACAATATTATCAAATTCTCATAACACATAACACACACTCATACACAATACTCTGGTTTATAGCAAAGAGTAAAACATTACCTACATCAATCCAAAAAATCCAAAAAAAAACAACAATTTATACCTACTCAATGATTAATTCAAGAATTAAAAAAAAAAAAAACATTATTTTGCAAATGTTGGAACATCTCATTACATACAAAGCATAAATTGATTCATACAAATGTCAGTTAAATTAACTTCTGAATAAAACTTTCATCGTTTTTGCTGAGGTTTTCTTACGTAACTTCGTAATATATGGTCACGTTGAAATAATTAAGAACATTTAAAAATACCGGCTTTTGGCGGCGAATTTACTTGAAAGCATTTCTGTTTTCTCAATAAGTCATAAATAAAATCTCTAAACAAGCTTTCGGTATTTTTGTTTGTTTGTTTGTTTTAAGCTTTTGTTAGTTTTTATAAGATAAATAAACATAATCACAAAAATTAAAACTGAAGCATAACTGACGCCACTCTCAAAGTTTTAACTTGAAATTACACATTAATACATAAAAATACAGCATAAAATGTTATGAGTATTATAACTAAAAATCGTAAAGTTTTAGAAATATGATCAAAATAACGTCATCACGTCCATGTTGAAATTATAAATTAGTAACTTCTTGTGTTACACCAAACCCTACCAATACACTCTAGAACCTGCAGTATGTTGAGTATCCCAACAAGCGTTATATTATCAAGTAACAGTTATAACAATATCAATAATCATCAGCAAACTTCATTAGCTATAAAACTCAATAAATTCCCCGGGTGCCATCTACGTACAAAAAAATAACACAATATTATTCACCGAGAGACCGAAGCAGATAAGAAGTAATAGATATTGGTTACAATTTTAACAGACGTCAAAAAAGGAGGAGGTTCTCAATTCGACTGTACTTGTTTTCTGTGTAGTTATGTTACCTCATAACTTTTTTACTGGTGTACCGTTTTTGAAGACTATTTTTTTCAAAAATAAATAAATAAATATCAACACAATACACACACGGTCGTCTGTTCTTAAAGGTAACAGCCGACCGGTATATCTACATTTTTTTTTTCGATAAATATACTTATAAGTAATACATATATAAATATGTATATACATTACACCCAGACTCGGGGTTAGGAATCGAAAACACAACCTCCGGAGCAGAAAGCAGGGTCACTACAAACTGCGCCAACGGGCTACTCGTTTTTAAAATCGAAAGAAAGAAAAAAGATATGACGAATACTCTAATAATGTAAAAATTCTATGGTTATTTTTTGACTGCCTACATTCTATTACTTGTCTATGTCAATTGAAATCGTTTTTTTAAGAGCAAACACCATATATCTGCTAATATTATAAAGCTGAAAAGTTTGTTTGCGTGATAATCACTGGAACTACTGGCTCGAATTGAAAAATTATTTTTGTGTTGAATTGTCCGTTTCCCGAGGAAGGCTATACACTATAATTATATTTTAGTACATTTCTTTCTATTGACGCGGGTAAAACCGCATAACACAGCTTATTCAAAGTATTTCTTTTACCTATGTATAAAAAGCGATTGGCTAAAGTAGTCGCAGTAATAAAGTAATACCGTCATAATGGAATGAGATGGAGTGTTGGAGTTAGGCGTGTCAATTTAATATCCGCCGGTGGCCCGCCATGATGGATGGCAATTTTATTAACCCTTTGGCCGGACGTGCGTCGACTTTACGATTTAACGTGAGCTAGCTCGACGATTTCCTAAGAAAGTTTAGGTGACTTTTTATTTCAATAGCGCTTACCTTTTTTTAAAGTACATATAATTATATTGATTTAGTATAATTATGTAGTTTTATATTAGAAGGTTTTCATACAAAAGCCACAATTTTAAGATTGATTTTTTTATGATACTTAAAAACTTAAAAGTTACAAACGAAAAATAAATTAGTACTATAAGAAAAATTATTTTGCTGAAAAAAGTAAACAGAATTAATTTAAATTTATTATTATGAAATAAAAATTAAACTACTCTATTTCCGACAACTTTCTCCTTAGTTTTTTTTTAGACATTCCTATAAAAAGTAATCTACATTTATGTAAAAACAAAAACCTGTTAAAGCATTTGTTACCCTGAAGGGTTATTGAAATACCCCGAAAGGTTTATTGAAATAAACGCTACAGTTAGAATTTCAATTTTTAACTACTTATTAATATTATTTTTTTTTCTTCGTAATCCAACCAATGAGCCATTACTAAATAACTACAACATGTAATAATATGTACGATTTTATTTTTGTGTTACCCACACATTAGGGATTCTAAACATTTTTTGAATATCATATCAAAAATTGACCGCTCCAGCGGGATTCGAACCCGCGTCTTCGACTGACCGTGTCGGCGCTCTAGCCAATTAAGCTATGGAACGATGTACCCGCCAGAGCGAACATGTAATAATTCACCATTAAGTAGAAATTGTCAGCTTTATTATAATATCGACAATATAGACATTAATGTACAAAGTCGATATTGTACATATAAATTATTTTCCTTCGAAAATGCGTTGCAATAAAGTGTGTTCTATCTATCTGTGTAACAAGCACCTATAAAGTTAAGTTTACACTATCATACATTTACTATTATAATCGACTTATAATTATAGATTAGTCGTCAGTCTACAATTTCATAATTTCTGAACACAGTAATAATAACTCAATCATATCATAAACAAAACTTCTCTTATAAACTATACTTATAACAAATAATTGGCTTGCAAACGAAAAAAAAAAAAAAAAAAACAACTGACTATAATTTACATCGACGAGTAACAATGTGGGTAGTCGAAAAAATAATCAATTAGATACGCATACGGGATATATTAAAAAATACTTGTCAATTCTCGATTACATTTAAATGGAACCACATAACAAGCACAGTTTTCGAGTTAAACAAAAATTATCGGAACAAGATCGAGAGCAGTGCCGCTTTACGGTACGGTACAATATAAATTGAGTTTCGTTTGACATAAAACCCACGGCTATAACTAGGCAAACCGCGTTCAATGGGGTGTCGCGCCACAACGATATCGGCAAGCAAACAATACTGGCATCATCAATTTTAAAGGCAATCGTTTGCATGAAAAACTTGCGAAACGCTCCCAGGTAGTCCGTTAGCGCCTTTTAAATGGTCCATTGTATCGGCGCCTAGTCTTCTTTTAGACTTTTTTTTAATAAATAAACCGAAAAACATCCGTCCAGTTTTAGAAGTTTGTGAACGATCAACAAGTTTCTCATACGTCGCCTTTTAAACAGAGACATTTTTATAGTGACATGGTATCATAACTCATTCTGGTTATTATTATTTTTTATTACGTTATATATCTTTGTCTGTATTTCGTTCAATATAATTTTAATTTTTTAATCACGTTTTATGATTAACTAAAATTTCTATAATCATCTCCAAATGAAAATCTTAAATTATCTAAGTTATATATCTTTCCATTTCACAAAACTATATTATCTAACAATTATCAAAAATAATAGGTGTAAAAATTCTTCTATCGAACGTCAATAAAACTCTAATTAAAACGTCAAGCAAACCCGTGATGTAAATTAGCCTATTATGCGAGAATCCGCAAGCAACTTGTTTTGGGACCACATGAGATCATATAGGAGCTATATAAATAGAGTTTTATCGTTAGACGAACGAATTAAGTAATGGTACGGGCCTAACAAATGTTTTAGAAAGTATTGCCTACTGACACCTACAATAATCATCCAAATAAAACGTGCCCGATATCGAAGAAGACTTGACGGCGTACTACATGCACCATATTCGTAATTACGTGGGCACCCACCTACTGTACAACCCACTGGCGTATTTTTCATTGAACGTAGCCTACGTGTCACCAAACTAGATATAATAGACTAGTATTCGCTATAGACAGATAATTCGCTTTTAATTACTCACCTAATAAGTCAAGTGATGGCTTTCCAGAAAGCCGGTTAGTGCGTATCTGCTGTACGCACTCTAAACACCAAAGATAACGTACTGGCTGATGTTCTCCTTTATTGCAAAAAAAAACTACAACACAAATACTCGCGTTTTCGAATTTCGATCCGTCAAAATTCAAAATAGGAACATGCGCTCGCGTGGCGATGCGGTGCTCGTTGCGACTGAGCGTGAGCGGCGAGGCACGCGCCGGTGGGGACTTCATTCACAATCGAGTGGGGGGCGGTGCGCGGGGCTTGCCAGGCTCATTCATGCGACCACTGAGGCGTGGTGACCTGCACTTTGCTCGCTGCGACGCTATCATCCACTGCACTGGAAATCATGCACCATGCAACTCGACTTTCTGTTGTCACACCGGTTTGCAGAAAACCGAACCGAAAATTTAAAAAATACAATTGCCAACAATCGATTTAATAACAACGCTCTTTTGAAATGTGAAGGCGCAGTTGTGACATGAATACGAATGCAGAATCGGCGAAAGTCGGGTGAAATTGGAGAGTTGTATTGTTAATGTAACGGAAGTACTTACATACATAAACAATAAAACAATGGCATTGAAAAACATAATGAAATAATTAATTATTGTCAAATTATTAAGACTGTTTTCACAAAATGCAACCAAGAAATTAATTTTCTTGATTGACTCAATTTTTTTCTTATATTCACTACTTTAAGCAAGTGACTTTTTGTTTAAAAACTACTGTACTGTACTATGAGGGTAGGTATTTATTGGAGATAGGCAAGACTCTTCACTAGATGTAGAAGGATAGGAACATTATTGTACTTCCTAATAGTTGTTGCTTTAATATCGTACATCTATAAATTGGACATAACTAAATAACAGACGTCTAAAACTAAAAAAAAAAATGGCTAATCAAGGAAGCAGATGCAGCGGCTTCTGGTGAAAGGCTTTACAAAATGCTTATGTAACGGACTGGTATCGGCTGGTAGTCGCGTGCCCAACGTTGCTCTCCTCGTCTTTTGTTTCATCAAGATATTGAAAATATGACGTTTAATGCGCTTAAAATGATGTTAGCAAATATTGTATTCCGACGAGTTCTGACAAACGAAAGTTTAAATCGATAAATTGGAAGAGATCTTTTTAAACTTCTTGTCATCATTAATTTTATTTTATTTTACCATTTCGCCTGATGGCAAGTGTATCGAGATACCGTAGCATATAGACGTCAGCAGACACGAGCATTGCAAGCGCGTTGCTCGGTCTAACTTCGACCTCCACAGAACTCTGGCTACCAGACTCACAATAGAAACACAATACTACTTAAGAGCGAAATTATTTTATATATATATATATATATATATGTATGTTCGGGGATAACTTCGTCGTTTATGAACCGATTTTGATAATTCTTTTTTTGTTAGAAAGGAGATATCCCTGATGTGGTACCGTGATAAGGAAACCAGGGTCTGATGATGGGATCCCAGAGAAATCGAGGGAAACTCTCGAAAATCTGCATAACTTTTTACTGGGTGTACCGATTTTGATGATTTTTAATTTAATCGAAAGCCGATGTTTATCATGTGGGTCACATTTAAATTTCATCGAGAAATGATAACAACTTTTGGAGTAATCTTTGATAATGCGTATTTACTTGACTATTTTTTCGTCTACCTACGTGGTATCACTTGTCGATATAATTGAAGTCGTTTTTTTTTCGTTTGCCTGCAAAAACACAATTATTAATTCTTTTCTAAACGTTACTCTCGTACTTACTATTAGCAGAATCAGTAGAACTTAAAAATATCAAAATTGTGTTAAGCACATTAGGTAAATGTGGTTTAGTTACATTATTGACGTTATTTTTAGTTACTATATAACAATGTTAATGATTTAATAACTACTTGGACTTTTAATTATACTTTGAAGTCATCGTTATTTAAAAAATATCACTTACGAGATATAAAAACTTAACTGCTTTTCTGAAAACAATTAAGGTACCCTTATCCATGTAAGGTTTCATTACTCATTTTTTAAACAATTCACATAACTCGTAAAGATATTATCATTATCTACTTATAAGCATTAATATCCGTTTTATTTTAGAAGGTATTGACGGTAATCTTAAATTTAAAATCATTATTATTTACAAAAAAGCCGATGAAAAATCATTAATCTTAAATTTAAAATCATTATTATTTACTTAAAAGCCGATGAAAAACCATTAAAATCGCCAAAAAAAGGGCAAACCCCCATCTGATTCAGATCCATTTTACTGCTAATAAAATAGTGTGTCAAGTAATAAAGGCTATCAATTTGCAGTGGATCGACGCGGGAGCCGGCGCAGGCGCACAATTAAATACACGTAGGCGTAGATTGCACTTTCTTGAACTTAAAGCAATCGTTGACTCCATTAACGAATAAACATTAAGCTTTACTTATGTTATACTTTTTAAGAAGCAGATTTAATAATAAAATCTCCTTATCAATTTAAATGGTTCATTATGTTGCTTTGTTATTTTTAATCTGTCAACCCAGAATTTCTTTGATTTGGTCAAGATTTTAAATAAGATATTTATAATTTAACTGAACGATAATTATGAAACAACATAATCATCATTAATAAAATTATCTTTCGTAAGTAGGAACATGCATATGCAAGTAAATTTTTACACTCGAACAATTACAGAACATTTGCAACGTATTTTCTGTTAAATGAATAAACTTCTGTACATGCGGTTTCATTCACATCACGAAGATATTTCAAGCAAGTGAGGCGATGTTATCAGAGGAGTGGGGAGAACTTCCTGTTTTCAATTAATGCAACAAGCTCGCATAGTACTGTTACAGTCAACTTGCTTGAGGCCAAGAAACGCTATGTTCAGAAAAAACTTCCAAGCAGCACTATGGGAGTTTTTTGCGGAAATCTTTAGAATATTCTTAACAAAAAAACTTTTTATTTACTGAGCGAACATCAGACAACACTCGTGCTTTCAACTGGTTTAGATTAAATTTTAATTCCTGATATAAATTTGGAATGGTTAATTACCATTCCAGAATCTCAATAATATATTTTCCGGTATTTAAACAATTTTCATTTTTTATGAAACTTTATGTACGCAAAAAATTAATAAGTTATCAAATAATTGACACAAATATTGGTCTTACGGTGCTTTATTCACTACACATTATATACGCTTTCATCCAATTAGTATAAGTGGTATTGCTAACATTCTCATAATTTCCAATCTCTCACATTTTAATAATTAACTTTTTTTTACTATAAAGTTAGTAAGGCAAACATGCGTACCGTTCGTCTGATGGTAAATGGATACCGTAACCTATGGACGCCTGCAATACCAGGAGGTCCAAGAGCATTGCAAGCGCGTTCGGCAACGTTTCCTTGACCCTATTTCGGAGCTCTAGCTACCTTAGTCAACGTGTATGATTGTGATAACGTGTCAGCTTTAAGGAAATACTTTCCTAGTTGTGCTGCTCCAAGTTTTGAGCAAGATATTTCTTGCTGTAATGGTGCGTGTGCCGTGTCGGCGGCGCCTAAACACCGACGTTCGCGGGTTCGATTCCCGCTCGGAGTGGATATGTGTTTATATAAATATTTATTTCTAGTCTGGTTGTTAGTCCTAGTGGGTGGGAGTTCTATGGGTTGTCGGTCCCGATTGCTATCATATACACCTGATAGTAATCGTTACTCAGATATTACATTACAGGCTGAAGTGTAGCGTACCTCAATAAAACAATCTTAATATATATAAATCTCGTGTCACAATGTTTGTCCTCAATGGATTCCTAAACCACTTAACCGATTATAATAAAATTCGCACACCATGTGCAGTTCGATCCAACTTAAAAGATAGGCTATATTTTATTTTGATATATTATGTTATTATTATATTTCAGAAAAAAATAAGGTGATACGAAGTTCGCCAGGTCAGCTAGTATAATAATAAATAATTAAATAAGTTTAGTACATCATCATCATCATCATTTCAGCCTATTGCAGTCTACTGCTGGACATAGGCTTTCATAAGTTCGTGTTAAAAATGGCATGAACTCATGTGTTTTGCCCATGGTCACCACGCTGGGCAGGCGGGTTGGTGACCGCAGGGCTAGCTTTGTCGCACCGAAGACGCTGCTGTCCGTCTTCGGCCTGTGTATTTCAAAGCCAGCAGTTGGATGGTTACGCCATCGGCCGGATTTTTAAGTTCCAAGGTGGTAGTGGAACTGTGTTATCCGTTAGTCGCCTCTTACGACACCCAGTAAGTAAGTGTTACTTTTATTAGTTTTTAATTGTTTTAAAGAATTTTGTATACGCTGATGTAAAAGTTAGAAGTTCTTATGTAATTATTTTTTAAATATATATCTTTTGACATTTTTTAAAATATCTTCAGGACCAATATAAAATGTTAAAGTTAGAATATCAAATATTATGTAAGTTTTACTTAAGTGTTTCTATACACAAGGCTGAAAATACATATTTTTAACAATATTATAATACCATTATTTTAAAGAGATTACAACTAATTCAATCATAGAAAGGTCTCAATTCCTGTATGGAACTAGTCTAAGATATTATCAGTGATGATACAAAGCCAGCAGTTGGGTGGTTTTCCCACCGTCGGTCGGCTTTTTAAGTTCAAAGGTGGTATTGGAATTGAGAGGGAATGGAACCTAATCCAATCACACTGTTCTACTTTGAATTGACGGATATTAAAAAATGACGCGTAATTTTATATTGTGTACATGTTGTAAGGAAATCACAATGTACTTTCAATTTAAATGCCTAGAACGAAATAAATTTTTAAACAAAGCATTTAAAAAATTTAACTGTGTTCGATCGATATTCGATTACTAGACGAAACTTAGAATTAACAGTGGATGTCTTAAAAATATTGAATATGTCAAGTACAAATATGAAAAATACAAAATATCGTATGTTTTTCATGGCCATAAGCGCGAAATATTTTGAAAACAAATATAAGAATCCTGAAATTCTAGCCAAGAATCATAGCCAGAATCACGCGTGCCAGAATAACTCTTGAGACTTAAGTGAACGCTGTTGTGTCGTACGTAAAGATACAATATTATTGATTCTGACGATTTATATTCATGTTCAAGTTCACTTAAGTTATGAAAGTTAATTGATAATATGTTAAAATAGGTTTTTTATGACCAATTATATATTTTGCAACCCAATAATTCACAGACATATTTTTTGTGTACGTAAAAATACGTGAACGTGAGGTTAAATTACCGGTACTCAAATATTAAGAGAATCACTTACCTGTATAACATAACGCCACATAGTCCTTCGAAGTAGCAGTTCCTTCCGTCAGGTTCCACGACACGCGGAGTTTCGACTCCTCTATCGTCCAGAGGATCGACCCCTTCCGATCTCTTCCAACTTGAACCTCCTTTTCCCCGCTGCTCTTGATACTGGCACTATCGTTGGCACAAGCTTCCTCGTTTTCATCCCTGTCTTCGACCACACACTCACAAGTCCGGTCTGTACACACGGTACTATCGGTTCGTTCACTTTGCGCATAATTCGCGTCATGTTCCTCTGACATGACTTACCACTCAATCTAGCATCGTCGATTGCGAAGTGATAACAAAACTGAAAAGCGGGTAGGCATTGAATTTGCCGAAAACAAAACATCCATACAACTACTTAAGTATCTAATAAAGTAATGATTAAGTTAAAACGTGTAAGAGCAAATTAATGGAATTTATTTTAAGAAAAACAAGTCTTATCATGTGAGAGACAGGGGGTGGAGTGGGTAGCGACGTCGCGACGCCAGCCCGGCCGGCGCCGGTAAACCTACTGACGCCTTATGCGGTCTATACACTTGCTATCCAAGTGCAATCTGAATTATAAGCTATTTCATTGTCTTAAATATCATCCCCAACTTGTCATCAAGAATAATAATGTGAGAATTTTTTTACACAAAATATGAAAAAAAAAACAATGCAAGCAAAAACTAATAATTAGTTTGATATTTTAAGGACTAACATTTGCTTCAAAATAAAATGTAACAATAGATTTTTGTTTTTTTTTTCTCATAATTTATCACAGTCCTCATTGTTTGACGAGCAATTACATTAATTAAAATATTCCCACGGAAAAAGTGTTCAAATAAATTCTTAGTAATCAGTTTTAAATGTGTTCAAACTTTCCTGTTGTTTTTGAGCATTTACTATGTTAGTCAATTATTTTAAAATATTAGATTATAAAAATAAATAAGAGATTTATAGATATAAAATAAAATACTATAGATAGGATTCTGTGAGACTGAGCTAATCATTGTTTGTATTTATATCTAATGAGACATCGTAGTGTCTGTTACGTAGAAAATAATATTATATATAAATAATAATACAATATATGCTATTAAATATTTACTTGAATATATATATATATATTTTTTTTTTTTAATTATTTATCAAATACAATACAATTATACAAGTGAGTCAAACCTCCACAGTATTTTTTAAATATAAATTTTTACTGTTTTTATACTACCAAATTTCATTCTTGTATATTAGTTGCATATTAAGTTCTCATTAAAATATTAAATTTTCAAGAAATACTAATTAAAATTTTTATATGTGATGAGCTTCTACAGAAATTTATTGAAGCTCTTTTCTAGTAATAATAAAATAATAAAGGCTTACATTCAGAAAAAAGGCTGGTTAGTCAAAAGTAAATCTAAACAGCCTTTTCATATAGTATTAACTAAACGCAGAGCCATATGCATAGCTAAAAATAAACCTGACTTGAACTTGAGATATTAAACGATATTACTAAATCTGGTATAAGTCAATAAAGTTTTTAACTTATAATCGATAATTTTGTCGATAACCAAATAAAAACAACACCTTGCACCGATGAAAAACACCAGAAAAATGAGATAATACGTAATCATTTAGCTAACACCAAAACCATATTGTATAACCACGTACATTTCCGTAATAAATACTTTTAAATTTTCACTAATATCACTTTTATTCCATTTTCATGATCGTATTTTAAAAATCTTCATCTCCGTATTTGCTACTGCAGTCCTTGTTCCCACTGACGTCGAACAAACAGGATACGTTTTTACAACCAATCAGAAAGTACAGAAAATCTGCAGGGAGATCCGGATTGGCCGTAAATTCTCTCGGGTTACTAATTTTCCGTGGATGACAGTCAAATCTATTGAACTTGACATTATATTTTCTAACGTCAATGTCACAATAAAGTACGTTTAGGATTCAGAAAAAAAAATTATAATATGTAGTTTTGAGTTAATGCAATTGTAAGGCTTATTCTTGTATTTTGTTTATGTTTTATATTCAAAGATTTAGAATGCCTATATTTTTTTATTTCGTCCTCATTTAACTATATTACTTAAGTCTAAAAATGTTTTGAAACAGTTTAAGAACTGAAATATCTAATAGATTGTTCGTTTGACAATTTAGGTTTGACTTATCCTTAGTACAGAAAATTGAAATTTAAAAATTGCTTAGACGCTTAACATTAACACAAACTATATCTTTTTCTTAATTTCAGCGCGTTAAGCAATCATTGAGATGACTTCCATGCCCTCAGACTCAGAATCCAATGTTAGTGGATTTATAAGATATAGTGATAAAGATTTCAAACATCTTTATACGTCCATGATTGAGGTATGTATCGTAATTATAAGAAATACAATTAAAACATTACATTTGACGTTATGTTGGTGAAAATATTAGTCCTTTTTGACTTTATTAAAAGCAATTAATCAAAATTACTTAATCAATAAATAATTTCACTCAAGGAAATTTAACAGCTTTTATGCAAGCAGTTACGATTTCGGAAGCTATTTTCGCCTTTCTAATGTTTATTTAGCCTTTTCCCCATTATTTTCAGAATATGGAGATTATCAACCAGGATTTATTACAAGTTGAAAAGAATATGAAGAACATTGTACAGCAGTCGGGTCCATTAGAAAGTCAACTGTCCGCATTGCTCCAAACCCTGCCCAAACAGAACCTGAACATGCCTATGGAGACTGAGTAAAAAAATTAATTTATAGAATGTGAACATTTAGACCTCTCTTTTGTTACAAGACCTTCAAAAATATATTTCAAGTAATTATGTTCGTATATTTTAGATTTTTTAAATATACCAATCAACTGTTATTGTTAACTCATTATTTGTGATTTTTTTATTATATTGTAATGTAAGAAGTTTAGTTTTGTAAGTAAACAATATCATTAGGTTTCTTTTATTGAAGCTATTATATATTATATTAGGCTATTGTGTAAGTTAATATTATTATTTAAATATTACAAAATGCAATAAAGTTGATTTCTTCTGACTATGTGTCTGATTTACTTTATTTTTTTATATACTTATTACATAGGTGTTGACATCTCTATGGTAAGTAATATGTCATGAATTAAAAAATAATCATGCCATAAATGAAAAGTCAATAACATTATTAGGTATTTTTGTTCCAGTAAAGAGAACATTATTTATAATGTAAGAAGAAATCTAAAAATTATATTTGTTGTTATTGCTATATTTTGTAAAAACAAATGGCTACTATTAGTACAAGAGCCAAGTCCCCAACTCGCACTGAAGCCATAGCTATGGCTCTTAAACCAGGACCTATTTACAACACTGGAGTGCTTTTAGGTAAATTACTAATGTACAATACTACTACATGTTACAATAAAATAGCATAAGTATATATTGTATGATGTAATAAATATAGTTTTAAGAAAAATAAACTGATTTGATAATAATAATTTATGATAAATGTTAAAGCACAAAAAATAGAATTTAAATTTGGTACTAAAAAAATTTCGTCTTCTTTATTATTGTGCAAAGAATTATGTGATGTTTTTGATATTTCTCAGGGAATTGGGTAGAAGATAGGATAGAGTGTCCCAGAGGAGGAACACTTTATTTTCCACCTACAGAAGAAATCGATTACGATAAGTTAAAACCTGAATCAAGACAACCTGATTTTCGATTCAACAAATTAAATAGTTTACAGGTATTTAGGTTTAATTAAAACTTTTGGTTATAATTTACTGTGAGAAATGAGGTATTAATTTGAAATCAGGTCTACAGTAGTTTCTGTTACTAGCGACCCGCCTCGTATTCGCACTGGTGAAATGCTGATACTAAATATATGTACTGTAGAGTACAGAATGCCTATACAACGTTCACAGCTTTTTTTGTCATTAGAAAATACAAACATGTTATCTTTCGATGTTACTCTTGAATTGATAAATTGTAGTTTTAGTCTAATCCTATCAAACCTAATGTACTTACTATAACTGCGCTTTAAAAATTAACCTTAATACTGACTAAAGTACGAACACACAATTTAGAAAAAATTGTCGCGCGACCCTCCCTCCGGTACCGCCGTAACCGTTATCTGTCTGCATTTTAAATCTGTAATATCTTCGAAAATATTCATTTACATTACATGATTTAAAGGGCCATACTGATCTATAGTAAACGCACAATTTATTAATGGTACTTAATTGGATAAAGATTAATGTTGTATTGCTTAGTCGCTTCGTAAAAAAGCCATTATTTCTCGTAAAAAGTAAAGGATAAAAAATGGTTATTGTGGGTTATCTAAGAGATAGAGATACTTATATAGACGGACTTTTTTGTAGACCTTTTTAAGATGTACAATACCTACTTTAGTATATTATTATGACATATCTCGTAGGGTTCAGCCAGCATTTGCAATGTAAACGCAAAAAAATGTGTATATTTACGACATCACATTAGAAACCTCTATATATAAACCTTCCTCTTGAATCACTCTATCTATTAAAAACCCGCATCAAAATCCGTTTCGTAGCTTTAAAGATTTAAGCATAAATAGGGACAGACAGACAGCGTGAAGCGACTATGTTTTATACTATGTAATGTTACACAATATCGTTTAAGACGTACATCAAATATGTACCAGGTTTAAAATTATACTTTTTAGGGATATTTGAAAAACTTTACGCAATTATACCGCTTATTTTTTGCTTGTTGAAATTAAGTTCTGACAGACAGACAATTTTATTTGTTATCAATTATTTGGCTTTATTAGGAGCCTTAGAAATCGTTTTTAATTATTTTTTTAGATACCTACAGTCCTACACTAATTTTTGTTGTACATATAGATAGAGTAAAATCTTGTTTCCGTTAATTTTTAAGCATTTTAGCTAGATACGCGACTCGAAACGTAGGTATTTCGTATTTATTTTGTGATAACAAAAAAATTGGCCCAGTCTCAAGGAAATTTCGTTACGGACTAAAGTACAATCTTAAAAATATCTCTTGAACTTGTTATTTTGTGTTGGTGTTTTCAAAAATTATATACTCACTAGAATAAAACGTAACGGTAAAAAAAAAATACCTATATATAAAAAAACTCTAGTTTGATAACTGATTGTAGAGCTGTTTAAGCAATGCATAAGGTTCAAGGTGACTTAATTGTCGTACTCTGCCTGTTACCTTAGCTTATGCTTGGCTTCTATAGGTACATTGCAGCATGACGTTATATAGCCTATACTGGTCTTACATAAACATGCCTTTCAACAGAATAACAGTCTACATACACAAATATCAAGAATTGTTAGGGTAGTCAAACAAACTCGTTTTATTAATATATTTTTAAATGATTTTTTGTATTTTTCCTTGGGTTTATTCTTGTTTGTACACAGGGTAATGTGCACTCAATAATCAAACATGATAGTCACGAAACTTGCGGAAATTTTGCGACTACAACAGACTTGGTGTATAATGTTCTACCAAAACCGCTTTGTGGACCTATCATGCGTTATTACAAAAGAAGTGCGCACCAATTTTATCCTCAACCGGATCTTACGAAGTGTTTTGTATGTATTTACAATAGAGAAATATTTTCATGGCCTATTCCAAATGTATATACAGGTGTGTGGTTACGGCAGTAAAGAATATAGCCACCCGTGTGTCTCTTCCCGTGGGTGCCCTAAGAGGTGACTAACAGATAACACAGTTCCAATACCACCTTGAAACTTGATAAGCCGACCGTTGGCAGGATAACCAACCAACTGCTGGCTTTGAAATACACAGGCCAAAGACGGGCAGCAGCGTATTCGGTGCGACAAAGCCAGCCCTGCGGTCACCAACCCGCCTGCTCAGCGTGGTGACTTGGGCAAAACACACGAGTTCACGCCATTTTTGGCGCGAACTTGTGGTTGCCTATGTCTCGGACTATGAGTGGACTACGATAGGCTGAAGTGATAATGATATTAATGATGATGACGATACCAAATGTAGAAAAATATAGCTAGCTATTGTAAAATGTCTTATTTTGAAGAATGATCACACTTTTTAAACGAATTAAAAAAGGAAGTTCTCAATTCGATTGTATTTTTTGTAGATTACCTAACTTTTTTTTTGGAGTTTCTAAATTTTGATATTTTTTTAATTCCAAAGCTTGTGCTTTTCGTGCAGTCCCGTTTGAATATGATCCAGATCTGGAGAATTCTTTTTGAGTTATCCCCGATTATTGTGCATTGCAGCTACTGTACTTGTCGATATAAATTGAAGTCGTTTTACCGTCGCGATTACTGTAGCTTATAGACGTATGCAATACCAGAGGCATTGCAAGCGCGTTGCCGACCCTATCCTTAACCCCCCTCCAGAAGCTTTGGTCATCTTACTCACCAACAGGAACACAACACTGCTTATTTACCTGTGATCTAACGTAAGGTCGAGGTACTACCCCAGTCGGACTGCTCCATAATTTGAGTAGGAAATTTCCTGCTGTGCCCTACCTCAGTTAATTGCTTGCGAGCAACCGTAATTATGATAAATAAATTCAAATTTTTGAAATAAAATGACCAGGGTAATGTAACCGAATGGGGCTTGAAAAAAGGGCTTGAGCACGAGTGGGCCTGTACCGATGTCTCGGATTATTCATCAACCCTTTACGAAGACACCTACGTACCTCCCATGCCTCATCAGTACTTACAACATTGTGAGAGAAAGGCTCGAAATTCGTAAGTTATATATTTGTTGTTTTTTACAGTTGGAGCATTTATAGGAATTATTATTCCTTAATCATTTAAAAGGCAGAATAACATTGGGTTTGACCATATAAATTACTAGCTGTGCACCACAGTTCCACCTGCATTCATTGGAGAAAAACGTAATAAAAGAATATATAGCCTATGCCGACATATGGATTATCCAACTCAAAAATAATTTTTCAATTCGAATCAGTACTTCATGAGATTAGTGTGTTCAATAAAACGAACTTACAGCTTTATAATACTAGTATAGTAAATTATTATTAGACTAATTTTACTGATATAATTTTTAAATCGTCAATTTAGTATTTGTATTCAAGGCTTATTACATTCTTGGCCTTTGACGGCGTTTCTTTCCATAAATCGTAAAAATAAATGAGTATATCTTTGTGTTAAGATGTCTGGGTGTTATGACGAGTTATAATATAAAACAAATAATTATAGTTATATATATATATTTTATTTCAGGAGCTTCACAAAAAGTTTTCTCTATAAGATGACAAAATCAAAACAATGATAACATCAAGAATCATTTTTTCACTTTTTGCAAAAATTACTAGTCTTTTAATATCACATTTTGTTCGAGATAGGACAGTGACGTCCATATAAAAATCGTAACAATACAATAATTCTTAATGCTTTCATATCGCCGTCACCTGGCACCAACACGAGATCAGCAAATGCACTTACAACTAAATTCACTCATTCATCTTTACAACTAATAACCACTTAAAAACTAATGTATGTGATATAACTTAACAAGATTTCTTAACATAATGGCAGTTTATGAAATTTTAGTAAAAACGATCGAAGAATAAAAAGAAAACGAAAAAAATCGTTAGTCAATGTACGAGCTACGTCAATCTGACTAGCAGATTGAGCATTAGCGAGACGTGAAGGAATTGTCTTGAGGCAATTTGATCAGTCTGGACCCACCTGGGGCTTTGAACATACTGTTTGGAATATACTGCTGCTGGGCAAAGACATTCTGAGACACAAAAGTCTGCTGAGCAAATCTGGGTTGAGGTATTTGAACATGACTGTTGTACTGCATTTGAGGAAATACTGGAGTACTTACTGGCGTAAAACTTGGTGGATGATGGGAGCTGAAACCGTTCATTCTACAGTTTTGGAAACGATCAAGTATTGTAGACTTTTCCGGTTCTCTACAAACTGACTCTTCTCGAGATGGAGGTTGTGAGAAAATGTTTCGCTGGTTAATGCTCGAGGTTTGGGATTCAAACCCCGAACTCTGACTAGACGAGCGACTACCATTCACATTAAATATCTGCCGTTCACCTTCTGTACCCCAGTATCCACCTGCCACCCATGAAGTACCATGACCTAGTTTACTTGGAGATATAAGGGGTCGAGCTCTATTCAAAGGAGTCGGAGCTATGAAACTAGGTGATGCAGTGAATTTACGTAAGGCAAATACTGGATTCATTTTAGAACTCTTCTTTTTAGGGCTACTTATGCACAAGGAACTTATACTTTCATCTAAATCGGAGTCTGATTCATCCTTAAGGTTCTTTTGGTACTTATTGAATGAAGGTTTTCTGAAAACAGAATCAGATAGTGGATTCGGACTGCTACTCATCACGGAATTGACACAAAATGTTGAATTCAATTTTGGTTTACTCCAAATACTGTCATTTCTTGGTGTGAATGATCTCCCGTTGATTAGACTGTTGTTCAATGGGCTGGTTGTGTCATTGGAAGATTCTGAGAAGTTATTTAAGCCAAATTTACAAAGAGACACATCATCGTCTGTATCCAAAGATATATTATCTTCATCGTCAATCATTTTTTTTGGTGTTCTATTTGCTAAATTTTTCAGTTTCTTTGGTGTGATATTTTTTCTTGTAATTGTTTTAACAGTCTTATTGTTCATGCTTCTATAAACAAGAGACACTGCCAATACACTCGATAGCTGAAACATGTAATTCAACAATTAATTACCTTTTAAACTTTAATAATATATTTTAGATTCCTCAATACTATATATAACACATTTTATATATAATATAACACATTTTACTTACTTTAATTAAGCTCATTATGATCGGATCTGTACTCAAATATACATGTCCTATTGAAGTCACAACAAATATAGACCACAACAGATCAATAAAAATGCTATATTCTGTCTTGTTAATATTCCAAAAATGTCCTATAATCTGTATAAAACATACAAAGCTCCCTAAAGCTTTCTGCGTCAAATCATTTAGTACAGAGTTAAAGCTTGTAAATATGTCTATATCTATAGAATTATTTAATTTAATAAATTGATTCTCTAATGACGGGAATGTGAGTAGTGTCTTCATTTTAACTATAGATATAATTCTGTCTATCAGACTGTAAAATATAATTTTTACGTTATTAACTGTACTAGCTAAATTCTTATGTTTCGAAGCGTTTTCATGGCATTCAATCGCTACTAAGACTATAAGTATTGCTGCTATCAATCTAGACGTAGTATTAATAGTTGTTTTAATTAATTGATTTCGTTTTTCTGTTCTGCTTTTATTTTTCTCTGGTGTCCTCATTTCCAATAGCTTAGAACCCAATAAGGTTTCTTTCTCCTTATGTAATTTCATTTGCAGGACTTTTTTGCATGGGCTACATAGCTTGTAGGCTTTATCTAGTTGATTTCTGTAATAATAAAATAAAATTTTTTGCATCACCATTCTCATCTACATGGCAACAAATAATTATCAAATTGTTAATTATGTTTGTCTTAAGAGTGTAAAATGAAATGTTTGTACAAACGAGATGAAATCGTAATGAGATAGATAACAGAAATAATTTACATACACTCATTTGTCAGTGAATGAAAAAAAAAGATGTTTACCTGTAAATATCAATTTCTTCATCATATCTATTTTCATTCAGAGGAACAAAGTTTGCAAGTTGTGTCACCTTGAGCTGTTGGTTAATATTACACATTTTGCAGAGGCCATTTTTAGGCGGGCTTCTTTTGAACGATTTCGGACTTTTGGAAACATATTCACTTGAAGGACTCAAAACTTTATTATAGCCACCGTCCTATAATATACGTAATGAAATTATTAAACGCCGCTGAAAATAAGTTAACCTTGACATTCGTATTTCTTTATAAAAAAGGTGTACCTTTGTAAAGCCATTGTACTGATCGCACTTTGGACATGTCCAACTATTCCTTAGGTTGAACTTCACCCAAGCATTTGTATTGCAGAACCAACAATTCACTCTCCAAGGCAGCGTTGACCTGATTCGAGAAATATTAGTATTATAAGTTTTTTTATCAGGCGGGAAAGTATTATAACCTAATAGGACTTACCGCAAATTATATAGAAGTTTTAACAGTAATAATGTACACAGAATTGCAGGTATTGTAATCAGTGCGTATTCCATTACATAAGGAAATTTCATTTTTGGTCAAGTTTTGTTATATATTTTATAAAATCATATCTTTACTTCTTAACCTAAAAATACACGACACCCACCCACCATCACTACAACACAACAGATAAACAATATAACAATATTCTTGTAAGAATTGCTTACAAAAAACGATTAAAAACAATTTACATTCTTTGGTATTATTTATTATTATTTCTAAATTGAATACTATGAAATAAAATATTTAAATAATCAAATGAATATTTTTTTTTATAAGATATTTTTCTGTCTACTTTATTAGTCAGTTAGTCACTGTTTCTCAATTTCTCACTCTATGCTCCATGATTTCTCACGATAATGCAAATCAAGACTACTAGGTACTACGTCAAAGTCAAAAACACATGTACCGTACAGTATACGCTATTCCTGTGATTTTGCCTGTGATTCTATCACTAATAAGTTTGTCTAAAAGTTCAAAAATATTTTGTTCTACAAAAAATTATACATATATTGTGATTTGTGAACAATAATAAAAAACTTTTTAAAACGTTTTTAATTTTGTTTAATAATTAATAAACATTAAAATGAGTTCAGACTCTTATTCTGTCCCCTTTTTATGCAATTTTGATGGTCAATTAAATGACACAGGTAATGTTTGGTTCCATTCAAATACCTTATTAAAACACAAATCCGTAACTGTTTTATTAACTCAATAAAATCCATTTTAGACTCTGTAATTGTAAAGAATTTGTGGTCTGGCTATTGGTTATTAGAAGATGTAAATTTATCCAAGCAAATCATAACTGAGGGAGTGGAAGCAGACACTATTACAAATAGGCTTAAGGATGGTGGCCACGACAACAAAATGTCTGAGAAAATGTTGCAAATGGCAATTAGTTCACTCTTAACATTTTGTGAAAGAAATTGGAATCCTCATCCAGATGAATTTAACTTAGAGAAACATCTTGGCATTGAATGGCCTAAGAGTTTAGATGTATCTACTCTACTACAAAGGGACTCAGAACCTATGTACGCTAACATTTTGTACCCAGAGCTTTTATATTTGTCTTCTCAAATTTTTTCTGCACTCTCCTCTTTTGAGCCAAGTTTAGTAAGTATTTATTATTATTAAAATTTACTATCTGCTTAAAATATAGATATTAATATCTAAAATACAATAATTAAAATCTTTGATTTTATAATTATACAACACTAGCTTCTGGCCGCGACTTCGTCCGCATGAAATAGTTACTTTTAGCTAATACTAACTTTAATAATTTGCGAAACTTTAACATTTTACGTAGCGCACGCAGCGAAAGCTCTCAAAACAAAAAAAAAATGCCGATATTGAAACATTGGTCATTGGTGCTCCACTCCTATTGGTCTTAGCGAGATGATATATAGCCTATAGCCTTCTTGAATTATCTAATCTCTTCCTCTCTTATCTAACACTGAAAAAAAATTATAAATCGGACCAGTAGTTCCTGAGATTAGCGTGTTCAAACAGTCAAACAAACAAACTCTTCAGCTTTATAATATTAGTATAGATTAAATAACAGTTTCATTAGCAATCACAGTTTTAAAGTTTATCTCCGGTTATATTTTTATGTTTATAAAATATAAGCTTTTTATATTAATTAGTATTTTCAAATATTTTCAGGTAAATCTGTGGTGGCATTTTCGAAGTAAAGTTACACACCAAAGAACTTTGGAAGATACAAGCGCCACTCTTTTTAATGAACTTGAACTTATAATAGCTAAGTTATACAATGAATCACAAACATTGGACGACAATAGGCTGAAAATCCTACTGTATTGTGAAATAGCTCAAGCTTACTTATTATATGGTAGAGTTCAAAAAGTTGATGAATATTTGATAAAAGCTAGAGAATTGGCTGGACTGAAATTAGAATTGACTGGTAAGATTTATCATAATTTTATATTAAAAACAAATGAGTAGGAAGATAGAGAAAGGTTAAATAAAAAAAAACTTCATTGCAGGTATTTAAATGATAATTAATAAAAACATTAAATATTAAATTAGTCTTCTTACTATTAGCAAGGTGTACTAGAAATAGTTTTTAAAATTAATTAAATTACTACACTTTAGTAGTGCAAGTAATGATACATAAACCTACATACAATGCAAATTTGAAATGCAACATAATATTATAGTACATTTAATACCTTGTAATGTAATTTTAGACTAATTTAATTTATAATAAATTGTTATTTTAGGTGTTCTAGGCAAGCGCACAAAGTTCCAACAAGAAGCATTAGCACAATTAGCATTATCTAGTGAGCTGGACGAAAACTTTGAACGTCCTTCTGCCGAACAGAGCCATGGTGGGTCAGACCTCCCACAGGATATAGAGCTACAAGATGACCTCAGGTTAAGCAAGATTCAGTTCAATGAGAATATAATGCAAGCTGAGCTGCCTAGCTTAGAACAAACTCTTTGTTTGTTGACTGTGTAAGTAGATAATTTTTAAATCTAATTATTTAATTTCCTATAGATATATTTATTAATATAAAGGAACCCTCTTTGTATTTTAACAATTGAGAAAAATCTATAGTTTATAAAAAATAAAAATGTTATGTAGAGTGAGAGTGAAAAAGAAGTAGTAATAGGTCAATTCAGGTGGATCCATGTTCATCTGAAAACGGGTTATGTTGCATAAATTCCCAGTTTAGTTGTATTGTTAAAATAATACAATTAATTCTATTTTCAACAGACTTCAGAAAAGGAGAAGGTTAATAATATATAATAAATTCTATTTTTAACAGACTTCAAAAAACGAAGAGGTTTATCTTTTAACTTATTACTGTGTGGACCGATTTTGATGTTTCTTTTTTTAGTAGAAAGATGTCAAATGTGATGCCATAATTTTAGTCGAAACTCTGACAAGCACTTTTTGAGCTATCTCTAATAATGCACATTTATTCGACTATTATTTCGTTTACCTATGTTGTACTACTGGTCCATGTAATTTTTTCAAGCAAACACACTTACACACACACACACACACACTTCAGCCTAACGCAGTCCACTGCTGGACATAAGCCTCCACAAGCTCACGCCAGTAAGGGCGCGAACTCATGAGTTTTGCCCATAGTCATCACACTGGGCAGGCGGGTTTGTGATCGACAACATAATCCAAGCAAACATAATTATGTAATGGGAATGCTTTGTACGAAAATGTTAATCAAACAAAGAATTCCGTACCAAAATGTAAAATAAAAATCCTTATAATGATTTCAGTCAATATCTACAGAAATCCCAACCGAAGGATGATCTAATGAATGAAGAGTTACAACCATATATTGATGCTGTGTTATCTCAGAAGAAAGGGCCGTGGTCGACCAGAGTAGCCGCTTTGTTGATACGATGCAAACTAGAGGCTAGTCACAAGAGAACTGTTGAAAGGGCCATGTTGCAATGTGAGACAATTGTCAATGATAAGTCTGGAGTCACTAATACAAGCAGGTAATTGCAAATTGCTTATTAGATTAAATTAATGATATTATTAATGAATAGTATTTTAATAAGCCATCAACTATAGGTCTATTAAAAATATTAATTTTGTCCAAAATTGTAACAATAATACCATTTTTAATCTTTCATCAATTTCCATAAACATTATGCCTTTAAAAAAAATGCCAATTTACAATTTTACAAAAAAAAAAAAAAAAGAAATAGTACCTCCTAACTAATAAAAACTGTACCTTAGAAGAATGTATTTAAATGTTGACAAATTATTTCAAACCAAAAAATCTTTTGACAGATTGTCATACCTATGGGCGACTGGTTTGTCCCCATCATGGACATGGAGACAGCAACTTGCAGACTTATATTTGAGTTTAGGTCTCGTGAAGGCCGCTCTAAATGAGTATCAAGCTCTGCAATTATGGGAGGATGTTATTGTGTGCTACACTTTATTGCAACTAAGGCATAAGGTATATTTTTTACTTCCTTGTTAATAAAGCTAAGATGGGAGAAAAATTATCTTTTTATATATTTGATATTATAATCTTTATAAAAAGATGAAAATAAACTCAGATTATTTCTAATGAATTAGGAAGCATTTACTAAAGTCTTATGTGTATATACCTATATACTACTTAATATAGACTTAGTAAACATTTTAAAATGACTTGCAGATTAAGTTATTTCAAAAACATCTTTAAAAGAATTTTGTGACTAACTTACTGAATCTCATATTCATTTTAAGTTGAGTCAGTATATTACAGAGGCTTTGGCCTAATTTTGTATCATAGTTCTTAAAAAAAAAAAAATTTTGGAATGGATTTTTATTTAGACTAATAAACATTTATTTATTTAATAATTAAAAAATGTTGTTTAAATAATCCGTTATTGTTTTTGCTCTTTTAATAAATTGTTAATAATTGGACTACTTTTATGTATTTGTTATGGCTGTTTAAGTTATTGTAATATTTTGCACTATAATAGGCTGCTGAAGTGATTCAACAACAGATCAACATCAAACCAACAGTGAAACTATACTGCCTCCTCGGAGATGCTACAGGTAATACGGCTTTCAAACTATTGGTATAAAATTTAAAACGAAAGAAAGTTATATGTATCTTACATAAAACTTTATGAATTCTAGTATTTGAAATAAAATTTATATTTAGTAAGCCAATCAATTTGGACATGTTAGGTTAGTGTCAAGGAGACATCTGGCATGAATATAAATAAATATATTATTATTATATTTTAACAAATTATTGATTTCTCAACAGATGATGTAACTTGTTACGCCAAGGCTTGGGAGTTTTCGAACTGTAAAAGTAGCAGAGCTCAAAGACACTGGGGCAACTATCTCTTTGATCACAAGAAATATGATGAGTGCATTCCACATTTTGAAAAATCAGTAGAAATTAATTCTATTCAAGAAAGTGTCTGGCTGAGATTGGGGTAAGGTTTCTTTTAATTAAATTTCGGATAGGAGTACCCATTTTAGGACTAATTACATAAAATTAAAAACTCAATTAATTAATAAATTTCAATTTATTACAATGTCACAGATTAAACATACATAAGGATTAAACATACAAGAGGAAACTCTTAGATGTGTATGTGAGTTAATGAAGTTATTACGGTCCCTGCTTTTCTGTCATTCATTCTTAGTATTTTACCCACTTGCCTGTCTCCCTTATGATATAGGATGTGTCAATTTTAATAATTTTGTCAGTCAGTCAGCTCAGCCTGTTGCAGTCCACTGCTGGACATAGGCCTCCCCAAGTTCGCGCCAGACATCCCGATTTTCCGCAATCCTCATCCAGCCTAACAAAAATAATAATGTTGTATACAATCAAAATTAAATATATGTTTAATACATATATATGGTTACTTTTTTCCAGCTTTGCAGCATTGGAAACAGAAAAATGGGAGTTGTCAGCTAAAGCATACCGAATGTATACATATTTACATCCAAACACATTTGAGGCCTGGAACAATTTAGCGAAAGTTTATGTGAAACAAGGCGATAAAAATCGTGCGTATAGAGCGCTAATGGAAGCTCTGAGATTTAATTACGATAATTGGAAGGTACGATTAAATTAATATTTTTTGTTTAAAAATGATTTATCAACAAAAACGTAGGTACATATAACACAATTACAATTAATTGCTTACTTAATTAAAATTTCAAAAAAAAATACATTTTTTTAAGCAAGTAATCTGTGAAAATAAATTGTTTACCATTATGAAAATTCATACTTATTTTGTTCTCAAATTATGGAATAAAAAAAAACAAACCCAGCAGCAACCTAGATTAAATTTTGAAAGTTTACGTGCTTTTAAAGTTTAGCATTTTGAATGAAACACAACTCTTGCAATTATATTATTTGTACAGAAAACTTCAAATTCGTTTAATTTTTATTTTTATTTATAGCTTTGGGAAAATGTAATACTAGTAAGTATAGACACAGGTCATTTTGAGGACGTCATGAGAGGTGTTCACAGGCTACTTGATATCAAGAATAAGTTTGACGATGTCGAAGTACTGTCGTTGTTTGCGAAAGCGATCGTTCAAGACAGCAAGGACGCTGATGGGAACAGTACTGCCAGGTATAAAAATATAAAATATTATATAATTATAATTTTTAGTAGCATTTTCGTATGTTCTGATTCGGTGGTGGTGGATTTATTTATCGTTTCTTAAACGACTGTTAAGCTTCCGAATAACCATTCAACCAGTAAGATCCCACTGCTGGGCATAGGCCTCTTTCTATATGTCTCGGTTTGGAGTTTTATCTACCACGCTGCTCTGTTATGAGTAACGATCGCTATCAAGTGTACATGATAACAACCGGGACCGATAATGGCTTTAGCTATTAAGTGCCTTCGGAGGCACGGTGGGAAGACCTACAAGGACTGACATCCAAACTGGGATCCAGCGGGTACATCGTTCCATAGCTTAATTGGCTAGAGCGCCGACACGGTCAGTCGGAGACGCAGGTTCAATCCCCGCTGGAGCGGTCAATTTTTGATATGTTATTCAAAAGTATCAAAACTGGGAACTAATATTAGTACTAATAGAAATATCCATCCCGAGCGGTAATTGAACCCGCAAACTGCCAGTCTTTACGAGCTTACACGGCATACCTAAGTACACACGTAGATATTCCGAACAGAAGCTTACAAATACCTATGTGATATTTGATGTAGAAAACGTAAAGAATTGCATTAATTATTATTCTACGGGAACTACCGCGATTAGTCACCCGTGACCATGGAGCCTGTTTTTAAATGATACTCGCATTAAGTTCCATAGAATCAAAAGTGGTCATAGTGACTGTAAAGTTTAAAAATTTAATTTTTCCTGTTATCAATATTTGAAGGAAGTCATTTCTTCCATAAAATACATCAAAAGTTAAGGGGGGTCCAAAAATCGTCAAATTCATGTGACGTAATTTACGGATGGCCCTTAAGATGTAGAGTACTGTCAATATTGTAGAGAATAGAGCTCAGTGTAGTAATAATTAGAATATTTTGCCACCGAAACAAATTTTTTTTAACATGTTTATTATTCATATATTGCATCATGTTGTGAATAAATTTTAGTGATATGCAATTTGTGTCCTTTTGAAATCGTTTCGTTTATTATTTTACTATAATTATTATATTATGTACAATATAATATTTAATTTTGAAAACGTGCAATTTTTTACATTAATGAATTGGTGCAGGTTAAGAAAACGTGCTGTAGAAATGTTTGGAAGAATTACAGCAGTTCATCAGAACAAGCCAGAAATATGGCAACTGTACTCAGATATAAGTCCAACATACTTGTTGAAAGGGCAAAGATTATTGAAAGCTTATAAAGGATTCACACAGGTAAAAACTTGCAATCCTAATTAAAAAGGAAAACTAATTAGTTTTTTTTTGTCATATATGTATGTATTTGTTTTAATAACTTTTTTTTTCCAGAGTGGCAACTGGTCTAACAATCCAGAAACATGTTTAAAAGTGATGGAACTAACAGAACTTCTATTAGACTACAGTTTAAAAGCTAGGCAGGAAGCAGAAGATAAAGATATTCTTCAAGCCAATCAACAATTATCATCAGCTCGCTTGACTGGGCAGGCCGTTATAAGAGCAGTAGAGAAACAAGATTGGCCTGAAACCCAACAATTACTTAAAGTTTTGAAAGAATTATTCAATAATGTTACAGAATATATGAAATCTGTTATGTAATACTAGTTTTATTTTTTAATTGAAATAAATACATTTATAATTTATTAAATGAATATAAATTAGGAAACAATATATTTTTTGCATTTTCATTTTCATTGTCATATCTTTAAAATAAATGAACAAGAAAATTAAATGAAAAAATTATAATACATTTTCTGCTGAACATTTAGTTTCATTTAAATTTGCCAAAGCGAAGTATTGTCCTCACAGCGACCAACCAAGTTCTTAAAATAAATGAACAAGAAAATTAAATGAATAAATTATAATGCATTTACTACTGAACATTTAAAGATTCATTTAAATTTGCCAGAGCAAAGTATTGTCCTCATAGAAGCCAACCAACAAGTTCTATTCACCTACCTAATATTTCTACGTTTTTTTACAAGTCTACCGGGAAGGTTAAAAAAATGGTGTAAATAACAGAATAATTAATTATCTTTTTCTTGTAGTTCATTATTTGTAACTAGCAACTCTTCTGCATGGCATTTCGTTTTTCATTGTCTTGATAAGCTAATAATTACAAATTATGAAATGTGTAATTATAGTTATAATCTAATAAAGTAAAAAATTAAAACAATAAAATCGAATATCTAATTGTTACGCTGATTTAATAATTTTCCTTTAACAATATTTTGAAATATCAAATGTAGTAACAACAGAACGGGTTATGACGTTTAATGTCACTGAAACTGGGAGTATGTGAATTGTGAATAAAAAGTCGTCAATAATAAATTAAATTATAATGAAAAGTCTATTGTAAACGTATAATTATCGTTCGACAATGGCGACCGCGAACGAGGAAGAAGTTCTAGAAGGTTTCCTCTGTCCAATTTGTAAGGCTGATTTAAAATCGGCGAGCCAACTTACGAGTCATTTTGAAAGCCTTCATCAAGAAGAGCAGGATGTTCTGAAATCTCTAAAGGATATATTCGGTAAAGCCAAGAAAATTATACTCAACACAGACGATTCGGACTTAAAAGAAACATTCGATCGTGCCCTAAAGTTAAATACTCGAGAATACTATTATCCCCTCGAGGAGCAGACAGTAGGTGTATCTAGAAGTTCCACTGATTATTTCAAGGCTGTACGTTCATCAAGATTGGAGAGATATGCTATTGAGACTAATAAACTATTAATAAGACTGGATAAATTAGTGTGTAACATGCCCAGCGACCCCAACCATAGAAAACAATATGAACAGGAAGTGAGTAACACCTCCTTATTAATCTCTTTTAGGTTTTCGGACATAAAAATTAAATAGATCTCATATCTATTATTATTAATTTAATTTGAATGTAGTAGTATAAATTGTTAATTTTTTCAAACAATTTATTTTAATTTGAATGAATATTAAAATGTAAAATATGTACCTATATTCTATTCTATTAAATATGTTCCTATATTCTCTCTCTTATATCTTTCTAGATCTTCATTAAATATACTAATTTAAAACTGTGAAAGTTCCACTTTCTAGCTTGGTCTATTTTAATTACTTTTATTTTTACACAAAATTATTAAATAATATTCATAAAGTGAAATTAAATTATTTATGGTTATAAAAAAACATTTTCATTTACAGAAATTATTTTAAAAAATCCAAAGTTTGCTAACTATTGAATAATACTAACACTCACCAACTACAATTATATAATTTGCATACTATTTCTATGATTTATGTGTCATTATAATATTTAACTTATTTTAGTTTGTCGTTTTGAATTCTTGCGATGATTATGGGTACATTGTTCTTGTGTAATCAACCGAAAACAAAATACAAAAAATGTCCTATTTGAGTTATAAGTTGTTAATGACGGTGAAGGTTTAAAAAAATATAAACGTCCTATTTATCATTGAGGTATAGCAGAAACTTTTCTGCTGAAAATCTTAATCTACCTTATCAAATATAATATAATAATAATAATGCTTTTAAGTAGTGTTGTGTACCTGTGGTGAATAAGGTAGCCAGAGCTCCCGGAAAGGGTTAAAGATAGGGTCTGCGCACTTGCAATGCTTCTGGTGTTGCCGGTTACCGTAGGCCTACTTACCTATTGTAACTGCTTACCATCATCAGGTGAGCTGTATGCTTGTTTTAACTATAAGTACAAGAAAAATCTAAATATTGTAATTTACTTTTCAGATCGTACCATGGTTAGATGGTTCGTCAGTAAAGCTCTGCCCCAACTGCGCTAAAGCATTTAACTTGACAAGAAGGAAACATCACTGTAGATTGTGTGGCTCAATTCTCTGTCATGACTGCTCTGTATTTCTAGACTTAAACATAGCCAGTAAGTAAAAAAATATAAAATGGGTCTCATTATCGGACTTAATTTTAAGTGGCCTTTTTCCACATTATTTTAAACAAAATTCTTTTAAAGGTTTTCATAGTTAGAATTGTTGAAAAGCGGGTTAGACTAGTTTTGGAAATTACTTCTGGATTTGTAGTTACTCCTGCTGTCATTTATATCTTATCCATAGATAATAATAATATATTTAAATAAAATATTTAATGATTTTCTTCATGCTAAGCCAGAGGAGAAAAAGTTCTAATGGTGATAATTATTCTAAACTAGCTGACCCGGCGAACTTCGTATCGCCTAACACAAACTTTATCGTATGGTATTAAAGTTCAAATTGACTTTTAAGTATTATCACAAATCTTTTGTATGGGAGTATAGAAAAGTGTTGTTTTTAGACTTTTTCAGGAAAGTAAAAAAATTTTTTTTTTTTCTTAGAATTTTTCTCTCCGTAAGAACCATCCTCGTACTTCAAGGAATATTTTAAAAAAAGAATTAGCGAAATCGGTCCAACCGTTCTCGAGTTTTGCGCTTAGCAACACATTCAGCGACTCATTTTTATATTATAGATTATACTTACATAGCATTTTTAAAAAATTGTAATTGTCAGCATCAAACATTAGGAACTACAGTGTTACTCTTTATATTCCTAACATAAAAAAGGGCGAAGTCTCATATACCATAATTACTGTTTCAGAATCAATAGTTGATCCGTCCAGACCCCAAACATCTCAAGCTGAGGAAGTTAATGAGAAAAATGGCATGCGTCTATGTGAACACTGTTACAATCTAATAGAGTTGCGGAAACAAGTACAGGAGAATAGAAATGCTAAGACTATTCTAGTGACGGCCTATGATCAAATGAGAAGCTTAATGGACCAAGCAAAGCCTGCTGTGGCCATGTATGAAAAGGTAGAGTCTATATTTATACTAATAATCTTTTTTTTTCACGGCGTTTAGCAGGTAGACATGAATAATTTTGCCAATTTAATGTAGGAGCTAAAAGATTATTTGGTGAGATTGAGAATGCAATCTTACATACTAATATTATAAAACTGACGACTTTGTTTGCTTGAACACACTGATCTTAAGATCTACTGGTCCGAATTGAAATATTCTTTTTGTGTTGTATGATTGATTCACTTACCAAGGAAGGCTATAGGTTTACTTATATTTCTAAACTAATCTAATAAAAGGGGTTGTTACTCTTTTACGCAAAAATACTAAACTTGTAATGAAACATGGTACATTGAATGTAAATCCCATGGAAATCCATGGCATCTGAATTAATGCAGGTAAAACAACGAGGTGCAACTTTTGTTACTTGAATAACAAATCTTCTTTCACATTTGTAACTTTTGGAATATTCGTTTTAGATGTGCCAAAGCCTGTTCGATGGAGAAACAACGTATAATCTCTCAGATATAAACGCGATCCGTGGCCGCATCGGCAAACTTGCGGAAGGTATTGATCTACTCAGTAAACAGATTGTCGCTTTCCCTGCAGAACCGGGTACTAGACAAGCAAAACTACAGAATTCGATTAGACAAGCAGCTTCACATTATATTAAGGTAATTTTTAAATATAATAAATTTAGGGCCTGTTTATGTAATGGCCAAATCATTCACTAAAGATTGTATAAAGCTAACTGTGAAAAACGTTACTCTTTTAGGAAGAACTTTTGTCACTGCGAAAGTTACCAACAGAGGCACAGATAGAAGAAGTAAGAAGACAGCGATACGAACGTGCCCAGAGACAAATACAAAGAGAGAGAATGAGAAATGAGAGGGAGAGACGGGACGAGGGAGCGGAGCCTAGCGGCTCTTGGGTGGATAATACCTCCCAAGACGATGACAACCCGCTACTGGAACAGATGAACATAATAAGAGGTTATATTAAAGAGGCAAGGAAAGAACTGAGATTTGAGGAGGTAATTTATGATACTGTTTTCTTTGACTTCAAAAAAAAAATGAGACGAGGTTCTCAATTCAATTGTTTGTTTTATGTGTGTTACCACTGTTATAGTTCGCGTCATGTAAAAAGAACGCTGGTCTTGAAGCTGCGCAGAAGCGATTTATCGGTCTATTTGGTGGTACGGGGTAGGGGACGGGAGTGTTTATCACGTGTCGCATGCTTGCCGGTGTGCTATTGGTTGGACAGTTTGACGTCGACTCAAAATATTATCGCGCACAAAAGTTTTAAATTACAAAATTCTCCATTTACTATTTATTTCACTAAAAAACAAATATCAATTTATCATTTTAAACACATAAAAACTATTAAGATACGAATATCGAGAGTACAGATAATATTTTTGAATACGACATTTCAATAACTAAAAAATTTGTTATTGCTTTTGTTTAAAAAAAAATTGTGATTTTGTAAAGTGATAATTATTATACTTATTTAGTCCGAATTATTCGCTCTTGTATTTCTAGTATTTTTTAATGTACCTACCAATAACCATTATACGAAGCCGCGAGTGAAAGCCTAATTAAAAAATAAAACAGTAGTACTTGTGCGCGAGTATACCCATGCGCAAACGCACCACCTTCAGTTTCTTTCAGCGTTCTTTTTACATGACGCGAACTATACCTTATAACTTTTTATTTGATGTGCCAATTTTCATGATTCTTTTTTTAATCGAAAGCTTGTCATATGGTCCCATTTAAATTTGACCGAGATCTGACGAGTACTTAATAATAAATAATAATAAATACTCTTTATTGTACACCACAAAGAAACATTACAAAAAAAAGGGATACATGCAAAGAAAGATGTACAAAGGCGGTCTTATCGCTAAAAGCGAGTACTTTTTGAATTATTCCTAATAATGCGTGTTTAATTGACTGTTTTGCCTATGTTACATACTTCGTGTTACATGTCGATGCAATTGAAGTCGGTTTTTTTTTTCATTTCCGAGCAAATACTTTGTATAGATTAGTAATCATCTGTTTGAGAATAGTCGGGATGACCATTTTAATTAATTTATATTTCTAGTATTTTTTAGAAGTTTGTATTAAAACAACAGCGGTGTTTTTTGTTTCTTTGTGTAGATATTTTTACAAAAACGAAAACACTTAAGAAACTGGGTCGTCGGATTGTAAGTGGTCACCCCTGTCCTTTCCTTACATCAGCTAAATTAGGAGTACGTATTCATGCTAGTCAGTGTTTTTTTTAAAAAGCACTAAAAAGAATTAGACAGTGAGATAAAATTGATAGAATGGGTCTCTCCATTGATCCAATTTTATGATATGTTGAATTTGTATTGGAAGTTGAACCAGTTCCGTAATGACTGGAACTAAAAAGAAACATAATTAGTGTATATTTATAAAGTTTGTGCCTATGATTTGTTGGAGACACATTCTCAAACAATTAAATACAATAAATAATTCAATTTAAAATTATAAGAAACTTTTTATTACTATGACTTGTACTTTTGTTTACTATTTGCCAATTATTAACCGTATAAGTTCCAATCCCAATGTAGCTTGACAGCTTGTTAAATTGGCATATCACAAGTAACATTACAAACTGTTTTGCTTAATTGTTTTTTTTTTTTTTTTGCTAATGAGCTAAACGCTTCTCAAACATTTCTAAGTCTCATCATCAAATATATATATATATATATATATATATATATATATATATATATATTTATTGGCAATATTGTGTTAAAGTACATATTTTATTTCAGGTGGAAATATTAGAAACAAACTTGAAGGAGTTAAAGAAAGAATATCACTTGCAAAAGCTATCAAACAAGTCCTAGTCATTTCCATTACATGATTATATAGTTTAATTTATTTTATAATATATTATAAGCACATTTTGTATTTAAATTATTAATGATTATTATTTTTAAGTCTTATTATCTCTTGTAGATGCAAGAATAAATTTGAAGTTACAAATACATTTTTTTATTTTTATACATCACCCATCGTTCTGTGTTCTACTATTTCCTATTTGTAGATCGCTTCATTTACTGACCGAATTTTTCCCTAAATTTCTCTAACTTTTCCAACTGTCTCAACAGCTGTGGTCGTGTACATATAGCCCTTCTGATTGTTTCATCTAACAATTTCTTTTGGTAGAACGGAGGTATCGGCGTATCTTCCAAATGGAATGTATGTACACGTCCCAGTGTATCCCCAACAAACACGTTGTCTCCGGACGGTGAAAATTTAATATAAGTCAGGACAATTTGTCCGGGAAAAGTGTATTCTGCACAAGGCATATGTGTTTTCCTACGAAGATCCCAAATGGAAAGAACGTTACCACTAGCGGATATCAGAATAGTCGAGTTGATTGGACAAAAGGCTATATCGTATACAGCGGCGGGGCACATCATTGTCAGTATTACGTCGTCTATCCCTTCCATCCAAAGTCTAATCGCATTGTCAGCACCGCATGATGCTAATAACGTATCCATGAATGGAGAAAACTGTATGCTATAAACAGGCCCTGCGTGAGCCTGAAATACATCCATATGTTGATTTAAATAATGCGTAGAGCATTTGTGAATACAACCTTCGTCAGTACCAACTAAATATACGTGTCCGACTTTAGGATGCCACTTCATACACAGTGCTGCTGGATATCTTGTAATAGGTACGTCCTCCTTGATACAAAGCCTAGGTGCCTCTAAACCCTTCATTTTACCTTCAACAGTCGATATACGCATCAGTGGCGTACATATAAAATCATGGGTTTTCGTACTAGTAAATTTGTTAATCCTTCCATCTTGACATGTTGTTATAACGAAATTGTTGTCCCTATCGATCGAACGCCAACTAGCAGTCCATATTGGCTCAAAACAAGGATTAGTATCACGTTTACTCGTAGCGATTGTCTTTATCGAGTAAGACGTGATGTCTAAAATTAAAACATCGCCGTTCGCAAAGCCACACGCCAACCAATTTGGATTTTTTTCTGAAAAAGCCACTGACGTTAGAGGATCTTCAAAATGATATATTCTTTCAGGCTTACAGGGATTTTTCGTACACCAAATGCACAATAATCCTGTGTGGTGTTCGGCATAGGTAAATTTACCGTGAGCAGCTGCTAGGATATTTTTATTTTTAGGATTGAATGAAATACTTGTGATCGGTCTATTTTGTGTCTCATCGCACTCTAATGTCCACAGTGGTTTCATAGTATAGACATAAACTAAATCCAAAGCGCGTGGATCTATCCTGATTAGACCACGGAATTTTTTTTGAGCATTTGAATATTCCAAGGAGGCTAAAACACGTTCAGTTAAGAGAACCGCATCCAAAAATTGAGGTGTGCTTAGTATTTGTTCGATTGTTTTCTCCTTCTTTTCGTCTAATGTATCTAATGATATTTTCTTTTTGCGCAGTAAAGTCGGTGCGGCTGATTGGTACAGAACCATTTCATCGGGTTTTTCTTCCGCTTTTACTCTCGCAAGACGCATATAAGTATCGTGCATGTCCCACATTGATGCAAATGTTATAGCATTTTTCTTTTGTGGCCTTACGGATAGTGTATGTCTAGTTTGTGTAACACATTCCTTTGTTTGAGTTTCTTCTGTTACCATTTTTCTATTCTTCCCTTTGCCAACAGTTATATATTGATAAAATTCATTTTCCTCCTCCACCGCAGCACCGTCCGGTGTTCCTTTTTCATATGAAAAACTTGGTAGCTCGAACAGAAAACATGTTTCCGTTTCTTTCATAACAATTAAGATTTCTGGAGGGTAAGACATAATAGGTTGTATTTTAGGCAAATAAAAAGCTGACGGTGCTTTTTCTAAATCTTGCCGGTCGGATGTAAAGCCTTCTTCCGTGTTCGATGTGTGATCGATATATATGTCGTCAAGGGAGATCGTAGTCGCGTATACTTTCATACCCGTATCAACGGCGGATTTGGATTTTCCCTTCGTTTCTTTAGTAATTATTTCGCTACGGGCTCTCGGCTTACTTTCAAATGCAGCATGAGTAAATGTTTCTTCCATCGTAACATAATTTGGATCTACTATATTATCAGGAGTACAATCGATACCGTCCACCACTATTCTATAGATTTCTCTCTTTTCCATAAAATTGGCGGTAGCTTTACTCACTCTGGATGCTGTATCAGAGACACTTGCCTTAGAAGGTTCTGTAGTAGCATAGGAATCTTGATCTAAAGATTCGTGTGACATCTTGTATATATTACTTTATTTAATAAAAAGATAATCTTTAAGAATTAATACCTACACAAAGAAAATCGCAGAAGACGAATAATAGAAAGAACTGAAGAGAATGATGAATAGAAAATGCAATTTGCCGTTTGAATCATTTCATAATTGTCAAAAATGTTTACAATATGGTTAATGTGTGTCAAATTAATATCAATCAATCGTTTGTAAATTTAAAGAGATAAAAATAATTATTTTTATTATATATTTTTTATTTACAGCGGAACTAAATGTTTCATTTTTACTGTATAAAATATAATTATGTAATATTTTAGTTTTCTTTTTTGCATCTCCGTCTTGACCACATTTTTAAAGGAAATAATATGGGTTTTGCTCTTTTATCACGTGTGAGGTTTTTAAATTAAGCTTTTTTTTCTCTTTTTTGGTAAGTAAATAATCTCATCTTACTTACGTGAAGTAGGTAATATTAAATAAAACGTATAAAAGTACGAGAAACAAAATTAAAAAGATTTAAAAAAAAAAATTGAACATTCATTACCAATAATTTTGCTTTGCCGAAGTAAAATATGTATCTATGTGTCTACAAAATATATAATATGTCTTAGAAATTAAATATTCGTAAGGCTTTTTAGTAAGGCTGTATACATCACTTTTATATATTTTTATATATATTTTTAGTAAATATTAGGGCTTGTTTAATGAGATGATTGATTGATGATTTCCCACTCTTCCCGTTTCAATTTGGTACAGTTTAGGTTTTAGAGACGGTTAATTGTTAATAGCAAAATCATCTGATTATTAATGATAGTTCTACATTTGTTTGACGACCACTCTGGTGTAATGGTGCGTGTGCCGTGTCGGCGGCGCTTAAACACTGACGGTCGTGGGTTCGATTCTCGCTCGGAATAGACATTTGTGTTTATACAAATATTTGTTTCTGGTCTGGTTGTTAGTCCTTGTGGGTCTCGTGTGCCTCGGAGAGCACGTTAAGCTGTCGGTTCCGGTTGTTATCATGTACACCTGAAAAAGATCGTTACTTATGAGTAGGTATATCCGCCAACCCGTAGTTGAGCAGCGAAGTGGATTAAGCTCTGATTCTTCTCTCACATGTGAAAAGTGTCCTATGCCCAGCAGTGGGATATTACATATATATATACAGGGTAAAGCGTAATAGATTTGTAAGATACCAAACACTATTCCACAAGCTACTTACCTACAGTAGCGGATCAGTAATCATACTAACACCAAAGCAAGTTAATCTGTATGCCTACCCTAGGCTAACTGGTTGAACATAATTATATTATTACGCGCGCACAATATAATGCGCATGGTGATGCAGATTATAATCTATATGCGTACATATTGCAATCCTATTAAATATTGTTATATACCCACGATCAGTCACTGGTTCGATCATGTAAAACGCTTATTAGCTCATTAAAAGGCGTATTAAGTCTCCGACCGAACATATAATCAGGTATAACGTGTATCTACCGAGTGGTCTATAATAAAACAAGATAATGCGAGGTTACCGAGACGCCGTGACAGTGAGAAGTGTAGCATATCGCACACGATGTCGTTTCGCTTTGTGAAGCGTGATTCCGCCTCCAAGAGTTCAACGGTTCTTTACTTGTGAATAGATATTGTACTTTATATTTATCCTTGACAGATCCATGGTTAACTACGTAAGACTATATCTACATTGCACATTGTAAATTATATACTGTAATCAACTTTTTTCTCGTAGACTTTGTATACATTGACATAAAAAATATATGTAGCTACCTACGCCTTACTCTCTAATCTGGCTCATAATTTTAGACGATCTTCATCTTACTTTTTAGAAAAGATTTGACATGATATGATAACTCGTAAATTAGGTACATTTTAGATATTATTCTACTTATTTGGATACCTAGAATATTTTTAATTTACTTTACCATCAGAACTGCGTCACGTATAATTTAAATTTAGTCCGGACTTTTTTGTCATGAAGTTTAATGGTTGGAAGCCGTAGGAAATAATTAAACATTAAGTAATAATAAACGACGGTAATAATTTTCCTCGATCCTTAAAACAACAAGTTAGTATTTACCTATAGGTACCTAACCACCGATACCGAACATAATTCCAAATGTTTATGCAAAAAAAAAAATAACAGCCGCTAAACATGGAAACGGACCCAATATTAATTACAAGACCTTTTTCGATTCTACGACATTATCATTAGTGAGTAATTTCGCAATGAGTAATTCGCCCTTTGTCCGAGTTTAAACACCCCGTGACGGTACCGGCGCATGAGACGGAGCGTGACGTGACCGAGGTGCATTAGCAGACCGCGCGCGTGCCGGCTCACACCTGGTGTTGCCATGAAGAAGATACTTAGGAAGTTTAGCGAGAGTAAGTTTCATTTTGTAATACTGCACTTTATAGATTTAAAAACGCACAATTTTAAAAAATATTCTGTGTCAACAAAATATATAATGTCTAGATTTTTCTGTAGGTTTTTCCGTTAAAATGTTAGCTGTATTGTTTTAAATGTATTATATGCCATCCCACGCCGAGATACCTACAACTGCTGCGGTACAATAGTTGATTGCATTACTTAAATAGAGGATTAAGAAACTATACCTATAATTTAATACATATTGTGTATGTTTATTTTGAAACGAAAAGTTAATATTTTGTGTAACTATTTGGATGAGTTTCAATTAATACATAATATCTATTAATAAAGATATGCTAAAAGTTTTGAAAACTGTCTTAGAAATTCTACAATCAATAAATAAATAACTTCTCCGATATATACTTATAGCAAGTAACGCTCGCATCATATCGATCACAGAATTTATTTATACTTATTAAAACAGCAACTTAGTAATATGTAATTAAAAAGGTGATGACCATAAACAAACGCTTGCACGGAGGAATTTCAATAATTTGCAATCAGTTCACTGTTCAAATTATTCAAAGATAAATGTAATTGGATACAACAAAATATTTACAAAGCCTATTATTAACCTTTACCGATTCTGAATACTTAATACTTTAAAGGCTAAATTCTTTTTTTAACCAAAATAGTATTATTCTAAGCAACATCCGTACTATTCCGTACATTACCCTACTCTACCCCAGCTAATAATTTATGTGTGTGTGGGTCTTCCTGACAGGCCCGAGGGTCTGTCCGGGTACGGGCCTCGAGGTTGCCCTCTTTACCCGGGCTTTCATCACCGGGGCTTCGCTTCCGGGGTCACCTTATTTCGGCCCTAAAATAGAACGAGTTTTAATTACGTTTGAATATTTTGATACATTGTTTGTCTGCTGGGCAAGGTAGGGCACCTTTTTCTCTATCCAGTTTTATCATCAGTGGCGTAGCGGCACACAACGCGCAAAATCACCACGAATTTTTCAATTGACAAAAGAAAATCTTATTCTAAATCGCATTCGCGATGTAACACATATAAAAATACAGTAAATTTGAGAGCTTACCTACTTCTTCATTGAGGTTGGTTAATGAACATAATGAAAATTGTGCTTGCATTGGATGTGCTAAATTAATTTGGTAAAAAATGATTAGATGAATTAGTATGGGCGGCGTATTTTCGGCGGGCCCCGGGCGGCAAAAAACCACGCTGCGTCACTGGTGATCATCATAATTTTACTAAACTGTTTGTCTATTTAAAATAAACAGCAGCAACACTAGATACGGCGTTGAAAAAATGTTTTCTGTCGTTCTGCACTCTGTGTGATTATTGCCTTAATAATCGTTTATATAATATTTAGTTGAGTGGTATTCCTGATATAATACAGATTGTGCGTGTAATCGTCTTTTTATAACAATAAAATAAATTATCAGTTACAAATGTACTAGCTTAACAGTAAAAATTAATGTCGTTCACACAATCTACTCTACGATACTACAAAAAGCGTACTCTCTCAAAAAGTCAAACCTATTCATTCATCTTTGCGTAACTCTCCTTATTTGTCCACGAATATTACAACGTCATACATCCCAGGGTTTATCAGTCCAACGGCTAGCTCGTAATAAACGCGCGTTGAGTGTCCTGTGTCAGATGGTATCTTATAGAGGAGTTAATTTCTGCGCTTGCTCCGCGCCGCGCGCCGCCTACGTAACGTTGTATGCGCATGTGTAGAGCGATGTATCGTAATTACCATCTTCTTACAGAATGGTTGAAAATAATAAGCCTTATGTTATGACTACGTTATGGTTTATATTGGGCTCATTTAACATCAAAACGTGAATGCATCAAATTTTGATAGCTTTACTGCTAATTATATTTTACGGTTATTGGTAATTCTATATTAAAATATGGGTAACTAAACTACTAAAAAATGATAAGATCACAAATTTTATAAGCGTTTGTTGTGAATCAACTTCTTGGATTAAATTTATTGGACTGTTAATCACCTCGATAACAGAGGCCATTGCCTAGCAATGGGAAAATTACATACTGTTAAAACAATATAAGCTAGTAAAACAATTGTCTAGTTACAATTGTTTTATCTTAAAAAACACTAAATTAATTAAGATTTCGTACGCATGCGTTAACGGTACTTTAATGCTGTATAAAATATATTCGATAAAATAAAGTAGGTGAAATCGTGATCGGGAAGGCACAGCCTCAGTGGAATTTCGGAACTCCTTCAACGCGCGGGAACGCGACATGCGCAGGCGCAGGACGACTGGACACGAAGCGAGAGGTCGCGGGGTCGCCTGCGCAGACTTGCCCCGCCTCCCTAATTGCTGCGCCCCACGCAAATGATTTTTAGAGCTCCGTAAAACAAGATCAAGCCCGTAAACAGAAATGTTAAGCCAAGGATGTTCTTGATTATCAACAAATCGATACATGAAAAAGTCAAAATAAAAGTGGGGGAAAAATCATTTTCGTATTTACTAGTAAAAACTTGAAATAAAATATTTTTGGTTATATTGTTTGTAACTGGCAAGTTAAAAATTAAAAACAGTTTCCCGCCACTTTTCATATGTTTTTCTGTCCGCCAAAATGGGTGAATCCAACGAGGAATTATAATGTGTTGCTTTAAAAAAGAAAAAATGCGACTCAAGCCATAAATTGTGACATGTATGGACCTAATGTGGTGTCAGTAAGAGTAGCACAAAAATCAGGAAATACATATCAGGTCATTTTATGATTATTATTTAACCCATATTATAATATTATCTGTATCATTATAATTTAAGCGTTTTAACTAGGTAAGTAAGCTTTTATTTCATATTTATTTATTAAGTGTTTTGTTGTTGAAAAGTGTGTTAATTTTATTGTAAATAATTGGAGCATGGTAATTTTAATGTTTTCATCCAAAAGCTGTTTGGTGAATGGTTTCTAAACGTCTCTCAGTTTGGCAAAGACGTATTTAATATTAAAAAAAAAAAAAAAAAAAAAAAACTATAATCATTAGTCTTAATTTGGAACAATTAAAAAAATATATTTTCCAATTTTTTTTTGAGATGTAAGATTTCCACCTGATGATAAGCGGTTACCCTTGCGGCCTTTCTACGGCTCCAACACCAGAAGCATCACAAGCGCGTCGCAAACCCTACCCCCGGTCTTCCCCAGGAACTCTGGCTACCTTTCTTACCGCAGGAAGACAATAGTACTAGAGAGCGGTATTTCCCCAGTACTTATTGATCTAGATTATGAGACATTGTACTGTGTGGCTACGGTACTCAAGAATATAGCCACCCCCTCTCTTCCCGTGGGTGTCGTAAGAGGCGACTAAGGGATAACACAGTTCCGCTACCACCTTGGAACTTAAAAAGCCGACCGGTGGCGGGATAGCCATCCAACTGCTGGCTTTGAAATACACAGGCCGAAGACGGGTAGCAGCGTCTTCGGTGCGACAAAGCCAATACTGCGGTCACCAACCCGCCTGCGTAAACTTGTGGAGGCCTATGTCCAGCAGTGGACTGTATAGGCTGTAATGATGATGATAATGATGATGAGACATTACCTTTTGTGTCTCATATCGTAAATTACTTTCCAGTCGTGCTGGTCCCAATTGTGAGCAAGATATTTCCTACTATGCCCTACTATATTGTATAACTAGCTGTGCCCGCGACTTTGTCGGCGTGGAATTTAACAAAATGTTATTGTTTAGTTCGAGAGTTATAAAATAAAAAAAAATCTAAAATAGAAGTAGCTTAAGTGACTCCTTATTACATCAGCTATCTGCCAGTGAAAGCCCGTCAAAACCAGCCTAGCCGTTTAAGAAATTAGCCGAAACATACACATAGACAAAAAAAATGAAAAAAATATTATTTTGGTATATGTACCTTGTATACATTCATCTGCATTTAGTAAAAAGCGGTTATTTTAATATTATAAACAGACACTCCAATTTTATTTATTTGTATAGATAAAAATAATAAAAAACATGCAGAACTCATTAGGTGAAGGGCTATTCGCACATAACTGGCTCGTTACACACACTATCCAGCGCGATCACGCGCCGCCTTGACCTTAAATTTTTTCGTACAACTTTTTTTGTTAAATTTAAAAGGAATTCCGCGATAATTCCGCTTTCACGATAACATCACTACGTCGAATTGTTAATGATACCCTCGTAAACGTAAAGACGAAATAATTATAATGAATAACATTAAATACGTTCAATATCATAAAAATAATTCACAAATAACGCTGTAATTACAAAATTAAATTATTAAGTATCATTCACAAACTGTTACAAAAAACTAAGACACACGTATAAAATTATCTATTGATTTAGAATTTTTTCTCAACACCAATCATCACTCATCATCATCATTACTTCAGCCTATTGCAGTCCACTGCTGCACATAGGCCTGTACAACTTCGCACCGAAGACGCTGCTGCCCGTCTTCGGCCTGTCTATTTCAAAACCAGCAGTTGGATCCCGCCATCGGTCGGCTTTTTAAGTTCCAATGTTATCGCCTCTTACGACACCCACGGGAAGAGAGGGGGTGGCTATATTCTTTAATGCCGTAGCCACACAGCTCAAGACCAAATAAATACTTTTTTACAAATGTTATAAATTTCACTATCATTTACTAGTCTTATGTATTGTTCTAAATTTCGTTAAAATAACAATCATTTCCCTAACTGAGTTCCTTCAAATGGAATGTTCTGTAGATAAAATATAATTATCACATTCCGCGTAGAAAAAAAATCCCTAGCTAATAGCTGTAAATTTGACTTTGTTTAAATAGTCGATTATAATTTCCTTATAAATCGCTTATAATTCCGTCGTCAGTAACATTATCAAAGACAAAAGTGATCCAATCAAGGTGACTTGAATCATACTAAAACTAATAGTTACTGAACATAGAGCAACACGGAGTTGCTCTATGTTACCGAACGGTATTCGATGACGGTAATACAAGTCAAATCAATCCGTACACCAAGAGGATGGGGTTGTATATAAACCTATTTCAACAGTTAAACCAGTTGCTTTTATTTGGCCGAAAATTTTAATGAAAGTTTTATGCACAGTTGATCAAAATATTATGAAGCCACATGCACAAAAACACAAAAATAAATTTTGGAGCAAGTACTCGTCTTAACAGCAGCGTCTTAGGTGCAACAAAGCCAGCCTCGCGGTCACTATGGGCTACACACATGAATTCATGCATTTTTGGCGCGAACTTGTGGAGGCCTGTGTCCAGCAGTGGACTGTATTAGGCTGAAGTGATGGTGATGTGATGATAGTTAACTAGCGGATCCGACAGACGTTGTTCCTTTTATTATTTTATACCAAATTCGATTGCTGACATTCCGACACCAGCGCCACCTACCGGGTCCAATTGTGTTTTTAGACCATCCTAGAATTTAGGTGACAAACACGCGTAGGGAAGAATTATATATTATACTAGCTGTGCCCGCGGCTTCGCCCGCGTTGAAATTAGTGTGTCACAAAGTTTTGCCGGCAAACTTCCAGTGAAACTCTCATCAAAATCGGCTTAGCCGTTCCGTAAACCTTCCTCATGCCAATGGTGGAGCCCTCTACAATGGTAAAACCGCATGAAAATCCGTTCAGTAAATTTTGAGCGAATCGATCACATACACTTTTGGGGACTTTGTTTATAATACACTAACTGTTGCCCGCGACTACGTCCTCGTGGTTATGAAGATATGTATTACTATTAAGATGTTTAACGCAAATTATTTTTTTATTTCAGTCACTTGAAATGCTTATCAAACTGAGTAACTTTTTAAAAGGCACAATTTAGTATAATTTAATAGTTATTTTTATAAAACCATATATATTATATACCACATTTTTGGTTTTATTTTCAGGCTGTATATGTTTCATACAAAGTATCAACCCCAATTAAACCCCTTTAGCGATTGGAATATCGTAAAATCCGTTCTTAGCGGACGTCTGCTAACTATAATCTACATCCCTGCCAAACTTTATCTTTGTCCAACCTGGATGGATAGAACATCCAGCGGTTTTTGAGTTCTCGTGATGAGTGAGTCAGTGACCTTTCTCTTTTATATATATAGATTACGATGCATTATTTGGACACCTCCTCACCATCTATAAAGCATATATTTTAAATTTCACTTTCTCTTACTTCAAAAACATAAGACTTTCATACAAACTTCCGACCCCCGTTTTATCCCTTTAGGAGTCGGTTTTCGTAAAATCAGTTCTTAGCGGATGTTTACGCCCCATAAGGAACCTACCTGCCAAATTTCAAGTTTGTAGCTGTTATAGTTTCGGAGATTTCGTGATGAGTGTGTCAACCTACCATCCCCCGTTTTAACTCCAAAAGAGAGTTGATTTCTAAAGATACATTATTTGGTCACCTTTCTACCATCTATAGAGCATACATTTTAAATTTCAAGTCTCTTACTTCAAAAACATCATACAAACTTCCAACAACCGTTTTATCCCTTTAAGGGTCGAGTTTCATAAAATCAGCTCTTAGCGGATGTTTAAGCCTTATAAGGAACCTACTTACCAAATTTCAACTTTTTAGCTGTTATAGTTTCGGATATTTCGTAATGAGGGAGTCAACCTACCATTCCCCGTTTTAACCCCAAAAAGGAGTTGACTTCTAAAGATACTTTATTTGGACACCTTCTCACTATCTAAAGAGCGTACATTTTAAATTTCAAGTCTCTTACTTCAAAACCATAGGACTTTCATACAAACTTCCAACCCTCTTTTTACCCCCTTAGGGGTCGAATTTCATAAAATAAGTTCTTAGCGGATGTTTACGCCCCATAAGGAACCTACCTGCCAAATTTCAAGTTTTTAGCTGTTATAGTTTCGGAGATTTCGTGATGAGTGAGTAAACATACCATCCCCCGTTTTAACCTCAAAAGGGACTTGATTTCTAAAGCCACGTTATTTGGACACCTTCTCATCATCTATAAGGCATAGATTTTAAATTTCAAGTCTCTTACTTCAAAAACATGGGACTTTCACACAAACTTTCAACCCCCGTTTAACCCCTTTAAGGGTCGAATTTTGTAAAATCCGTTCTTAGCGGATGTCTACGCTCTATAAGGAGCCTTCCTTCCAAATTACAAGTTTGTAGCTATTATAGTTTCTGAGATTTCGCGATGAGTGAGTCAGCCTACCATCCCCCGTTTTAGCCCCAAAAGGCAGTTAATTTCTAAAGATACATTATTTGAACACCTTTTCACCATCTATAGAGCTTACATTTTAAATTTCAAGTCTCTTACTTAAAAGACATAGGACTTTCATACAAACTTCCAACCCCCGTTTTACCCCCTTAGGGGTCGAGTTTCATAAAATCCGTTCTTAGCGGATGCCTACGTCTTATAAGGAAGCTACCTGCCAAATTTCAAGTTTTTGGGTGTTATAGTTTCGGAGATTTCGTGATGAGTGAGTGACCTTTCGCTTTTATATATATTATTATATTATTATATTATTATATATAGATATAGATTAAGATCTGAGCATATTTTCTATATCACCATAGAAAATATTTTAAATAAAGAAAGAAGAATTATAGTTATTTCGTAGACCTTTTATAAACTTAGTAGCACAAAGTATTCCAAATAGCGTGATCGAATCGTATTGTACACGATGTGAGTCGCATTCTTTTAAAATTGCATTCCTCCGAAGACACGGTAATAACCTATGCAAGATTATATAATCTACGATTCTGCGATGACCGCGTTCAGCGAGATGTAACGAATGCGCGCAATATTTCATTCTTTTGACAATGTTGATATATATATATTTTTTATTTTGTAAGCGACTATATTTTTATTTTTTAATAAGCGAATACTAATAAAAAAAATCAGGCCGAGCTATTATAAAACTTTTTTTAAATTACATTACATACTACTACACTTACATACTTGTTTATTAAGTAAGAATGGTATTATTGTTTTGAATATAGCAACCTCCTCTCTTCCCGTGGGTGTTGTAAGAGGACACTAAGGGATAACTCAGTTCCACTACCACTTTGAAACTTAACACCTTAGAACTTAAAAAGCCGACCGATGGCGGGATAACCATCCAACTTCTGGCTTGGAAATACACAGGCCGAAGACGGGCAGTAGCGTCTTCGGTGCCACAAAGCCAGTCCTACGGTCACCAATTAACCCGCCCGGCAAGCGTGGTGACCATGGGCAAACACACGTGTGCAACAACTTGTGGAAGCCTATGTCCAGCAGTGGACTGCGATAGGCTGAAGTGATGAGTGATTATTCTTTTAAATTCATTTCAATGAAAGAGATTTCATAAGATTAGATGCGGTTATTTGTCAAACCGAATTAATGTATAGAAACAACTCGATAGGAGGTACATCTAGTAATGCAGAATCTTTACATATCTGTTGTATTCACAGCAGTTGTCGCTATCCGTAGCAAATGTAGCGATTTCTTATTCGTCACAGTTTCAGGCGTTTTGCGAGTTTCGACATCACGTACGTTCTACTGACCTTAACTTCGCTTTCTATTATTAAAGTTTTTAAAAATTGACTACAGAAGCACCGAAGCAAATTCATTTAACATAGTATATCCGCCACTAAATTTATACATAATCCACTGATAATAATATATAATGTTATATACCATATATAGTGATATTGGGTGGTACTTTCAAAGCCTAAGGTTTTTAAAACGTTTCGTTTCATGTCTAAGTAATAAATATTTTTCTTAGCCAGTGTTTAATACTGTAACAAAATATAACAAATATATTTTGATGTTTAGTATGATTTATGTAATAAAAGTAATTAAAATAATAAATGTATTTATATAAATAATAAGAATAAAGAATTTATTAAAATTCAATATAATAACATACATGTAACATACTGCGAGTTATTGCTGAATCGTGCTGACCACGGTCAGTGGCGGCGCAAGTCCTGAATAGTGTCCTGTGACAAGAATTTTATATATAAGAATAGGTTACCTTATTAAATTGTTTTGCTTTTTTTTCCCAATAAAAGTCATCGTACAACAGTGTATTTACTTTGTAAGTCCCGTAATGTAGGTGTGGTTTTTGGACGTGTTCTACAGTTAGATTTGAATTCATGTCCTTTTAATATCACTAAGTTGTTAGCTGTTGTTTATTCTTATATTAATGATGACGATACGATACCGCAACTGTCACAGCACTGGCTTAAGAGGAAAGGGTACCGGGTCTTTCTCCATACAAACGTAGTCGACTGTTTTCTCCCTGGATAATGACACTAGATCAAATATTTTTGTGACATAGAACTCTTTGCTGCCATGACCATGCCCCTATGTTTTGATTTTTTTCATATTCTTATTATCATAGGAATTAGGAGACTTCAAAAACTCGAAATATTGCATAATTTTTTGTACATTTTCAGACACTCATTAAAAAAAATATATGCATATTTTCAAAAAAATGAAAACATAGGGGCATAGCCGAAGTCTTCTTTTATTTTCTAAAAAAAATTTTTTAAAAAAATTGCCATGTTTTGAGGAGAAAACAGTCGACTACGAAACACTGTTTTGGTCAAAAATTATATACCTAAAACGGTCTGAGCTGCAGTTGTCCCTTTCTTGCTTTTTGGGGGATAGGTCTGGGGGAGGGAAGGGTCAAAGCAATACGTATATACGCCAGCGAAGTGATGCCTCATAGTCGACAATTATATCGATACACTAGTGATGTTATTTTTAGTCGATATTTTCTAAAATTCGTATTAACAAAATTAAATAATTTCTCTTTTCATAACTACAATAAAACCGTATTATATGCGGTTTTTATTGTAACACTGTGCAAACCTGGGCTAACGAAGGGTTTCGCTAACAAATAACAATGATAATTATGGTAAATAACTGTGTTGTTTGTTTTTGGTAGCAAATTAAAGGGCTCAATACAAGGATTTCAAAAAAGTATATTATGATTATTATTACCGTAATACTAATAAAAAATACAATAAGAAAGTTTAAAAAATTAGGACTGCTCTTTCCCATGCCTATGCCAAGCAAGCTGCGAGCCGCGCTTCTTCCTCGCCTCCTAGGCGAAAAACAACTTCGGGGTTTACTCTTTCCAATATATTTTTTATCAATTTCGGAATACTCTGTAAAAAGCTATGCATGGTCAAACATAAATAAATATAGGTACGTAGCGACTTTAGAACCTCCTCTGTTTTTTTTCATCGGTAAAAAATTGCTTAGCGGGAGGGAAGGGTCAAAGCAATACGTATATACGCCAGCGAAGTGATGCCTCATAGTCGACAATTATATCGATACACTAGTGATGTTATTTTTAGTCGATATTTTCTAAAATTCGTATTAACAAAATTAAATAATTTCTCTTTTCATAACTACAATAAAACCGTATTATATGCGGTTTTTATTGTAACACTGTGCAAACCTGGGCTAACGAAGGGTTTCGCTAACAAATAACAATGATAATTATGGTAAATAACTGTGTTGTTTGTTTTTGGTAGCAAATTAAAGGGCTCAATACAAGGATTTCAAAAAAGTATATTATGATTATTATTACCGTAATACTAATAAAAAATACAATAAGAAAGTTTAAAAAATTAGGACTGCTCTTTCCCATGCCTATGCCAAGCAAGCTGCGAGCCGCGCTTCTTCCTCGCCTCCTAGGCGAAAAACAACTTCGGGGTTTACTCTTTCCAATATATTTTTTATCAATTTCGGAATACTCTGTAAAAAGCTATGCATGGTCAAACATAAATAAATATAGGTACGTAGCGACTTTAGAACCTCCTCTGTTTTTTTTCATCGGTAAAAAATTGCTTAGCTGTTATCTTGACATTACTGAGGAGCAGATTATTAAATTTGGTCGAATCTATGTACCTATGCGATTCGTATTTGGACTTCGCAAATAGAATCATATTTCTGAATTGAGTAAAAAACTCAAGTGGCCCCACTAGCGTAGCATTCCTTGGAACCCCGGGAACCTTGGGGCCCTGTTATCAAAATTAGTGGGGGGGGCAGGCAAATGATGGGTAAAGATTCTCACAAAAAATGCTTGCATTGAATTAAAATAAATATTTATTGATTATAAGTTATAACTTCCTCCTAGAATAGACAATAGTGAGTGTAGTGTGCTGTAGCTGTTCCTGTTCCATCGAAATCCTTAGGTAATTTTTTATCAGTTTTAGTTTTGAAAAACATCAAGTTAATACCTCCGGAAAATTGGATGCAAGGCTATTGAATTTTATCAGTAATAATTCCATGAGTTCTTTAATGGAATGAATGTTTTGAATTTCGGATTTTAAGCTAATTTAAAGAGCTTGTAGTTCCAAGCTGGAGAGTTATTAGCCTTGACCTGCAGCAATAGATACGGGGGATCGTTCGCTTCAGCCTGTGAGGCCAATACTATTAGTGAATTCCTATGAATCTTCCGCATCTATATGGGGGATTCACAGGCGCATAACTTGAAGAAGAGATTCAACGCTGCCTCCAGGTCTTACAGGTAGTAAATCGCTAGGGCAAAGTTCAAACACAGCAGAATTGGCGATACTATTGGGCTTTCCAAATGGAACCCATGCCTTTTGTTTCTTACAAAAGCTGTCGAAGGTAACTTTTTTTAGTCTACACTTCCATCATTGCGCGAACCTGAAGGCTCTCTGGCATATTATGCGAAAAAGTAAGCGAAATTCTTTGCACTCTTTTTGCGTCGAATTCAACTCTTGACGATGAGGGAAAAGCACCACCGAGCATTCCACGGTGCGAACACGCGATGCGTAATGTGCACTATGAGCAGTGTCGTTTGTCGTGTTCTGCATTCTTTCGATGTCAAGAAGTCTAGTGGTGCTAATTGTATCCACCAGTGGTTTGCAACCAATGTGCGAGCTTCGTGCGCAATGTTTCCGCGTACATTCAAAGTGTGGAATGACCTTGCTAAAATTTGGGGGTTTTAAAGCGTCTAGTGTCTACATCTTTTCTCTAAAGGCCATGGGCGACGGTAGCCGTTATAAATCAGATGGCTTCGTCTGCTTGTGGGCCCCATTCTTATATAAAAAAGATTAATTCATTGTTCATAATGATGAACTGAATCCCGAAATAAACGATACATAATGTTATTAACAATTGGGCGCACGCTTGACTCGGATAAAAGGGGACTGCTTTTCAGACTTCAGTCATTTCTGAAGTTAAAACTCTATAGGTATGTATGACAGTTTTTTTATTCTTTTTTCCAGGAAGCACAAGATTAAGTGACATTGTGGATAACATTTTACTAATTTTTGCTTACACACCTTAGGGGCCCTGTAAATAGGGGGCCCCGTATCATTGATACGGCTGATACGGCAGTAGTTACGCCCTGAGTGGCACCCAATTCCCTACTTCGGGAATACGTATATTCTCAACTTACTTTACTCTATTCTTTTTAATCCTGTTGTACCTGCTTATCTAAAACGACGATTTAAATTTCTTAGTGATTCCAATGAACGCAGTTTTCGTTCTGAGGAAAGCTTACTTCTTGAATTTCCCTCTCACTCCTCTTTCGTTTATACTAAATCTTTCACTGTTCAAGCTTGTCGACTTAGGAATTCTATAGACGTGTAAAATCGGTTTCTATTTTTAACCGACTTCCAAAAAAGGAGGAAGCTCTCAATTTAACTGTATTTTTTATGTATGTTACTTCAGAACTTTTGACTGAGTGGACCGAATTCTACAATTTTTTTTAATCGAAAGGTGGTGTGTGTCATTTGGTCTCACTTGAGTTTATTTGAGATCTAACAACAACTTTTCGAGTAATATAAATAATACGTTTTTACTTGACTATTTTCGTCGACCTACGTTGTATTATACCGCATAACTTTTTACTAGGTGTACCGATTTTGATGATTTTTAATTTAATCGAAAGCTGATGTTTATCGTGTAGTCATAATTAAATTTCATCGAGATCTGATAACAAATTTTTGAGTAATCTTTAATAACGCGTATTTACTTGACTATATTTTCGTCTACCTTTGTTGTATTACATGTCGATGTAATTGAAGTCGGCTTTTTTTCCTTTGCGTACAAGTCGAACTCGGTCCACCCACTCAAAAGTTCTGAAGTAACATATATACAAAAAACAAAGAAAAATACAGTCGAATTAAGAACCTCCTCCTTTTTTTGGAAGTCGGTTAAAAATCAATCTGATACATATTATTATTTTCTGTTGGTGTTCAATAAAGTGTATTGTTATGTTATGTCATGTTAATCAACCACTCTTTAAAAAAATTCAATCGATTACGTAATTTGCCTAACTAAAAAAACATAAATAAAATAATAATTGAAAAAGTCGCCTTCATGATTTTTGTAAGTGTACAGTACATAATGTTTGAAATTGGTGTGATTTATTTAGCTATATTTGTGTAATTATTGAATTTTTATCTTGTTCCAGCTTTTTCAATTGACTTTTTAATAGTTGTTCTTCACGCAGGCGGCTTTTCTTGTTTTTTTTTTTAATTATAATATTATTTTTAACCATTGTTATATCGCCGCAATTATATGTTAATTAATATATATAACCTATACCTATGTATTAATAACTGCGACAAACATGAGACATTACAAATTATATAGGTACTAAGGCAAACATTTTATACTGTGTATGTACTACATTACATATATATACTATACTTACACTTATACTATGTACTACATGTATACACTATAATTATGTATGTATTTCATTACCCATTCTTACACACACCTCAACCATGTAATTACATACCTAATTCATAAATAAAGTACCTAAGTATTTCGATAATTACCCACAAAAATATAGACATGTATCAAGTCACAAAGAGTATCCAAGTCAAAATAATAAAACATAATAATAAGTAGTTTACGAAATTCAATAATAGTAAGCCGAGTCACAGCAATACGATGCAGAACAAATTCAATAAAACAAGCCAAATTCAGAAAAATAGCACTATGCGCTATATGTACTCGTAGTCAATCACAAACGAAAGATGCGAATACTAAAATATCGTCAACAATTAATAGCTGAATAGCCGGCGCACGCACACTAACAACACGACAGTCACACATAGAAAAAACGGGGCGGAGATGGCGCGGGGCGCGGTAGCGGCATGCAGCGCGACAGAAACATTTTATTCAAATACCTATTTTTGAAAAGTCTCTTCGGTACCCTTTCCTCTTAAGGCTGTTGCGCTGGCGTTCGCGGGTTCGTTTCCCGCACATATATTAGGTACGTCTGTATTTTTCATGCAGACGTTTGCTGTCTGGGCCTTTGTGCTAGTTAACTGTGACCAGATACAGGAGTAAATCCTAGTAGGGGGCGTTGAGTGTGAGACGTTTATTTATTAATGTGTTATGAATATCAATTTTTCTAAAAGTATATTTTACTATATAACTCTATTCTTTCAAGCTTTGTAACTTGCTTACGTCATGCGGTAAAATCGGCTACGAATGAAGGCACTATTCTGTCAAGACATTTCTAAAAGTTAAAAAGTTGTCAATTTTAGGTGAACTAAATACATACATATAATTAAACAACTCTACAAAATTTCATGATAGTTACATTTCTAAACTTTTATTACTTTCACTGACCAGAACATCTGAATGTTTAGCTCGGGCCCAGCATTATTTTCGTGCTGTCAGCGCACGCGCAACCTGAACGCGTTCTCACGGTGCAATTATTGGCTGCCTACACTTACCCCTAATTTCATCCATGTAGCCTACCTGGTACAACGCGCTCACTATTACGTAATTGTTCGTTAATGTTTCGATAATGGTACCAGTTTATTATTGCCCTTTTGCATGTAACACATTGCCACGACCAAACTTCTTCTTAATAAACTCTGATTAAGCTAATCCATGTGTTGTCCTTGTCACCATGTTAAATATATTTATACAACATATGTATATCAAGTAATAAGTGGCGGATATTCTCACTAATTACTTATTTACATATAGTCTAAGATACGAACTAGATATGATCTTCACCCATCTTATTAATTAGAGAAAAATTAAATAATTGTATTTAGTATGTTAAAGATAAACCGTAAAATAGTTGGCTAGAAAATTCATGGCCAGGCTGTATTATATTTGGCTATCGCCATTCAAATTAGACTCTTTAAGCATGTGGGTGAAAGTAAATGAAACAACATATATGTACCAGTAAAAACAAACTATATACTAACGTTAAACTTTAAACTCGTAAATGCTTTTTTAAAAAAAAAGTGCTTTAAATATTATAAAAATTTTTTTTTTGTATTTTTGAATTAAATATGGCCTGGCCAGAAATTTTTCAGTTAACCCGTTCGCGGTGTTTTTCTAATGTACTAAAATAAATATAAAATAATTTTCATTCATTAAGCAGATAGTTGACGTTCGCCTCCAGTTCAGATCTCCTACTAATATCTACCTAAGTTCATTTATTCCACAGTGATTGAAAGCTTTCGTTGCATGTCTTCAATAGTTTAAAATACACATTGATTAAAGACTGTTAACGCTTGTCAAACATCATTAACAAAATATGTAATTTTAAGTGACTCTACCATTGGTTTAAAACGCTGTTTCGACTGAAAAATCTTGCAAGAAAATAATAATTGTCAACTTGTGTTCTTTGCTTTTAGTGAATTAAGCGTGGATTTTAAATTTTGTTAGAAAACCAATGAACTCCGTCTCGGTATACCTATATTTTTTTTTCAACATAGGCATATTTTTTAAAAGTTATACAATATCTTTAAATAAACTGCATTTAGGTACAAAACCACTTTATATCTGTGTTATTGACTAAAAGTGACTACCCTTTTTTATTAAAAGTCCCATAGAACTATGGAGATGTTCTGATGATGTATTCTGGAGATATTCTACAGGACTCCTTAATGGACACTTAATCAAATATAACTCAAGATGGAGCTAGTAGTTATTACTCTTGAAAAAGATCTGTTTGTGCAAAACATTCTAATTATAAAATCCATAAAAAATAAATTATTTTTAAGAAATCTTTTTAAAAATTTTCTTATAAACTATTCATAAATACTTACAGGTACCCATAAATACGTATTATTTTTACGACTTAAAATTATAATTATTGATTATAAACTTTAAACATATCATAAATAGTTAAACAAGAAGATAGATTATAATTATATAATTTCAATACCATAGAACATTTTATCGAATCGGAAAATCATTTTTAAAAAAATCGCGTAATTATAATGTGTTCGTCTAATTTGTGAAGGCGTTGCTAACAAATAGTCGATGGGTTTAACTTTTTAATTTTTTGATAATGATCTTACGGAACGTGGGCTGGGTCATTATGGTACAGTGAATATGAATTATAGTTAAAATATTTTAAGGTTTCGTGCTATGATTTTTGAGTGAATATTCAAGTTTTTAGGAAAATTTTCAATTGGGTGTATGAAAATTAAGCAATTTCGTTTGGAATCGCACAAGATCATAAATAAATTCAAAAAAATAGTAAAAATAAAAGCCTTTTATTTCTTCCAGAAAATGCTAGTTTACAAGTTTATTATTATTATTTTTTTGTTATTTATATATCTATTATTTTTTTTCTTTATTTATCTTTTTTTTGTATATTTAATGGTTAGTAATTACAATTTAATATAAAAATATTTAGATACGTTATTATCATAGATATAGTATGTATGTAACTGTTTTAATAAAATTATTCTGTAAGAACCCCTCTGCAGGTAAAGGCCACAAGATTATACAATGATTTAATTAATTTTTGACAAAATAGAAAATTATGTGTAGTAAATAACAAGTAGGAACTGTGTTTTAGTACAAAATTAGTAATATCAAGTCAAGATAAAATAGGTCTTTATTCCTCCTTATTATCCGTCATCACAAGATTAAGTTTAACAGATTTTTCTATAGAAATATTTGAAACAAAGCAGAGTTTGATAATGAAGCAGAAAAAGTATATCAGATACATATCTAAATTTATCACCAACCGAAAAGAAATTCGGCCTTGATGCAATTTAATTAATATAATTCTTTTAATGAAATTATTTAAATTATATGGACTGTTCCACAAAAGTAAAATAAAATATTTTAATAAGATGCGAACGTTACACATTCCATACATCGCGTTGTAAATAACTAAAGATGTCTCCAATTTCAGCGTAAGTTTTTACAGCTTAAAAGCTTTTGTTATTGACAAGGCGTGAAAATAACACACAATGCGCAGGCGCACGAGCGTGTCACTATGTCAGGAATCCGTCCTGTCCGCGGAGAATGTTAAGGATTCACGATTACCGAAAACGTGCGTGCGTCGGCGTGACATTCGTGTGTAGGGCCCTGTCCCATCGTTTAATCTCTATAGTGTTCAAAATTAACATGCACAATGTTTGATGTTTTAGAATACAATATGAACATTTATTATTATTTGATGCTGCCGCTATGTCAAAAAAAATGAACATTTATATAGCGATGTTAAACAGGAAAAGTAAACGAATAAAGGATGTATACGAGAAAAGTACAAGTATCTAGAAATATTTTCACTACATTGTCTACAGTTGATAGTAGATTTATGATAATGAAATATCTGTATGATATATGTAATGTATGATAAATACAAAAAGCAGAGTTTCGTTGTTAGAACCATTTTATATGGAGATCTATAAATTTGACTTGAGTATTTTTGTTTCTTACGTTACACGGCATGATTATTAATGAAGAGGATTATTGGCTATAAAACATTACGATACGACTAATAGATAAGCAGTAACCCTAAATGTTAACCAATCTGACAAATGTATACAAATAAATAAAATTGGAGTGTCTGTTTGTAATATTAAAATAACCGCTTTTTACTTAATGCATATGGATCTATACAAGGTACATATATCAAAATAGCATTTTTTTAAATTTTTATCTGTCTGTCTGCTTGTTTGTTTGTTCCGGGTAATCTCTGAAACGGCTGGACCGATTTTGACGGGACGTTCGCTGGCAGATAGCTGATATAATAAGGTGTAGCTTAGGTTACTTTTGTTTCAGAAATTTATTTAAGTACCTATTTTATAACTGCGAACTGAAAAATAACTTTTTTGTTAAATTCCACGCGGACGAAGTTGCGGGCATACCTAGTATCGAAATTAAAAGTGTATAATTATTATAAACTGCGTGGGGCAGAGTAGGTCTATTGTTGAATTTAAAAGAAATAAAATATGTTATAAACATTGTACTGCATAATTTTCATTGGTTCGTCGCTTTGTTTCCACACAACCGGTGAAATGCACGAGATTATCACCAGAATGGCCGAAAATTGTGGGTAACCGACCGTTTCACTTTCCAATTTCAAGGAACGTTACTGATATTATTGTGGTCAATCTTTCCCTCGGTCAGTAATCTGTATATAATAAAGCATGTTTTTCGTACAACATAAAGTGTTTTTGCGCACTATTTTACTTACATTTTGTGTAACACAATCATTAAAATTTATGTAATGTTTAGATAATGATTTTTTAACGTTGCTACATTCTTGAGTTTATTCATTTTTTGCTAATACATGTACACTAAAATATCTTGATTTAAACGCTTTTTATATATTTATATCTAAATAGCCAATTTATTTCTTTTTGTGTAGATATGCTGAAAAATTTGTATGAATTTTGAAAAAAAAAGAACAAACTATTTTAAGTTACGTCAAGGATTCTTCTATCAACTGGCACTAAACAGATATACTTTTTTTTAATTTATTTATTTGGCAAACAAACAATATAAGTATCACATACAATTAAATTTCTTACAAAACACATTTATCAATAATGTTTCCACTAACAATAATAAACAGACATTTCATTTGAAAAGTCGAAATTTTAAATTAATTAACAGACTGTCGATGTTTATTTAATCAAAACCAGTTTAAATTATTGGAATTATTCTAACCTAAAACTACCTCTAAATTTATGTGTAATCTAATAAAAATTATAATTTAATGTTTTTTCTCAGTTAAGTTTACATTAGGTACAGGGTAATAATATTTTCCGTGGTATAAAGGTTTAAAACAAAACAATGTTATTCAAACAGAAGTGTTGGAATGCCACAAGGGTCTAATTTGAGGGCGTGAAGTAACGAACATTCATTGTATACACAGAAGCTGTATTTCTACAAATTGAAACTTGAGTGTAAAGGGAACGAGAAAACTGTTTTAATATGTATTAAATTTTTGGCCGTTCGATGATGGTAATCAAAAAACACGTACTATCAAATATGAAAATGGTCTTAAAAAATTATAATTAACTAGCGACCTAGGTAGGTAGGTAGCGGACTAGGTGACGACGCGTTGGCGCAACGGTCACTGCACTGGTTTGTGGCTGTTGCGCTGGCGGTTGCGGGTTCGATCCTCGCACATGACATACAGATGGTTGCCGTGGTCTGGGTGTTTGTGCAGTCCTTGTGGTTCTCCAATAATAAACAGAACAAAGTAATTGACAATAAAGAAACAAATATCTCTCCCCCAAGACGACTGGTCCTCGTGGGGGAAAAAGACCACAACCCTCCAACAACACAAGATAAGAATAGCAAAAACAGGCGTCGAAAACCAAAAGTTCCAAAACTTTATATAGCGGCTCTTAATGTACTCACATTGAAAAACGAGGAAAATCTGGTAGAACTCATACATGCTTTAAAAGAGATCAAATGGGACATCATCGGCCTGAGTGAAGTAAGGCGAACGGGAGAAAGAATTATTTCTTACCCAGACTTCCTCTTATATTATATAGGAACGACTCCAGGTCACCATGGTGTTGGATTTATCATCAAAAGACACCTACTAAATTACGTGGAGAGCTTCATTGGAATATCAGAACGCATAGGTTTGATTAATCTTAAGCTACCGGGATACGAAGATCTATGGTCCATTATACAAGTATACTCGCCTACAGAACAATACGATTCAGGATCAATAGATTCATTCTACCTAGAACTAAATAAAACAATCCAAGACCATACTTACAAGAACCTTATTGTAATGGGAGACTTCAACGGCCAAATTGGAGTTCAACAACCAGAAGAAAACACAGTTCTAGGACCTTTTGTATATCGAAAAAAGACCAGAAGTAAAAACGGAGAAAAGCTTATATATTTTGCTCAGGAAAATTGTTTGAAAGTTTTAAACACAATGTTCAAAAAGAAAAAAAAGAAAATGTGGACCTGGATATCGCCAGACGGAAAAACAAAAAATGAAATAGATTTCATAATGACAAATAAAAGCAGATACTTTTCAAATATTACAGTAATAAGTAATTTTAACTTCAATACCAACCATCGGATGATTCGAGCAGAGCTAATGACAATCCCGCCAAAGAACCCAAGACCTAGAAATAATACAATAAATAGAAAACCTAATAAATACCAAACAGCCCAAATAGGCAATTATATAATATCAAAACTTACAAATTATGAACAAGACACAACAAATATGAAGTTGCAAGAAAAATATAACTGGTTAGAAAGAACAATCAAAACATCTATTCAGCAAGGGACTTGTAGCAAAGACCTATCTAACAAGTGGATGACTACAAACACTATGAACCTTCTGAATCAAAGAGCTGACTTAATCAAGGGAAAGAATACTAACGATAGTCGAAAGCAAATAGCAAAATTGAGCAAAGAAATAAAAACAAGTATAAGAAAAGACAGAATACAGAGTAGAATGGAAACAATTGAAAGGCATATTTTACAGACAAGAGGAATAAAAAAGGCATATAAAGAGTTAACAAACAAAAAGGACTGGATCGTACAGATGAAACATAACAATGGATTAAAGGAGAAGCGAAGACAAGGAATATTAGGAATCGCTACATCATACTACAAGGAACTATATCAAAGTACTGCAGAGGAAAAAGAAATAGAACTGTTGGACATCTCACCTGTACCCAGTATCATGCAAGAAGAAATAGAATTTGCTTTGGAAACCCAAAAAAATGATAAAGCTCCTGGACCTGACGGAATAAGCAACGAAATATTAAAACAAGTAAAACATACAATAATACCTATTCTTAGAGAAATTTTCAATGAGATCATCAACTTGGAAATAATTCCACAGCAATGGACTAAATCTAATATAATCCTTCTGTATAAAAAAGGCGATGAGTACGATATCGGAAATTATCGGCCCATAAGTTTGATGTCCAATCTATATAAAATATTTGCAAAGATCATACTCAAACGAATGGAAAGAAAACTTGATGAACAACAGCCAATAGAACAGGCAGGTTTTAGGAAAGACTACTCAGTACTTGATCATATCCATGTTGCTAGACAAATAATTGAGAAATACACGGAACATCAACTTATATACTATTTGGCATTTGTCGACTACAGTAAAGCATTTGACTCGTTGATACATGCAAACATCTGGGAGGCATTAAAAGAACAAGGGATAGAACAGAAATATATAAGACTGATCAGAAACGTATACCAAAATAGCTCAGCGTGCATTCAGCTAGAAAAGAAAGGAGATTCATTTAAGATTAAAAAAGGAGTAAGACAAGGAGATCCTCTCTCTCCAAAACTTTTCTCCGCTGTTTTAGAAATGATTTTCAGAAAGTTCGACTGGGAAAATCTGGGCTTAAACATCGATGGCCGCACGCTAACAAACTTAAGATTTGCTGATGATATTGTGTTATTCGCAAAAACGCCAGGTGACCTACAAATAATGTTAAACGAATTAGCATATGAGAGTGAAAAAGTAGGACTAAAATTGAATCCTGAGAAAACAAAAGTTATGAGTAATGGATATAAAAGCGGTATAAATGTAGGTGAGTCACAAATCAGTTATGTAGACGAATATATATACCTCGGTCAGCTAATATCACCTAATGATAATATAAACAAAGAAATCGAAAGAAGGATAGCAAACAGTTGGAAAAGGTATTGGGATCTAAAAGAAGTCATGAAAGACAAAAATGTAGATATAACAATAAAAAGTAAACTTTTTAATGCCTGTATCTTACCAATTTTAATGTATGGAAGCCAAACATGGGCCATAACAAAAAACACAATGGACAGAATTGCTGTTTGCCAACGAGCAATGGAGAGAAATATGATAGGAGTAAAAAAGGGGGAAAGAAAGCGAAATATCGAGATTAGGAAAAAAACCAGGATACAGGACGTCGCCATAAAAATAAAAAGACTAAAATGGAAGTGGTCGGGACACACGATTAGAGGAAAGGACAAGTGGAGCAAAATAGTTACACAATGGTACCCAAGGGAAGGTAAAAGAAAAAGAGGTAGACAACAAAAAAGGTGGGATGATGATATCAGACAGGTTGTAGGTACAACATGGAGTAGGGTGGCCAGAGAGAGATTAGAATGGAATAGGTTGAAGGAGGCCTTTGTCGATTGGCAAACGGACTTACAGAAAATTAAAAAACGTCATATGTGTGAATAATTTTAACATAATTGTAAATTTAATGTCCGAATAAAGGCTTTTTTATTTTTTATTTTATTTTTTATTTTATTGTGGTTCTCCCCACCGTGCTTCTTCACTCTGACATCAACAAAAAATTAAAAATACACCCAAAACTACTTGTAGCAATCATCGCAACAAAAAAAATATTCCTAAGGTAAATAAAACTAACCAAAAATCATAATGGTTTCGGCGAAATGGTCACTTCCGTTAAACTCTGTTTGCAAATAAAATGTTTTAGTCAAGTCAAAAAAACCAAAAATATGAACTTTAAATCAGAGTCAATAACCTTTACAAGTATTTTAATTTTCATTTTTTTGAATTTACCAAATTATGTATAAATGTTGACAGTATTATATGTATAAATGTTGACAGTATTATATGTATAAATGTTGACAGTATTATATTATCGAGACTTTTGAACTTAATTAGTTTGTTTTTAAGAGTATCTGCAGAACCTACATTCCAAATCGTTGGCAGACAGTCAGTGAGTCAGTTCAGCCTATTATATTCCACTGCAAGGCTGCTGATAGGTCACCCCAAGTTCACGTCAGACATCCCAGTTTTCCGCAATCCTCATCCAGGCCACACCGCCAATCTATCACTTTAACTATACATAATTAATTGAAAACAATATAATTTTATTTTGTACAATGACGATGCAAAAGTGCTTTAAGTGCTTAAAGCCTAGGTACTTGAATAAAATAATTTTTGTTTTTAATCAAAAGTGTGCGGTGAGTAAAGACCGTTCTTCACTATAGCACCTCTTATTCTAGCTTTTTTATAACTAATGCCCAGCACATTAGTCAATACTCATAATAGCTTTTCCCATATTCACAAACCAGATAACTTTGACCGGGCCTAATGAACAATAATAATAAGTGTAGATAAATAACAACGGCGATATGGTCGTTCATCTAAATTAAGAGTACCATCATAATGAATGTTCGTGACCGACGGCTTTACGGGGAGCGTATCCTGAGGCACTCGCTGTTCGCATGCGCCTGCGCTGGCGTGAGAATGTGCCGAGATTTTTAAGGCTTGATGTATGAAACCACGGAAGGGTTAGGTTTCATATGTTACGAAATCTGTGCAGTACCTTTAGTTAGTTTGGATTTTTGTTGATCGCTTTTACATATTTGATAATTTTTGAAACGTATTATAATAACAAAAAATGCGAAAATGTTGTTGATTCCAATATAAATTTGTGTTTGCTAGCAAACGAAAAAAAAAACAACTTCAATTACATCGACAAGTAATACAACTTAAGTAGACGAAAAAAATTAACAAATGCACTAGACGTCACTACGGTTTTCGAAGGTTCCCCTCGATTTCTCTGGGATGCCATCATCAGATCCTGGTTTCCTTATCATGGTATTATCAAAATCGGTTCATAAACGACGAAGTTATCTGCGAACATACATTACATATATTATACGGTTGAATTGTTGATTGTCGATTAAAAAGAATTTTAGCCACAAAAATGTCAAAAGTGTTGATAATTAGGTACAAGTAATATGTAACTTGTAACAAGTTAAGATTACATATCAAAAACTAAGTTTAATTTTTTAATCAATCAGTCAATCAGTTTAAAATAAAAAATGCACTTATTTCAATGTTATCATTGGTACGCTATTAGCTGCTTGCATTGATATAATTTGAGCTACTTTTACTTTTACACGAAGGCTCTACGTGCCGTAGCTTACGCGTGGGGTTACTAATTTCACCATCACCAATATCGTTCAGTTAGACGCGAGAAACGACGGTGGTCGGTCACCGTTAGTTCAGGACTTGTAATTGCAACGTCGTTGCTTATTACGTGAAAACCGTGAAATACAAATACTTTTTGAAACTTTTAATTTGTTAATGTACGTTGTATAAAAGTGTATGTAAATATAAAATATTATTTAAGAAATGGTGTGATTTGTTTTGACATAGTTATCGGTAATAGTTTATTAAATGTTTTCTACTATCTAAAACTGTTTTTTTTGGTATTTTTAAATAACATTATTTCATTCAAATTTTATGTTTTGAAAATAAATTTTAAAAGTATAAATAGAAAAATATATACAACCTTTACTGAGTACAGATAAAAATATTACAGTTTTGGTATCGTACAACATCCGGACCGGATCCGGATACTTCCGGAGTGTAAAGTGCTGTGTTTATTTTTGCAGAGATTACATTCAAAGACTTGCCGCCGCCGTATCAGGAAAATGAGGATGAAGTTATTAGTCCCGAGAATTATGATCTACAGACTGCAGTAAGACACTTGCTTAATAACCTTTAATTGGCTATTTATTATAATATATATTAATACGCTAAGATTAAGATGTTTGTCTCTCTTTTTAGAAGAAACCTCACAATTACTCCACATAAATTATATAGGTATCGTTTTATAGATCATTGCTTGCTCTACCGGCATTTACAACTATAAAGTTTATTATTTTTATTGTTTTTGTAAATTTAATAATTATTAAGATTATACATCTGACGGCTCTGGTTTCTTTGGTGGGTCTACTGTCCCTTGGAGTTGTGAAAAAATCAAACTTCTAAGCTAACGCTATCAAGAGATACAGCCGTTTATGCTGCAAATTTGCGACACTCGCAAGGGACTCAAAAATTACAGGGTACTTGTACCCTTGAACTCAGAATCTTGAAATTTGGTACGAAGTAACGTCTTCATAACATCATCATCATCACATTAGCCTATCGCAGTCCAGTAGTGGACATAGTATCCACAAGTTCGAGCCAAAATGGCGTGAAATCAGGTGTTTTGCCCGTAGTCACCTCGCTGGGAAGGCGGGTTGGTAGCACTGAAGACGCTGTGGCCCGTCTTCGACCTGTGTATTTCAAACCAGTAGTTAGATGGTTATCCCACCATCGGTCAGCTTTTTAAGTTCCAAGGTGGTAGTGGAACTGTGTTATCCCTTAGTCGCCTCTTACGACACCCACGACTTCAAGTCGAAATAACGTCTTATAGTACAGATAAAGGAAAAATTGCGAAAAGCATAAATTTTTCGTTACATCATATTATAATAAAAATGTTTTTAAGCAGTTTTTTTATACGGAACCCTCGGTGCGCGAGTCCGACTCGTACTTGGCTGGTTTTTTTTTTAATTTACATAGTCTTTAGCTTTGATTTTTTCGCAAGAGCTTGTTATGGCGATGTACCTACGCGAATTGTAATTGTAGTTTAGTCTAATGTTTGTCATTTAGTGTAGTCTCACTAAAATCAATTTAGGATTCCTACATGGTGCTATTTTTTTTAGTGTGAAGAATTTTAGAGACATTTATCACCTATAGACATACATATTAACTTTAAATTGTATCTGCAATTAATTTCAGAACGTGCCAACATGCGAAGTTGTAGACTTACTAGCAAATTGCAATATAACGAACGAAGACAACGATCAATCCGAAGTTGAATACGCGGAAATAGAAGAAATGGGAACGTGGCATTCGACGCCATTAGCATATCGACACAAGCCTAAAATATCCCTAACGTGGGTTCTCAAAGATAACATAAAGAAAACAGAAAAGAAAAATGACGATAATGTTAAAAAAAATTGTTGTAACAACAGAACGAAACTTGAGGATAAAAATTATGTTAAAGAAAGGATCGTAGGTCGTAACGAATATTACCACCATATGAGGTTCAAAAGCGCCTGTGATGAGTTCAACGGTGAAGCGTCATATTCAGACACGAGTGTTGGAAGTGACGAGTACGTAAGAAAGAAACACAGACACAGGCATAAGAGAAGAAAGAAAACAAACAAGTTTGGATATGATATACGAGACTTGGATACTTTTCTGAGTGAGGTAATTATACGTTCACGGTATAAACATTTTAAATGTCTAGTAGATAATATGTTTTTAGTAATGTTGGTTTTTGTTCTTCCATGTGACTTCCTTAAAGAAGCGTTTTTCAGATAAAAACAGCAGTATTTATAATAATAGTCCGCAAATCAATTTTTATTGGCGAATTATTGTATGGGAGATAAAATTTTATTACATAGATATAATTATAACGTTAACATAAAAAGAACAAACTGGACGTTTGCATATTTTAATTTATAAACTTATGTTCCGTATCTCTTAAAATCTTTGAGCTATTTTCAAGATTTCATATGAATTAACGTATTATTCAAGTGCATTTTTAATTAATTAAAATTAAAGAATTCCGAATAAGATATTTCGTTTTAAAGGTATTAATTAAAAGTTTATAATTTACGCTTGAAGCCGTCACATCACAGTATTAAATGGAAATCATTACTGAATCTTAATTATTATAAGGGAAGTATTAAATATTAAGGACTTAATTCACTTTTGAATGGATTTTTTAAGGTCATTCTTTTATTACGTAATTTTGAATATTCTATGTTACAAAGATTAATAAGCCTCAAAATTGGCTAAAAATCTTTTGAGGTAAAAATTGCACATCATTTGCAAAGAAATTTCGAAGGTATAATACGGGGCTTGGATTTTTGAGGTTTAATGATTATCCCATTGCAATTTAATTTCCTGACAAACGATTATATATGGTATTGTATTAAAATAAAGATTATTTTAGCACACCCGCTCTCGACGTAAGTCTGAATGGCTGGAGTCATTCATCAATGCGTTTTATTTAAACAAAGATATATTTTACAATATATGATATACGGTTTAATGATTATGTGATGGCCAGAGTAAGGCAGTATGATAGATATTATACATATCATATATCAACCGTATAGAGACGGAAACTGAGGTTGTTTTTTGTGTGACCTTTGCTTTTGATCATTAATTAGCTGAATTGCTTACCTATTTGTTTGAATTTTGTAATCGCTTTTGTTTATTTCATATCGAATATATATATTTTTAATTTTTATTTTTATATTGACAAAGCAATATGACCTGATCTTATACATCTAGTTATTTGATCGCTTACGGGACTTAAAGCCATACTTAATTGGTACTTAAAGCTTAAAAGTTAAAGATAGTGTAAAGGTACGTAACTACCAATTGATATCGAAAGTAAGTTGATTTTGATTTACTCTTATGTATGAAAGATTATCAAAATATTTGTGCGTTAATGGTGTCGAATATCGACTGTTGTAAATTTTTACAAACATATTATGAACACAACTCACGGGGCCTACATGTACTGATGAGCTTTTGAACGATACGGCTGGGTGATATTATATTTAATTTGTGTATGTCCTCTATTTATCTAGAGACGACCGCTTTGGTGTAATGGTGCGTGTCGGCGACAGATAAAACAACGACGCGCGCGGGTTCGATTCGCGCTCGGAGTGGATATTTGTGTTTATAAAAATATTCAATTCCGATCTGTTTGTTAGTCCCTGTGGGTCTCCCCACCGTGCATCGGAGAGCACGTTAAACCGTCGGTCCCGGTTGTTATCATGTACACCGGATAGCGATCGTTACTCATAGTAGGGAATATATCCGCCAACCCGCACTGGAGCAGAGTGGTGGATTAACTTCTTCTCCTACGTGAGAAAAGATACCTATGCCCAGCAGATGGATATTACAGGCTAAAGTAAATAAAACTTAGTTGAAAGAAACCTCGTCTAATATCCTATAGTGAAATAATACCATTTATAGTAGTAGTTATCTTTTACAAAGTCGGTCAACAGATTTCGATCAAGGAAGTAGGTACCTAACTACCTTCACACGGAAAATACAAAATACTGTGCAATGTATTCAATCTCATTCTCTCCGATATATTTGTTTGTTTCTTTTCATCGTTCATTTCGTTTTATGTAGTTTCAAATCATTTAAGTTTAGGTAAAAGAAAAATAATTTAAGTTAAATACAGATTAAAATACAGATTTGAGCTCATTAATGAAAAAAAAGAAAAAATTATACAAAGTCTATTGTTGGTATTATTTTTTAACCGACTTCAAAAAAAGGAAGAGGTTACTCAATTCGACCGTATATATATATATAAATATACACACATAAAATATATATATATATTTTTTGAAACTTTTAATTTGTTAATGTACGTTGTATAATAGTTTATGTAAATATAAAATATTATTTAAGAAATGGTGTGATTTGTTTTGACATAGTTATCGGTAATAGTTTATTAAATGTTTTCTACTATCTAAAACTGTTTTTTTTTTTGGTATTTTTAAATAACATTATTTCATTCAAATTTTATGTTTTGAAAATAAATTTTAAAAGTATAAATAGAAAAATATATACAACCTTTACTGAGTACAGATAAAAATATTACAGTTTTGGTATCGTACAACATCCGGACCGGATCCGGATACTTCCGGAGTAAAGTGGACTATATATATATATTTTATGTGTGTTCGGCGATAACTTCGCCGTTTATGAACCGGTTTTGATAATTCTTTTTTGTTGGAAGGGAATTATCGCTGGTGTGGTACCATGATAAGGAAACCAGGATCTGATGAAGGGATCCCAGAGAAATCGAAGAAAACTCTCGAAAATCTGCATAACTTTTTACTGGGTGTACTGATTTTAATGATTTTTAATTTAATCGAAAGCCGATGTTTATCATGGGGTCTCATGTTTATGATTACAACTTTTGGAGTAATCTTTGATAATGCGTATTTACTTGACTATTTTTTCATCAACCTACGTTGTATTACTTGTCGATATAATTGTAGTCGGTTTTTTTTCGTTTGCCTGCAAACACAATTATTCATATATGAAACTGAGTTTATACAAACTAAAATGCTTAATCGTGATGTTTCATGATTTTTGATGTTTAATGTATTTTAAATTTATCTCATTTACTCCATTTGTTATCAGAAAGTAATTTACACTATTATTTGTATTTTCAGGCGTCAATAGATCGTCCAGGCAACATTCCAGTCGTCATAGCATTTCCAACTACCCTGTATCAAACGCAAAAGGGTCTACAGCGCGAGCTTACTCTACCTCTAGGTACGGTGGTGAACGCGGTGTTTAAGAACCAACAATGGTTGTATGTACAGACGCCACACGGAGACGAGGGCTATGTGATGTATAGTTCTTGTCTACCGTTGGGAATATTACCTAATAGGTAAGAATTTACCATATATTGAAATTAGTATTTTTACTATTTGATTGTACTAGGTATAGTACATTTTCTGACATTGATTAAAAAGTACCTACCTTATAATTGATAGAGAAAATTACTTTAGATTTTTATGTTATGGTACAACTTACAATTGAGACTTTCTTAAAAAATAATATTCAATTGTATGAATATTTTTAGGTATGTACTTTTAGACTGCTAAAATTAATAATTAATAAGTGAGGAAATTAATTTCTTTTCAATTTTTAATACGTGTAATTATAATTTTGTAAATCTAACAAAAGCAGAATAACAAAAACCCTCATTTATATTTCTTAATTCAGGTCATCACTTCAAAAGAAAACGCCGTGCTGGGAAAGCAGTACAGACATATATCCGCGGCCCTGTGGCAATCTCACAGATAATGAGAAAGAACAGCTCCGCAGCAGAACTCGTTCGGAAAGCAGATATCGTCCTCGAAGCAGACGACACAAAATATCGTGCGCGGAAAAAGACTTTGATAGCTTATATTTAAAATCTAAGTCCGTGTCTTCTAATCTTGACAAGATTCAAGATAAAGAAAATTTTGATATAAAAAGGAAATTCGAAAAACAAACTTTGGTGGTCGTGAACAGTGACTTTAAAGGGGAAGTTTATAATAGAACGGTTTCTGTTAAAAAAGGTGAAGTAGTCGTTTTGATGCAAAGTGGTTCGGAAACTGATGTGGACTTGGAATGGTTCTATGTGAGGAAGCGGGATGGTAGCCATGGTTTCATACCAGCTGCTGTTGTTGGTCATGGTTATATTTAGGTTACTTTAGTTCTGTTCCGAAATAAACACCAGTGCTTGATAAGGATTTTTAAAAATCTTCGGACGATGTCTAAAATATTACGAATAAAATTAGCGGATATTTTTAGTAGATGCACACTTCCACACCGATGCTGTGTATTTACAATGTGCAATTCAGAAACAATATGACTATTTATAATAGCAAATTTTTGGTCGTAGTCAGAAGATTGTGAGTCAAATAGCGAAAGATCTTAACAAAATCGTTTTTTTTTTTTAAATTACTTTTGTCATCTGTCAATATTTTGTTTTCAAAAATAAATTTATTATTTTTTGCAAAAGAATATCTAGAATCGCAGATGATCCCGAAATTATCTCTATAGTCTCCGAAAGGTCTGCATTTTAAGTTAGATGTGTTACCCTTCCATGGGTGTCCTAAGAGAGGACTAAGGTATAACAAAGTTCCACTTCCAACTTGGAACGTATCTGAAATCCGAAGAGAGATCCAGGACACGATGATTCTAAGCTCTGGTCACTTATTGGAACGAACTTGAGGAAAAGTCTATGTCCAACTGTTGACTATGATAGACTGAAGCGATGCGAAAGGATAAATCGTTTTTTACCACTTGTAGGTCGTCAATTAATCACAACTAATAAATACTTATAACACAAAAAAATACGAATACGAATACGAATCAAATGAAATCAAACGCTACCGTTATCGTTATATATCAAATGATTACCGTTAAAACAAATACTACGAATTGTTTTGGGAATTTATAATTGTTTACGTTGGAGTAGACGGGTGGGTCCTGGAGTGGAGACCGCCTCTTGGCAAACGCAGTGTGGGACGTCCTCCGGCCCGTTGGACCGACGATCTACGTAAGATTGCCGGTGTCGGCTGGATGAGGATTGCGGAAGACCGGGATGTCTGGCGTGAACTTGGGGAGGCCTATGCCCAGCAGTGGACTGCCATAGGCTGAAGTGATGATTATAATAATTGTTTGGCACATATTGCTAAAGTTTAACATACTCTTGTTTTCCCCTCAAATAGGTTTAGAACTTTAGATAGTTAGTTGTCATGTTTAAATTATTTGTCGAGCTGCGGGCCGCACAAAAACAGGTGGCGGGCCGCAATTGACGACCAAGGCTCGGTATCACTATGCTTAGTTACGTTTCGGAACATATTTATATATTAATTAATTTAAGTAAAAAAATTATAGTTAAAAAAAATTGTAAATGTTTTTTTTTTTTTAATATAATTATAATTTAGCATTTTGTATAAACAATGTTGCATTTATTAAATGTGTAAGGTTATTTTGTTACAATAAAGTAAACTTTGTTAACTTATTTTCTTTTTAATATACTTTTTAAACCATATTCTGCATGCAATTTCTTTCGAAGTTTACACCTTATGCAAATATAAAAAGCCCGTGGTGTGAAATATTATGAGGAATAAAATCTGTGAAACCAGTGTCATTACACTGACCTGCTCTGAGAGTGGCACTTTATTGCGCAACGTCTTTCGCAAGAAAGAGATAAATATATTTTTAATTATCAAGATCATAGATTATATACTTATATACTGGTATAGATACGCCATGGATACGCCACTCACGACCGTATCACGACCTCCCTACCACCTATATGAGGATATTCCCATTTGGGAAAGCGATGTAAAGGTTCTGAATTTTTTTTAATATTCTTAAAATATTGCTTTATACATAAAAGTGATACTAAAGACACATAAAAATGAATTCTAAATGCAATTAAAGGAATAAAAAGAGTTAATTATTACGTCTATTTTATTAAGGGTGTGATTTAAACAGTTTGCAAGGTATTTGTATCTTTGTTAGCAAAAAAATATTATTGGTTAGCTAGTAGTTGGGCAGCAACATATAGTCAGCAAACATTTCTAAATCAGTTTGCAATTTTTCAGTTTGTATTTTTTTTTTGTACAGCCAAATATATGTAAAAGCAGCAATGAGTGACTCTCTCTCTCTCTCTTGTCGGTCCCTCATGTCTGAGGATCGTGGTCAGCATCAGGGTTGCATCTGGAGCGGATGATTTGCCTCCACCGGTCTCTGTCCATGGCTCTCTTACGACCGTGTATAACTTAGTGGCAGATGAGTTTTTGACCTGGTCTGCCCATCTCGTTGGTGAACGACCGCGCGATCTTTTGCCGTCCGTGTTCCCAGCATGAAAGGCAAAAGAACAATGAGTGACTTATGTTAATTTAAATTTTGGTAAGCACTCAAGAGACTAAGTAAAAATTTAATTTTGTGCTGGTAGTATAAGTCTTAAAGATAATAATGCCTACTGAAATAGTAGGCCAAAAAATGCCTTACTGTGTAATTAAATTAGACCAAAAAAAAAATTCGAAAGAAAGGGATCCCTATTTAGTAATATTGGGATAGTGTCATATATATAGCTTTATTTTTATAATCATTCCACCCACTTTTAACGAACACTGTTAATTTTGAAAAAAAAACGCAATCGATTTTTATTGCTAACCTACAATCAAGACATTTGAGACGGGTGTGTTTAACGAACAGTGTTAACAGGTTCCGTAGGCAGCAGTACAAAATGGACCGGGGTGACAGGATGATACAAACCCGACACTTGGGCGAAGTGGCAGCACCGACGGTCCCGAAAGTGGCAGCGGTGATGGTGGACGGTGCTCAAGAAGTACAGCAAGATGTGGAAGAGGACTTCCATCATCTCTGCTTAAAGGATTATCGAGCGGTTAAGTCATCGATTTCCATTGAAAATCATGTAATTAATATGGAAGTAGACACTGGCTTGGCAGTTTCGTGTATAAGTAGGTAGTGTTACATACAAAAATTAATTTAGACATTTAAAACTCGAATGCTCAAATGTTGTCTTAAATTTTTATAATGGTGTGAGAATTAAACCCGTAAGTGTCATAAAAGCAGTTGTTAAATTTTAAAATGTCAGTAAGAATTTGGAATTATTTGTAATAGAATGTGGCACAACATCGCTTTTAGATAGGCAGTGGTTGATCGAATTAAATATAGATATTCCGAGGTTCAGTAATTGTTATAGTCTGAATTCACAACAGAATGTGTCATTTAATGAGGACATATCTAATTTGATAAACAGGTATAAGAAATAATTGTGTTTGCTCGCAAACGAAAAAAAACCGACTTCAATTACATCGACAAGTAGTACAACGTAGATCGACGAAAAAATAGTCAAGTAACTACGCGTTATCAAAGATTACTCAAAAAGTAGCTATCAGATCTCAATAAAATTTATATGTGACCACATGATAAACATCAGCTTTCGACTAAATTAAAAATTATTAAAATCGGTAAACCCAGTAAAAAGTTATTGCGGATTTTCAAGAAGTTCCCTCGATTTCTCTGGGATCCCATCATCAGATCCTGGTTTCCTTATCATGGTACCAAACTAGGGATATCCCCTTTACAACAAAAAAAGAATTATCAAAATCGGTATACCCAATAAAAAGTTATTGCGGATTTTCAAGAATTTTCATCAATTTCTCTGGGATCCCATCATCAGCTCCTGGTTTCCTTATCATGGTAATAAACTTGGGATATCTCCTTTCCAACAAAAAAAAGAATTATCAAAATCGGTACATCCAGTAGAAAGTTATGTGGTATAATACAACGTAGGTCGACGAAAAAAGCGTCAAGTAAAAACGCATTATTAGATATAGCTCGAAAAGTAGTTGTTAGATCTCAAATAAATTTAAATGGGACCAATTGGCACACACCACCTTTCGATTAAAAGAAAATTTGTCGAAATCGCTCCACCCAGTCAAAAGTTCTGATGTAACATACATAAAAAAAAAAAAAAAAAAATACAGTCGAATTGAGAACCTCCTCCTTTTTTGGAAGTCGGTTGAAAAATTCGGCGGCGGGCTAGGTCGGTACACGGGCGGGCGTGCGACGATGCGACTGCGCGCGGGCGCGGTGCCGGTGTTCCACCGCGCGCGGCCGTTGCCGTAAGCGATGAGCGCGCGCGTGGACGCCGAGTTGAGCGTGATGCTGCGGGGCGGCATCATCGAACCCGTCGACTGCTCCGACTGGGCCTCGCCACTGGTGTCGGTGAGCAAGGCTGATGTTCATTGAGAATTCGCGCTGATTATGAGGCAACGGTTAACTCGAATTTACTGATCGATCGCTTTCCTTTACCCAGAATTGAAGATGTCTTAGTTAGATTAAGCGGGTCGGTTATTTTTCAAAAATTGACCTATCACAGGCGTATAATCAAGTAGAGCTCGATGAATCGAAGGAGTATACAGTTATAAGCACACATAGGGGGTTATTCAAGTACAATAGATTAGTTATGGCTTAGCATCGAGTCCAGGCATTTTCCAAAGAATTATGTGTTCACTTTTAGGCAACATACCGTAGAAACCTAACGTAGAAATTTTCCTAGATGACGTCAAAATGGGGGGTAAAAATAGAGTTGCACATATAGAAACATTGGAAACAGTTATTGATCGGGTATATAAAAATGGTTTGAAACTGAAAGCTAATAATAAGTGAGAATCTAGATTCAAGTGATTATAGAATTGGTTTGAGGCTTGAATAAATTATCAACAATTGTTATCGAGTAATTAGTATTATTTTCCACAATACATTACAGGTGCGCAATTTACACAGCTCGCTCCGAGGCTCGAGAAAGCCTCGCCGTGTCGGCGTCTCTACGTCAGCATAGAGCGCAGCATGGAGAGGAAGGAGAAGCACGAGAAGAAGAAGAAGGACGAGAAGGAGAAGGAGAAGATATATATAAATAGCGCATCGTTATAAATAGCGCTATCGTTATAAATAGCTCATCGTTATAAATAGCGCTATCGTTATAAATAGTGCTATCGTTATAAATAGCGCTATCGTTATAAATAGCGCATCGTTATAAATAGCGCTATCGTTATAAATAGCGCATCGTTATAAATAGCGCTTTCGTTATAAATAGTGGTATCGTTATAAATAGCGCATCGTTATAAATAGCGCTATCGTTATAAATAGTGCATCGTTATAAATAGTGCATCGTTATAAATAACGCATCGTTATAAATAGCGCATCGTTATAAAAAGCGCATCGTTATAAATAGCTCTATCGTTATAAATAGCGCTTTCGTTATAAATAGTGGTATCGTTATAAATAGCGCATCGTTATAAATAGCGCTTTCGTTATAAATAGTGGTATCGTTATAAATAGCGCATCGTTATAAATAGCGCTATCGTTATAAATAGTGCATCGTTATAAATAGCGCATCGTTATAAATAGCGCATCGTTATAAATAGCGCATCGTTATAAATAGCGCATTGTTATAAATAGCGCATCGTTATAAATAGCGCATCGTTATAAAAAGCGCATCGTTATAAATAGCTCTATCGTTATAAATAGCGCATCGTTATAAATAGCGCATCGTTATAAATAGCGCATCGTTATAAAAAGCGCATCGTTATAAATAGCTCTATCGTTATAAATAGCGCATCGTTATAAATAGCGCATCGTTATAAATAGCGCATCGTTATAAATAGCGCTATCGTTATAAATAGCGCATCGTTATAAAAAGCGCATCGTTATAAATAGCTCTATCGTTATAAATAGCGCATCGTTATAAATAGCGCATCGTTATAAATAGCGCTATCGTTATTTTCACGGCCCCAGGTAGTAGTAGGTTAGTAATTTATTTATCGAATCCCGTGTCCGTGTGTCCATGTCACTTGCGACGCCATTTTTATTAGATACTTTTTTAAAAGCACAGATTTTTTTTAACCTTCCATCTATTTACAATCAGCCCATTAAATTTTTCTAGCTAAAGCTTTAATTAAATCTGTTGAACTTTTTCTTGGACTTTTGTTGATGTGCTATCCCTCATTAATTTAACTTCAAATGGAAGCTATTCTTGATCTCTTAAGTCGAAATATACTATTATCAGTATCTATTAGAGTTCTAGCCAGTTGGTTTTCGTGCCGGTCTAATTTATATTTGTACGCTTTACAGGAAATATCAATCTCCTCCTTGACTGTGGGTATTTCCAAGTATCTGTATATTTCTTTATTTTGGGTAAACCAGGGAGCATTACCTAAAGTTTTTAAGGCTTTATTATGAAACCGTTGAAGAATCTCAATATTGGAGTTGCTGGCCGATCCTAGTTCAATTCCATACATCCATACTGGTTTTATAATACATTTATAGATCAACAGTTTGTTTTCTAAACTGAGTGAGGACTGTCTTCCAATTAGCCAGTACAGGTTTTGTAGCTTAAAGTTTGCCTGATCTCTTTTGGCCTTTATGTGGTCCTTCCAGGTAAGCCTCTTGTCAAGGTGCATCCCTAGGTATTTATCGGTAGTATTCTGAGGTAGGACAGTTCGATCAAGTGTCACTGGACAGTCACCTCTTTTTCATGTAAAAGTAAGGTGGGTAGATTTTGCAGCACTTGCTTTAATTCTCCATTTCCTCAACCATGATCCAAACTTTTCTAGGTGCCTTTGGAGGATTTCCGATGCTATGCAGGGATCCCTATAGCAAGATAGTACTGCCGTGTCATCTGCATAGGTAACAGTTAAGACGTTATTGGAAGTGGGTAAGTAGCGAGTAAGTAGTAAGCGAGAAATAATGAGAGCAAGATTAGTAATTCTTCTACTTCCAGTGATTATAGGACTGATCAACCTAAAATTGCAGAAGTACTTAAGAAATGCGATTCAGATGTAGAGTTTATTATTTTACTTGACCGGAAACTGCGTAGTATATTAAAAAATCGAGATGAAAGCATGCTTATTTCAACTAAAAGAAATTTATGTTATTATAAGAGTAAGAATACTATATTTGCAAGCCAATCTTTCTATTCGGCCAAATATGGTTAACCATTTGGCCGAATACCGAATAGCAATTTTTTTATTACTTACTGTTTTTCCGCGACTTTGCGTAAATTATAGCCCATGTCATTTCTAAGGCTCTAGAGTATCTGTGTACTAAATTTCATTTAAATCGGTTCAGCAGTTTGGGCGTGAAATCTTGATAAACAGATTTACTTCCTTATTTATGATAGTATACAGTAAGGATTCAATTAAATTATGAAAAAAGTCAAAATATTCCTCACAAAGATATTTATTTAACCAAAAAATAACTAACAAATTAATATTTAAAATCTACCAGTGGTAAGAAACAAACGCAACAAACAAACTGCCAGTTTATTGTCTTCACTATAAATTTCATAATAGTTCCAAAAAGGCGATTTCTTTTTAAATTGATTCATTTTGCTTTTCTCGAACAAACTGTGTTATTTCTTATGATAATCAATCACATTAAATGTTATATTTTAGAATACAGTATGTACGATGCACCAACGATCAACAAATAAAATAGGTTGTGACACGGTATTAGGTACTTCAGCGATGCAAGTTTAAACTCGTGCGGTGACGAGTTGTGTCTTGTCGCCCGCGAAAAGTACCAAGTGTGGCCGAATATTCGGCTGCCGAATGTTCGACGCTTCGGCCAAGAGCCTCGCCGAACATTCGATATTCGGTATTCGGCCAAATTACTATTCGTGGCATGTCTAGTAGTAACTAATACTTAATCTGTGGTCAGGGGCCTGAACAGAAAAACGAGGAGTAATTCAAAATTCAAATATGGCCGACTAACGAACGATGGGCCTCAATAATATAGCCACGGCGAAAAATATTGGAGATAAAAAATATTTATATTTTATAGTATATCTTTTTATACCTATGAATCATACAAAACATGTTTGAATGATTATTTAAATTAATTATATTTGCAAAATTTCTCGACTCTACTGCTGCTACTGCCATTTATTTTCGACACATTAATATATCACCCCGAACTCACCCTCCCCGTCCAAGAGATGGCGTTAGTTCGTATGACTATTTCTGAATTACGATAATGAAGGCGAGTTTCACACCCCTGATCACGATAATCGTTATTATGGAGTAAATGTCAGTCGCGGGTTGAAGCTGACACACACTTTTTTAAATAAAACATGGTATTTCGAAAAAAAAAAAAAAATATTGTATAATAATTAGTTATCGAAAATGTAAAACTTGGTCTCTATAATTGAAGGACGTGCATAGATCTATCTCAGGACTGGAACCGGCGATAGTCAAAACTTTATTAGGGCTTGTTCTGAGCACGGCTGAATATACCGTGGTTGCTGACACTGGTAGCTCAACTCTCACTTCTCCGGAATAACTTAACTGGTACAAATGTTTGGCAGCACCACCAGCAAAGACACAGTCATCTTGGAAAAATGACACATGAATACCACGGTCTGGTATATCAAATACTGTAACAGCGTCCAGGGAACGTAAATGCCAAAGGGAGAGCCTTGGACCTCCTCCGCATACCTATAAAAAAAGAGTGTGCTTTAGACCACACGACTGAAGTAAAACTTCTTTAGTAATAGGTCTGCGTCTTAGCTACACGAAACGTAACTGGCTATGAGAGAAAGAGAGAAACAAAATGTGTGCTCACACCTCTCTCTCTCTTGGTCTGATTGCCTCGCCCGATCACACTTTTCGTAACGCTCTCGTCACGCATTCAGCAGCTTACTCCCTAAGTCAAGCATGCGTAAAGAAGTTTTATTTAAAAATATTCATTCTGAATATATAGTATATACTACTAAGAGTAATTTAAATATACCACATATTATTTACTACAGTACATATTATTTCTAAGTTATTAACGAAACGAAACGAGTGTGCTTTAGTCCACACGACTGAAGTAAAACTTACGAAACGTATTTCTCTTTTTCTATCTTCACTAACTTATCAACCCTCTCAACTTCCGTTCGCCTCGCCCGATCACACTTTTCGAAACGCTCTTATTACGCATTCACCAGCTTACTTCCCAAGTCAAGCGTGCGTAAAGAAATTTTACTCCAAAAATCATTAGATGAGACAGAAAAAGTAATTGCGTCACAAGATAGATTCACAATCACAATTGGCACTGGTTACTTAGCTCACCACAGGAACACAACACAACTTGAATATTTAAGTTGAGTTGTAGGGTAGAGAGAGTTCCCAGTTAGACACCTTTGAATTTTGAGCAATATAATTCTTGCCCAAGCCCAATAATACTAAAACTAGTTTTTCGAATTATTTCAGTCAATCAGTCGCTTATACATAAATAGTTACATCTGTCAACCTCACTATTAAGCATATATTTTTTAACCCACTTCAAAAAAAAAGGAGGAGGTTACTCAATTCGACTGTATATAACATATATATATTTTTTATGTATGTTCGGAGATAGCTTCGTCGTTTATAAACCAATTTTGATAATTCTTTTTTTGTTGGGATGGAGGTATCCTAAGTGTGGTACCCTGATAAGGAAACCATGATCTGATGGGATCCCAGAGAAATCAAGGGAAACCCTTGAAAATCCGCATAACTTTTTACTGGGTGTACCGATTTTAATGATTTTTAATTTAATCGAAAGCCGATGTTTATCATGTGGTCACATTTAAATTTCATCAAGATCTGATTACAACTTTTGGAGTAATCTTTGATAATGCGTATTTACTTGACTATTTTTCGTCTACCTACGTTGTATTACTTGTCGATATAATTGAAGTCAGTTTTTCTTCGTTTGCTTGCAAACACAATTATATAGACGCTCTTTTATTAACTTTATAAATATTTACTATAACTTTTTTTCATAACTTTATAACATATGTTCAAATATAAGTTTTAATTGTTCTTTGTCTTTATACAACTAAAAATAGAACTGATTTCATACAAACTGGTTGGTATAAAACTTTCTAATATGTACCAATGAATACTCACAATCCAATCATCACTTAATGCGGCCGCACCAACCCACTTGCCTATGTCGGGTCTAGAAGCTTTACTGTTATTATGTGGGACAATTTTATTATGAGAATTCTTTACTCGCAGGTCCCATAGTAACACTAAACCATCTTCACCGGCCGAGATCAACTGCTGACCCCTAAAAGTATTAAAATTTTATAAGGAATGATATTGCAGTGAAATTCTGTGAAAAAAAATCTTAAAATACTGAACTATCTGTATCTATTGTCAATGTGTTATTCAATAATTATTTTAATATATTGTGAAGAAAAATTTGGGATAAACATGTACAATAAGTCTGATAACAACAAAAATAGCACAAAAAATAATCTACAAGTTTAAAACCCATTTAGAGTCACGAAAGTATGGATATTGTAAATGGAGGTAATAATTTTTAAACATCAACTTGTAAAAATAAATATAAAATATTTTACAGAATAAAAATACCTACTGGCTGTGAATACCGTGAATGAAATCCGAGTGCCCTTCGTATGTTGACACTAATCTACCATCTTCCAAGTTATATGCATATACTTTACTATCTCCACATCCTGCATATAATTTTCCTTCTTCTTCCTTATACCACAGACAATTTATATCACATTTCTCAATAAGTGACTTAGACTGCACTTTAATAGTCCATGAAGGTTTTGTTAATTTAGAATTAAGAATGACTTTCCAATTCCAACCTGATATTTCATTGACTGTTCCAACTATTAAAAACTTATCTGTGGTCACAAGGCTACATATCTGATTGTCAGGGTCTAGCAAATGCGTGTATTTTGGTTTGTTAAAATCTGTTGTCAATTGTTCAACCACAGGATTAAATATATTATCCAAACTGTAGAGATAGAAATGTATTATATTAGTTTAATGATATTATCATTAAAGAATAAACTTACAATTTATTTGTATAAAAAAATAAACTTACTCGAAAACCGCTATTTGGCCGTAAATATTACCGGCAACTAAATATCTACCACACGGTGAAAAAGTTTGGCAAAGTACTGTGTTATATAAAATTTTATTCAACATTTTTAGATTGTAGTTTATGTAAAAAGTAATCGATAAATTCTCCAAATACTATTTGACGACTTAATTTCACTATTTCAGTTCACAAACACAAAGTCACAAACATATTAACATAACCTCACCTCTACCAGTATTTGTAATGTTTGTATTTCATTTTGACATTATCAACAGTGTTGCAAAATAGAAAATGTAAAATTCAGTTTAAAACTTTTAAATTATATAAAATTCTGTTGTAATGAAATAAAATCAAATGAAATGTAAATATTTATTTCGCTATTAGGTAACTTCGTATGTAGAACCTTATCTTATATGTATATTCACAAATAAAAACAAAAAGAATGTTAAAGTAAAATAAGGTTATAGCAAACTGCAATTAACATCAATCAATCAAACAAAATAACATCGAAACAGCAAACCTATAATTTTGTCACAATATTTAATTCATACAAAATCCTAATGTCTCGGTAGACATAATCTTTCAATTATATTCCTTCTCGGATTTACTAAATATTACAATTAATAAAATAAAGCAAAGGAAAAAAATACTCCAACTCTTAAAATTTAAAGTCATGTAAAAGACAAAAAATAAACTGTTAAAAGGATTTATTACATATATAACAGTTCATATAAAACAAAATCATACAATTACTAATTAATTAATACAGTTGAAGTACCTATGTTATTTAAGTTCATTAAATAGATCAAAATGGATTATAATTAAGGCAACTAAGCTTACTTATCTTACATATTATTATAGTGGATTTAAAAATGAAATGAGCAAAAATATATGTTATATGTTAGTAAACGAATGCTAGGGTATTAAAAAGTCGTTATTTTCGAAGAGTATATAAAAGTAGTTATTTTGTTTATAAAAAACCCAAAATATTTTAGAGTAGGTAGTTATTATTGATTACTTGTTCCTGTATTTTTTGACATTTTATAGATTCCTAAACGCAAAATTCTAATAAATTAATAGACAAAATTATCCATAAACAATAAAAGTTAAAGACGGACGCAAAAAATCAAAACCTTTCAAAAAAAAAGCGCGGGAACTTTGAAGTGAAAAGGCGGTCTTTTTTTTTTTCAAAAATATTTTATTAATTTTATAATTCATTCACTGGAGTTTTTTATAAATAAATACTTATAAATTAATCAAGAGATGGGGAGAAGTAAGAAAAGGAAAAAGAAGGAGGAAGGTAACGCTGAGGACGACTCGTTGAGCTCCGACTCCGAGTCCATAAAATCTGTTGAGCTAACAGACGCCGAAAGGTATGCCCCGTTTCGGGTAGCCGATTACGTGCGGCACTACCCTGAGAACGGGGGTAATTTTGACTATATTGTATTCCTGGAGAGTACAGAGGCTGACAAGCCAATCGGAACAAGAGACATGATGACACTCGCTAATAGCATAAAAAAATATAATAAAGGCGTGAAACAACTAAAACGCATTAATAAAAGTAAAGTTGGAGTTATCTTTGATAGACCTGCTTTTGCTAACGCGGTCTTAGGCAACAAAAAATATCTTGATGGGTACAAACTTAAAGCTTCCCTTCCGGCTGCCGCTACAGAGGTCACTGGGGTAATTTCTCATGTGCCTATAGAATTATCCAATAAAGAAATATATTCAGCTCTAACTAGCACGAAAAATATTATATCTATACGTAGATTTATGCGACGTGTAAGAGAAAATGGAGAAATAAAATTAATCCCCACAAAAACAATTTCTATAACCTTTTCCTGTCCCAATTTACCAGATAGTGTGGACCTCAACAGCTGGCGGTTCGAAGTACGGCAGTACATCCCGCCAGTAAAGCAGTGTCTAAAGTGTTTAAGATATGGTCATATTGCAAAATTCTGTAAAAATTCACAAAGATGCAGCATTTGTGGCGAAGGTCACAATTTTAAAGATTGTCAGACTCCTTATACTGCAGCCAGTTGCTGTCACTGCTCTGGCAATCACATTGCCATATCCCCTGCATGCCCTGTTAAAAAAGAAAAAATCCAGCTTAACAGAGATAAATTTCAGAAAAAAAGCTTTGTTGATGTTTTAAACAGCTCTCACTTTCCATCATTAAACAAAACTGATCAGTTCTTATCTCTTTTAAATTCCGAAATAATACTCAAATCTATTACAGAAGCTTTAGTAAAACTTATAACACTAAACAAAAATAATGAAATACCTATCTCTTCCCAAAATATTAAAAATGTCCTGCAAGATACATTAAAAAAGGTTACTAATAAATAATTTGTACTTTATGGATACTTTAAATATTGTGCAATGGAATGCTCAGAGTATTCTACACAATCAACATATTTTTAATTATTTCCTTTTGGACAAAAATATTCACATTGCGTTAATTTGTGAGACTTGGTTAAAGCCTTGTCAAAAATTTAAGATACGTCATTACAATGTAATTCGTCTTGATTCAGGAAACACCCACAATGGCGTAGCCATATTAATACATAGCTCTATTTCTTATTCTAAAATTGATACTTTTTATGATGACTCCATTCAAAATGTTGTTGTTCGTATAAAATACTCTAGCAACAAAGAACTTACTATCATAAGCTTTTACAGTCCAACTAATTGCAATCCTGCTTTTTCTAAATCTAAACTAGACAGGTTAATTAAAAGTTTACCAGAACCAATCTTCCTAGCAGGAGATTTTAATGGCCTAAACTCAGCCTGGGGCTGTTCTACTTCTAATTGTCGAGGCAAAGACATTTTAGAGTCTATCAATAACAATAATTTGGTTATACTTAATGACGGAAGTATGACCACTGTTGGTTCGCACATATGGAGACAGAATGCTCTTGACTTAACCATAGTATCACCTTCATTGGCTCTAGAGTGTGACTGGTCAGTACATGACGATCCCTTAGGCAGCTACCACTTTCCTGTAATCACAAAAATTTTACTTAATAACAATCATTACAATGCCACTCCTATTCCCAATAGTAGCTCACTACCCTGCTTCCCTAACCTGAACAACGTTGATTGGAACATTTATAATTTAAATGTCCAACTATTGCTCACTGAATTTTCTCTTGATACACAAGACCCCCTTCATAACTACACAAAATTTACAGATATTTTACACTCAGCACTGTGGAAATCATCTTCTATTTCTAAGCACTCTTTGGTTAATACAGCTTTATCTTCATGCTCTCCTTCTAACTTAAATAAAAAAAAAAAACTTTTTCCTTGGTGGAATTTCAATTGCACCAAAGCCGTATTAAATAGCAAAAACGCTTATTTGACTTTTAAATCTGATCCCACTGAGGCTAATTACATTAATTTTAAAAGACTACAAGCCAACAAAAAATATATTATCAGAAATGAGAGAAGAAACAGTTGGATAAAACTTTGTGAACAATTTAACAGATCGACTCCTATATCAGTCATTTGGACGTATATGCGAAAATTTAACAAAAGCTATTCTCCACCTTCCCATAACAACTCTGACTATTCTTGGATCTTTGATTTTCTCAAAAAATATACTCCAGATACTGTAGAGCCAGCCTTTAATCTTAATTCTTTCTGCCATATTCTTCCTAATCAAAATTTTATTATAAAATCTTTTACCATTGTCGAATTAAATTCTGCTATTTCATCCAGAAAAGACTCTACACCTGGCCTTGACTACATTTCATATAAAATGCTTAAACACCTGTCTTCTCAATCTAAACTAATTTTATTAAATATCCTGAATCTTCTTTGGGAGCATAATCTTATTCCTATGGATTGGAAGGTTGATTGTTTAGTACCTATCTTAAAACCCAACAAGGACAAGTTTAACTTTGATTCATATAGACCTATAGCATTGACTTCTTGCATGGGAAAAATATTTGAACAACTTTTAAAACAAAGATTGGAACATTTCATAGAGTCTAATCATATTTTACCTTCTAATCAGTTTGGTTTTAGAAGAGGCAGGTCTTCAAGGGAGAGCATTGCTCACTTACATCTTGATATTTATAATGCTATACAATCAAAGCAAGCTCTCGCTGGAGTTTTCTTCGATGTAGTTGGAGCCTTTAATAATGTTAACCATCATATTCTATCCACGGAATTAGCTGCGATTGGTTTACCTGTAAAAGTTATACAATGGATTTTTAATTTTTTGCACAGTAGGAAGGTATTTGTTAAGTATAATAATAAACTTATTGGTCCAAGGCTTTCTCATAAAGGTACATGTCAAGGTAGCATTTTGAGTCCATTGATTTTCACACTTTATATACATAGATTAAACTTAATTCTAGGCTCTCATATATACAATTTACAGTTTGCTGATGATTTGGTAGTCTATTGTTCTAGTAATAATATAACTACCCTAAATCTTAAGTTAAACGAAGCTTTAGTTAAATTAAATTCTTATTTTAATTATCTTGCATTGGACATTAGCTTTGAAAAGTCTAAAGTCATAGTTTTTAATAAAGTAGGGTCTGAAAGAATTAAAATAAACTATAATAATATATCTCTTCTTATCACAAATGAAGTTAAATTTTTAGGTGTTATATTCATGAATAACTTATCATGGAACAAATATGTAGACCACATAGTTGATAGAGCTCTTAAGGCTCTTAATATTTTAAAGTCTCTTGCAAAAACATATTGGGGTTCTGATCCAAAAATCCTTCTTACCCTATATAAATCTCTTGTATGCAGTCATTTTGAATATGGATTTCTATGTTTTTCTACTAATGACAAGTTGGTTAACAAATTAAATATTATTCAAAATCACAGCCTGAGACTTATCACTGGCGCCATGAAAACAACCCCAATTAATTCGTTACAGGTCGAGTGCAACATTTCCCCTTTACACCTTAGATTTAAATATTTGAAATACTGTTTTTTGCTAAAACTGTTTTCCATTAGTAATCATCCTCTAATTAAAAAGCTTAATTACTTACATAGTAAATATCCTGTAAATGCTCCATTAACTTCTAATAACCCATTTATTCTCTTCGAATATTCATTCATGTTAAATCTAAATAACCAACACAAAATACACAGTTCTAGCAATTGGATGTGTTACGAAAAGGAGTTTGACTGTCTTATTAATCAAATCGATATTATTATTGACCATAAGCTAAAAGAGCGCCAGGAAGTTTACAACCTCATAGCACAATACTCTGATAAGTTCAAACAAGTTTACACAGATGGATCAAAAAATGATATAAATGTTTCCATGGCCTATTATGTACCTCATCTGAAGTTTGGCCAAGGCGTCAGATTGAAAAAGGAGATATCAATATTTACAGCTGAAGCTCTAGCAATTACTGCTGCCCTAGAATTCATTAAAAAACAAACTAATCAATATTGGCTGATCATTACTGACAGTATGAGCGTTCTAAAGGCTTTAGATAATTATCAATTCAGTGCTAATACAAACTTCATCATTTTAGAAATAAGACATCTCCTTTATCAACTATCCAGAAGAAACTACAACATCAAATTATTGTGGACACCTTCACATATAGGAGTAAGGGGAAATGAACATGTGGACTTTCTGGCACGTTCAATTGTTGACAGTGACAGCGGCAGCCCTGTTGATGAGAATGTTGCCGTACCATACACTGATCTATTAGTTGCTATTAAATCAAAAATCCTATCTGATTGGCGTGATCTTTGGCGACAAACCTTGTTAAGAAAAGGATCTTGGTATGCTCAGATAAATCAAGATATTGGAAAAAGTCCTTGGTTTACTAAATCGCATCAACATAGAAGCAGAAAATATTATACAATACTATGCCGCTTGAGATTTGGACATTGCAGATTTAATGCACATTTGAATCGTATGCGTATCATCTCATCGCCCGTTTGCCCACATTGCACCAACAACTCTACACAGTCTTTAGATCACATATTTTTTGAATGCTCCGCTTTTAATCTGGAACGCCTCTTATTTATAGCCAACTTGTTATCAACTTCTGGACCAAAAAATGTCCCGCGCAATACACAAGATTTATTGACTAATTTGGATAACTATACTAGTATATTTGAATTTATTTGCAATACTATCAATGATATTTGAAACAGGATCAGGACCTTCATTCATCGGATGTGAAATTTTATTTTGATATTTCAGGCTTCGGCCTATTACAGACTTGGTTTCGACCTCGCCTATCACTTATAGACAAAGAAGAGTAGACGAAAATATGAAATTTCAGACTTGGTTTCGGCCTTACTCTACCAGTCATCGAATCAGAAGAACAATAAAGTTACTTCAGACTTGGCTCCGGCCTTTTGATATATCAGAACGAAACTTACAAATTCAGACTAGGCTGTATGGATTATAGTCCTTTGCCTTTCCCTATTGGGGATAAATTTTAAAACAACAACATCAAAACCTTTCAGCCAAGATGGACGTGTAGTTAAAGTGCTGAAATTGCTAATCTATTCGTTACTTATTGGTGAGATATTTTAAGCTTGACCTACATTTTATAGTATATATAGGCTAACGAATTTATGGAAAAAGTGTGGTGGATATTTGAATGCTAATTTTGCCTACGTATTGGATTTGAAACGTAGATGCTGACAATAATTCACTTAACTGGGGTTTTTTCTTTTTAGACTAAAACAAGCGGCAAAAATGTATAATGGCATCGGTCTTACAACGCCAAGAGGTTCGGGAACAAATGGTTACGTTCAGAGAAACTGGGCTTCAGTGCGTAAAACCAAAGATTCGGTTAACTATCGTACTGAAGAGGATATCGCTAAACTAGATTGTGCGTCTAATAAACAACCCAACCGCGAAATACTCGATCACGAGAGGAAAAGAAAGATAGAAGTGAAATGTGCGGAGTTAGAAGACACTCTAGAAGAACAGGGGTAAGTGAGGTTGTGCTGATACAATTGTGTAAACATTTAACATATCCTAACCTACAAAATATAGTTATTCTAAATTATATACATTTTCATTACCTTTGGTATAGTTTATGAAAAAAAGCCGTAAATATAGAATGGTATCTGAACACATTACACAACAATGTCAAATGTTGTTATAATGTTTTGAATAGTTGTAAAAGTTAAAAGTAAAGTAATGGCAGTCATTCTCTTGTATAACAACATCTAAAATATGAAAATTTAACCTGTTTCATGTTTTATTGTAATGTAAATAAAATCAAATAACATTTTTTTGTAATTAATAAAGTCTCATGGTTTGCTCTGGTATGGGAAGTGATCCATGCCATGTTGGTGCCTAAAACACCGGCAGCTGCGGCTTAGACTCCCACTCAGGATTGATATTACTACAAATGTTTTATTCTGGCCTGGGTGTCTGTCCTTGTGGGTCTTCCCAACATGCGTCGGAGAACATATCAAGCTGTCAGTGCCAATTGTTATCATAAACACCTAATAGCATTTGTTACTACTTGTAGAGAATATATCTGCCTACTCACAATTTAGCAGTATGATCGCTTAAGCTACAATCCTTCTCCTTACATCAGGAGATAGAGGGCTATACCGCGTAGTGTGATGTTACAAGCTTAATCAGTCAATCAATTAAAGCCTGTAATATTAAAAAAAAATAGCATTCTCATATAGTCTGTTTCTAAGATAGGCAACTTAACTCCAGAGTTTTGGCATGTTATGATATAAATATATTTTTTTAAATATGTATACTCTCAAACATCCTACTGTAGCTTATATTATTACAGAAATAGTGACCAAAACACTTTTTGAAAAAGATTCATTAGTTACGACAACTGGCAACCGTTAAAAAATATTTATGAGTTTTTATAACTATTTTTTAACGGTAAGTGGTTAATAGTTCTAAAAACTCGACAATAGTGTCAAATACACTTAACATTTGTGTACACGCAAATGACAGCCATCTATATATAAAAACCATTTATAAACCTATGAATGCATAGAACTATGATTGGAAATGGGTCATTCAAAACATGGTACATGGTAAATTAATTACTGATAAGCCATACCATAAATTGTGTTTTAATTCAATTTTGCTAAAACTAGAGTTGGGTTTATATAAATTTTATTTTTGTATTAATTGCTAGATAACCTGCCCTATTTCACACGTGTTTATCATCAGCATGTTTTCTTGATTATTACATATTAAAAAAGGACTTATAAATCAAAATCAAAAACTATTGTCTTCAAATTAGTTTCAAAAGCACTTCAGAAATGTCATTTTATATATTTAAATTATATTAGTTACGGCTATTCAAAGTTAAGACTTGGACAAATAAACAGAGAATGAGAGAATGGACAAATAAACTCTTATTGTTTGTAATATTAGTACAGATAAAACTCGGTATCTAGATAAAATCGATAATTCAACTATATACAATCAAAATGTACTAAAAAGCCATTAGAAATTTCTTGTTTTACCCACTTGTTGTTGTTGTTGTTGTTGTACACGGGCTATTTTCCGCAACTCGACGTCTTGATGCGCCTTTTTTGCGTGATCGGCTGGTGGGCACTATTCGTGCCAGCCAAGCTCCTTGAGGAAGCCTAGCAGACCCTTCACGTTGCCGACGACTTCCTGGAGCAACCTCGGTGTCCCAAGGTGTAGTGCCCTGTAGTTCGCCACACCACCGCATTCCAGCAGGATATGTGAGGCCGTTTCCTCTGCCTCCAGGCACGCTCTGCACAGGGGGCTGTCTGTAACACCTAGATTGTGTAAGTGCTTGTTAAGCAAGGCATGTCCCGTAAGCGCCCCGACCAGTAGTCGGAGCTGGGCTCTTCCATAACCGCGAAGTTTGCGGGACAATCCTGGGTTGATCGTCGGAAGAGCTTCCTTGGTCTGCCTGCAGGTAGTTAGGTTTGTCCAATATTCTTGGTGCATTACCTTGGTGTTGTGTCGCAGCTGGCTGCGCAGCCATCCGAATGGCAGAGGCAGAATGGGTTCGGGTCCGTGGACCCTCATCTCCGATCCATTCCTCGCCAGTCGGTCGGCCGCGTCATTGCCTCGCGATCCACTGTGTCCCTTTATCCATTGAAGGGTAATGGTGTTTGTTTCACTTACCTTCGTCAGAGCTCGATGGCACTCGTATATTAGCCCTGATGTCATAATGTCGCTCTGTAGGGCTTGCAGGACCGATCTGCTGTCGGAAAGTATACGGATTGGAAAACCCTGTACCTCTCTAGACTTGATCGCTGTTGCTGCCATTATGATTCCCATACATTCCGCCTGGAAGACGGTGTTGTGGATTCCTAATGGCGATGAGATGTGGATATTCAGGTCTTCTGAGTAGACCCCAGAACCTGTACCTGTTGATGTTTTCGACCCGTCTGTGAAGATTCTTAACTCCCTAGGGTTGAGGCCTTCACCTGGGTCTTCGTGTAATTGTATTCTGTATCTTTTGTCGAATACGTACTGTTTGGGTATCCTGTCGGTAACCGCTTCGACGAGCGGTTCCCTGTTTGCCAGTTCGCCAAGTATTCCTGTATGTGCTACCTTTACGTTCCTCCAAAGGTTTAGCTTCCTGAGTCTTACCGCAGCCGCTCCCGCCTCCTGTTGGATAAACAGGTGCAGCGGCGGCAGGTTCAGTAGGGTTTCCAGGGCGGCTGTCGGAGTAGTCCTCATGCAGCCCGTAGTCGCCATGCAAGCTAGCCTTTGAAGTCGTTGTAGTTTTGCTTCTCCGGTGATTAGTCTGGTTCTCGGCCACCAAACCACAGCACCGTAGCTGATAATTGGCCTGATGACGGACTGGTACAGCCACAGAGTGACTTTTGGGGATAGACCCCATTTCTTACCTATCATTCTGCGGCACTGCCAGAAGGCTATTGTAGCCTTGTCAATTTTGCTGTTGAGATGCTTGCTCCAGTTCAGTTTGCTATCTAGAATAATTCCTAGATACTTTACCTCCGAGCTGAACTGTAGCTCCGTACCGAACAGTCTAGGGGGTTTGTAGCTCCCCAATTGCCGTTTGTTAGTGAACATTACCTGTTCCGTCTTTCCAGGATTGACGGTGAGTTCGTTATCTATGCACCATCTCTCCACAATTCGTAGCGCCTGCTGTGTGACACTGCACACGGTACTGCTGACTCTGCCGCTGATTAGGATGGCGATATCATCAGCGTACCCGATCGTGAAGTAGTTGTGCTGGTTCAGTCTGGTTATAAGGTCGTTTACCACTAGGTTCCACAGTAGTGGGGAAAGCACCCCTCCTTGTGGACATCCTCTGGCTACCAGTGCATGTTGTGCCTCAGTTGATGTAAGTTTGATGACTCTTTTTCTGAGCATGTTACCTATCCAGTCGATCATCATCGGGTGTACCCCGTGCTTAACTAGGGCCGACGAGATGCTGTTGAAGTTAGTCTTGTCAAAGGCTCCTTCTATGTCGATGAAGGTGCCAAGACACATAGCCTTGTTTTCAATGGCCTCTTCTATTTTACTGACCACTGCATGTAGAGCTGACTCTGTTGATTTACCTTGGCTGTACGCGTGTTGGTTTGGATGTAGGCGTACTGTAGCTAGGGCGTTTTCTCTCAGATCCCGTTCGCACAGCCTTTCCAGAGTCTTCAGTAGAAAAGATGTAAGACTTATAGGTCTGTGGGATTTGGGTTCAGAGTAGTCACTTTTTCCCGGTTTGGGGATGAAGATTACCTTTACCTCCCTCCACTGCCTCGGCACGTAGCTGTGAGCTAAACAGGCCGCCAAAACAGTGGTAAGCCTCTGGATCAGTCGGTTACTTCCCCACTTTAGAAGTGCCGGGAAGACCCCGTCCAACCCTGGGGATTTGAAGGAGTCAAAGCTGTTGATAGCCCATCTGACTTTTGATGGGCTTACTACCTTGAGTGCATATTCCCAATGCTCCTCTGTTGGGGCTACGTCCTCCTCGGGCCAGTCCACCGACTGCATGATGTGGCACCCTGGGAAATGTGTCTCAACCAGGATGCACTCTGCTTCTTCCGGCGTGCTCGTGAAGGTGTTGTCAGGCTTTCTTAGGGAGCCCTTCAGCTGGCAGGATTGGTTTGCTAAGACCTTCCTTACCCTATTGGCCTGTTCGCAGGTTTCCACGCTGCTGCAGAATTTGCGCCACGAGTCGGTGCTTCTGTACCTTAGTCGTTTCTTGTATCTGGACTTGGCTTTCTTATACCTGTCCCAGTCCAGATCGGCGCATGTATTCATTGCTCTGTTTAAAAGTCGCCTCACCTTTTTCCTGAGTCTTTCCAGTTCAGGCCCCCACCAGGTTACTTTGTTCTCCGGTGGCAATGATAAGGGACATGCAGTTTGGTAGGAGTCTATAATGTTGCTAGTCAAAGTATCTACCTGCTGTTCTATATGTTCTGTTCCCACAAGCCGGTCTGGGCATGCCTGCTCACTGAGCAGCTGCTCCAGTCTCTCAGCGTAGTGCACGCGGTCAGTTTTGCGTGGGTTACGCCTAGGGGTTGTTGGAACTGTATTTACCTGCACATCGAAGCGTATCCATCTGTGATCTGAGCACGATGCCTCATCGGATACGTGCCAGTTGGAGATGGTCTCGGAGGCCGCTTCTGTGGCAAGAGTTAGGTCGATGATTGTCCTGCTACGTCTGTTCACGAAAGTGGGCTCAGAGCCCACATTCATGATCTGTAGGTTTGTCGTCATCAGATATTCAACTAAGAGCTTACCTCTTTCGTTTGTTGTTTTCATTCCCCATAGGGTGTGATGTGCGTTGGAGTCAGTGCCTATAATTAGTTGCAGCCTGGCCTCTTCGCAGTATGTTATCAGCCGTGCCATGTCGTGCGGCGGTGGCGCATCAGCCTCCGGCATGTAGGCCGACGCGATCACCATCTCCGGCAGGCTGTGGTCTTGCGTACTATGCAGCTGTATGGCGCACACATCTCTAGAACAGAATCTCGTTAATGTTTGCGCCTGTATATTGTTGGTGATGTAAATACAGGCCCTGCTGTTTTCCGAGCCTGTATGTGTAATTAGCTTACCTCCAGAGTTCCGGAGTCCGCATACAGTGCCATTCCTGACCCACGGCTCCTGGATCAGTGCAATGGCTGTTGTGTTAACCTCCAACCATTTACGCATTTGAGCCGTTGCTGTCATGCTATGGTGGAGGTTTGCTTGGAGGACTTTACAGGATGGGTGAGCTGGGTAAGCCATCGTCAGACAGCATCCCTGCCTCCTCCATCACTGTCTCCCCTATGGCCAGGTTGTCCAGGCTTGCCAGGCAAGCCCCCTCCTCCGACTCCAGAAGCAGCTCCTCCACGACCACTGCCTCTTCGGTCTGGGGTTTGGGGCTCGACTGCCTCACAGGGGGTGGCTCGGGGATAGCCGGGATTGCTCCCGACCCTTCCCCCTTCGCCTGTTCTCCGTTGTTTTGATCCTCCATGGGGTCGTCATGCTCCGTTGGCAGGTGCTCGGTAAATTTACCTTTCGGACCCTGGAACTTCACGTACACCGACCCCAGCAAATAGCAGAGTCGGCGCTCTCGTTCCACCAGGGTCTGCACCACGTCCTCGGGAGCGCTGAAGATCAGGAACGTATTACCTTCCTGTCTGTCAACCTTATGGAGGATCCAGCTGTCTACCTTGGCCCACACATTCTGGAGCCGCAGCGCGCGTCCCACCTTCCAGATGTCCGGTTGTTCACCCGGAAGGAGGACCCCGCAGCGGACCAGCCTGACAAGGTCGCACTGCCGTTTGACCATTAATTTGGTGCCCGTGGGCAGGGCGAGCTCCGAAACTATACGTGTGAGGTACCCCACGGTTTCGCGGTTCTCACACCACAGCTTCAGAGCTCCATCGGCGTATATCGGTTTACCCTGAAAAACAGGGTTCACCGGTTCATCATCGGTCGCTTCTACAAGATCCTTTAGAAGGCGCTCTTGTAGAAGGACCTGTACTTCCTGTGCGGCCTGTGCAGTCAGGTGCTCTCCGGTCACAGTTGTCACCGCAACCAGTAAGTCCGACTGCACTGCCGCTGAGTAGGGGACATGGGTACCATCAGCCAGCCTCGGCTTTTTGGGACCACCCCTCGGCGACTGAGAGTCGTCGAGGCGAGCCCTTTTAGCCGGTACCTGGGATGCATCTCCATTGCCCGCTTTACCCTTCGCCTGCGCCTTGCCGCGTTGGGCGCGACCGGTTGCCTGGTTACCCTGGCCACCTGCCGCCCCCTTCGCGAACTTGACGGACCCCTCGGTTTTGGGTTCCTCGGCTTGGGTTGTTGTATCGCGCTTGGGGGCTCCCGCCTCCGATGCACGCCTCCTCTGACGTTGGCGTAGCTTCCTGTTCATGCGCCGGGGCTTAGGTTCACTCCCTGGTTGGGAGGACCCTTTACCCCCTGCGCGTCCCGCCGACTTGCCGGGTTTCCCCTTGGCTTGTCGGCGGTCGACCAGGGTCCACGCCTCGTCAAAGCGTTTTAGGGCAGCCACCTCTCCTGCCGACCGGGCTCCGGGTTGCCCCAGTGCCCTGTCGGCGTCGAGGATAGCGCCTGTTGAAGGCGCCGTCGACGTGGACGGCCTCGGTTCCTCCGGTTTCCCGGTTTCCCCTCGGCCACCCACGGACATGCGCTTTGTGTGTGGTGGCGCCGCCTTGGCGGCACCACCCCCGCGTGTGTGTGTGTTTGCTGAGGTCAAGGTCGACTTCGCTGCCTTGCCTCCGCTAGTGAAAGAGGGCTGTCCCAACTTCATGGTGCCGCACCCCTGTTGTGTTTGTTGTACCCGTAATGGGTGTTTGGTAGACGGCCCCGCATTCGCGGTACCCGCCACCAGTAAGGTACCATCCGGTTTCCCTTCAGGTCCCTGTGTGGGTTTGGATCTATTGTTGTCCATGTTTGATAAGAAAGAAATTTCATCTACTGCGCTCCCTACCCTCCATGGAGCCCGCAACGTTGGGGATGCCGTATCGACACCGGGGCTACGCAGTAGATATAGATGTGGTAGGTTGGATTCCAAACGCGACATCGGGAGCTACAGATGCCCGGCTGGTGACCGCGATCCCACGGCCCCCAGTGGTTCCGAACACCCTTGCCCCGTCAGCATGGCCGGTCTCCGCGTCCTCCCAGAGGACCCCACCCCATCTCGCCAGCGTAAAGCACCCGGCTCATCCGTGCAGTTACGCATGTCCATTTCCCCGCAGTGGCTAGCTACGGGGCTACCGTTTAGCCTGAAATCCGGACCAAAGAGGGCGTGTTGTCTCCCGCGGTAACTAACCCAGACCCCGTTCGACTCAGCCCCCCAGGACTCCTTCATCCCTGCGTACGGCGATCAACTGCGCAGGACACACGCAGGTAGGCAATTGTAGTTGATCTACCGGGTCACCTACTATACCCGGCAGATGGCCTGTCATACTTGGCTACAGCAGTCCGGGGTAGATGGTAATTGCGGCGCCCGTTATGACTGCTGCATTTCCAGGGTGTGCGACCCACTCCAGAGGAGCTGACGCCCCAGGAATGGGTTCGCCCCCAAGCCCGTACGTCGGCGAGCTGAGGGCGACGTGGACGCGTATGACAGACTTGACAGGGGCAAGCCAGCTTATCGCCGCACCCTTAAGCCTACTCACTCCCTGCCCTACACCCCTTACCCACTTATATTGTATATAATATTAGCTGTGCCCGCGACTTCGTCCGCGTGGGATTTAACGAAAAAGTTATTGTTCAGTTTGCAGAGTTATAAAATAAATAAATTTCTAAAATAAAAGTAGCCTAAGTTACTCCTTATTACATCAGCTATCCCTAAGTCCCGTCAAAATCGGTCCAGCCGTTTCAAAGAGATTAGCCGGAACAACCAGATAGACAGACAAAAATTGTAAAAATGTTATTTTGGTATATGTACCGTGTATACATCCATATGCATTTAGTAAAAAGCGATTATTTTAATATTACAGACAGACTCTAATTTAATTTATTTGTATAGGTAAAAAAACAAAAATCAACTTGTTAATCGAGCTCACACTTGACATATTTTAAGCTAACATGTGCGTAATCACGTGTTATTATCGATCGTAAAAAAATTGCAATTTTTCATTATGTAATTTTTTTCCCTATTCAATACCCTATCGTATCAATCGTAATATCCACCCTCTCTACAAGGGCTAATGCCCTTGCGCACGAGTACAATCAATAACTCCCTTTAACATGCACCCTTCGAAAAAACTGAGTACAATACCATTTCAGAAGTACAGTTACTTGTTCAGTTTGCAGTCGTACGCGTTAGGCGTCTTATCGCTCCGTTTTTTTATTGTTTTCGAAAACTAATTCCGTGATTACAACACCGTAGCATGCACTGGTAGGTTTACTTATATATCGTTTTATTTCTAGTATTTCAATTACAATCGTTTCACGTCGGTTGTCAGACGCATCGGTAGTGGGTTTTAAGTAGTAATGAGCGTTTCTTTGGTCTGGTTGCGCAGGTTGCCCAAGGAGGAGATAGCGGCTCGAGTGGCTGCCTTCAGAGCGAAACTAGCAGAAACCGGGAGCGGGGATAAAGATGTGCCAAGGGATGAATTCGGAAGAGTTGCGTAAGTTTTTTTCTTTTTTTTTAATTAAAAAATATGTCGATACATATGTAACACGGTTCTGTCGATATCGATTCGGTATCTCAAATTAAATAACATCACTAAATTGGATTAAGATTAAAATGTATAAATCTATATCTGAGTGACTCGTACGAAGGTTGAATCGGTGTATGTTTTCGTTTAATTAGTTTAAAAATGGAATTTTATTGTTTCTGTTTTACAGCTTAAGCGTTAAAATTAATTGAACAGTTACAGTATGTTACAGTCATTGAAATTGTTACGAAATTATTGACTCAATGAAATATACACGTGTTAATAGTCATCGTAATTGCTACTAATGAACCGTGAAGCTTAAATAACAGTAAGAGCATTATTAGGTAATATTATCCTGAAGAATAGCCGAAGTAATATATTTAAATTTATATTTGTTCGGGTGCGTTCCACGTTTATTGTTTTGTTGAGATCCCTATATTTCGGCAATGTTTCAATCGCCATGATCACGGAAGTCTTCTGATATAAATTTAAATACGAAAAGTGTTCGCTTACAAAGTGATATAATTTATTTTTAAATTATAAAGTTAAGATTAATTTATGGAATAGTAATAAATACACTATTGTGTAAAAATCATACACGAATTGATAAGTATTGCTTGTCAGAATAATATTCCATTAATTTATAACTGTCGTAATCAATTTAGTATGGCTACGACTGTCATTTATTTTATTTATATTTTATATTTATATATTGTTTATTATTTTAAAATAATTATATAATTAATTGTTAGTTTTCGTAACTGACTTTAATAACTAAACGTATAGTAATAATTACGTTTTAAAATATTTATTATGTTGATATTTCTTTGTATAATAAACCTAATTAGATTATAAAATTAAAAATAAACTTTTTTAATACAACGATTGGCTATGTGGCAATTGTGGCTTTGAAATAGACAGGCCGAAGACGGGCAGCGGCGTCTTCGGTGCGACAAAACTAGCCCTGTGGTCACCAACCCGCCTGCCAGGGTTCAGAGATGCAACGCATGAGTTGACGCCATTTTTGGCGTGAACTTGTGGACGCCTATGTCCAGCAGTGGACTGCAATAGGCTGAAATGATGATGATGCTGATGAATATAACGAATATAACTCGATACGAATTGTGACAAAGATCGAAAGAACAAAAATAATTAAATGGTCTCGGAATAAATTTCTAATTAAATATTAAGTACGCGTAAAAATAATTATACAGCTAAGAAACAATTATTGGAAAATCGATTTATTCGCTCATTGGAAACGTAATTAGAAGAATTTTACTGCAAAATATTTCTTTACTTTGTAATTAAAATACGGAGCAAATTGAATCAGATATCAATTAAATTTTTACTAACGTTAGACATTTTTTTTCTTTTTAATAATTGAATACTTTAATAACTTATGCTCAATCAAGTTTTAATATTTATTGTAAGTGAATTGATAGGAAATCACGAGTTTAACAAATTAGTTTACTATCGAAACGATCATTAAATTTTGTAAAATTTTCATATTTATTTGACTAATTACTAGATTTCCACCCGCGGTTTCGCTTGCGTGGATTACACGATTTGACTTTTCCGTTTTCTTCCGTTGAAATAGAGCATATGTAACTCAGTGATAACATTGTAGTGGTAAAATTAAAAAAATGAGTTTATTTTTACAGATAAGTTCCAAATTTAGTACTTTATAATGTTAGCAAAATAGAACATTCTAGAATAACGTGTTTTCTGTAGGTGCATAAGATGTACAGCGGAACGAGCTCGTAAGCCATTTTCAAAAGTGCTCTTGTATCGAGAACGTTGCCAAGATAGAGCTTTTGTTAATATTTCCTTTTCGTGGAAAAATTAAAAAGATAATGTTACTTTAAATTGTTGGTGTACTTCTCTACACTTATATCTGAAACTACACTCATAGAGTTTTTTAGTTTAGTTTTGTAATGTATTTCGGTAGACGTAGAGGGCCTGTTTTACCAGGATAACGTTAGGACCTTTATCTCCTCAATTAATAAACTAAAGCTTTTAGATTAATTTTTACGTATAGAAATATCTCATAAATACAGTGGAATTTGAAGGTTAAAAATAATAATAATACATCAAAATTTATCTGTTAGATATTATCATTCGTTAAATAGCGTTATCCACAACTGGCCTCAGACTCAATCAAAATACAGTATTATAATGTGTATAAAATTTGGAAAGGTCTTATTTTTTTCTTCCTTATATGATACTAGCGACCCGCTCCGGCTTCGCACGGGTGCAATGCTGATACTAAATATACTACAGAATGTCTTTATTTATAGTGTAAAGCTAGCTTATAGCTTGGTTATTAACATAATAACAACAACATTCAAATATGCGTCGTTAGATAACACGTTGTTACAGAATGCGTTGAAAAAATAAAGGTTCACTGCTCGTTCCCCGTAGGTGATAGCGTGATAATATGTAGGCTATATGTTCACCCGACTTCTTAATAATATTCGTGCCAAATTTGAAGGAAATCCATGAAGTACTTTTTGAATTTATCCCGGACATACATACAGACAAACAGACAAACAAACAAAAATTCTAAAAACTATATTTTTGTCTTCGCTTTCTCTCAAGGATATATGAAAAAAAAAACTGTTTATAAAACTGTGATAAAAATTCTATACAAAAATTAAAATTAGAGTGTCTGTTTGTAATATTAAAATAACCGCTTTTTACTAAATGCATATGGATGTAAACACGGTGCAAATACCAAAATGACATTTTTTACAATTTTTGTATGTCTGTCTGTTTGTTTGTTCCGGCTAATCTCTGAACGGCCGATTTTGACGAGATTTTCACTGGCAGATAGCTAATGTAATAAGGAGTAATTTCGGCTACTTTTATTTTAGAAATATTTTTATTTTGTGACTGCGAGCTGAACAATGTTTTTTTTTTATAAATTCCACGCGGACGAAGTCGCGGACACAGCGAGTTATTAAATATAAACTGTAAATAACATGAGCTTAAATTCCCTTCAATAGATGATATTTGAAAATTCTTAAATGAAATTTTATTTTATAGAAATTTACCGAGTTAATAAACATGTTTTAATTAAATTAATAATTAGCAAATACTAAAACCATGTCCTTTAATGGTGTGCAGTGGCACGTAACAATAAACGAGATAGTAAAGTAAAAATCATGGGGTCAAGTAATACATTGCAGACGCTACGCAATCCAAGGGGTCCCATATCGATCGCATACACCCCAGTTGCCCTGCGAGGCATTTTAACATTACATTCCCCCCACAGCCCGCTAAGTGCTACTTTAAACAATGTACTCTATGCATAACAATGAAGTGACGTAGATTTTGTATTCTATTTTTATTCTGTTATTATTTACTACTTGATTACGTTTTTTTTTTTATTATACTAGCTGACGTGGTAAATGATGTTATGGCTCCTGTCATATGAATAAAGACAGCATAATCACCTATATATAGCCTACGATCTATTCTTAGATCTACCAAATATACACTAAAAATTACATATAATTCGGTCATGTGGTTTCGGAAGAGTTCGACAACAAACACTGCTGTGACACGACTTTTTTTTTTAAAATATTTATTAGGTGTATTATATCTGACTCGATAGACATTGTCCTGTCATGCGTCAAACGCGGGTAGTTAAAAATAATAATCGGGGCAATTTCTGGAATTTACCAATTTTCTCATCAATTTTCGAATCGGTCCAGACTTTCTCAAGTTTAGCTACATATTATTTCATTTAATATCTCATAATTATTATGTCCTCCATGATGTACATGGTAGGAATTAAAAGTTATTTTGGAAAAACGTGAGTTTTAAGGGTATTTAATATTTTCAAATGTATTGTTACTTGTACTAGTTACAAAAATAAGTTTCTATTGAGCAATAAGTTTTTTACGTGTTACAAGTTGCAGCACGATAAAATAATCGTAAAACGATCGTTCAGTTGAAAATTTTACTATTTATACTTATTATATTGAAAGTAGTCTAAAATTGTTTATTTTTAAATTACATTTATTAACATTTAAAAAAATGAATATGATATCTATTATTTTTTTCTATGATGAAGACACCGGCCACTAAAAATTCGTAACCATAAAATATTAAAATTTTCGATAGTGCTTAAAATCCAAGTACAAGGTTCTTTGTCGTCAAATGTTGAGTTATACCTTACATATCCTACCCAATATCTTTTTCTAGTAATCGATAGAGAGGAAACAATATCATTTTATAAAATCCTGAACAAGAAAACTTTGCAATGATCTTGTTTCTTTTCTCAGGATCAAATGGCTTAACTGTTGAAAAATTTATTTTCTTGTTTTCAAAATTTTCATGCAAAATAAAGTACAAAAAAAAGTAAAAAAAAAATCGCTAAAGATCGTTATCAAGTTTGACGTACCCAATGGCAAATAAAATAAAAATATAATAATAAACTCTTTGATCCAGTATTAAATATAAAGTCTAATTAAAAAATATAAATCTCTAGTTAAGTAATTAAAAATAAAAATGGCCTCGTTTTATTCATTAACAATAATTGCGCCACGCAAAGAAGCCACTCATTTAGCAAACGAACTTCAAAAGCTTTGTCACGATATAAAATCCATGCCTCAACGCACCTTTTCATCGCCTATAATAACATTTTATTTGTCTACTTTTATTTTATTTTTAAATGAAAAATGGCTTTCATTTTTAACGTGATACTGTATAACATTTTTTATTTATTTATACCTATTTTAACTTTTAAATCTTAATATAAAGACTTATTTTATTATACGCTACTAAAATTTACCGTAACTAAAATTTATCGTAAAAATGTTCTACAAATGCCTTACGAATAGACTAACAGCAGGAGGTACAAGGAGGCCATTAGGACCCGTTTCTTTTCAAATAATAAAGTACAACTTTTAGATTCATATTTACAATTAGTCATATCAGCCTATAGCAGTCGACTGTTGGACATAGGCCTCCACATGTTCACGCCAAAATTGGCGTGAACTTATGTGTTTAGCCCATAGTCACCACGCTGGGCAGACGGGTTGGTGACCGCAGGGCTGGCTTTGTCGCACCGAAGACGCTGCTGCCCGTCTGCGGCCTGCGTATTTCAAAGCCAGCAGTTTGATGTTTATCCTGCCATCTGTCGTCTTTTTAAGTTCCAAGATGGTAGGTGAATTGTCTTATCCCTTAGTTGCCTCTTACGACACCCACGGGAAGAGAGGGGGTGACTATATATTCTTTACTACTGTAACCACAATTAGTAAACTCTCAAAAATATGGTAGACTTAGATGGTAAAAAAGAGTAAATTATGAAAAACTTATCTGTTGGATACCATCGTCCGTCAAATAGTCAAAGTCGTAAATAAGTAGTCAAATAATGTTATCCATAACAATGACATAGGCCATTAATACAGCTTAAAATCCTAATATATTAAGATTTTTATATAATTACGATTTTCTGCTGTATCTATTTATTTAAAACGTGAAAACCCCTTTTGCAATTAAAGTAGGTCTTGTTGTTACTGTTACCCAAAATATCCTCAGATAATGTTGCAAAATGGATTTATCAAATATTTTATACAGACGTTAACAAGACGTAAATCTTAATAATTGGCATAAGTTCTTAATGATGTGCAATAATAATTTCACACTTATCGGTTTTGTAATTAATGGCCAACATTTTATAATACTACTAGACTTACCCGTTCTCATTACCTATACGCCTGCATTGCGGATATCGCAAATTGCTTATTAATTTTAGACTGAAAACGTAGATTTGTCTATCTATGCGACCATCGTTACAGACTTTTGCATGTAAGTCAATGAAGTTTAAAAAATAAAAGCCTCATACTCAACGGTCTTCACTAGGATTAACTCTTGTGTCAGGGGTCCGGAAACACACAATACACAAGCACAAACGCCCATACCACGGCAGACACGCGTGTTTGGTACTTGCGATATAATTTGATATCATTTGTTAAAAAAAAATTATGTCTCTAGGCATTCACACATTTACACATTTACATAGTTTATAGAAAACGGATATAGATGCCGTTGTTCGTGATTCATAGCAAAAATAAAACAGAAAGAAAAAATCAAGATAATCATTGAGAAAAATTCTTGACTAAAGTCGCGACATTCTGCTACTCAGGTTAACACTATTTCAGAGAGCCCTCGGCCTAAAAGGTCAAGTCTTTCTTCACTTTAAAGAAAATACCTTATTCTACCTCAGGGAATACTTGTTGACATTTACATATATAGCTCTGTAAAGTTCAGAAAATTTCAACTTCGTATGCAATAAATTATTCGTGTTTCATTTGAAATAAATCTACAATATAAGTATGTACTTCAAAATGACTATCGTTTCTTTGTATTTTTTTAAGTTTTCTATCTTTGAAGTAGTTTCTTACTGAATGACAAATTAATCTCTAAAAAGTAGAAGAAAGGAGCTTAAAATGGTTGTTTAATACTTTTCGTTAATTATTATGATTAAAGCTAAAGTTATCCTATTAAGCAGTTTAGCCTTTCGTGTATTATTCCGGATTTATCTGTCAGGTAAATTTTGGTATAGAGGGTAAATTGTGTTTACTTATTGATGTCAGGTCTCTGTTTTTAATTAGTCATCACAGATGAGAAAAAAACATATTACGCATAGATGTTGCCGCGTTTTAGTAATTTAAAAAACTATTATATTTTTAATAGTGTATTATTTTATATAGACATGTATGATAAAAAAAAAAAAAAAAAAAAACGAGAACAGTGATGTGTAATAAGCACCTTAGATCAATGACGTTAACATTCTTGAAGACAGCTCTCGGAGACATTTCGTCGTAATTAATTAGAGACAACACGAAATCGTATAATCTTATTTGACAGATGAAATTTACAATTTAATTAACGACACCCTGTTTGCCAAATGCCGGGCTAACAAGCTAAGGCTGCGTCTATACACCAACATTGTATTATATTTTTTGATTGATCTATTTCTCTATAATGGGAAAAAATGTGTAGTAGTAACTAAGGAACTGGTTTAGTAAAAGGTAAAGTTAAGTTGTAAATGGATAGAAAGAAAATCAAAAAAGTTCCTAAAGCTGTAATTAATATTCAGTGTAAAATTTTCAACATATTATTACATGCGCTCTTTTAGCCATCCAATTTTGTATTCAGTAAATAGATTAAAACTAACACTTATAACACAATAAAGAAGGAAAAAACGAAAACAAGAATCAAAAATAAGTCGTACACGTGTAACCACTATTAAAAACAAAAGTTTTTGTAGATAGTAAGTATTTGAATACGCATACATCTCGAATACATCTAAAGATAGATAAACGTAGACACATACACGAAAACTGCACATTAGCGTTTGGCAACTGTTCGTATCAATCTTTATTCCAAAATAAATTCTCTAACCGCGAGCCGGAGATGCTCGTAGGAACGTTGATGCTATCCCGTAAACATTGTGTTAATTTGCACAGGTTACGTCGAATGGATCTCCAGTCTATTGTGAGATAGTCTAAATTAAATCTGTATAACATAATATGAGTCAAACAATATTTTAACAACCAATATTAAAGAATTGTTCTAACTACTAATCAGCAAATTGGTTAGAAAACTGTTATTGATATTTTTTGATAAGTTGTAGGTCCACTGTTGGGCATAGGAGTTTACCTAAATCCCTAGTCTAGATTAATCAAAGTTGTTTTTCTTTCGCCGTTACTAAAGAATTATTGTTTGTTGCATACCGTAACCATATAAGATAAACAAGTTCACAAAAATTTTAGATGTTATTTTGTTTATGAAACATCTTTATTCTGAACTTTTCCAGTAAATAAAAATATTCCATTTAATTCACCGGTGAGTGAATTTGAAGACAAATTTAGCTCGTGAAAACCTGTTACTAGTACGGATTTAAAGCTTCGTCCATTTAATGTCGAAACATGTGTTCTATCTGCACTATATCTCCTGATCATAGCCAATGGTGTAGTGACTCTGATAACAGTGCTGCGTCAAATTTCTAAACATATTTTAAAAAGGTCTTTATTATGTCTATAAAACAAGAGAAAGGCATTAAGAGGTCCATTACGAACTATTGAAACGTTTTAGGATAATTACAGTAAGAGATGGCTTTATGGTATCTTTAAATGATAGTTTCGTAGCTACAGCAACGTTTTAATCTTTAAATAATTTACTACTTTTCTACTTGCCTTTATATGTTATGCTTGATGGACTTGATTATGTTTTTAAGCAGAAGCACTTTGACGATTTGTAGTACAAGTACCTATTCGTGGTTTGATGTTTTCTGCGGACTACGTTAAGACTATATGGTGTGGGTAATCAAACTTTATTTTACGCACATATTTTATGTTTTAAATGCTAATTGCACTTTTGTAGACAATTCGTCAAAGTAGCATCAACGCTCTTCAATAAATAACATAAATAAAAATAGATATTATAAATCCAACAAATCAATTATTGTTCATTTTAATTTCGTTCGTTCAAAACTTAAGGGTTAGATTTAGCCTTCTACGTTGGAATCTTCCCTCATTTAAATCGTAATTGGCCTTTGTGGTTCTACGAAGCGTCGCTCGGAGATCCGTTGTTTGCGCAGAGTGCGCGCGTCGTGCTTCCTGTTATTCCGTCAGTAGCGCCGCCGGGCCGCCGCCGGCCGGACTACCATGTAACCTCACGCCCCACGCCTTTGCGAGTCTTCCAGCGGTTTCACCGCGTTAGCATAGTCTTAGATTTAAGAAACCAAGTCTTCCACTAGGTTAAGTTAGTATTTAAGATGCAACGTGGCCGAGCGTCGCGACGCGAACACAATCGTTTGGTATTCGAAAGGTTATGGCGAGGCACGTTCCAAGCGGTCTTAGCGGACCCGCAACGCAGGGCGCGTGCCTCCTCCCACGACCCCAACCCGGACTTATCTGTCGAACCCATTCAGGGTACTTCGGCTATACATGACCCGTTAGAACCGGCCCTTCGAACTATTCTCGAAGGGCTCAGGAGCTGCTGTTGTCGATGCAATTGCACTAGAATTCGCAACAACGTGAACAACAATTTGCAGGTCTGTCTCTCCAATGCGGAGGAGAGGAAATCCATGAGATCAGTCATAAGGTGTGCATATATTTTTATCGTTCAAAATTAGGTTATAATCTAGACCTAAAAAATTAACACCCGACTATTTACTTAAAGCAAACGAAAATAAAATTATTGGATTTTAAACGATTTCACACTTGGAGTTAAACGATTACGATAAACAATGAACGTTGATAGCTCTACGTTTCTTAACTTACGTTTAATCTACGTTTGTTTTAATTTACTACATACAACTAGTAAAGTATGTCGAATTAATTTGAAATTTCCCTATTTTTAGCGCACTTAGGTGCTATTCATCAGGTAAATATCTGTTAATTTAGTTTGAAGCTTCGTAACTAATTACGCTTTTTAATATGTAAGTAATCACTTGAAATAGAAATTAAAAAAATTACAATTTTTACGTAAAAAAAGTATCCCTTAGATTTAAAGTCCGAAAAGAATATATTAGTCGGCCATCTTGAAATTTAAATGGTTTTCAGCGTGCGCGAAACTCACGCAGTGGCAGAGGCGCAACAGGAGAAGAATGCTCGGCTTAGAGACGCGTTCGGTATATCGCCCCGTTTCGTCGAGGGGACCAGTTTGGATCACGAGCGGAGGGCGAGGGATGAGGCTCAAAAGTACCCTCTCGTGAGGACGCCGAGCCACGAGAGAGAAGATCGCGATACGCATGTAGCTAAGAAGAAAAAGAAAAGAAGGTGAGCTTTGTTGTGTTATTCATTTTATATTATAATTACAAAATTAGGTGAAAAAAAAATCCAAAGCACCATAATACATCCATGAATTGCTAGTTTTAAATATGGATAATATGGATCAAAATAGAGGAAATAATTGCATCCAGTTGCACTTTAAAATTTAATCCTAGTAATTAGTGTCGATGAGACGTAATTAGGGGGTAGCTACAAATCTCACCTCAAGTAATAAGTGAATGTTACATAATAGAACCTTGTCATAAGTGAATAAAAACTTTCCTGGATTAGGAAAAAATATTTAAAAAAAAAGTACATAATGTTACATAATGTAGACTCAGAATTCGTAACCAAAAAACAATTTATTTCAAGCAAAAAAGGAAGCAGCTTTTTAAAATACTAAAAATTAAATGTCTTTTTCCAGTGCATCACCAGAAGCTAAAAAATCAAAGAAGAAAAAATCAAAGAAAAACAAAAAGGAGAAGTAAGTATCATTTTACAAAAAATTACTTTTATCTTTATTAAACAATTTTTTATTGAGTTTTTCATAGATTTTTTATTTATTTTTATTAGCCAAGTGACACTTCAATTGACTAGAAGGCGAGTATCATGATATTGTCAGCTTATATTTTAGCTGCAGTTAAATTTTAACTATATTCTGATTTTAATAATTTCAGTCAAAGGAAAACGTTGTGGAAATACATTAGTAGGTACGGTATTTATAAAAGTGTATGTTTAATAGTCTTTAATAACAGTACATAATATTCTACATAAGTAAATTTTAGCTACATTTAACATCTATATAAGTTTCTTCATGCAAACCTCAAATCATTTTCTTGGTGGAAAATATTGTTTGAATTAATAATACAGTACAAATATTAGTCTTCAATGAGCTATAATTGTCGGTTGATAAATAAATAACCTCTTAATTAGTATACTACTCAATAATTTTACTATAAACGTGAATTGCTCAGTCATTTAGAATAAACTGGCAAAATAATGGCACAGTAAATATATGCTTCGAAGGCCTGAAACTGTGAATGTCTTGTTCAAGTTCTACTCAAACATCTTTCATAAAGAGCTTTAAAGTCCAAATTTTAGTTCCATTCTTCTGTCTTCTCAGACAAGAATCCAGTAAGAAAAAGAAGAAGAGATCAAAGTCACCGAATACAGAAAGTTCTAGCAGCTCGGAGGGTGACAGCGAGTTCAGCTCAGAGGATGAACGTCAAAAGAAAAAGAAGGTAAATATTGATCCCTAACCAAATAGCCGAAGTTAGCAGTTTGACAGTAGGATGGCGATATTCAAAGATTGTGTTTTATATCGACGATTCTTCAAACGCTTTGATGGGCTTATTTTTAATACGAAATAGTCTTGTTTGTTTGTGATTCGGAGAAACTAAGTCAACACAAGCATTCTCTAGCTCAATATAAACTGCATTTGTTCAAATTTACGTCTGATCTTTTTTTTCAAAATTTTGTTTATTAAAATTAGTTTATTTATGTCACCATGCGAAGACATAATCTTTGAATTCTAGGTAAAATTTTATAGTAACTACTGTCTTGTAATTTGTAAGGTTAGCGATGGGAATATAGGGTTTATGAGTGTTTAACTTTTAATACCTTTTAGTTTCTTTGGGGTATCTCTATCACAACTACACTGACCTTTCACGAGACCTTACTCAGATGCCTTAGAATCTACTATCAATAGCCAGTACAGCACACCGCTTTCTTAATTTCAATCTAAGAAACGATATCGATCTGATTGAAACGAATTGCACAATCCTCTGCCTACATATGTGAATTTTAATATTTTTTTGTTAAGTCAACTCTCCTCCACACATCCCTATGTTTTATGCATTCATCGTGAGCTGTGACTATTATGTAGAAATCAATATTTTGTTTTGCATCATTCTACCATATTTATACCCCTGGCTTCTAACTTTTATTGCTAAATATACTCATACACTTTTCAATTATATAGTGGGTGACATAAAAATAAATAAAAAATTTGTATCTTGTTGTGGTTATTGTCCTTTTACTTCATTTTTTTTTTTATTTATTTATTTTTTCTGTAAATACAAGAAATAGACAGTAAAAATTATCTGTTTAACTGTGCATCATTTCATAGGATAGCCATCTTTATCTGAAGAAATAACGTATACTGTAAGTATATCACAAAACAATAACACTCCGTTACAACACTGTTAGGTGAAAACTAAAATTCGTGTTAAATTTGGTATTGCATTTTGAAGTAAATTTGTGACTAACTTCTTTATTTAAGATTACAATATGGGCGATTGTCAGGATCTTAATTGTGCACAGTTTTCGAATGCATGGTTTTGTAGTACTTTAATACAGATGGTGGTATCGCTATATAAAACGCGTTATGCCCTTTATGTGTATTAGAAAAACGTGCTTTATGTTATCGTGGTTTTAAAAGAACGATAATAAAAGTTATAGCTTCGATTTACCTTCGATGTAAATTGCTGTGCTGTGCACTAAACATGGTCCTTCGTGCCGGACAAGCACGTTTTTGTATCGCACATGTTTATGTCGAGTCTGATTGTTTTTTGTAACAATGTAACTAATCCATAACATTCTCCCTCTTCTCATTGACTCGAAACTTATTAAGGATGCTCCACATGTTTAAATGGTATACACTACCACCACCGTTTGTTAAATAAGGTACGTCTCAGAGTTATATTACATTGATTTTGTGTAATACATGTATATATGTATTTAAGTATCTTTAAAAACAATATGTTTACACTGTAATGCGTTGATAAACTTAGAAAATATTGTGTAAAAAGGAATATATGCACTAGTGCCAAGTCCTTTTTTGTTTTGTTTTGATACAATTTTTTTAGACATATCTAATATGTTCGAGAGTGTTATGGATAATTTTTATAATAAATGGAAACAAAAAGAACTAACAATTCGTCCATTAAGTTTGTTTGTCAATACTTGCTTTCGTGATTAGCTTCTTTTATATAAGGGTAATTTTAAGTTGATGCCTCAAATTTATTTTTTATAGAGAAGTGCATGTGTTAAATTGTTTTATTTTTTTAGAATTTCTTCAACTACGAGACAATATTCTTGTAAACTGAAGGATTTCTTTTTGTTTTAGTAAATACATTTTTAGTTGCGATAACCACTAGTCTTCTTGTATTGGCACTGGTGTTAATTGCGTATTCATATAACTCAGATATTCACGTGTAGTAATTGATTTTTGAACAGAAAAAGTCGAGTAGCAGACGTCGTGGCAGTGGCGCGCCCTCGAGCCGTGAAAGGTAATATAGATAACAATGTTTATATAATTCCTTCTTTTATTAATTATTTTTATAGAAATTAAGTAGAATTAGATGTAAAAATAATCTTAATTTAACATTACAGCTCGCCAGTAAAACAAGTCAAAGAGAAACAGTTGGAGCGCTCATATGATTTTCAAGAAGATAACAATCGTAAAAAGAATCGCGACCGCGAAGATCGGCATCAGAGGTACGATGATTCAGTCAGAAACCCCCGACATATGGAATCTAATAGACGCAGAGATGAGAGAAGTCGATCGCTGGAACGAAGATCTTCACCAGAATACAGGAGACGAGATGAACGCCGATCACCAGTTTACAAACAGAAATCATTCGTAGAAAAAGTTGACAGAAGAAGAGAATCTTCTAGAGAGGAGCCAGAGAGAACGAGGATCTCAAAACAATCTAAACGCGACCGTCAACGGTCACCTTCTGAATCGGAAACTGAAGAACCGCCTTTAAGAAAATCTGATAAGAGAGATAGAAAATTACCCCGCCAACCGAGCGATTCACCACCGCCAGAGAAAAGGCGACGAAAGAGCCCATCACCGAGCAGGAAAAGGGAAGAAAATCAGTATAACAGAAAAGAAAAATCAAGAGAGGATGTTAGACCGCATAAAGAAAAAAGGTTGAAAAGAAGTGAGTCTCCAGACTATAGGAATCGACGAAATGAAGATTATAGAAGGCCGGATGACGATTATGACAATAGAAACAAAACTGACAGCGAAAGACATTATAAGGAAGGTCGTAGTGATGCGTCGAAGCGAAGAAGAAACAGGAGCTCATCGAGGGAAAGAGCTGAATCTTCGAAGGAACATCGAGAACGATCTGTAAGTAAATACAAGAAGAGAGATTCGCGTAAAGGGCCGGAGACGTATTATAAGGACAATAGGGGTCAACAATCTTCTTCTGATACTGAAAAAGAAACGCCTCAAAAACAGAAAGACAGCAAAGTTTCTAGTAACAAGTCCCGGTATAATAAAGAAAGAAATGAATCCCCAATAAAAGAAAAACGCAGACGGAGTCGTTCGGTAGAACATGCCAGAGATGATACCCCTGATCGAAGGGCCGACAGAAAAGAAGATAAAAGTAAGACCAGCTCAAAATCTAATGACAATAACCGAGAAGAGAGTAAAACAAAGAAAAGATCGCCCACACCTGAAAAATCAAGACGTAGAATTTCACACAGCCGATCAAGGTCGACTTCAGTAGAGCGAAGAAGTTCAAGAAAAGAAAAACAAAAGAGTAATACACCAATCGTAAAATCTAAAGTAGTATCAGAACGACGTAGTTCACCAAGACAAGAACAAAAAGAGAAAAATGATAGGGAACGTAGTGTCCGCAAAGAATCTCATAGAAGTCGGTCTAAATCGCGTTCAAAGGATCGCAGTCGTAGCACATCTAGTCTCAGTTATTCACCGGCACGCCGCAGTCCTGAGCGATATCTCGATATAATAGAAAAATTACCAGAAAAAGACAAAAGAAAATACATAAAGTCACCTTCTGTCCTTCAAAAGAAGAAAAATAAAATCAAAGAGGTCACTGATAAGTACAAACCAAAGGCGGTGTGCATGAGAAGTTCGTCGAGTGAAAATGATGATTCTGATATAAGATCTGACGATGAGATGATGATGGATTATTTGAGTTTAGACGATAGAGCTCGTCAAGAAGAATTGGATTTTAAAGAATTAAGTAGATTGAAAGAAAAATTGGCTCAAATGGCTAAAGCTTCAATAGAACGAAAAAGAAACGAAGAAGCTAACGGTCCGTCAACATCGCACGCTGCTCATGAGGAAGAGACGGAAGAACGTAGACCTATACGTGAAAGCCCACTCGTATATGCAAAAGAGGAAAGTCCTACAGTCATTAAAACGCCGGAAAAACTTGATACCCCTAAAAAAGATAGTCCGCTAAATTTCGAAAGTTCTCCGGAAGTTAAGAAAAGGGACAGGAGTCAGTCGCGACGTAGTTGGTCGCGTTCGACGCGGCGTTCACGATCAAAAACGCGATCGCGAGGCAAGTCGTCGAGATCGAGATCGCGATCACGATCCCGGTCACGGTCTGCATCTCGGTCTTCTCATTCGAGATCCCGGTCTTACTCCAGGTCTTCAAGGTAAGAAATAGAAACTTTTGTATTTAATTTGTTAATAAATATTTGTTCCAGACGTATAGTTCGCGTCATGTAAAAAGAACGCTGAAAGAAACTGGAAGGGGTGCGTTTGCGCATGGGTATACTCGCCGCACAAAAGTGCTACTGTTTTATTTTTTAACTAGGCTTTCACTCGCGGCTTCTACTACTAAAATAACACAAAAAAACAAAAACAATTACTAAAATACTAGCGCCGAGTTGTACGAAAACAAATTAAAATTTAAGTAGTGATTAAACTAATTTAATCGCAAGAATTGTATGAAATTCTTGTGATTAAATTAGTTCAATCTGTCACGTGATAAACACGTCCGCCCCCTACCTCATACCACCAAATAGACCGATAAATCGCTTCTGCGCAGCTTCAAGGCCAGCGTTCTTTTTACATGAACGCGCGAATCTCTTCTTACACGAACGCGAACTATACCATAGAATAAATGAATTCCCGCTCGGGATGGATATTTATATTTATACAAATATTTCTTTCCGGTTTGGATGTCTGTCCTTGTGGGTCTCCCCACAGTGCCTCGGAGAGCACGTTAAGCTGTCGGTCCCGTTTGCTATCATAAATACCTGATACCGATCGTTACTAATAGTAGGGACATATCCGCCAACCCGCAGTGGAGCAGCGTGGTGGATTGAGCTACAGTGGAGAACGAGGCCTATGCCCAGCAGTGGGATGTTACAGGCTGAATGCGATTTTCGAATGCGGACCAATATTGTAGATTTAGCATACAACATTACTTCCCACAAATGATTTCTTATTACTTCACCTATCTCATGGTGAAATACTAAAAGCGTGAAGCCTGCTGTAGAAATATTTGAATAAAATAAAATATGTGTTTAAAAATTCCAGGCGTTCACGTTCAAGTCGCTCCAGCTCATACAGCACCAGAAGTTCTTCGAGATCATCTCGCAGTTCATCGAGATCAACAAGATCATCTCGGTATGTTGTCAAATAAATGTAAAAATTACATCAAAGGCCTGTTTCACTAGTTATGGATGAAGCTATTTGACGGATGGCTGTATGCAACCGATAAAGTTTTTAATACATTTTACTATCTTTTACCATTAAATTCCACTGTATTTATGAGATATTTCTATCCGCAATTGTGAATCTAAAAGCTGTAGTTTCTTAATTGAGCTGCAACAGGTCCCAATGCCTCTTCTACGTCCAGCAACTCTATTTCTAACTCATGTGCGGGATATACTTGATCCAAAACCGGTGAAACAGGGCCTAAGTGTTCTAAATATGAACAGAATATTTATTTACAACTCCTGAACTGAACGTGGATCGTGAAAATAAGATCGTTGAAAAAGTTATTATATATTCATAACTTGGTGTTCTGTTTACATTTAAAACGATCAAAAAAACTTTTAGGTGATGTAATATATATATTTTTTCAATGCATAACAGTGGATATTAATGTAAAGTTTCGATTTTTTCCGTACTTCGTATAAAACGATGCATGCGATACGTACACGTATGAACAGAACAATGACGGGCGTGTACGCCGATTACCGTAGATCGAGCGGGACGCGATCGCGATCTCCATCGATACCTCGGCGCGCCGGATCGCCGAGCTTCTTGGATAGGAGGCGCATCACGAGGTATCAGACAGTGCTTTTGACGTTTGAACAAAATGGCGGCGATGTTTTTTTTTTTTTTTTTTTAATAACGTCTCAATTCGATTCGGCCAGTCATGAAATGGTTAACGACCGAAAAAGTTTTAGTTTTGTTCTTTTTATTTATTTATTGTTAGTTGTTACTAAGTATTTCATTTTCCATCTTTATTAATAATTCGGGCTCCTATTGGTTTCTGCTTATACTTTTTATGCGTTTTTTACTTTTTTTAAGCAATATTTTCTTGGTAGTTTAGACTATCTTATGTAAATTATTATCTGGTATTAAATTAATATCTGATATAAATTATTTTTTATCAACACTAGGCCGAAAAATGTTATAAGCGAATACAAACATCGAAAGCACTATTCTTTAGGGCGTGTATATAAGCATTGAAAACGACATTTATTAGTCTGAATCTAATAAATACCGTCATCGATACTGTTTTGATATTTGTTTTAAAACGTTTTGTGTGTTGCTTGTAAGCTTATTTTTTACTTTAATACCACTCAAGGATGTGTTCTAACTAAAATGAGTAACTAGTATTTTTTTAATTTATTAATTCAAAAAAATTGATGTCATATTAACACAAACACATCCTTTTTTGGTTACAGTATTTTTTATTTGCAGTCGTGTTATATGTGTTGTTTTTTTTTTTTTTATAGAAAAAAGTCACGAAAATCTAGCACGAGTTCAGAAGACACAAGTAGTAGTTCGGATTAGTGCAGTGCTAGATGATTAACATAAGTAATTTCGTACATCATACAACTCACACATCAAAATTCTTGTCGAACATTTTTCTCGACATTAAATAATAAAATTAATGGACAAATATGCGTTGATTTGTTGTTATAAAATGCTTTAAACTTTTCAACTGGGCAACATTAACAGCAGTTTTTGACTGAATACTAACCAGGGTTTAATAATTACTCTTTTTCATTACCTGACATTTTTCTATTAGTGGAAAAAAATATAAATTGTAACATTTTAAATAACCAAAATAGTTAACAGAATTTGATATTGTAATCTGTAAAATTAAATTTGTAAAAAGATAATAACATTATAGATATAAAAATTCTGGATAAATTAGTTATGAAGTTTTTTTTTCCGTAGCGCGCCCATTATAGATCTCACGTACACATCAAAGAAATACAAGTATCGAAGAAGATGAATGTCCTTTACCAATATTTAATAAAATTCAAGATGCCAGATGTAGAAGTGCTATTTTTAAGGACATTATTTTAAGTGTGTTTAATGTTTTATTTTGTTTTATCACATTAAAGTTTATTGTATTTATTTTATTGTTTTATTTTATTTTTTTTTGCATGGTAGTCTCACCATTGATTCACATTTATCAATAGACGCTGAGCATGTGTCGTTGCTATTCAAAGGTAAGCTTCCATTTTGTTTTATTTTAGCAGCTGTATTTAGTATTACTTTTTTCAATGTTTTGTTTATGTATAATTTTCCTTGTACTTAACAAAATTAACTTTTATCATATGCCTAGTCCTCTTGCTTTACTATAAAAAGTAGGTAAAAATAAATATTTTAGTGGCATCTAATTTCATTACCATATATTTGCATATTAAACTGAATGCATCAAATAAACGGTAAATGTGCTAATACGTTAACATATTGTTTACTAACAAAATAACAGTGCCCGAAAACGCCCAATACCATATCGTCGGCCCACACCTTCAACACCGTCGAGTCGCAGCTACATCAGCAGCAAGTCTTCTCAAAAGAGTTGGTCACGATCCCCTCACCTAGAACGAGAATAAATTAAAAAAGATCAATATGGCAGCTAACATTAATAATAATTTTTCGTAAATTAAAAACAAGTTATTTTATAGAAAATTTACAATTGTCTATTTTTTTTTACGCTAGTTTGAATTTTAGTGGCAATTGTAAATTTATTTATAATAGCCACTATAGCCACCATATATATAAAAATTACTGTTGCTACTTTTGGGATATGCCACTTCTATTTTGAGAGAAACAAATTTAAAACATAAATATGCTCGTAATTAATTGTTCTAGACTGCAAAATTTTGGTTACCGTTATTAAGAACTGATATTGTAGCTGCTGTAAATTGTATTCTATTATTTTATTGAATGTTGCAGTTAAGTCGATATTATGTAATGAAAACATTTGATTTCGTTTCTGCGTTTTGCGATAAAATTTTCTAGTCTATGAAATAGTCAAAAAAGTTGGTAACCAGTACCTGTTAAATATTCTTACAAATTAAAAATCATTAATCTAAGTAGTTAAATTTCATAATCTCCTATCGCTAGTCATTTTTTATCAATATTAGTTCGTAATATAATTTTTTGTAAATAATTATTTATTTCTATTTATAAAAGCGATTTTGCTTATAAATTGTAATCGATGGTGTGAAAGTAATAAATCTAGTCCTTGTTTAGTATAAGATTATTTATTTCTTTTTTGTTATTATTTAAATTGGAAGTTTTTATGAACAAAAAATCAATAATTTATTCTAGTCTCTTATTGAGGATAATTATATAAAAATTAGAATAATGTGCAATATATTTAATGAAATTATATTTACAATATTTATTATGGTTTCCAGTCACTATTTAATTTCCTGAAAAAGAAATACTCATCGAAAGAATTGTAATTTTTAATTTATTTTGTTTATTTCGGATGAAAGTTATGTTTTATACTTTTGTTTTGTTTAAATGAAAATAATGACCTTGTTATATTAGAAATTGTTTTTATCTTTGCTTTGTAATAATCTTATATAAAAACAATTTTTGGTGTAATAGTGTAATCGTAGATGTAGGCTAACTTATTTTATTGTAATTAAGATACTTCAAGTTATAAAGCAATAAATGGAACGGGACGATATTAGGATAATACTCAAGAACAATCAATAATTGTAATTTTATTATCATCAATAACTAAAAAAAAAGGGCAAAGATTTATTTATTAATGCTACTAAACAGTCGATTTGACCTCGGCCAATATTAAATTTTAATATACAAACAAGTACCTATATCGAATTTTCATAGGTTTTTGCTGTTGTCAAATAAAACAATAAATATTAAAATGGTTTTTTATTCTATTACTTTTTCTTGTAACAACAAAAACGGAATGTAAAAGCACAACCCACAAAACCATTAATTTCTTATTGATAAAACGTGCCTTTTTTTAATTTAAAATTATAAACATAGGTATAATTATGAATTTACTTCCCCTTAAGCATACAATGTTAATTATTATATATAAATGGATTCAACTTCAAAATATTTATTTTCTTAAGGATAAATTTTACAGTGACAACAGTTTTTTTGTTTTTTTTTTTTTCGATTAACATTATAGATTTGCAAAAAATACATACATTTCATAATATCCTAATATCACGATAGAAAAAAAGTGTAAAAAAGAACAATTTATAAATGTATGACAAATATAACAGCAGAGATAAAAATACTATAAAACCTCGATTATATAATTTGCTTATCATCCATCACCATGTTGATTAAAAATATATCTAAAAAAATATATTTATTCTTTCTTTGAACTCTGTTGTCGTCTCTTAGACGCTATAAACATCGCCCATCCGAAACCCACGAGATTCATGAACAAGACTCTCAGCTGAAACAAGAAAAGGGAAACGGGATAAAATACTTATTCTAATGTACTTAAATGTTTAACATAGAGTTACTAGCATATATTGTTATCTTATCTCATTATTCTTTTTTAATAGCTTACTAAAAATAATAATTATTACTGTCTGTTCCCTTAGTAAAAATTTAAAAATAAAAACTACACACTAGCCATTTCAACACAATAGGTTATTAAAAAATAATTTCTATTCTGTTATATTATTATGATATATTTTACGTTTTGGTGTAATACCAAAGATATAAAATTCCTCGTCATAAAAAAAAATTGCAATTTAACGTGTTTGATCTCTAGTCACAAACAAAAAAAAAATGTATGTTAAACAAATGTGTTGAATGTCATAATTAACGTCATGCCTTAGATAACAGTTATTAAATGTTTGCAATGAAATACATGTAAATAACTTTTAAAATATCACACTTTTTATACTAACACTTGATGGGCCTTTTTTTATTGGCACAAATGTCAGAGACCAAAACTGTCCATTCAAAATTAGGGTTCGATTTCTACCCCAGTATGTACTAAATATGCCTATATGCATTATAAATATTAAAACAAATATGAATATACCAGTTGGTTGTTCGACCTAAAACAAGCATTACATCGTCTACCTTAACAATAGACAACCTTATGTGTATATATATATATATATATATATATATATTTATATCACTAGGTCAACAAACAAGCGTACGGCTCACCTGATGGTAAGATTACCGTAGCTTATAGACGCCTGCAACACCAGAAGCATCGCAAGCGCATTGTCGACCCAATCCCCAATCCCCCAAGAGCTCTGGTCACCTTACTCACCAACAGGAACACAATACTGCTTGAAAACAATATTATTTAGCTGTAATCTTCTGTAAGGTCGAGGTACTACCCTAGCCGGGCTGCTCCATATTTTGAGCAGGAAATTCCTGCTGTGCCCTACCTCAGTTGTTAAGTAAGTATGTTAAATATATTTCTGATATTTTAAAGTCAGAACATAATATTTTAATATGACCTCGAATTGTTATTAAGTATAAGTAATAAGTAGCAATATGATTGAGGAAACAAATCAATAGTTGTTTACAAACTGGGGTTTCACAGTACGTAAAATTACAAAATGTACAGATTAGAGAATAAGAACTCATTTGAAGAAATATTTCTGAAAAATCAAAAGAACTTACCATGGGTGGTATAAATGCTATGTTAATAACTTGGAACAGAGTCAGCCATTTCCAATTGGCTTCTAACACAGTGAAGTACAGAGCATTTACTTGCTTTAATGCCGCTTTATGATTTTTGCCTTCGAATCTAGCCAGTGTGTACAATGAAAATGCTTGCATAAGTGGAGTAAAAATAAGTCTCTCAAACAATAGTTTCTTGGCTAATGGAAACGCTGAAGTTTCTTGAGGAAATATTCTTTCTATGAACTCATAGAAGTAGTGAGGGACTGTTCCACCGAATATTAACCTGAAGATTAAAATATTTATAATAAGTTGACATATTAGTTACTAACTTAATACCAAAATAAACTGTGCAGTCTTTAAAATATACATCCAATTCAATGAACACAATGACATTAAGGTATTACATTGAAATACAATTATGGTACCTTGTGTTTAATTACTTATTAATATGTTTTACCCTATTCTACTTTTTCCAAAGCGTATATGAGCATGTAAGATTATTGATAGTAAGATTCAAAATTTTAATTTTATATTTATGAAAAAAGAAACATTATTAAAATTATTTAGTTTAATAATGTACTATCTTACCCGTACAAACCGAATGCTAAGACGGGGTCAAGTCTTATTTTTTCACCAGACACCATTTGTGATGCGATGCTTCCAGCAGAGCCGACAACGCAACTTTAAAAATTCAGGAGTAGACTACTTTAATAAATGAACTTTGAACTTTCACTGAAGCAAAATGTCTTGTACATTTAAATGAAAATTTATAAATTTAACTTTTGAAATTTACCTTGTTATCGCCTTAGTTTTAATTGGGTGTATATACAAATTCTGTAAATACGATGCTACAAGGTTAATAATTGGTTTCGATAAAGACATTGTTTCAAGTAATTAATAACTTTTCTTGTTAGAATATATCACAGTTAGTATTTCTTATAAAAAATAAGACATATGTCTTTTCGTTTAATGGGCTCTTAAAGTTACTCAAAGTTCAAATCGATAACGTTATCACTTATCAGCTACTGGCAGAAAATTATTTGTCAAAAAAATAATTCGAATTAAAACACTGGAATGTAAAGATAACACTATGACATACTATTCATTATTACAATATACAATCGCTACGTCTACAGACAACACTACATTTGTTTTTGTTTAATATTATTTTGTCAGTTTTAATTTTAATATATTATTTATAGCACTACATAAAGAACATAGAATAATAGAATAAATCTAATTTCATACTAATTAAGATTGTATATGGCAGCTTTAATTTCTAAAAATTGTTACCGATTAAAAAAAAATATATTTACCGCGTTTTTGAAACATATTTTCCTCAATCCGTATTCAGTTTTCAGTATAATATTTAACTACTCCTTTTAAGTACATAATATAATTACTGCTAAATAGAACAGATGGAAATATTTGTTTGTTTGATAACTTTAATCTCATGTTCGACTAGACCGATTTTAAAAATTATTTTTGGTATAGGTACATACAATATTGAAAAATGTTTTAAGATATTAATTATTACGCTGCAATGCAATTCTAGCAACGCACTACTAATTATAAATCTTAATTCATTGAATAAGGTTTTTAAATTTTTTCGTTACCATTAAATACCCCCCTGGCTCCCACAATTCTTAGCGAGAGTCGAAAGTAAGAGCGGCAATGCGCTTATAATAAAATTCTCCTAAGTCCCAAAGTAGTACTTGCCTATAGTCGACTGGAACCGCAGTCTTCAAAACCGTACACTTATTTGCGACCATAGCGGTATAAAAATAATTTTCTTTTTAATAATATTGAATTAAAATGAATCTATTATTGCTTCAATCAAAATCAAGAATTCGTTTTACATATAATTAGAAATGAAATTAAAAGAGAATCGTTACTTCTTAATTTATTTATTCATAAAAACTTATTATGTACAAAATTTTTCTAACATTATATTACAACAAATGCAAGCAAAAATCGTCTTAACTACGATGCAATCAAGAAAATAATATTCCTTTCAGATTAATAAGCTAGCCAGTAGCATAATATTTGGTTTAAAAAAGTAAAATAACATTTATCAATATATTAGTAAAATTGTTTCCATATACATACATCATTGAGGTGAGAATAGATTTATTATATCATAGACATACATCCAAATTTTCTTTGTTTTTAAAGTTAATTATTAAAATACATTATGTCAAAAATGTAGCGTAGTACTGTATGTTAATGTAATGTTAAATATATAATAAATTATTGTTTATAAGCACACTCCAGTATTTATGAAGTGTGCTATTAATTTTTAGCTTCCATTAAACAGCTTGTCCAATTGCCTTTGTAAGTTATGTGATGTCAGAGCAGGTGTGTCTGGAGGTTCCACACTATGGTGTTTTACTAATGGTGTGGTAAGAAAATTCATGTTCTCTTTCATTTGCATATACATACTTAAAGCTTTGTTAGTATCCCTCTTCGGAGTTTGCATTCCATCCGATACATTTGGCATTGACTTATGAAATACTTTTTTTCTCAGACATAAGTTCTTCTTAGGTATTTTGTATGACGGTGATTTTATCTTTATAACTGAAGGTCTATTTAACTCTGGGCTGTTTACCGGGCTAGGTTCACTCTTACGCTCAGTTTTTATTTGGACCATTGTTATATCCTTTTCACTTTCTGAAACTTTTCGCATTTTCTTTTCATTTATCAATTTTCTCACAGATTGTAATGACTTTATTTGTGATTCTTTGATGCTATTCAACGTTTTGATACCATTTTCAAGCATTTTGATATTCTTTTCTGTTTGCTTTTCCACTTCTAATAAATCATCAAGTTCTGTACTAACTTTATCGGAGGTGTTGACTGTTGCTTTGTTTAACATATCACAAAGAGATACTATTACACTTTCTTCTCTCTTGCATTCGTTGCTCATAGAGATTTTTTCAAAACATGTGACTGTTTCATTACAAACACCAGAATTATCAGACTCTGCAGTATAATTGAAAAATTCTTGAACACTTCTGTATTCTTTGAAAGGTGTTGAAACTGGTGGGGAGACTTCTGCTATATTTTCCAAAGTGGATTCTTCTGTTATAGCTTTTGTTTTCTCTTCTTCTTCATTTATTTCTTTCTCTCTTTCCAGGAAACTAGCGTCACTGTTAGATTTAAATGATATATTTGAAATGGGAGTCTCAGGTTTGAGAGTAACAAGTTTTTTGTGATTATAAGGCTTTGGTACAGCTATCTTCTTGTTTATGTTGGCAATGTTAGAAATGTTCTCCTTGTTTTTTTGATTGTTGGCATGTTGCAGCATAGTGTAACGATTTGTATTAGTTTTATTTAATGTTATAGGTGTTTGTGGTATATTACATATTCCACTGATTCTTACGTTGGTTTTACCTATAAAATACAAATTATATTACATAAATTAAAATTATATTTCATGTTATACAATAAAATAAAAAATGTTAAGTAAAAAAAAAAAAAAAAAATTGAAGGCTATTTACTTTGAATATGAAGTGATTTCTTGGCTCTTGGTTCAGGTTTTGGAAATTTAGGTGTCTCAGATGTCAACATTGTGGCTCTGGTGCTCGGTGGCTGAAAAAAACAAAACAAAGCTGAGAATTTTATACTGCAAACTATATGATTTATGATGAAATTTTAACTACAATTCAGCTAAAGTTACACTATAAACGACTCAATAAGAAATGTGGGTACTCGTCTACATTGTTTTTCTTTTTTTATTACTAATTTTATGCTTTATGTTTATGCATCTTAATATAATATTTTTTTTAGCTAAAGCCCTTTTCTTAAGCAACAGTTCTAGCAAAAAAAAAAAATACAATTTTTGCAACAACAACATTGGATAAAAACTCTTCTATCTTATAATAATATTATTAAAAATTTAATAATGTACAACAGCTGCACGCTATTTTAACAATCACATTTATATTCATTTTATACTTTTTGACAAATTAATTCCTTCTAGATTTTAAAAAATGATAAAAAAAATCTTTACTTTAGCTTTGGGCTGAAAATTAAGGACTTTTCTAACAGAATTGTATTTCATTTGTCCATCCGCTGTGTGACTTTTGCTTTTGTTTTCCACTTTTACAGAGGAATTCCAATTTCTTTTCTTCATGGAAGCAGTAGGTTGTGCAAATTTTCTAGGTGATTGTACCCTTAATGCTGAAAAAACAAATAAAAAATGAAACTTAATATAATTAAATTTATTTATTAACTATTATTGTTGCGTACAAAGAACTTATACAATATATAACATAATAGTGTTTAAATTCAAACAAGAACCTTGTCAAAGCACTGCAAATTTTATCACACAATTACTCTTACAATATCAGTATAAATGTTATTAGTCAAGAAAGACTAAATGAAAATTTATAATCTTACACAATATATCAGCCCTCATTTCAGCAATAGTCATTGGTTTAATGACTTTCTCAGCAGTCCTCGACTGAACCATTGTGGACCGTGGTTGCTTTTTAGAAGTTAGAGTTTGCACTGCCTCCTCAGATAGTATACCTTGTAAAATCAAACACAATTATTTAGTATTTATATCATTATTACAATATATAACGTAGTTATGTTATGTTTGAAATATATACACGTATTACTTACATACTTTATGGAATATACATAAGAAGAGTAATTGAAGAACTATTGATCACGATTTAAAACGTATCTTTACTCACCACAAATTCCAGGTAACAGTTCTGCCATCGTCTTTGGCTGATTAATCGGCTTATTTTTCACTTCGGAATCCATTTTTTGCTATTTATAGCTATCTAAACGGAATAAAGAGTAAATCACATTGATTACAAACAAAACTTTTCAAATTAAACATTTGAAGCAACTGTCATTATGACCCAATAATGACCGTTGAGTTTTACCTTGTACGTTGTACCTACGCTGTTTTACAACTGTATAACATTATCTATTTTATTGAGTAGGAAAGTAGGAAGGGAACTGATTTTTATATTTAAATACTTTGAGTTTGATAGAAATTATTAACATATTCAACTTATATTTACTGTACAATCTTTATTTTAACAAAGTTTCCCGGTTTCCCCTTACTTAAGTTACTAATCTGTGATGCTGCTATCAATCGGTCGTTGACGTTTTGACGTTGACGATTCATACAAATTGACAATTTGACAGTGACTTGCACTCGGTGAAGTTATCAAACTTTTATAGTAGTGATAACAGGATTTAGTTGAAAATTGTGTTTTCTGTTAATACGTTCTATTTTGTCATTTTTAGTTTTTCTCTTTTTACAAAATGGTTACTCAAATAAATATAAAAGGATTCGAAGATTTTGTAAAATACACAGATACTATTGACAGGAATGGTCCGCCTGTAGTATTTTACTTTAGCGGTTCGAAATTACCCGATGGTAATAGTTGGTGCCCTGATTGTGTCGAAGGTAAGTTTTTAATTTAATGAATAGGACAATATTTATAATTCTTCTAGCAATTGAGAGAGGTACAGATCATTTATTTTGTTTTTTATTTTTGAACTTACGAATGTTCCCTGTTGTGTGGCTACGGCAGTAAAGAATATAGCCACCCCATCTCTTCCCGTGGGTGTCATAAGAGGCGACTTAGGGATAACGCAGTTCCACTAACACCTGAAAGCCGACCGATGGCGGGATAACCATCCAACTGCTGGCTTTGAAATACACAGGCCGAAGCCGGGCAGCAGCGTCTTCCGCGTGACAAAACCAGCCCTGCGGTCACCAACCCCGCCTGCCCAGCGTGGTGACTATGGGCAAAACACATGAGTTCATGTTATTTTTGGTGTAAAACTTGTGGAAGCCTATGTCCAGCAGTGGACTGTAATAGGCTGAAATGATGATGATGATGATGATGATAATGGTGATAATGATGATGATGAATGTTCCTAACCCAAAATTTGTTGAATAAAACTCTTTATTGGAAAACTATTTGTGAATGTTTATATAAACTTTTTTGTCAGCAAATTCTTGACATTAGATAAAAAATGCATAAAATGCCAAGAAACAAGGTAACATTTCACACATTAAATAACTATGAGGAGTTTGTTCAATTCGTTGAAAATATAAAAACGAAGAAAAGAAATATTTATTTCCTATTTAGTGGCAGTAAAAAAGAAAATGGGAGGAGTTGGTGTATTTACTGTCAATTAGGTATTTCATTTGTGGAGAAAGTGTCAGCTTTATTACTATATGTTGACATGTAACTGTTGTAACTAAATGTGATTGTTATTTTGTATTAGATGTGCCGACCTTACTGAAGATCTCAGATAAATAATACTGCTTTGAAGCAGTTTTGTGTTCCTGTGGTGAGTAAGGTGACCAGAGCTCCTGGGGGTATTTAGGAATGGTGTTGCAGGCATCTATAGGCTCCAACATTAAACAACTCAAATAACATTATTAAAATTGAACCTGTGTAAACTCTTAATATAAGTGTGTTTACACAAACTAATACCATTCCATTATTTATATCTGTAAATGTAAATAATTGTAGTTTTTGTAAATATTAGTCATAGCAGGTTTTTTTATATAAATAGGAAGTAATCTTATCTTGCTGTTCTCATATATCCTGATAATTCAAACAGTTTGAAAAATTATTTATGTCAGTAAAGATTATTCTCTTTAATTCAACCAATATAACTACTATGTAGAAGCGTCTGGAATGAAAATTTTAGAAAACTGCATAGGTAATTTGTAGAAAATTTTGAGATTATTTCTACTTCACACATTTACCTGTTAACAAGACAAGGCATCTGTTACAACAGCTAATTAATAATATCATTGCTTATTATTCCAGCTGAACCAATCGTCAAGGCCTATTTAAGTGAACTCAACAAGAATATCATATTTGTATATGTGGATGTTGGTGAAAGAGAATAGTGAGTATATTAATAGTTAGTAATTGTAGAATTTCAAGTGTTCTTGTATATATTATGGTCTGTAAATTCATTATGTTCATCAAATGATGAACATAATGAATTTACAGCGCATGGCTATTTATTTTTATAACAGCCTCTTTGCATTGACATTTGAGTATAATGTTTTTGGATGTTTAGTCTTGTAACAAGGTATTATATACATAATTGGAAATATTTTCGTTACTTATGGAGGTAGGTTAGAGAACAAAACATTTTGCTCAACCACTTTGAGGTAGGGTGCAGTAGGGAAGCAAGCTGAATAGCAAGCTGATGCAGGAAGTATCTCTATACTAAGTACCTTATAGTAAATCATAGTAGTATTTTGTTCCTGTAGTGGTACAATATTATATTTTGCATTTGAAACTTAATTTAATGAAATAAAATTTATAAGAAAATAAAATTTCAGCTGGAAAGACAGAGCCTGCCCATTCAGGACTGATAGCCGTTCGAAGTTGATGGTAATACCTACATTGATTAAATGGGGCAGTGTACAAAGATTAGAAGGCTCGCAGTGTGGACAGCGAGACTTATTGCAAATGTTATTTGAAGATGACGAGTGAACTTTATTTGCTTTATTACCCATGAAAACAGTATATGCATATTTAATATGTTTGTGAAGCGTCATATATTCTGATGTAAATATGAAAACATTAATATGTAAATGTAAGAATATATTATTTAATAAAGATATTTCATAAAATATTGATTTTACTTTAATTCAAAATAAATATACAGTGTTATATTATATAGACTGTGTGGCTATGGATAAAATATAGCCACCCCCTCTCTTCTCGTGGGTGTCGTAAGAGAGGACTAAGGGATAACACAGTTCCACTAGCACCTTGGGACTTAAGAAGCCGACGGATGGCAGGACAACCATCTAATTCTGGCTTTGAAATACACAGGCCGAAGACCGGCAGCAGCGTCTTCGGTGCGACAAAGCCAGCCCTGCGGTCACCAACCCGCCTGCCCAGCGTGGTGATAATGGGCAACACACATGAGTTCTCGTCATTTTTGGCGTGAACTTGTTAAGGCCTATGTCCAGCAGTGGACTGCGACGGGCAGAAATGATGATGATGATGATATAGATACCACAAATACAGTAAATTCGTGAGTTATACATCATTTGAGTAAACTGTTTATAGTTCCCAACAAATTTTTATTTCCATTTAAAGGTAAAAATAAATTTGTTGGCTAAATTGCAAATGAGGACATGACACTGATCATGTTTCTAAAGTTTTGTCAATGATTGATAAATAAGTAGTGCTCGCATAGCGCTCGACACGCATAAAAGCGTACCTGCATATGCGCTGGCAAACAAAAATCCGAAAAAGTTTTTTCATTATAAAAACAATTATATTATTTACGTTTAGTTTGTTACGTTATATTATTACGTTTTAGTTTGGTGTATCACAATTATATTCTCACATATCAGTTTGCTATGTCCACTTGAAATATGTTTGTTACAAAAAGGTAAAATATTTTTATTTCAGCATAATATATGAGTATTAATGAAAAAATAAAAACACATTATATAGGATATAATCATTTGTAATAAATTTCAGTAGAAACCTTAACAGCAAATAAAAAACTAAGATTATATTTATAATTTCAATAACAGTAACATTTCATACTCAATCAAATACTTCCAAGCTTTAACATATTTTAAAAAAGGTCCTATATAACGAAGAATTGTAAAAAAAAAAAAGAAAAAAAATTGAACATCAGAAACACTTCAGTCTATTTAATGCTTCTTCTCCATCTGCACCCCAGCGCAATAATTATGAGTTAAAGTGATAAGGATAATATTTGATTGAACTTGTTTTTAAAAGTCGTATTTTTTTTTTCAATTCATGGTCTGCTTAGTGTTATTATTATTTGAAATAAGAGCTTTAAACAAAGTTAAAAAATTATAGGTATATTAGTATTTTATTCATTACAATAGGTACACATAATAATTTGAAACACATATATAATAATAATATAATTTTCCGATTTTCATAATATATTTTTTATATTATAAAATTGTACTAAATAAGTCATGTTCAACTAATCTCTCTTAATGACCCAAATATTCATAGTCTATGTACACATAATAGTTTATTTAGTACCAGTATTTTCTACTTGGAAACGAGTCGGATTTGAGGAGTAATAATAGGTAGGAAACGTTATGTTTCCGGGTTAAACAAAAAGTAAAAAAAAAAAGAAATAAAAAATTATTATAAAATTGCAGTTTATCTTTATGCCAACTAAATTAAATTTCAAAAAACCATACCCTCCTAACTATCACAGAATACAAGTCAATCTTATTATACTAAAAATAAAGTAGCAAAATATTGAGCAAATACTAACTATTCACGCTAAGCTGCAAACTATAGTTACAGTCGACCGAAATTTGGTACTTTGGATTAAAAATAGCAAATTTCGTACATAATAATTTGCAGTGTGCCTGTGATATTTAAATTTATTTTGTATGCATATAAACAACTTCCGTAATAAAATGAATGAATTGGATTTATACATCTTTAAAGGCTTAAAAAGTAACACATTTTTGAAGTAAAACTTCTTTGCACGAAAAGTATGAACGGGCGAGGCGAACGGAAGTTGAGAGAGATATATAAGTTTGTGAAGATAGAAAGAAAGAGTTACGTTTCGTATAGGTATTACTGTAGGGGCAACTAAAGAAGTTTTACTTCAGTTGTGTGGTCTAAAGTGAATCGTTTTTTTTTTTTTCATAATAGGTAACTAAAAAAAATATTAGTTGACTATGTTTAATCTTTGTAAAGATAAAGATTGACATTGATGAATTCCTACTAAAATACGGTTGTATTGAAGTTTGCGTAGTCAAGCATAATTTTTTTTTTTAATAATATTCAAACAATCATACCCAATAAAGGCCATTATTTTGTACGTGGTGTACTTAACTACATATTTAAATTTAAGCGCAAGTCAGACTCGCGCATCGAGGGAATCGTATACATAATATTTGCGATATACATACAGCTAAAACTTCATCATTTTATCAACATACAAAAATTGAAGGGACCTTTTTGCTCTACCCAACGGTGGATTTGTTTTTTAATTCCTTCCAGGTCCTTTTTTACCATTATATTATGGAAGGCTAAAAACTTTGTGATGTTTTAACAATTTACATCGCTTAGAACAAAAGAATAGCAAAAAATATTTATTCTACCCAGTAAATAGTTGTACTACTCATCAATACATTTTTTAAAATCTATATACTATAACTGTCATTATCATAGACAATAAAATATATTTTTAAATTTTTTTTGTCCTTGTTCTATTGCTTTAAGCCTCATCAGTTTTAATTTCTTCGGGACTGTCGTTTATATTAAGATCTCTTGTAGGTATCGTTATCAATATATCATAGTAGATCTTTTTGTTTCGTAGGAATGAACTTTTGTTGTCGAATACCACAGAATCTGTAAAAAAATTATAATATTAAATATTAGTTATTATAGTTTTTCTGTTTACTCAAAGCTGAACTCAGTATCAAAGGAATGTGATACTGTATTGATACATTCTCTGAAGTTTGACATAAATAGCCTCTTATTTTTATTATAAAAACAAATAAAATAATGAAGATTTCTTATGAACTTAAAAAAACGCTCTATAATAAGTGCGTGGTAAAGTATTAGGTACGTATAAAGTATATAATTCTAGAATATTCTTACAGGTCGCGGGTCCACTGACTGGCAACACTCCTACATCGACAGGGCCCTCCGACACTTTCCTCGGTCCATGCACAATACTCTCGTTACCGTCCTCATCTTTCTTCAATATCGAGAATTTTATGTCGTGACTGTCTACACCAAACTCCCACCTATAATACAAAACTTATTAAATTGACAAATATTAATTAAATGCTAAAATTTTGCTATCTACTGGTTATGGATTCACAAAATATTCTTTGATTTAACTATGCTATTATGTACTAAGATGACGCGTTGTCACAAAGGTCATAGCTCTAGTTTGTGGCTGTTGCGATTGCGGTTGCGGGTTCGATCCCCGCACATGACAAACATTTGTATTGGCCATACAGATGTTTGTCGTAGTCTGGGTGTTTATGCAGGTCTTATGGGTCTCCCCACCATGCTTCGAAGAGCACGTTAAGCCGGCGGTCCCGGTAGTTACCGGTCCGGTGTACACGTGATAGCGATCGTTATTCATTGTAGGTAATATATCCGCCAACTTGCAGGTTGGAGCAACGTGGTGGATTAAGCTCTGATCCTTCTCCTACATGGGGAAAGAGACTTATGCCCAGCAGTGGGATAGTACAGGCTGAAGCGTGATGTACTAAGAAAAAGTTATACAGGCGGATACAAATGAGATGCAATAAACTAAACATATATAAATACACATGAAAATACTAAGTACATACCATTTCTAAGCTATATAAGTACAAAACCAAATGGGAACATTTTAGACCCATGACAGGTTTTTTGGCATTATTTTATGACCTAAGATTTGATGAGACAAGATAAGATTTGTATTATATACTTATTATATATCAGACTAACACGTATATAAGATTTTAATAAATGGATCAGATATCACTAGATTTACAGCGTATTTCTATAGGCAAGAAAGATCAGTTTTACAAATGTAATAACATTTGTAAAACTAATCTTTCTTGTGGTGAAAGAATAATTAAAATTCATTAACCGATTTCGTATTTGTATAAAATAGCCAGCATGAAAAATATAATAATTCTCTATGGTTAGGATAAACCTTACTTTAAAACGCTGTCATCTTCCGAACACAATAAATCAACAATGTGTTTCTCTCCTGTTTTAACAGTTACTTTGGTATATTCCTTTGTACTTTCGGCTGCTACATTCCGCGCATAATATTTTTTGGGCACTTTTCCGCCTGGTTTTACCTGGAATTAAAAAATATCATTAGCTTAGTACATACAACTATTATTATATTTTATCCAAGTTATTTTAGTTAAATTTTATAAACAGAATACGTAATTAACTGATGATACAAGTTTTAGTCGATGGTCGTGGGTCTTTTAAATCTCCTAACACTTATTAGGAGGTAAGTATCGTAAGAAAATTATAGTGTACGCCCGAAGAAAATCAATAAAGTATCTAAAAATTATTTTTCTACCAAACGAGTTTCACCTAGTAATTGAGTATTTACAAAAAATAAAAAGCGAGAATACATTTTAGTCTATTGACAGATATCTAAGATAAAAAAAATAATAGATTGTCAGATAAAAAAATTACAACTGCACTTGATATCCTCTATATTTATCTATAGTCTATGATTGTCTCTACTTAGATTCGCGGGATTCGCGGATATATTTCGTACTATCAGTAATAATAGCTATCAGGTATCTAAGACAACAACTGGAACCGACAGCTTAACTCTCCGAGGTACGATAGGGAGACCGATAAGGATAGACACGCAAATCGGAAACAAATATTTGCGTAAATAAAAATATCCATCCCGGACACAATCGTAAGTGTTTAGGGGGCACATACGGCACACGCATACACTGGACCGGTATCCTTGACTCATAATTGTCTAACAAAATATACACCATACTCACAAGAGTACTACACCTCGGGTCACCGTTTTCATCCACCATGGTGCCTCCGAAGTGTACCGGCAGCTGATCTTTATCAATCACTGTTAAAATTTGCTCCTGCCATTTCTTAGCGTCGCTTCCGAAAATACGAATCTTCGATATTGTGTATTCGTGCATGAACTTCTTGACAACGGAAAATGCTAGTGAGAAGACTTTTGGAGCTGAAATTAAATTATTAATTTAAAACATTTCTATATTGGTTTTAGAAATATGTATAGTATTATATTTACAGTCTTATTTATTGTTAATATTTATTTAATAATTAATAGAATCCAAGAGGAAGAGATTTTAGAATATTTAGTTGATAGGTAGGTATACCATTCAGTAAAAATATTCTATTTTATTTATATCTATTTTATTTTTATCCATGCTCCTAAAAGTTACGTTTATTAAAAACTCACCGTTAACGATGAAACAAATTTTTAATATTTCGGGATAGTTTGCCTCATATATCTGCAATAATGTAAATACCAATTCAGCTGCGGGTTTCCAAGCGTACTGACGTATGTTGAACCCCTCCAGATCGAAGATTACAGTCATCTGAAACATATGACAAACAATTCTTTAGAAAGTGTACTTAGTATTATCATAGTCTACTTGTTTCTGTAATAAGTGAGTACATATGCGGCTAAATTCTGCTCAGAAGAAAATAGAAAAAAAATCTTTTCTAGAAACTTTGAGACTTAACGTTTATTATTTACTTCAATAGATAACTTCTGGTAAAACGATGGTAGCTGCAAAACAACGAACCACATTACTTCAAATGAATTTTGCTATATATAAGACCTATTTAGACTGATTTTTTGCCTCAGCTTCATCGCAATCTGCTGCCGGGCTGCCGAGAACTAAGGGCCAAATTTTCGGCGCCTACTCACGAGTTTTGCTCGTAGTCACCATGTTGGGCAGGTTTGTGCCCATCTTCGGCTGTGTATTTGAAAGTCAAAAGTTGGATGGTTATCCCGCCATCGGTCAGCTTCACAAGTTTCAAGATGGTAATGAAACTTTGTTATCCCTCAGTAGCCTCTTACTACACCAACGGGAAGAGAAGGTACGGCTATATTCTAGGCTGCCATAGCCACGCAGGAGATTAAATTAAATACAATTAACGCTTAACAAAAAGTAAATAAGATAAATTAGGTAAAATCAGGTGTTGTCATGATCATATTTTTTGGTTTTACTAAGTCATTTTATCTTTTGATTTAATAAGCTATAATTGAATTCAAACGTCAAGACGTCGTGTCGACATTCCTGCTGTTGAGGAAGTGACATTTTAAAATTCAAATATATATTATTATCTATACAAATTAAAAAAAATCGAGTGTCTGTTTGTAATATTAACATTTTTTACAGTTTTGTCTGTCTACTTTACCTTATTACCGCTTGATAAAATATTTTTAATATGACAATTAAACTTGGTTAATAAAATCAATTAATCAATCAGTTAATGAATCAATCAAACATGTCACAGTCTAGAAACAACTTATTATACATAACTTATAAAAACATCTATTAAAATATTACCCTGCAACCAAAACGAATTTCGTGCGAAATTAGCTTTGGTTGCAGGAACGCAGAATGTCTCTTTAGGTACTAGTTCGCAGACAATGGAAAAACAATCTCGAGAGCAGATAAGGCGAATCAACACGACTTTTTATGATTTTATACAGTAATACTTGATCTCGTTCAACACGTCGATCAGCAGCCGTCATCATTGTAACAAAATTGTTCAGGTTAAAACTTGTTGATTTAAGGGCTCTGACAAAACGATTATGAATACGTTCTATTCTAGAGATGTGATTCTTATACTGAGGATTTTACACAGAAGAAGAATATTCTAAAGTAGATCTAACTAAAACATTATAAAATAATATAAAATATTGGTATAATTATAGGTATGTAATATTTTACATCTCAATAGTAATAATAGGTAACAATAGTCATGATATGATAAAATCGTTAAAGCTTAAAAAGTTATTTTTTTCACATTAAGATTTGTTGTTACTAAAAATATTATTTAGTAGATAATTTTGGTATATATATATATATATATGACGTATTATTTTTGTAACAATTTAAAAATCTTAAAAGTCAGTGTTGACTTAGGTGCCTGCATTCTGCATCTGCATTTTTATTCACGTGTGACTTAGGTGCCGATGTTAGGCACCTAAGTCTCCAAAGACAACACTGCAATAAAGTTTTTGTAAGTCTGCATTTTTATTCACGTGTGACTTAGGTGACTTAGGTGCCGATGTTAGGCACCTAAGTCTCCAAAGACAACACTGCAATAAAGTTTTTGTAAGTCTGCATTTTTATTCACGTGTGACTTAGGTGACTTAGGTGCCGATGTTAGGCACCTAAGTCTCCAAAGACAATACTGCAATAAAGTTTTTGTAAGTCTGCATTTTTATTCACGTGTGACTTAGGTGACTTAGGTGCCGATGTTAGGCACCTAAGTCTCCAAAGACAATACTGCAATAAAGTTTTTGTAAGTCTGCATTTTTATTCACGTGTAGGAAATTTAATAATTTAACATTCAGTGTTAATTAGAGAACCAATTCAATTCGTCGATGTTTACTTGTGTAGACATATTAAAATTCTTATTTTTAAAGCTTCGTAAATGATCTTTGACAACTGCATTGGCTTTAAAAACGAAAGGTTGTTACAATATTTTTTGTTGCCTAATTTGACTCACAGTTTCTTTGGGATAGCATTAAAATTGTACACTACAGAATATTGTACCTCGTTTTAAAAAAAAAGGTTTGTTAAAGTTACCTGTCGTTGTCGTTGTCGTTGTGTGTCGTTGTCCTAGGCTGTGTGGTTACGGCAGCAAAGAATATAGCCAACCCCTCTCTACCCGTGGGTGTCGTAAGAGGCGACTAAGGGATAATACAGTTCCACTATCACCTTGGAACTTAAAAATCCGACCTATATAGCGGGATAACCACCTAACATCTGGCTTTGAAATACACAGATCGAAGACGGGCAGCAGCTTCTTTGGTACGACAAAACCAGCCCGGCGGTCACTAACCCGCCTGCCCAGTGAGGTGAGTATGGGCAAAACACATGAGTTCACGCCATTTTTGGCGCCAAACTTATGGAGGTCTATGTCCAGCAGTGAACTGCGACTGATATGTAAAGTTGTCTATTAACCTCTCACACGAATGAGAATTCGACGAACGAGCAACGAACGAGAACCCGGACGAGAATATTTAAAGATAAATGATATTGACCATTTAGACCACTAAGTTAGAAACAAGCGTTAAGTCCGCGTGACGGTAAACGAATACCTTAATAGATGTTTGCAAAACAGGAACATTGCCAGCGCATTGTCGGCCCTATTCCCGACGCTCCCTAGGAGGTCTGGACACCTTACTCACTATAGGAACACAACACTTCTTGGGAGCAGTATTATTTGGCTGTGATCTTTTGTAAGGTTGATATTCTTACCCAGTCCAGCTACTCCTAAATTTTGAGCAAGATATTTCCTGCTGTCTCCTACCTCAATAACGACTTAATAAAAGTATTATAGGATCCTATAGTCACGATGTCATAACAATTGCCATTGTTGCAAGTAGTGGGGTGATTAGGAATCACACGTTAATTAGCAAAGGAACAAAAATTGTAACAAAAAATTAAACGTTTCTAAAGAAATAAACAATAAAATACTTCAGCAAAATAAGGTATATTTATGGCTACATATCAACATCTGTATGGCCGATACCAGTGGTTCTTAACCTTTTAGTGATGAGAGACCATTTGTCAAACTTTATGTTTGGCAACGGATCACTACCTATTTTTTAAGGTAAAATCTGGAGTTATTCTAAGTACCACTAGTTAAATCTCACTGACCCATACAAACATTTATCATGAGCGTGGATTGAACACATGTTACCTACTGCATGTACATATAGCAAAAGCATTTTTCTACATGAAAACCGTAATACAATATCCAAGGGGTTAAGTTACATTTTAACATTTTAACAGGAGATTAGTTTATCCAATATTGGGACTTTAACATGTTCTATAATGTTCTTACCTTTGAAGCATTTGGTCCGTGAGTGATCGTCTGCTTCCGTGCGATAGCGAGGTAGTTTTCTAAGTGACGTATAATCATACGTATAAGATCTGATCGCGAAACAGAATGCAGCAACCCCCATATATCCAGACCGATGAACGGGACTATTATCACTAAAACAAAATCAAGTTTTTAATATAAAAGTACAATAAATAAGAAATAAATTTCTACACAATACACGCACGGTCGTCTGTTCCTAAAGTAAGCAACTTATTGCTTGTGTTATAGGTAACAGCCTACTGGTATAGCTACATATATATTTTCGATAAACATACATATAAATAATACATATATAAATAAATAAATATATTACATCCAGACTCGGGGTGGGAATCAAATCCACAACCCCCGGAGCAGAAAGCAAACGACTTACAATACAATGCAAATTTACATTGCGTACAATTTTATTCTTCTTTTTATGAAATAAAATAAAGAGGTTCTCAATTCGACCGCATTATTTGTATGTTATCTCATAACTTTTTACTGGGTACCATCTTGTACATCATTATGATGATTTTTTTAAAAATCTAAAGCATGTATTTATCCCATTACGTAGTCCCATTTAACTTTGTTTAAGATCTGACAAGCGTTTTTTGTGCTATCTCTATTACTGCGTATTTAATTGGCAATTTTTAGACCTAACACGTTGTATTACTTGTGATTGTAAATTGAAGTTGGTTTTTTTCGTTTCCAAGCAAACACAATACTTGTTCTCTTCTTCTTCAGGTTAAAATGGCTTTCAATAGTGCCAAATAAGAACAGCTGATTTCGCCAATGTCACGTAGAATGAAGAATACACGAATACTTATTAAATGTGTATTTAATATAGATAAAATTACAAAATGAATAAATAATACTAATCTCGCCTTTGAAAAACATAAACCATGTTTTAACATGTTTTAAGTGTACAAACGACTAAAATAATTTGTAACAATGTGATTGGTATTCCAATAAAAAATAAAATGAGACAAAAACAAAAAGCAATAAAAAAATCATGAAAATTCAGATTGAGACCAGTATTTATAGAAAAATAAACAGAAATAATATAATATACAAAAACTTCTAAAGAATTTCATAAAAGTTTGTTATCCAAATGCACTTTATAATTAATTAAAAGTAAAAAACAAGCTTTTATTTGAATGCACTAAAACGAAAAAGATAAATTTTAACACAAAAACTTTTACTATGTATACATCTATACAAATAAATATAATTGGAGTGTCTGTTCGTAATATTAAAATAACCGCATTTTACTAAATTCATATGAATGTCTACACGGTACATACACCAATATAACATTTTTTACAATTTTTGTCTGTCTGTCTGTCTGTCTGTTTGTTCCAGCTAATTTCTGAAACGGCAGTGTCTAGCACTGGCAGATAGCTGATGTAATAAGGAGTAACTTAGGTTACTTTTATTTTAGAAATTTGTTTATTTTATATCTCTGTATACTGAGCAATGGCTTTTTGTTAAATTCCACGCGGACGAAGTCGCGGGCACAGCTAGTGATTTATATGATATAAAACTTATCGCGAGATTTCAGTAGGTAGATATTCGTATTTCGGTATTTCCTTAGTTTGAAAATTTTAATAGTTAAAATAAATCCCATCAAGTTATTTAATTTACTTTTTTATCTAGACAAGTAATCTCGCGACAAGCTTTTATATCATACAAATTACTGTCCTGGCGAACTACGAAAAAAAAAATTAGGCACAATTTTTTTGTGAATATAATAATTATTTATATCGAAATACAATAGCCTATCTTTCAAGTTGGATCAAACTACACACGGTGTGCAAATTTGATTAAAATCGGTTACGTCGTTTAGCGAGTCCATCCCGGACAAACAACGTGGCGCGTTGTTATTATTATTATTATTAAACGCATTATTGTTGCAAGGTTGTTTCCCGGTTAATTTAGAAAAATCTAGTTCTCCGATAAGAAGACCTTCTAATGATTTTACCCTACTTAAGGCCATAACGTCTTCGGTGCGATAAAGCCAGCCCTGCGGTCACCAACCCACCTGCCCAGTGTGGTGACTATGGGCAAAACACATGAGTTCACGCCATTTTTGGCACTAACTTATGGAGGACTATGTCCAGCAGTGGACTGCGACAAGCTGAAATGATGAAATCATGAAGGCCATATAAGTAAAATAACTACATAACATAATTAGCCTAAATTACCAAATCATTGATCCAATCATTGATCATATCTCTGAATTCCGTCAAAAACTTAAGTGGCTCCCTATTCGCTTTCGCAGGAATACGCATATTCTTAACTTACTTTACTCTATTCTATTTAACCCTGTTGCACCTGCTTATCTAAAGCAACGATTTAAATTTCTTAGTGATATCCATGAACGCAGTCTTCGTTCTGAGAATACCTTACTTCTTGAAATTCCCCCTCACTCCTCTTCCTTTTATTCTAAATCTTTCACTGTTCAAGCTTCTCGACTTTGGAATTCTTTACCCTTCTTCTTCTGTGTACAATCGCTTTCTATTTTTAAAAAGGCTGTCAAGAAGCATTATCTTGATATTCAACGTGAATAAAATTATATATATATATATACATATGTATGTATGTTTGTATGTATGTGTTTGTGTATGTATATGTTTATGTATATATGTATGTATATGTGTATGTATGTATGTATGTATGTACGTATGTATGTATTTACGTATATGTTTATGTATGTATGTAAATAAGTAAATATATTCAAACGTTTATGTCTCAATTTGTACACCTACACTGACACAATACCATCTCCTCTGCCCCTAGGTTGCCTGGAAGAGATCGCTTTTTAGCGATAAGGCCGCCCTTTGTGCCTGATGATACTCTGTTTAAGTTCATAATATGTATTATTTCTGTTTTGGTGTACAATAAAGTGTATTGTTATGTTATGTTATGTCATTTCAGTAGATAAGGATTTTGATTTTGATAGGTACCAATATTGCCATCATTCGATTTCACCCGTATTTGAATTAAATTATTTAAACAAAAACTGTTATTGTGGCTGAACTAAAATATTAAGTCCACCATAGTGGATTTAGACTGACGTCACTTAATCGAATTATTCTTAGCAAGCCCTTTCATTTGATACCCATATTGTAGGAGTGTATTAAAAATATCTAGTTCGCCATCTTGGATATGCCGCCATATTAGATTTAGAATGACGTCACAAAGTTAACCATGAATTCTCATCTAAATCGAACTTGTATACAAAATTTCAGGTCAATTGGTTGAAGATATCTGGTTCAAAATTGAGTTGCAAGATTTTACCCGAACAAACATACATACATTGCAAGTTAAATAAAAGTTTCTAAAAAGACAGACTAGCAGCGTTTATTTTTTTTTTTTGTAAATAAATATTATAGCAAACATTACGAAGGTCTACTTATATTTGGGGTGCTCATCATCGTAATATTTTTTGCGTAGTAACTATATATATTTTTAACTAACAAAGTATCATCCATGTAACACATTTATTTATTAAACGGAATTACACATAAAAATATATAACTCGAGACCATAAAAGCCTCTTTTTAAGTAGGTTCAAGATAATTTTAACCTTCTATAACGATAAATATTTACAAAATTTAATCAAACCGTTAGTTTTATTATAAATATTACGGTTACAGTCAAATAGACTCACCTGGTGACCCTTCTTTGTCAAAACCAGTACTGCCGCTTGGAAAGTGAGTTTCCAAAACTTCCGGTGCCTGCCATGATGCAAGTGTTGTATCGACTCCCCATTTTTCGCGCCACTTCATTGACTGGAAAAACAAAAATTGTTGATAGGCGACATTGAGACAAAATAATTTTGAATATAAAAAAGTAGGTATATCGGTACGTACGCTTAATATAAATAATTATAGTTATGTACATATTTTTAGATATATATTTGTAGTAGGTATGTAAAAATATTTTAAAGAATATTTATATTGATATATTGATTATCTATTCTATTCGGTTAACTCTAATATAAAACCGTTAAAAATATCTAAAGTAGAACCAGCTCAGCTCCGAGCAAGCTCGATTCAAGTCCCAAATGGCTTATATAATAATTTTAAGCTTTTTATCCTTGTAGATCCTAAAAAGAAGAGACCTGATTACAATTTATTCATTCTCTATACAAGCACCTCGTCTTATTGGTTTCTAATAAAACTGCTAGGAAATAGTAGAAATCAGTAAAGAAAATTATAAACAATGTTTCGAGGCTGTATACTTGTTAAACTTGATAACTTCAATAATGGTAAGAAATAATGGTATTTATTGCAGAATTACGTGACTCTTGATATCAGTCTTGTGCATTACTACAACTACTTTATATCTAAAAAAAATGAATGACTGTTGATATTTACATAATTCGTTGTTTAAATTTAAAAAAAAATTGGCACTTACATAAAAATTTTTTAGTACAAGTTGCATTTTTATATCACGTTTCACACATCGTAAAAACGGTAAGTATTTTTATCGGCAGACTGTAGTCCAGTTATCGACATTTAAAATACGCTACAGTATGAATGAAATTTAAAAAAAAAAAGGAAAAAAAGGAATTTTAAATCCTTTTTATGTTGAAATAAAAGTACTTAATTATCTATAATATAAAAATGAATCGCAAAATGTGTTGCTAAGCGCAAAACTCGAGAACGGGTGGACCGATTTCGCTAATTCTTTTTTTAAAATATTCCTTGAAGTACGAGGATGGTTCTTACGGAGAGAAAAATTCTAAAAAAAAAAAATAATTTTAAACTTCCTGAAAAAGTCTAAAAACAACACGTTTCTATACTCCCATACAAAAGATTTGTGATAATACTTAAAAATCAATTTGAACTTTAATACCATACGATAAAGTTTGTGTTAGGCGATACGAAGTTCACCGGGTCAGCTAGTTTCTTATAAATATGATAAAAGAAAGTATAAACTTACATCTCTGAGCATTTTTTCTGCAGCTTCCGGGTTCCATTGTCTTGCTGAAAAAAAAAAAACATAACAACGTTTAAAATAAAAATATTGTCACTAAGTGAAGATGATTCAATAATAATAACATCCATGAGAAAATTATTTTACTGACCATGAGTATAATGATGTGATCACCTAATGATAGGTTCTGTTTAGATACACAGCATAATAGCATAACAACGGATTTAAGATTATAAAAAAAAATCCCGCTTAACGTTATTATCGTATTTGTTTCAAAAAATTGTTTATCACATAGACTTTGTGGAGCCAGAAAGAAGTTTTTAAATAAATATGTAGCTTTGCAACTGACGGAAGAACAAAAGAATTTTATAAATGTGTTGTTTGTATGATTTTCTAAAAAAAAAGCGATTGAAGCCGCGGGCGGAAGCTTGTCTACGTCCTTTACATTCGAAATAAATAAACATTTATGAATATCATATCAAAAATTGACCGTTGCAGCGGGGATCAAACCCGCGTCTCCGACTGACCGTGTCGGCGCTCTAGTCAATTAAGCTATGGAACAATGTACCCGTTAGATCGAAATTTTTGATATGATGATTTTATTTTTGGTTTAAGCGAACCGTGGCGCCGTCTATAGTGAGTTCTTTACAGGAACCCGTAACTATTCGAAGTTTCATATTACAATGAAAATCTTTGACAGGAGACGACAAAACGTTATTTTAAATATGTACGATTATATTTTTGTGTTACCCATACATTAGGAATTCTAAACATTGATGAATATCAGATTCCGTCCGAGACGCAGGTTCGATCCTCGCTGGACCGGTCAATTTTTGATATGATATTCATAAATGTTTAGAATTCCTAATGTGTGGGTAACACAAAAATAAAATCGTTTATAATAAGATATCCTCATAACCTTTTATGTGACAAATAGTTTATGTCATTATTAATATGATATATCTGTGTATTTATATTAATTTTTATATTAAATTTAATAGGCTATCATATTATTAATGCGAGTGATTAATATGCGTTACGAGTTAATAATAAAAAAAAAACACGAAATAGGTATTTATGCTCATAAAACAGCGCCGGTAAATGCTTGAATGCATTTCAATGCCAATGTTGAATTTACTTAACCTCATTTACTCGAACGCATGTTTTTATTGACATACAGTACTCGTTAGATCTGATTTTTTGTACACTTATATAAAACTGGTTTTCGTCCGCGACTTCATCCGCGTGGCATTTTAATTTTTTATGTTAATTATTTTACAAATAAAACACTTCACACTTCTTATCTAGTTTTTAAATAAAAATTTCGTAGTATTTCCTTCAATGATAAACAACTTTCATAGAAACTTTAATCTTCTACTTCAACTCCTTCAACAGACAGAGTTACTATATGTACTATACTATAGTTATTAGTCTGAATTATGTGCGTATGTGTAAAAGAAAAACATTACGTAAAAAAATATAATAGGTATATACCTACAAATACATATACATGGCTCGCAGTTAAACAATTCTAGATCGCGTAAAAAGTTATAACTACTTGTACCTTGTATGTTATTCTAAATTTCGAGATTTATAGATAGATAGATTTAGATTCGATTCAAGCTGCGTACAAAATTCAAGTACAATCGATTCAATATTCATTGTATGCAAGAGTAATAATATCATACATTTATAAGCCTTCACAAACTTTTTTTATAATATATCGCTAATACTGGTTCACATAAAAATTGAACACATAACTAATTTCAATTCTCAAATTCAATTCATATTCAATGCTACATTGAATGAACTTGAACAATGAACAATAAACAATCAAACTAGGTATGATTAATACCTGAAGTTGCGCAGCGCGATTTTACTTTTGTCATTTCAGACCCTGGAATGTCGGGATGAAAAAAATACTTATGTAATTTCTTGGATCTCCAGCTATCCGTGTATTCATTTAAATCCATTTAGTATTTCATTAAAATCCATTTAGTCGATTATGCGTGCAAGAGTAACAAATATTAATTCATCAATTCTCAGAATCTTTATCATACTAGTACCTAAGATGAAAACTTTTAACCGGCGTTCCTTATTTACCGGTATCTCTAGGAAACTGCCCATTATCTTGCAATGAATCAATAGGCACTTCTAATTTCTACTAGATAAGAATACAATAACGATGAATAAAATATCATTATTTACTAAAAAAACATAGAGGCTCTGTTATCAAACAGTCTTCTATGGATGCCATGCCATGCCATGGTTATTCTAAAAAAACCAAGGCAAAAAAACATAGTAGAAAAAAGTTAAATTAATAAAATATTTCAAAAGAACAAAAATATTTATTTTAACGTCCAATAATAACCGGAAAAGTATCAAATGGTATTTTTCAAATTTTTATAGCAGAAGACATATTTAAATTTTAATATCGTAGTGCGCAAAAATTTTTTGTTGTGCGGCCTTGACCTAACTTCATTTGAATGATCAAATCTGACTTCTGGCGACGCTCGTTAAACGTACTGAATAATGAATATTCAATTATTCATGTATATACAGAGTGGCCCGTTTACAGTGGTCCAAAATTTTTTTCCAGCTTGAGAGCATCATAAGTGATCATCTAAAACAAACATTAGTTAAGCGAAAACTTATGGTTTAGAAATTATGATTTTTTTTTTTTAAATAAATCGAAGTTTCAATATTTTGGACACAAAACCACTCTGTTATGAAAACTACTAGACGGAATTGAATGAAATTTGGTATAGTTATAGCGTAATAACCTACCTATCGCACTATAGGCCCATGTAGTGTAAATAATTAGACTGCATTTTTTTATTTCACTTTTTCTATAGTTTTTTTTTTACTTTTCGGCAAAATATCCGCCAATGTTTTGCTGGTACTGCTAAAAAGTACCTTAACATAGGGTTATTCTTTAAACAAAAAATCCTAGTTGTCCTTCGATTGTAACATCTTCAAAAACAATATCATAATTTCTAAACCATAAGTTTTCGCTTAACTAAAGTTTGTTTTAAATGATCACTCATGATGCTCTCAAGTTGAAAAAATTTTTTAGACTACTGTAAACGGGCCATGCTGTATAAGTATTCAAATTTGACGGCACTTTTGTGTTTAACATTAATACCAATCGACTTAAAAAAAATTCACCTTAGTTACTGGTCTTAAATAACTAAGTCATAAGTCTTGTGTTGCATTATATAATTAAATACCTGTGGTCGCGACTTCGTCCGCGTGGAATTTAACAAAAAATTTATTTTTCAGTTCGCAGAGTTAGAAAATAAATAAATTTCTAAAATAAAGTAGCCTAAATTACTCCTTACTACATCAGCTATCTGCCAGCGAAAGCCCCGTCAAAATCAGAGATTAGCCGGAACCAGCAGACAGACAGACAAAATTTTTATAAAGTGTTATTTTGGTATATGTACCGTGTATTATACATCCACATGTATTTAATAAAAAGCGGCTATTTTAATATTACAAATAGTTCATTGAAATGTTACAATTTAAAGACCGAATATTGCATTTTTTAGAGGACGCAATTTTATTTTTGGGACATGTGTCTCTCAGACCTTTTCTACCTGCTTAATGTTCGGTAAGATAAATTTGGTAAGTTCTATGGTAAGAAAAACAGTTAGGAATGAATAAGTTAAGTTGTACAAATTTACAATTAATTAACAAAAAAAAAAAAAAAAATTAAGAATATATTTACAATAAAAAAAAAAACAAAAATAAATTAAAGATTTCGTTTTGACCGGATACTCATGAGCATTGATGAACTCGGTCAACGTTGGAGCGCTGTAACAGCGTTTTAAATAAATGAAATAAAAAAATACAGGGAAAATTCTTCCTCAAAAGATCATCTACAAGATTGGTCTAAGGTGAGTTTTTCGTAAAATGTATAAAAAAAGTTATAGAAGCAAAAAAAGAAAAATTTTATAAACAAAATCTCATTTTTTTTGCTTATAACTTCTTTAATTTTTAATTTAGGGCAAAAAGTTATATAAACATATTTTTAGGCAAAACAATTTGCTACAAATTATGTGTTCACGATTTTTTTGTAAGACGCATAGTTTCCGAGATATCGCAAAAAAAAGTGTTTTCACTCCTTTTTCCAAGATGGCGCCCGGGGGACGAGGGTGCCGACCCCACAAACTTGAGGTTAAGCTTCTATTGACCCCTCAAACACATATCCCAAAAATAAAATTGCGTCCTGTGAAAAATGCAAGGCTCATGTAACATTTCAATGGACTAAAACAGACACTCCAATTTTATTTATTTGTATAGATGTAGCAACTTGTGTATTGATTATATTTATTAATTTATTTTATGGAAACAAACAGTTCATAATAAGGTACATAATAAAAATCATTACCTACCAAAACAATTTCGAAATTTATTACCTACATATCAGAACCTACACATAATTATACATAATAAAGAGAACAATGGAATTGTTGGAAATACCTTCGTCGTGGGTTGTATTTATAAGTCAATTTACAACGATATTTTTTATTGTTTCAGATTGTATATAAATAATAATTTTAGAAGGTAATTGTATATAAATAATAATTTTAGAAGGTATAATCCAAGCCCTTGTTCCAGAACATGATTTCCTAATTCATTAATTCATTTCTTTGGTATAATGGGGCTTTCAATAGTGCCAAGGCGGAATGGGATAGATGATGTCACCATTGTCACGTGGAATGGAGAATACACGCTACTTCTACTTAAAAGTTTGTGAAGATTTTATATGATTCGTGTCTTGAATGTCAAATATGTACGGTGTTGCTATAAAGAACTTTGCATATCACATCTGGTGTATTTTACGCAGAAATAAATGAAGATGTATAAGTAATATATAAGCCTTAAAATGAGTTAAGCAATATACATATAAGCAATATATTTATATTGATATTACCTCTCAGCCAACGTAGTAAAAAGTGATCACCGTGCTCTGGTTTTAAGATGTCTTTAACGCTCCTACGAAACTGCAACAAGGAAAAACATATATTAAATATGTTAATTATACAATTATTATATCCATTAAATTAGGTAGCACAATTTTATTTGATATGAATTTTTTAATTGTTGAATACAAGTAGTAACTAATTTCATTAAAAAGGTTATTTTATATTTAATACAAGTCAAACAGGACGTTGCTAAGCATTTTTATTGACAAACCGAGTGTTAACATTGTTCATATTTCAGTGATCATTTCACTAGCTTGTACTTTGGAAATTAGTTTTTATTATTTATATAATATTATATCATTTTATCATTTATTTACAAAAATGGCGGAGGCTGACAATATTTCCACGTTTAGTGTTGATGGTGGTCAAGACACCGTTGGTCTGCCTCGTATTGTGATGGTCACTGAAGGATCAGATACGTCGGCTTCTTCTGCTTCGTCTACCTCATCATCTGAGGACAACTGGGCTGATCTGATCAAATCCTCAGAAATACCTCCGGAATATTGGCATATTCAGAAACTAGTTAAGTATATGAAGGCTGGCAACCAAACTGCTACAATGGTTGCTTTATCTTGCCTTAAAGACCACGATCTTACTGTAGAGGTTAATCAAAGAGCAATACAGGAGATCGGCGGCTTGGAACTTTTAGTAAATCTACTTGAAACCAGAGATTTATGCTGTATCTTAGGAGGTTTAGCAGTGCTTAAAGATATAACACCAAATATTGAAATTCGTAAAAAAGTAACTGATCTAGGAGCAATCCCTTTACTGGTAGGTCTGTTGTCAGATCCTGCAAGAGATGTTCAAATTTTAGCCGCAGAGACAATTGCCAATTTGGGTAGAATTCGTAAAAGCAGAAAGTTTTGCAGAAAATTTGGTGGAATACCGAAATTAATTGACTTATTAGATATCAAAGAAAGGTTAGTGAAACGACAAATTAATTATAATATTACGTGTTCGTGTAAGCTTTACATCCAAGTCGTCATATTAATATAAAAAATTTGATGTTAAACTACCAATACACATTCTAAAGAAGTATAATAGAAAATCAAGATATTATAATTTTTATTATTTATTTACAGGTACCTCGTAACATCAAAAGAAGAGTTAAATCAAGATGAGCTACAGTTTCTAGACATAGCACGTGCTGGCGCCAAGGCACTATGGTCGATGTCTTCTTCCCAAAGGAATCGTGAAGCAATGAGAAAATATGGTATGATTCCTCTCATCGCGCGTATACTCAAGACTATTCATTTGGACGTTGCAGTCCCGGCGGTTGGTCTCTTACAACTATGCGCTAATGAAAGTTCCTTTCAACTTGCTATACAGACCGAGAAGATGGTCGGTGATTTGATAAAACACTTAGCAAATGAGGACAAGGACTTGAAGGTATCGTAAAACAGTAATGGCTCTGACATTGCCCAACTACTTAATTCATGTTTAGTTACTTTTTATGTTCTTACATAATTTACCTTTTAATAGCATTTTAAAATTATTGTTATTCAAAATAGTAGTTTAAAAGTTTTAAGTATATATTTTAACTATCATAGAAATGATAACATTAAAAAAGGAGAAGAACAATTTACATTTTCATGTATTATTGCAGACATACTGCAGTCTAGCTATTTACAAATGCGCAAGTGATGCTATAACAAGAGATATGATACGCGAAGCAGGAGGACTTGAATTATTAGTAGAAGCTGCTCAAGATTCCACAAATAGAGCTAATAAGCCGTTAATGGCCGCAGTTACTGGTGCACTTTGGAAATGTGCAAACAGTGACGCTAGCGTAAAGAAATTAGACCATTTAGGAGCAGTTCCAATTCTGGTAAGGCTATTAGATGATGAAAACGATGGAGTACTTACTAATGTAGCGGGAGCTCTAGCTGAATGCGCTAAATACCCGCCTAATCGTGACAAGATTAGAAGTGCCGGTGGGATCCCTATGCTTAGTAAGTAGAAAACCCTTATTTAATCGTCGAATATCATTAAATACAAATGTGTAATTTTTGCCGGCGTTGTTACAGTACATCATTTGAACAATACTCATAAGCCATTACTAGAAAACGTTCCACTGGTGTTGATGGAGTGCGCTAAAGAGCAAAGTTGTATGACGGAAATTGACGAATTGGACGGTGTACGGCTTATATGGTCACTCCTGAAAAATGACTCAAAGAAAGTGCAAACCAACGCAGCATTAGCATTGAGCCCATGTGTACAAAACGCAGCGGATTCAGGTGAAATGGTCAGATCTTTCGTTGGAGCTTTGGAGCTAACAGTGGACCTATTAGACTCTGATGACCATAACGTACTATCTGCGGTTTGTGCAGCCATAGCCACAATCGCACGCGATCACGAAAACTTGGCTGTAATCTCTGATCACGGCGTTGTAGCAAAACTTTCGAAACTTGGTAAGTGTGAAATTGTTGGTAATTGGTATGAAATTGACGTTATGAAAATTGTGAAAGTGCCTATTAGATGTAATTAGATTAGATAGTGCTTGCGTTTTATTAACGAAACCGGATAAACAAAAATAAACTTAAGTAATGAATTTGAAAAATAAAATAAGCGCTTAATCTGAAAATTTTTGGATCGAAAAAGATTTGATCCACGCAATAGGAATAAACGATTTCGTCCAGTAGGTAGTGGAATATTTACATCTTGACAGTCTGGAACAACACATTCAAGTACGATACAGTAACGTAATTTATTATCTGGTGTGATGTAACAAAACAGATAAGCTGATTCTAGAGTACTGAACCGTGCCCCTAGGATGCAATGAGTATATTTCACGTATAGCCACGATTTTATTACTAATGTCTGAACTGTATGTTATAGAGTAGAATTGAAAGTTTTTCTAGAATATAATAAATATACGATAGGTAAATAATTAAATATGCTAACGATAATTAAATCTGACGCCGCGTTGGCGCAGCGGTCACAGGCATGGATTGTATCTGTTGCGCTGGCGGTTGCGGATTCGATACCCACACATAACAAACATTTATATTGGCCATACATACAGGTGTTTGCCGTGGTCTGGGTGTTTGTACAGTCCTTGTGGGTCTCCCCACCGTGCCTCGGAGAGCACGTTAAGCCGTCGGTCCCGGTTGTTATCATGTACGATAGCGATCGTTACTCTCAGTAGAAAATATATCCGCGAAACCCGCATTGGGAAAAACTACATGGGGAAAGAGGCCTTTGCCCAGTAGTGGGATATTACAAGCTGAAGCGATGAAATAATTAAATATATTTATAAAAAACATTTAGGGCGGGAGTTTATTTTGCACTTGGATAATTTAATGCAAACAAGACGATGATGAGATTTGTAAATGTTTGTTGTCAACAGTGAGTACAACAGACGATCATCTCCGGGCAAATCTTGGAGTCGCGATTGCGTATTGTTGCGATTGGGCTCAGAATCGTCAGGAGTTCGGCAAGCGAGGCGCTATCACGCCCCTCGTTAACTACATGACGTCGCGGGACCCGAATGTGCACAGAGCAACCGCTTTGGCTTTGTACCATCTATCCTTCTATTCAATCAACTGCGTAACGATGCATGCGGTAAGATACTTTGATTTAGTTATAATATCACCTTGGGGTTCATCCTTGGTGCAATAGAATTTTATTGCGACTAGATTCAGAACTGCGCTTGGAGCAGCAAGTACAATACCATACTTGTTGATTAAAAACTTTACTTTATGAACGAGTGTTAACATTGTGATTTATTTGATTGTTTATTTTAGCCTGTTACATCCCACCGCTGTGCAACTTTCTATTTCTCCATATCGTTCAGCAAAACATTTTTTAACCGGGTTAAAAAAAAGGATGAGGTTCTTAATTCGACTGTATTTTTTTATTTTATGTATGTTACCTCAGAACTTATGACTGGGTGGATTGATTTAGATGATTTTTTTTATCGGAAGATGGTGCGTCTGGACCGATCGTCACGTGGACGTCATTTAAATTTGATTGCGATCTGATGAGTACTTTTTGAATTATCTCTAATAATACGCATTTACTTGACAATTTTTTCGTCTACCTACGTTGTATTACTGGTCGATGTAATTGAAGTCGGTTTTTTTTTCGTTTGCGAGCAATAACAATTTTTAATTTAATATAATACTAAGTTTCATTTTATACTGGTGTTACTTACGCGTGGTTTTGTTATTTTTCGTAATTAGCACTCATTGATTTGGAGTCTTTATTTCTTCCTACTATTCAATAAATTACAATTTTCGTTACTATTTTTTAACCGACTTCAAAAAGGCGGAGGTTACTCAATTCGACCGTATATCCATATAGGTACGTACCGTACCGTATATATATATATAATGTATGTTCGGGAATAACTTCGTCGTTAATGAACCGATTTTGATAATTCTTTTTTTGTTGGAAAGGAGATATCCCAGGTGTGATGATAAGGAAACCAGGATCTGATGATGAAATCCCAGAGAAATCGAGGGAAACCCTCGAAAATCCGCATAACTTTTTACTGGGTGTACCGATTTTGATAATTTTTAAGTTGATCAATAGCCGATGTTTATCATGTGGTCACATTTAAATTTCATCGAGATCTAATTACAACTTGTGGAGTAATCTTTGATAATGCGTATTTACTTGACTATTTTTTCGTCTACCTACGTTGTATTACTTGTCGATGTAATTGAAGTCGGTTTTTTTTCGTTTGCTAGTAAACACAATTATTTTGGGTACCTAACAATAATAATATAAGCGTATTTTCAAAGCGTACCAAAGATAATACTGCTCTAATCTTTTTCTACTTTCTATAAGTCATTCAATTTTAAATTTTATTATGAATATACATAAATCAAAATAACAGACAATTTAAAATAATAATTAAAACTAAAATCTTTTCCTTTCTAAAATTGTTTGATGGACTGTTTTTTTTAATTTTATACAATCATATGATGCTTACACAATTTTGCCTAATAATAATGATGTTGCACAACTAATGGCAAATAATACGTAGCTGGCATCATGGATTAGTACTTACATTTTGTTTTTTTTTTTCTTACGTGGTGTAACTTGTGTATCATTAGCACTTAGGGTTGTTACAAAATGGTGAAGTAATGACAGATTGAGTGACCTTTCTAGCGTTTCCTAATATTAAGTAATGTTGTATGTATTAAGCATTCAATTGCAAAATGAAAGATTATCGAGTAGATATACAAAAAGACACTTAAGGTCAATAATATAAATCTGTAAAACCGCATAAAATTTTGAAGTCAGTAGTAGTAGACAAATTCTTGTAAAAGTGCTCGTCGGTGAAAAAAATTTTTGTAAGTGTCATCATGTATCTCAGAATATAAGGAATTGCTAGAGAAAGAAAGCTAACACTTTTTTTTTTAAAAATAAGGAAAGTCTCAATTCAACAATATATTTTTTTTAATGTTACATGATAACTTTTTACCTGTGTACCAATTTTGATTTTATGCGATCCTATTTAAATCTGAGCGAGATATGATTGACTTGTTTTGAAGTTGTCTCCAATGTTCTCAGAAACCCCCCGTGTTTTGCCCGTGTGATCGACATAGTGCCGTGAAATTATCGTATATCAAAAAAAATATATATATATATATTAAAATTTAACATTTTAAGTAAATTTACTGAACAACTGCTTTCAAATTTCAGCTGGCTAAAAAAAGGTCGTTGATTCAAATTATCGTACTGGTTTCAAATTTCAGTCGGCAAAAAAAAGGTCGTTGCTTTAAATTAACGTACAACCATAAAAACTGTTTTAAAATTTCAGTCCGCCAAAAAAAAAAGTTGTTGCTTTTAATTTATACAATAAATGTGGAGAATTTGTTGCGTTTCAGTATTTCGGTAAAACAGACAGAATTATTGTACAAATCGCGTACGATCCTAGGGTACGATCGTATATCGTACGTAGGCATGAAATTATTGTACATGTACGATAATTATCGTACGTTTGGGATCACTGGTTGCCTCTAGTAATGAACATTTATTTGACTTTGACAATAATAATAATTCGATATTCTCATCAGTGATCAGTCGATGAAAATTTAACTCGGTTTATTTTTTCTAAGTTAAAACACATTTATTTCTGTTTAAGGTCAGATTGACAAATAAAATTTGCTTATTAACAATTAATTTTTATGTGTATTGATTTTTTATTTATTTAAATTGTTATCGTTTTAAGCAACAATAATTCAAGTTTTATTTTTATACTTTGAATATTCTGAGGGTCTCTTACCTCTCTCTAGTTGTTTTTAGGGTTCCGTACCCAAAGGGTAAAAACGGGACCCTATTACTAAGACTTCGCAGTCTGTGCGTCTGTCTGTCTGTCACCAGGCGGTATCTCAAAAACCGCGATAGCTAATCAGTTGAATTTTTTTCAAATTATGTATTTCTGTTGCCGCTACACAACAACAAATACTAAAAACAAATTTAAATTAAAAATTAAGGGGGCTCCCATACAACAAACGCTATTTTTTGCTCGATATCAATAAATGGTAACAGGTAGGCGCTTGAAATATTCACAAAATACTTAATTGTATATTTACTTTAATAATAAATAATAAAATTATAATTAAAAAAATATTTAAGAAAGGGGGTTGCTCTCATACAAGTTACAACACAAGAGATTTTTTGCCGCTTTTTGTCCGATATTAAAATCAGCACTAGGTAAACGCTTGAAATATTCTCTCCTCCTCCTCTCCTCTGTCTCTCCTGTCTGAAGGTGTAAATAATCTGGAATCAATGTAATTTATTTTTGACGTGTTCTGACCTTCGATCTATTATAAAACGGTGATGACATATTTCAGTAGTTCTTTGTCTGTGAAATAATGTAACCCTAATCACGCAACTGTAATCATTATTATAGTCACATTCATTTGAATTATGGTAATGTGATCTGGATGTGTTTATACATTTTTCTTTTTTAAGAGTATCTATAGCATCAGCAAATAATCCACATAATTTTAATACATGTGCGATTACAAACATTTTTATTGTGTTGGCTACCGCGCGTTTCATACTCTGATATAACAAATATTTGTTTAGGTCATCCAGATGGAGTCAAACCCAATTTTTTATTAATACAACTAGCCGTGGTAATCGGTCACCGTAGCCTATAGACGCCTTCAACACCAGAAGCGTTGCAAGTGAGTTGCCGACCCTCCCCTGACCTTCCCCTGGAGCTCTGGCCTCCTTATTCACCACAGGAACACTACACACAAAATCTTTGGGGATATAAAGGTTAATATTTAGTTGTTTATTGACAAGGTTGAAGGCTACAAACAATTATTACCTACCACTGCAGTTACTTGACATAGTTTACTTTGCGTAAAATATTGATTCAAGACCTGCTGTTAATCGTTCTTAAATATTGGTAATGGCTTCAAGGGTAGACATTAGGACTTTCATATGAGGTGTCATCGCGGAACTTGTGATTTGCACCGTCATGCGAAATTTCTAAAATTATATTAATATATTATTCATTGTTAAAATAAATGAGTTGATTGAATGAGTGATCAATTTTGTTGACACCATCCGTAAAAAAATCTATATAAATTTACATAAGATTGCCAGTGGTGGCTGGATGAGAATTGCGGAAAACCGGGATGCATGGTGCGAACTTAGGCCTATGTTCAGCAGTGGACTTCCATAGTCTGATATATATATCAAACATAATAATATAATTTATAAATAATTAGATATTGCTTTTTTTTTCTTTGAGACATACATACCGTTATGTTTTCTAGCCCTTGTATACTCGTATACCTATACCTTGAATAATAAGTTTTATTCTGGATAACCCTAAGACTGGCGCATTGAAAGTAATAATACTTACGCTGTATAATGATATAGTAATAGTAATCATTTTATAATTCATGGTAACTCTTCTCCTGTATGGAATAACAGACTTTTGTCCAGATGTGGGATGCTACAAGCTTAATAAATCAACCATTCAAATTCATTAATAAATACAATGCAAATAAAAAATATAACTCAAGTTTACCTTCTTTACGATCATAGGAAAATATTAAAACTAAGAAATTGGTGAGATTACTGTCCGTAAATTAGAACGTAAAAATGTTGTTGGTATGATCAGATTAGAAAATATATTATGTAACATCAACAATATAATACCACAGTTTTAATCATAAATAATGTATTAAGTTTATAAATTAATTATGTGCTCGTTATATAATAAATTCGAGGTTTTTATTAGAAAAACGATTCGTTATATTCACGAACCGTTCAATCTCTCGAACATGATAAGTGTGAACAATACGTGTCGTTTTTTAATATAGTAACTGGACTATTAAGTATAAAATTACAATTTTATTTTTATATTTTTTATAGGCTGGTGTGGTTCAATTCTTGCTGGAGACGATCGGCTCTAAAGACCCCATACTCCAAGAAGCATCGGCCGGATGCTTGTGTAACATACGAAAACTGGCGCTAGCGACGGAAAAGATTAAATTGAAACAATAAATTATTTGTCATACTATATAATGTAATATGCTTTCACTTAAAACTGTTATGTAAATTTGGAAATGCTATATATGTTAATCTGTTGTTCGTTCAAAAGTAGAAAAATATAGATAAATAAGATGTCTTTATTACTAAAATTGATTTAATAAATTAAAAATGATAAAAAATGTTAGTATAATTTAATATTGGAACGCAGTTCCTTACGGCAGGCCTGACATTTAGCTGGGCGAGCGAATTGAAAAAAATGTAATACTAAAACCCTAAGAAAAATATATAATGGAAAAGACGTAATATCAGTCACACGACTGTATAATATGACTTTTGTAAAACTAAAATATTACAAGTAAACTTTTTTTTAATTATTTATGTAATTTTATACTGTCGACAAAAATAAATAAAGACATATGTTTTTTTTTATTTTACTTAATAGTTTGAATTATTATTTTGTTTGATTTATTTTATTTTAAGGTATTTGTTATTTTCTGAAATACTAAATTTCCTAAATACTATTATGTACTTAATTAAAAACCAACCAACAAAAAAAAATCAAGAACTAGAAAATACATATAATTATGTAAAATTCAATATTTTTTTTCCAATTGTGTTGCTTCTATACTTACTATCCGAAGGAACTTCGTTCCTACCTAGTGTCCCATGAAACCACATAATTTTTTAATATAAAAACTTAAGAAATTTAATCCTTGGCGAAATGTAGGCGTCCTATTTCACAACAACACGTTGTTAATTTTAATTAAAAGTAAGAGAAATTCATAACATTGATTTCAAGGAAAGTAATAAAACGTGTCATACGTACGATAACATCCGATATGTATTACAAAATTATTAATATAATAATCTCGAGTTTCACAACGATTACGATAGATTAGAAATAACTATTAAGAACATGTGTATTTGAAACAACGAGTAATAATTGTGTTTGTTACCAAACGAAAAAAAAAACGACTTCATCGATAGTCGAACATATAATCAATTTAATATGTGTTATTACAGATAACTCAAAAAGTACTTGTCAGATCTCGATTAAATTTAAATGGGACCACAGATGATGATTATAGGTAACACTAGCTCACGATGTTATGAGGTGAGACTAATAAAAAATACAGTCGAATGAGAACCTCCTCCTTTTTATTAACCTCGGTAAAAATATAAGCAAAATTACAAAACTGTAGTAAAGATCTAGAAGATTAGCGGTTATTTGTTGTTTTTAAGTATGATTTAAATTACAACGTACGATTGTTTGACTTGCGCAAGCGCAGAGATCGCGCACACAACTCCTTAACCTTGCTCAGCTTATTTAGCAATATCTACCATTAAACCGGTAAAGTATATATATATATATATTCTTTATTGCACTAAGTAAATTTTACAATAGTCATAATAATAAAGGAAGTTGGCAAGGGCGAACTTATCTCTAAAAGAGATCTCTTCCAGTCAACCCATGGCAGTGAGTTATAATGTGAAACGCGGGGCAAAGTAGTGCAGGAATAGAGTAATAATAATAATAATAATAAAACATATAAAATGCATACACCACACATACATAAACATATATAAACATACACAGATCTAAATTCATACATACATACATACATACATACATACATACATACATACATACATACATACATACATACATACATACATACATACATATATACATACATACATCTACATACATATATACATAAAACATAAATATAATACATATATACATCTCATACATCTGTAGTGATTTTGGAAAGCAGATAGTTCTTAAGATTGTTTTTAAAAGTGGACAGCGATGAGCTTTCTTGGATGAATTTTGGGAGATTATTCCAAAGTTTAGCGGCGTATACGGAAAATGAATTTAATCGGAAGTTGGTGTTATGCCTAGCAACTTCAAGCATTGTTGTTATGCAAGAACGTCTAGAGCGGGTGGGGGTAGGAAGCAATTTGAAACGGGATCGAAGGTAAGGAGGAGATTTTTGATCATGGAGTATGTTATAAAGGAAAAAAAGGATGTGCATATCACGGCGAAGGTGGATAGGGAGCCACTTAAGTTTAGTACGAAAGTGGGAGATACGATCATATTTGCGTAAACCAAAAATAAAGCGTATAGCAAGATTTTGTAGACGCTCCAATTTACCAAGTAGCTCCTGTGTCACATCTAAATAGCACACATCTGCATAGTCGAGAATGGGTAAAAGAAGGGATTGCGCAAGCAAAATTTTGGTTTTAAATGGTAAAAAGACTTGGAGACGCTTCAGAGAGTGAAAGGTATGGTGCATTTTTCTGCTGAACTCGCTGACATGAGCTATCCAAGATAAGTTTTTGTCTATAACCAAGCCCAAGTTCCTAACTTTTTCACAGTAAGGGATAGGTGTGCCACGGTACAAAATGGGAGGAATAGCACTCCAATCGATTCGGTTTCTTAAGCGACTGCTACCGACAATTATTGCTTGTGATTTAGCTGGATTAATAAGAAGACCGAACGATTTAGCCCACAGGTCAATAGCTAAAAGGTCTTCGTTTAGAGTTTTAATAGACTCATGCAGTTCGGTCAGCTCAAAATGACGATATATTTGCAAATCATCTGAATACAGGTGGTAGGGAGAAGAAATAGCACGAGAGATATTATTAATAAATACAGAGAATAATAAGGGAGACAGTACATAAAGTACATAAAAATAAAATAAAATTACTGGAAATGTAAACTTATTATTCCGACTATAAGCAAATATGAATTGTGGTCTTAAAACGCACAATACACAACATAGTGTAGTTTTACGCAGTAATAGCCAAATGTAAAAACACTAAAAGTGCTTTTGGTCGAAAAGAAGCTTACTGTTCGCCAGATGGTTGGCGGTTACCGCAGCCTATGGTCGCCTAGAGCATTACAAGCACAATGCTGACATAACCCCCGTTGTCAACTCAACGCATCTCCAGAAGTTCTGCACAAAGCTACAAGGCACTTATCTGTAGAAAGAGTTCTAATAGATTATACCCACCTCTAATTGAAATATCCAGAGAGGCGAAATAAAATGAGATATATAAAAAAAAAATATACTACATATGAGCGAAGAAAACGTGAATAAAAATTACTTACAAATACCTACTTACTTTATATTACGGACTTACGATATACGTAAAGCAGAGGTTCTCAATCCATAAATTCCGTAAACCACTTCGATTTTTTTTCTGATCTAGGAAATTTACAACAATTTCTTTCCCCAGATTAAAAATTTAATGTATTTAAAGTTTTTCTAAAGCTGATACAAACTTGAATTGAAATAGTCTTGTAATGAGCATCAATTAACTAGTAATGAAACAAGTGTATATTATTGGATAATTATTTTTACTAGTGGTCGCCCAGAGGTGGAAATTCGACCATAATTAAAAATTTAAATTAAAGAAAACCAAAAGACTATGAAAATAAAGAACCTTTTTTTATTTTTCATTTTTTTTTAATTGATTTAATATATTTTATGCATAATTTTGTGTACGAATTTCGTGTACGAAATTTCATACTCCACCGCCCGCACAATTAATCGTAAAAACGGGTACAAAGTTTTTGCTTCACCTATTAATATATAGATTCAATGTCCTGCTATCAAACCTCATATGAATAAATACTATTTACATTTAAGAGTTAATTTTTTTTTAATTTTATAAGATACGATACAGACTGCAAATAAATATCAAACTGTTAGTTAGCCATTAAAAAACCGGTGTTTAAAAATGCTATATGCATTAATAATAATAAAAAAACTCGTTATTGACGGCTTAACACAATCGCATAATTAATCAATTCTTCGTTTATTGGTTGTAATCATTTAAAAATCAATCCCTCTGTCAGAGACATTAGTCTCTCTGTATTTTCCTCTTACTTAATTTTATATGGCAACCCAAACAAAAAGAGTAATTAATTTCCTTTTTCATAAAAATTAAAATACTGATGACTAATGGAATAGACAGAAAATTACATAATTATATGACAGCAAAAAAATATAAATAATTTATTTTAATATATTAACATAAAAACACGTTTATTTAAAGCTACAATTGTAATTAATTGAATGCGAATAATAATAAAGCTTTTTTACGTCTGTATATATGGTATGTTCTCGTAAATACGTAATTACATATATGCAGTACGATGTGTAGTAGGCCGTGACAGGCTGGTAGGCCTAAAATTCGTCTACATCCATGTGCACTTGGCCTACATTACCACGAATCTCGTACATACTTTTGTTTGTTTTTTTTTCGTTAAAATTAATACTATAGCAAAACAGTATGAAAAATGAAAGTTAATTCTATTTATATGTAAATTATTATAAATATTATATTTTTTTCTTCCATATAATACCAAAGTAATAAATTAAATTTGATTAATAAATTAACATTTAGAAATCTGTACATAACATCAAGTGTTATGTAGAATGTATTTGAACTTTAGTGGATATACAAAAAGAATTTTATTAGCGTTTGAAAATTTAAATAAGATATACATATATGTATTAACAACCACTCTGGTGTAGTGGTGCGAGTAGTCGCCTAGAATACTGACGGTTTGCGGGTTCGATTCCTACTCGGTGTAGATATTTGTATTTGTACAAATATTTCTTTCCAGTTTTGATATCGGTGTCCTTGTGGATCTCCCCACCGAGCGTTTGAGAACACATTAACCCTCCGGTCTCGGTTGTTATCATAAATAGCATGATAGCGATCGTCATAGTAAGGTACATGTCCGCAAAACCCGCAGTGGAGTAGCGTAGTGGGTTAAGCTCTAATCCTTCTTCTACAAGGAGAAAGAGGCCTATGCCCAACGGTGGGATGTTACAGGCTGAATGCGATATACTCACTAACTCTGTATATATTTTTATATAAAGTGTAACTTTAACTTTAAACCCAAAAACCGAATGACGATTTCGTAAGTTTATATTCACAGAAATGTCTCGAATGTTACGGTATATATTTACAGATTAGGCAGTTAGTTATATTGTTAAACTGGTTACAGAAGATTTATAATACATAGATTTGATTATTTTAAATATTTGAGATGTTTTATATATTTACTTAAAATTTTAAAATATATAATAATAAAAATACATGGGAATAATCAATAAACCTATTAAAATAAATTATACAATGGCTAATGAAAAAAAAATTATTCAATTAATAAACAGAAGCAAAAAATTTGACAAGAGACAGATAAAAATACATAATTTGAGTTTGTTTAAATACTATGAGTAATAAATTAAAGTGTAGGTAAAAATTTACGAAAAATTACAAAGAAAAAATGTAATTGACAAAGATAAGATGCATGCATTTTTTGTCACTAAATATCTCATAAATATCATTAGTATCTCCATAAAATATTATGTGGTATTTTGTTTATGTAGTATATATATTTATATTTATTTGTATATATGTATGTGTATGTATATTGTGTATATATGTATGTGTATATGTATGTATATGTACTTCCTTTAATATCATATTGCTTGTTAACTATATATATGCCAATTTTTTATCAACTGTTTGTACACTTCCCTACCGCTTCTTTTTTTCTACGCTATGTCATGTGCCCAAAGGTTGTCTGGAAGAAATTGCTCTTAGCGATAAGACCGCTTTGTACATCTTTCTCTGCATGAATTACTTTTTTTTGTAATTTTTCTTTGTGGTGTACTATAAAAAATATTTATTATTATTATAAGATAGATAAAAATAAATAATTTGAAATATTTTTTTTACATCTATCTTGAGCAAAAAATATTAACAAATGGCTGTAAAGAACATTATCCATAATAACATTTTATGTAAGTATTCGGTAATTATTCTTTGTATATTGCAATGTACATAAAAACGAAGGTCAAAAATCTAAAAGTTGTGTAATTTAAGACAATACTTTTTAATATTAATATCACGAGTCCTATAATAATATTTTTTCTGTATGTAATATGTATCATAAACTAGCTCTGTGTCGCAATTTCACTTGCGTTAAAGGTTTAGACAAAGTAACTTTACGCTGAGACTACAATAGTTTATAGAATAATTACTTTACTTGTAATGTCTTTTCTTCGATGTATCGAGAACTAAGGAAAATTTTAAGACCTCCAGGATCATAACTGTGAAATTGGTGACGGAACAAACAGACACAAGCGGACAGGCTATCTATATATTGATCGTATCGGTTGTTTAAATGTCATTCATGTACAGACATCGGCCGGTTAAAATATACATAATGTCATAAGTATAGATCTTATTAGGTACAACATGTTATCGCCATAAATAAATATGATTTAAAAAAAAAAAAAACGCTTTACAGCGGGCGTCCGGAAACACACAATACACAAGCACAAACGCCCAGACCACGAAAAACATCTATATCTATATGGCCAATACAAATCTCGTCTGTCGTGAGCGGGATCGAACCCGCGACCGCCAGCGCAACAGCCAGTGCTCTGACTGTTGCGCCAACACGTCGTAAAGCGGTCGGCTAAAATCTATAAAATGTGAAATTAGATTTTATTGAATAAAACATTTTTCTTTTTCTATTACATAAATTTTTATATGTAAGCTTCTCTTTTGGTTAAATTTAGTTTAAGTATTATATATAGCATTTATGTTCAAAAAAATATTTTGTTACTTGATTATTATTGAAATTAACGTGTTATAAACGTATGGACCAGACTTATTTATGATTTTAATTACTTATTAATTATTACAGATATTACTAACAGTTAAGAATATGTATGTCAGTTGTGCACGTGGAGAGGGTATTGAACTTTGCGATAAGGTATTGAAATATCATTTATTATATAGAATATTAATACAGTACATATTTTCATATCCTGTAGCTTAGTACTTATATTATATTACATATTAGACTACTTCATATAGTGAAAGATTGTTTATATTTGGATGTGGTATGTTTTAATAACGATTAAACAAGTGTTAATTGTTTATCTAAAAAAATAAAATAAAATATGAGGTCTTGATAAAAGTACCAGAAATTGGAATAATCATTTAAGGTCGTACCTATATTTAAAAAAAAAAACGACTAATTATACTCACAAACGGTTTATAATCTGGCTTGAGTTTTTGCAGGTATCTTTTGCATGTTTGTTTATAATATAACATAATAATAAGGTTTATGGCAAAGGTGGACTTATCTCTATTCTATCCAGTCAAGTCTGCTTCTCAATCGAATACTTCCAATAATGATAGCTTGAGATTTAGCAGGATTGACCATCAGACCAAAAGACCTAGCCCAGTCCTGAACTGCAGCAACTATTTAAATTTTCAACAGCCTTATGCAACTCAGTCAACTCGAAGTGCCTATATATTTGTAAGTCATCTGCATACAAATGGAAGGGAGAAGTGATAACACGAGAAACATGTTAATGAACACAGAAAATAGCAATGGAGACAATACGCCACCTTGTGGAACACCAGCAGTAAGTTCCATCCAATCTGATGTGTTGCCGTTAAAAGTAACGCGCTGCTGACGTCCAGAAAGATAGGAATGAAACCAGTTAATAACTGCAGGTGAAATGTTAACCGCGCGAAGAGTACCAAGAAGAATGTCGTTATCAACTGAGTTAAAAGCACTGCTAAAGTCTAGTAGGATCATGGCAGTGAGGTTGATCGTTGATTGGTTTGATCTATTGCACACCGCACATCCTCCGCCACATTTAGCAGTGCTCCAACAGTGCTGTGGGAGGGACGGAAACCGGATTGATAAGGACATATAAAGTTGTAAGAGGAGAGATGAGTATAAATTTGAGTATGTACAATGGATTCTAGGACGTTGGAGAGTATAGGAAGAATGGATATAGGTCGAAATTTAGGATGGAGAGTAGGATTAGAGGTTTTTGGTAAGGGTATGACAAGAGCTTTCTTCCATAGTGATGGAAAGACATTGCATGTAAGTGAAAAATTTACTATGTGAGTAATTACAGGTGCAATGTCCTCCAACACCGGAAGAATTATGTCGAGGCTGAGGCTATCGTTACCAATTGCTTTAGTTGATATAGAACGTACATGCCTCTTAATATCCTCTTGCGAGACTGTTTCAAACGAAAAACTAGGTAGGTCAGGTGAGACAAGAGAAGATAAAAAAGAAAGCGTTGCATCCCTAGTATTAGAATCCACAAGAATTTAGATTCACGGAACTTTGACAGGTTACCGTGGATTTGTCCACCCCTAACGATCTTAGGAATCTTCAAACTTGGGACTGGCAAAGACCCTGAATTGACGAGTGGATTTAACGGCGCTTAGCATCCCTAAACATTCTATTGCAGATGTTACGTAGCTTTTTATATATGTTTAAGTTTTCTTGGGTTGGATTTTGTTTGTTTTTTGTTTTAGCCGTGTCACGCTTTGCCATTTTTCTTTTGATTACAGGTGTTAGCCAGGGAGCGGGAGCATGTTTGATTCGCACAGGTTATACAGGCGCGTGTATATCATAAATTTTAATTTGTTTTAGGGTTGCCAGATCGAATGACTATTATCGGGAGAAAAAAAAAACAATCTTGTGGATTTTTGGACTTTGGTCGGGATAGAAACAAAAATAATATAAAATTAATGTTGATATATTAAAAACAATAGCATTTAACGTTATTGTTACATCATTCGCTGCCGATACAAATGTCTCCATAAATAAATACAAAAAAAAAACGACAGAAAATTTTAACTAATTTAAAGGAATTTATTTTTGCTTGACACGTGTATTTTGTGCTACTTTTCATAGATTTTACCATTTTCTGTGCTTTTTCACTATTTAACTTGAAATTCAAACACCTCAAAATTGAGTCAAATTATTCATTTGCTTTTATTAAATCCATGTACATTCAGTTACTTTCTTTTGTTCAAAGATTGTTTAGTAAACTAAACAGTATTCCACAATAAGCATTGCTTACTAAAATGGACAGCTCGAAACACGTAACCAGCTACTGCTCCACTATTACTGCTCCAGATTTTGAGAAGATATTTCCTGCTGTGCTTCTACCTCAATTGCATAACAACATATCAATACTGCCGAAGCGCTGAGCGGCAAAGTTTCTTTTGACGGAAATTCGCAACTTAAAATTATTGTTTTCTAAACTGAATTTGTTTTTCGGGTGATTTTTTATTTCGTCGGGAGTCGGGAGGGTATACAAAAATTAAGGAAAATCCCGCTAAATCCCGACTATCTGGCAACCCTGGTTTGTTTCCGTAGCTAGCAAATACGACTGACTGCTCGAAACTGTTCATCACAGCAGCCTTTCGCAGTCCACTATTGGACATAGACCTCCACAAGTTCACGCCAAAAATGGCGTGAACTCGTGTGTTTTGCCTATAGTCACAACGCTGGGCTGGCGGGACTCGAAACTGTTGCTTTATTAAAATTATGTTATTATATTTTTTATGTTGACATACGGCGTCGAAGAGGAATAATTAAAGTAGTCTTGTACGTTGATTCTTGATTCTAATACATATGTTGGAAAATTCCAAAATAAACACGTTGGTGTTCGAAAAAATGTTTATCTTAGCTGCATTGTATTTTATTAACACTACTTTGTATTTTATTAACACTACTTTGTTAACTTTTTGTTTTACAAATATTTTTTTAGCTTTTGACTTGTCTTGAAAATTTTATTTAATTTGTGCAAAAATGCATTTCTTTATATTAATGGTTTAAAAAAATACTTAAAATAGTACAAATACTTGTACTTGTAATGTTTGAAGTAAATTAGGCTCTTAATTAGATAATTAATTACCAAAAAAAAAAAAAATAAGACAAATTGTATTACAAAACTGTCATCATATGTTATACTATATGTAAATTTTCAAAATATTGCCCGAACAAAAATAAATAAAATAATAAAATTTTACTGAATTTTATATTTTTAATAGGCAACGAAGAAAAAGTAGAAGTTTCTCAATTTTTTATGTGTATATAAAATATATGTGTCCTTATAACTTTTTACTGGGTACCAACTACCGATTTTGATGATGTTTGTTTGAATAATGTGTATTGTACTATACTCGTCGATGTAAATTGAAGTCGGGTTTTTTTTTCTTATTTGAGAGCAAACACAATTATTGTTGGAAATCAGTTTATAATCGTTTTAAGTACACGGTAGTGTTGCAAAGTAATAACTAGTAGCAATCTTGAATAGCATTTAAATTACTATGTTATTAAACTGCTTTAGGGCATACAAATAGACTTTAACACGGGGGGGGGGGGGGGTTAGAATAAGGCAGTAGTACTTGTTTCTCCTCAATAATAAACTGTAACTTTAAGATTAATATATACGAATAGAAATATCTCAAAAATATAGTTGAATTCGACGGTAAAAAAGAATAATGAAACTAAAACTTTTTATTGTCGGATACCGTCACCCGTCAAATAGCATTATCCACAACTGATGAAACAGGCCCTTAGTAAATTAGAAGTCAAAAAAGTTACTAAGTCGTTGTTATATTGTTACCAGATGCCGAAATAAGAGACCTGTTACACAGCGCGTTACTTGACTATACAGCGTATAATTGACAAATAACAATATTGTCAAGAACCGCACGATTTTGCAACATTCCATGCGTTGCATGCAAATAGCTTTCTATAGCCTGACAAAATTTAACAATGTTACCAAATCCTGTACTAATGACAGTTTGAAGGTCGCGTAAAATAAGTATGACTGTGTGTCTACGGCAATAAAGAATATAGCCACCCCCTCTCTTTCCGTGGGTGTCGTAAGAGGCGAATAAGGGATAACACAGTTCCACTACCACCTTGGAAGTTATAAAGCCGACCGATCGCGGGATAACCATCCAACTACTGGCTTTGAAATACACAGGCCGAAGACGGGCAGCAGCGTTTTCGCCGCGACAAAGCCAGCCCTGCTGTTGACGCCATTTATGGCGCGAATTTGTGGAGGCTTATGTCCAGCAGTGAACTGCGATAGGCTAAAGTGATACTTAATATATATATCACGTGAACTAACTGAACCGGCGATTTTTTTACACGAACCTTGTCCGGACAGTAACAGACAAAAAGCTTTTTTCAATTGACAATAACGAACAAAAAAAAAACAGAATTAGCTATCAAAATTGATGCAGTTGTGTGCGTACATAACTACATACAGTTCGGTATTTCTCTTTTTTATTAATAATTGTGTTTGCTCGCAAACGAAAAAAAAAAACCGACTTCAATTACATCGACGAGTAATACAACGTAGAACGAAGAAAAAATAGTCAAGTAACGCGTTTTCTAAGATTACTCAAAAAGTACTTATCAGATTTCGATAAAATTTATATATAACCACATGATTAAACATCAGCTTTCGATTAAATTAAAAATTATCAAAATCGGTATACCCAGTAAAAAGTTATTGCGGATTTTTGAGAGTTTCCCTCGATTTCTCTGGGATTCCATCATCAGATCCTGGTTTCCTTATCATGGTACCAAACTAGGGATATCCCCTTTCCAAAAAAAAAAGAATTATCAAAATCGGTACATCCAGTAGAAAGTTATGCGGTATAATACAACGTAGGACGACGAAAAAAGCGTCAAGTAAAAACGCATTATTAGATATAACTCGAAAAGTAGTAGTTAGATATCAAATAAATTTAAATGGGACCAAATGACACACGCACGCACGTCGAAATCGCTCCACCCAGTCAAAAGTTCTGAAGTAACATACATAAAAAAAATACAGTCGAATTGAGAACCTCCTCCTTTTTTGGAAGTCGATTAAAAAGTAATAATTAATATGTCACTATGATCAATGTTGCCAACCTCGATAAAAATTAAAAACTTAAAGTCGTACTATTAAAAAGAACGTATATTTATTTGGTATAATAATAATGGATAATATAACCTTTATATTATCTTCACTATTAAAGTAAATTAAATATTCCATTCAGATCATTCTGAATAAATTTAAAATTCATTGGCGCGATAAAGTTTTATCGTTATTTTTATACAAAGTAAGCACAAAGGTTGTAGCAGAATACAGCGTTTGTTGAAATGTAAATAAATGGATATTTCTTCAATAACAAGACATATCACTTCATCTTGTTATTAATAGTAGTAGTCGACAAATAACAAATTATTATTATGTTATCGAATGTTAATAAATTTTTTTTCGACAAGATGCTAATATACTAATATTATTATTAAATAATTATTACTTAATATTTTAATGTAATTTTAATGCAATTATTTTCCTCAAATCAATTAATTGTCGTACGGCTTTTAGTTCCATTTGAAAAATGATTTCACCGATGTCATGTGATGCGGTCGAGAATCCAATCTCAATTAAAATTTGTAAATGTTTTCAATGTTTCAATTTAAGAAGTTTAAATTTCATTATTGGTTATTAACCCACATCAATAGATAATAATATTAATGTATTTATTAATTACATATTAATAGATCGACTTACGTAAACCTTAGCTCTTATCAATACTATAAATGATGATGTCAAATGAATCCAGGATACAAATGCAAATTATTGCTTTGTAAAAGATTATGATATGTCTGAACACGTTATTATTTACTTATTTAATCATTATGGATAATTTCGAAGTCATACAGATTCGCAGTAACTAACAATGTGATATCTATATAAAAACACATTCATATATATTTATATACTAGCTGTGCCCGCGACTTCGTCCACGTGGAATTAAAAAAAAATATTTTTTAGTTGGCAGAGTTAGAAAATAAATAAATTTCTAAAATAAAAGCGTAAGTTACTCCTAATACATTAGCTATCTGCCAGTGAAAATCCCGTCAAAATCGATCCAGTCGTTTCAGAGATTAGCCGGAATAAACAGACAGACAGACAGACAAGCAGATAGACAGACAAAAATTGTAAAAAATGTTATTTTGGTATATGTACCGAGTATAAATCCATATGCAGTTAATAAAAAGCGGTTTTTTTAATATTACAAACTGCACTCCAATTTTATTTATTTGTATAGATGTACAATATATAACATATCATTAAGATGATTATCAAGTTAAATTAAGATGTCTCAAACTTGCTTACTGTTTCAACCGCATTATTGTGATCTTGTCACTCACATGTTAAATTTTATAATAAACATAAAACCGTAGCAACATGACTCTAAATTCATATTACTGTAAATGTGCCAAACTTAACCAAAGTCTCTTCTCTTATTATGAAAAATGTAACATAATATCATAAACACCGTCAGTGCCGGACCGGTCCTAGCGTAACTAGTCAATCGCAGGACTGCCGATTTGAATTTATTTAGATAACTAATCGCCTGTAAGATAAGCATTATAATGCATGATGTTCAAAATCACGGGTCATTTTGAGACCATAGATTTTGTATATTTATTAATAATTGTGTTTGCAGGCAAACGAAAAAAACGACTCCAATAAAATTATATCGACAAGTAATATTAAGGTAGGTAGACGAAAAAATGGGCAAGTACATACGCATTATCAAAAATTACTCCAAAAGTTGTAATCAGATCAAACCTCATCCTCGCAAGGAACACCGATTCCAATCAAGGATGATCCGTGAGGCTATAGAAATTAAAAAACATCCAAATTTCAATAGAGAAGATGGTTGGCTATTACCACCTGCTTGGGATCCCATTATTAATATAATTAAATCAAAAACCAAGCATAATATAGATACCACAGATTAAAGACTCAATTAGGACATTCTGCGTAGATAGGACTAAATAAAATATTGATGTACATCGGGTAGTTTCGAATAACTTTGTAACGTTAGGACGTCTGACACCTCAGTCCTCCCGTGACCATGGTTGCTGTAAAGTATCCGAAACGTCGGGAATCTAAAAAGTTAATAAAATAAGAGGATTTTTATCTTAATCCGTGAAGCTGATCCTTCAGATGTGGCAATAGACAAATCTGACTATAATTGTTACATGTAAGTTTTCTCATGACATTTTTCTTCTTTGTTGAGCATCAAGGTAAAGCGTTTAAGACTCGTGTTTATATATGTTGATTGTTTATAGCTTACTTTTTTGGGCCAAGCAGGGCCGGTTTTAGCTTCTTGAGGCTTTGGGGCAACAAAGAAATTTTGGAATAATTTTTCAGGTAAATTTTTTAAAAATGTATTTCATGCAAATAAAATGATTTGGAGTTAAAAATGCAAAAATTATATTAAATAAATATATAAAAGTGGAAATTTTTCGATTCGTCGAAATTTAAATAATTTTTTTTAATCAAATTAAATTTATTAATTTCTGGTTAAGTATTGATTTCAATGATAATTTTATATGTTATCAAGTGTTTTTTTTTTGATAAATTACACTATAATTTTTGTAAGAATGAGATAGCAATCCAGCCAGGCAATGTAAGTGCATAGCGTTGCTACAAACTATGGCACTTTTAGAGATAGATAATGACGGAAATATTGCAAGAAAATAGAAAGTTACGTGTGCGCGGTGCCTGTTGCAAATCCTTCTCTCGTAATGATTGCACAATTTGGGGCATTCTATTTTTATAACAAACGATATAATTATGAAGGTTACGCAGAATAAGACAAAATGAACATTCGTAAATTAAAATTGTTTCTTTTGTTTATAAGATTACGTAAGATATTTTCGTGTATATATATATAAGTATTTTGATTATTTATTAATTGTTATTGTATTAAATTAAAGGTTTTAATTTTCTTTTTCGTTTCTTGTGGAATTATCAGAATAGAGTTTAGTTCAGAGTAGAGTTTTATCGACATGAGATTGTTATTTTCAGATGATTATATTATTAATTATAGTAAAAGTATTTACTATAATTAATAATATTCAAATACATCCTTTTATTCAAGAAATGCAATGTATTTAAATTATACAGATAAAACAAAATAATGTCATAATTAGTATCTAACTTAGTATCTAACTCGTTCTGCATTTAGTATTTTTTCCGTTTTCTTGGCAAAAACAATCATTTGTTTAACGTTTTCTACTGAGCCTGAATTGAACACAAATACAGATTCTTTAATTCTATGTACTCTTGCTATGTATATATATTGTATTTAGCAATTCCCCTCTATTATATTAATAATAGAAATAAAATTTGTATGTTTGTTAAAACAAACAAATTCAACCTGTGCGTTCGCACTTACTAAGTTTAGGTCGTTGAGTATGGTAAGTATAAAAAAAAAATGCGTAAAAATCTTTTTTATTGCGGAAAGGCATTTATTATCAACACGAGACGTAGTAGATAAGTACCTAGTTATCATAAATTAAGGAAAAAAAATATTGGTATATTATGTCATAATCAAATGATCTTTGAGCTTTATTAATTAAATCAATTGCGTAAATTCTATACACACACAAACACACAAAGTAGTCTGAATAATAATAGTCTATTAATATGCTGGATTGTTCGCAGCAGTGTATTCCATTTAAGGCGTGGCATCAAGTCGAATGATACCAAGATAGTACACCTCGTCAGTAGTACGCAGCTAGCGTGCTAATAATGTAATTTTAAAGACTTCTTAGAATACTTTTATTTGACACTAGGTTTTATCTTTATTTTCCTTGGTAGTTAACCTAATGATAGTCAGTTATTTTTAACCAGAAGTTATTGTTTTTTTATTTAAACTTTTAGATACATTAGATTGATGTTTAATAAAAGTTTTAGATTTATATAATAAATCAATAAAGTTCGGAAATCTATACCGCGGAAGCCGTATATTTTCCGTGGAAAAAGTAGCCCCGTACTATTAGACTTAGCGTATCTACAATTCTACAATATATCTTATACAATCGTATTCAACCCTTTGAGTTGTCAGCAAACAAGTCAGCAAGCAAGTTGTGTTCTAAATACAAACTCGTTTGCCTAACAGCCCAGTTTATTTATATGTATAAAACGGTATCATTCTATGTTATGTCAATGACTCTTCAAACGACATCTGTGTCACTATAGACACCCGTAAAAATTAGTTAGCAAGTTTAAAAGATGTAACTGTTTTCAATTTTAGTTATCAGTCGTATTCACTTATTTGTTTATTTCTTTTTAATAAATAAACACATATTTATAATTTGTTTCATAGATATATTAAATAACAAGGTACACAAGTATTTAATTGCCCGCCCTCTTTTTACATCACTCACTTTTTTTTTTTTTTGGAAAATTAGTCCTACGTGCGCTACGTGCGTTACAAATTTTATTACAGGTCAGCAGTTCTAGGTCTGCCCAAAAAGCTAAAACTACTTAAAAATAAAATTGAAAATCTTTGTTTAAAAATAAGGGGTCAAGGTAAGGCCATTTACCTTAGGAGGCTCCCATTACCCAGTTCTCCCCTGCATCCCTTTTTATTTCATGTGAATTACGCTTCTTTTTCCTATTATCTTATAATTATTCTAACAGACAGCTCTATTAGTTACTGACCTTAGCTAACTTTTATAGATTCCCTTCATTTAAACGTATAAGTATTTATACATACTCGTAAAATGATAGTTACCAGTTACGAAGCAAATTATAAAAATTACACACCATCAGTGTAACTATAACTTTATATCAATAATTTTCTAAAGTTTTGAAACGTTTAATTTAATCTAAGAGTAATAAAACGTACATAATTCATCTAGAATTTACTAGAATCTAAGTTATTAAAATTTACGTAAAGTTTTTCAACTATAAAGCGATAAAGTCATCATTACCCCATTCAAACCAACACACATACACACATTCTTAGCTTTAGTAATCACAGACTTATTATTATAAGCTTATTTCTATGTAGGTATTTATTTTTGTGTAACTATAACTTTAAATAGTCTAGACATTCCTTAAGCACTGATAGCTGTGCCATAGTATCTCAATTGTGTAGCTATCTTCGTTTGTTTTGTAAGTAATAAATAAACCTTTATTTGTTCTAAATATAAATATATACATGTGTATGTATTCCACTTACAACTGTATAAATACTTAGCTGTGCAGGTATTTGCATAATGTTAAAGTTACCGTGAATTTTTATTTAAATGTTTCAAAATTGGACATATAATCAAAGATTGCATGGATGAGATACTTTAGCGAAAAGGTCACTTATCCCATCTGTTGCAACTGTGAACTCTCACTTGACTTTTGTATTTGGAGTTCAAAAATAATGTTGACACAACATTACACAATATACTTAATAAATTTTTTAAATTGTTTGTCATATTTTTTAACCGACTTCCAAAAAAGGAGGAGGATCTCAATTCGACTGTATTTTTTTTATTTTTATTTTATGTATGTTACATCAGAACTTTTGACCGGGTAGACCGATTTCGACAAATTTTGTTTTAATCGAAAGGTGGTGTGTGCCGATTGGTCCGATTTAAATTTATTTGAGATCTAACTACTACTTTTCGAGTTATATCTAATAATGCGTTTTTACTTGACGCTTTTTTCGTCGACCTACGTTGTATTATACCGCATAACTTTCTACTGGATGTACCGATTTTGATAATTCTTTTTTTGTTGGAAAGAAGATATCCCTAGTTTAGTACCATGATAAGGAAACCAGGATCTGATGATGGGATCCTAGAGAAATCGAAGGAAACTCTCGAAAATCCGGAATAACGTTTTACTGGGTGTACCGATTTTGATAATTCTTTTTTTGTTGGAAAAAAGATATCCCTAGTTTAGTACCATGATAAGAAAACCAGGATCTGATGATGGGATCCTAGAGAAATCGAGGGAACTTCTTGAAAATCCGCAATAACTTTTTACCGGGTGTACCGATTTTAATAATTTTTAATTTAATCGAAAGCTGATGTTTATCATGTGGTCACATATAAATTTTATTGAGATCTGATAACTATTTTTTGAGTAATCTTTGATAACGCGTAGTTACTTGACTATTTTTTCGTCGATATACGTTGTATTACTCGTCGATGTAATTGAAGTCGGTTTTTTTTTCGTTTGCGAGCAAACACAATTATTCGTAACCACCTCAGCAAAACCTTTTCTTTAATAACCGTATCATGACACTACTGAAAGAAAAAAAAAACGGACCGCTGTCAAAATACAATATTACATATTTTTAAAAGTTTTTCATTTTTAATTTGATAAATGTTTCAAGAAGATGGATAACAGATAAAAAAATCAATATTATTGTTTAATATAATATCGTCAGTGTCAAACGTCTTTTAAGACTTACAGTTTACTCTTTTGGATAAGGGTAAGTAGATATATTGATTAGATAAAGGGAGGTGCATATATTAAAATTACCTAAGTCCATCCCACGTTTGTCGTAATTGAAAAACTATTCAGTATGACACAGTATAATCCGTAACATCTTAAACATTATGTTGGTTACTTTAAGGATTTCGTTCACATTGTTCACATTGTTCTTCGTTCATCTTGGAAGTTAAAAGAACACGCGTTGTAAATAAAAAAAGACATACATTAATTTAATCGCGTGTCTTCTGTCATAACCTTCCCTGCACTCCTCCTCTTGTTGCTAAGACATCAGGTACTACCGATGCGAAATAGGGGCGGGTCGCTAATATCTATTATTTCTTTCAAATATTCATAATACCTATCCTACTTTTCAAAGCAGTTGGCAACTCTTATTTTTAGTAATATACACATTAGACTTGAGTGAGGCAGATTTATTCAAGTTATGTTTCATTTTCTATATGTTATGTAAATTTTTGTTCTAATAATTGTGTTTGCAGGCCAGTTGAAAAATAAACCGACTTCAGTTATATCGACAAGTAATACAACGTAGGTAGACGAAAAAATAGTCAAGTAAATACACATTATCAAAGATTACTCCAAAAGTTTTAATCAGACCTCGATGAAATTTAAACATGACCACATCATAAGCATCGGCTTTCGATTAAATTAAAAATCATTAAAATCGGTACACCCAGTAAAAAGTTATGCGAATTTTCGAGTTTCCCTCGATTTCTCTGGGATCCCATCATCAGATCATGGTTTCCTTATCATGGTACCACACCAGGGATATGTCCTTTCCAACAAAAATCAACAACAGAATTATCAAAATCGGTTCATAAACAACAAAGTTATCCCCGAACATACATAAAAATATATATATACTTACGGTCGAATTGAGTAACCTCCTCCTTTTTTGAAGTAGGTTAAAAAGAGTTTCTCAATATTTTTGTAGCATTTTTTGTATTTAAATAAAAACTATTCGACCTCGCCAAATTATTTTAATTACGGTAAAGTAATTGTAGTATTTTTTTTCATTAAGCTTTATTCTTATGTAATTATTATATGTTACTATGTGCAATAAAGTTATTTATTACTAGCTGTGTCAATAGTGACTTTATACGTTCAACGCGATTCTTTAAATTGGCATAACTTTTTTATTTATGAACCGATTGACATGAAACAAAAACTATGGCGCTAATATCTGCGTTGGTAGAGGTCTCGAAAATATTTTTTCTCATATATCTCAAATGTACAGACAGTGACTCGTTACATTTTTATTATATCTTATCTTAATATATATAAATCTCGTGTCACAATGTTTGTCCTCAATGGACTCCTAAACTACTTAACCGATTTTAGTCAAATTTGCACACCGTGTGCAGTTTGATCCAGCTTAAAAGATAGGCTATAATTTATTTTGATATATTATGTTATTATTATATTTCAGAAAAAAATAAGGTGATACGAAGTTCACCAGGTCAGCTAGTAATACATATATATAAATCTCGTGTCACAATGTTTGTCCGCGATGAACTCTTAAACTACTTAACTGATTTTAATCAAATTTGCACACGGTATGCAGTTTGATCCAACTTGAAAGATAGGCTATATTTTATTTTGATATATGTAATTATATAATAATTAAGAAAAAAAAAATAAGGCGATACGAAGTTTGCCAGGTCAGCTAGTGAATTGATATATTGATGATTATTTTTATTATGTCAGGCAAGTTTTATAAAAATAAAGTCAGTCGTCAATGACGAGTTGTTTGATTTTACAATAAATAGAAAACATGAACAATAATAAATATGAGTTCCGAGTGCATTGCTGACCTTAACTGTCTTTATCTCAGCAGTAGAACATGCATAGGAATGAACGTACCTAGGTATAACTAATATCGAGTGCTTATATCTTAAAAGGAGATTTCTAGAGCATTCGAAAGTGACGATTTTCATTTAATCCGACGTTGTATAATCGCAAAACTATTTTCAATTATGGAATCGTTTAGATAAAGTTAGATAACAATATCGATAATTGATTACTTAATTAAATATTCATTTTAAATTGTTATTAATTTTCTTTCAGACTAGAAATTATGATTTATTTTATATATAAAGGAATAATAAATATGTATGTAGAGAAGTGAAAGTAATAAAGATCGGCGCTTAAAGTGTGGCACGTCGCACACAAAATCTAAACACCCAGACGAAAACAGATGTATGGCTCTATATAACTTACACAAATGTTTGTCATATGTTTTTGGTACATCTTTCAATTCTTATGTTTATATGGTATGATTCACAAATTATTAAAATCTCTTATTTCTTATATAACTTATACAAATTAATTAATTTAAACTGAGGTAGGGCACAGCAGAAATTTCCTGCTCAAAATATGGAGCAGCCCGACTGGGGTAGTACCTCGACCTTACAGAAGATCACAGCAAAATAATACTGTTTTCAAACAGAATTGTGTTCCTGTTGGCGAGTAAGGTGACCAGAGCTCCTGGGGGGATTGGGGATTGGGTCGGCAACGCGCTTGCGATGCTTCTGGTGTTGCAGGCGTCTATAAGCTACGGTAATCGCTTACCATCAGGTGAGCCGTACGCTTGTTTGCCGACCTAGTGACATAAAAAAAAACAAATGTTTGTCATATGTTTTTGGTACATCTTTTAATTCTTATGTAAAATCTCTTATTTAGTAAATATTTTTTTCTTCTTTAATCGAATATTTCGTACATTCCAAATTAATATTTAGTATTTTTATTCAGTGCTACAATAACATAATTCGTGTGATTATTCATAATCATTTGTAATCACGTTGCCTTGACGCAACCAACACTTATCGGCTTAGAACAATGTACCTAACCCTTCTACGGGTCACATGTTTAGTGCAATTTACCTTGGTTTTTTAGACGACAAAATTTAAAGAGGATGGAAAATTAGGGGCAATATTTGTACGACATACACATCCTATTAAGTTTAAACAGCGTTTTGTTAATTGCTTAAAATATTTGTCTAACCTAAAAATAAAATAAACCTTCGACTAAGAAAGGTCTCTACATAGTTTACAGAGAGTAGTCATTTTTAAACGTTTCAGTCTTCAAGTAAACTTAAACAAAAAAATCGACAAATTGTTCGTGTAAATAACAACGCCAGAGAAAAAAACCCAACGGCCCTCTTAAACTGAGTAATAGTAAAATAATTATGACTATAATATATAATTGGGTTTGCTCGCAAGCGACCGACTTCAATTACATCCACAATACAACGTAAAGTAGACAAAGAATAGAAAAATAGTCAAGTAAATACGCATTATCAAAGATTACTAAAAAATTAGTCTTCAGATCTCGATCAAATGTGAATGGGATTACAAGGCAAGTATCAGCTTTCTATTAAAATTAGAATAATCAAAACCGGTATATCCAGTGAAAAGTTATGTGGTATAATAAAACGTAGGTCTACGAAAAAATGGTCAAATAAATACGCATTATTAGATGCTAGCTTTTACCCGCGTTTTCGCACGCATTGATTTTTTTTTAATAAAAAGTATGCTATGTTACTTATAATACCTCCAAGAATATGTGTACAAAGTTTCATGATGATCGGTTAAGTAGTTTGCGCGTAAAAGCGTAACAAACAATCAATTCACATTTTTAATATTATTAGGGATAACCACGCACCACCTATCGATTAAAAAAAATCATCAAAATAGCTCCACCCAGTCAAAACTTCTGAGTTTACATACATAAAAAATACAGTCGAATTGAAAACCTCCTTTTTTGGAAGTCGGTTAAAATACATAGGTACTTTGAATTACAGTAAAAATATAATATAATTTTATTTATATGGCAAAATTTACCGAGTACCCTATTTAAGATTCAACCTGTACTTTAAACGTGGGTATTGCCATAAAACTAAACCCACAGTAGTAGGTATATCTCATAAATTAGAATGCTTAAAAAAATTATCATTTGATTTTAAGTCTATATAACCCCTTTCAGTTTCCAGTCGGTAAAACATTGATAGTCGCTCCAGGGTATGAGATAATCTCATCAGACCGATTACAGACTTAGAACGAAAAATCGAACATGAAACGAATTATTCTTTCCATAAATATTAGACATTATATTGAAGATCAACAATCAGACGGTCTACCATACAAGATTATATTGAGACCATACGCATATTAAAGCATAACTGGTTTTATGTTTCTTAATTTTCCATCCGCTGATGTCATATAACATGTAAGCTTATTTATGCGTCTCAACGTACTACACAGATAGGCATAGGCCATAAAATCTATGGTGCCTAAGAAAATGTTGATAATAATCGTAGAGACCATGGTTTTATTATAATTTTATCTATTTTATAGTCATGGTCTGACTGGTTGATGAATTGAAGTGAAGAATTAAGTGTCTATATAGTGTTAGAAATCTATTTATTATTAATTACTTTATTTAAATTTTAATGCTCAATGATCGCAGTACCGGTACCCGCGAAGTAATTTGAGCATTGTAGGATATTCGAGGTATATTATCTGTCGAAGTACTTTGTCTCTAGATAAAAACATTTTTTATGCTTACATTGTAACTACTTCTGGGTAGGGTCGGCAACGCGCTTAAGATGGCCTCTGGTTTTGCAGGCGTTTATAAGCTACGGTAACTGCTTACCATCAGCTGGACCAGACACTCATATTCATATATTCGCCCAAGTGGATTAGACGTTTTGACTTTACCTTCTTCTCCCCTTAAAATATAGCCTATGCTGTAAGGCTACGGAAGTACAGAATATAGCCACCCCCTCTCTTTCCGTGGGTGTCATAAGAGGCGAATAAGGGATAAGAAAGTTACTATATCAGCCTGGGACTCTGGACCGACCGATGGTGGGATAACCATCCAACTGCTGGTTTTCAAATACACAGACCGAAGAAGGGCAGCAGCGTCTTCGGCGCGATAAAGCCAGCCCTGCGGTCACCAACCTACCTGCCCAGCGTGGAGACTATGGACAAAACCCATGAGTTCGCGGCAAGAATTTCGGGAATCAGTTCCCGGCAGGCCTACTATTCCCGGTTACATAAGATTGTCAGTGGAGGATGAATGACGATTGCGAAAAACCGAGATGTTTGGCTCGAACTTGGGGAGGCCTATGGAGATAGGCCTCCTAAAGTTGTATTATATAGCAGTTATATTATAAAATTATTATGGATTTTTGCTCACAGAATGTAACACCTTTAACTTTTAGACTCGCGATATCTTAGGAATCGTGATTGTTGGAAAAATATATTAGGACCGTTTTCGTAGATAATTTTATGATCTACAATTTTTGTCTGTACTGTATTTTTGATAACGCTAACCGTTTTCGAGAAAAATCCAATAAGTCGAATATTTTGACTTTTATCTTGAATAACTTTAAGCACACACGGGATCGATGGGGCCTTTTGGCACTTTATTTTTACTGATTTCAGTGCGATCAGTTTTTCTTATTTGATCACTATTTCTGTCTAATCTGACCGGACTAGAATAAGAAATATAAGACGTATAAAAATAAGTTTGAATCTTGTTATTCGCATTTTAGCCCATTTTTGATTGTATACGCAAAAACCAACTGAGCTTATTAATTAATTTACCTAAAACAATGAGCATCTAATGTACCTACATAAAGTTTTACAAAGCGTTATTTTTTTATAAACAATAGAACGTAATAATTGTTATGAAATTTTTCAGATTTAATATTTGTGCATAAATTTGAATGAAGTATGAAAAGATAGATATATTGAGACAAATATTTATATATAGTGTAATCTATACGAATAAAAACATATACTAAATTGTAGAACAAAAAGTATATACTTTGATTAATTCTTAGTAAGATGAAATATGAAATTTGACTTAAGTTATTTTCATACCCATTAAGGAATGATTATATTATATTAAGGTATTTAAAATATGATTATGATATTTAAGGAAGGAAGGTCACCAACCCGCCTGCCCAGCGTGGTGACTATGGGCAAAAAACATGAGTTCACGTTATTTTTGGCGTAAACTTGTGGAAGCCTATGTCCAGCAGTGGACTGTATAGGCTGTAATGATGATGATGATGATGATAAGGAATGATTTTTCAAATTACACCCTGAGGGTTTTTGAACGAAATTAGATCTGCTTCCAAGCTGCAAGCGACGGCATAGCTATGTGTGAAGTGAAACAAAATATGAATTACTTGACACAATAATAATTTCGTCACGCAAAGAAATATACATTACATACATTTATAAATGTGATGATAGAATTTTATTAAATATTTGAAGATAACTGAGGTAGGGCACAGCAGGAAATACCCTGATCAAAATCTGGAGCAGCCTGACTGGGAAAGTACCTCGACCTTGAAGAAGATCACAGCTAAATAATACTGCTTTCAAGCAGTGGTGTCAAGTAGGGTGACCAGAGCTCCTGGATTGGGATTAGGGTTGGGTATGCGCTTGTGATGCTTCTGATGTTTTAGGCGTCTATATACTACTTACCATCCTGATGGTACCACCTGATGGTAATTGCTTACCATCAGGTGAAACGTACGCCTGTTTGCCTAGATAGTTGTATAAAAAAAAAAAAAATAGATATGACATTTAAATTAAATAATTTAAAATTATTATTAATAGTTTAATATAAGAATTTTCCGTAAAACAATATTCAAAAAATTCCAATTTGTATTAATGGATTTTTGATGAGATGTAATTATAAAGGAACGACTTTGTTTAGTAGTATCAAACGTACCTATGTATGAGGATACACAAATGCATACGAATAGAAAAAAGAAGTATTTTGTCTTAGGTTTGAATTAATTCCATACCTTAATCTTCTAACGGGATACATGTCCAAAAATGTCGGACTATGTATGTATTTTTTATCCGTAGTTAAGTTTTTTGTTTATAGCTTTTAAAATTCTTTTCTTTTTTTTCGTCTTTTTTTATTATTTTTTTTCATTCATTCAGTCTCTAACATCCCAATTCTGGGTATAGGCCTCTTTCTCCATTTAGAAGAAGAATTGGAGCTTAATTCACAATTAGCTCGCTTAATTCGCTGCTTAACTGCAGGTTGGCGGATATGTTCCCTACTATGAGTAACGATTGCTATCAGGTATTTATGATATTAATCGGGACCGACAGCTTGCGAACGTGCTCTTCGAGGCACGGTGGGGAGACCCACAAGGACAAACATCCAAACCGGAAAGAAATATTTGTACAAATACAAATATCCAATCATATATATATATATATATATATATATCTCTCTCATAGTGTACAATAAAGAGTATTTGTATTGTATTGTATCCATCCCGAGTGGAAATCGAACCCGCAAACCGTCGGTGTTTTAGGCGACTACTCGCACCAATACACCAGAGCGGTTGTTTCGGACTGAAACTGACTTTCATACAAACATTCAACCCTTATTTTACTCACTTAGCTGCAGAATTTGAATGAAAGCTGACACCGAAATTTTATTATTTTTAATTAGTAACTCATAAAATATAATTTCATGTTTCTAACATCAAAAATTATACGGACTTTCATAGAAACTTTCAAGCCCGATTTCACTCCCTAGAATTTTTAAATATGCATGCCTAGTGGGTGTCTTCCAGTATTACAAAAAAAAAAAAAAAATCTAGGTCAAACTTTAATAAAACAGTAGTCACTTCGGTTTAGTGAATCAGGATATGTTATTTTATATCTATAAATCATTTATTTACAGCATAAGTTATTGCCATATTTAGCAGCTAATTTTTATCAAAATCGATCTAGGAAGCTTCTTCTGACCTTCATGGCAGGTTATTGGGTTTATTAGTTGTTTTTGGCATTTTGCATTCTATATGCATTTTGCATTCTATTAATATAAGTATTGTAACTAATATTGATTGATTTCTAAATTTGGTTGGGCACTTAATTTTGATAAATATTAATAGCATTGATATTTATTTATTTAATTCAATAAATTACTTTATAACATGAATGTAACGAAAAGTTTCTGGTGTTGGTTGGCGTTGTGCATTTATGCGAAAAGGACCTACATAGTTCTAAAAAATATTTTTTTCTAATTTAATATTTTATTTTATTAGCGTATGAATGACACGTGACAATTAATCTTTTAAAAATATTTCTATGTGTAAGCTAAGTAGCTAAGATAATATATTATAATATTATATTTATGAAATTATAGATAAGTACGTTAAATTATTTAGATTCTTATCTTTGTTATTATCATTATAAATTACTTCTGTAATACAGTAAATACGTACTACGTGGTATTAGTGAGAACCTTAAACCTTAAAAAAAAATATGTAAACTTTTTATAACTAAAGATATTAACTTTAAATCTTTGCTTTAAATACATATGGAGAATAGAGTTAACTTGTTTGAACGTGTTATTACCAGAATGTACTATTCAGCTTAAAACAAAAGTATGGTCCTAGAACCCGTTTAACCCTTTAACGCATATGGGACACATTTGTCCCCGTACGTTTTTTCAGTTTCCTGCGATACGTATTACTTTAAATCAATTTAAAAGCTTGTATTTTATAAATTTAAAAGTACGTATAATGATATTTTAGCTGAGATCACTGAGCAGGACGGATTAGAAATGAAATAAATAGGCGCGAAGTTGTGAGTTTTTCGTCGGCTGAAGTTGTGTTTTAGATTTTAATTTTTATAATATTTCTTCAGTTTTATGTTGCTATTTTTTAATAATTCTATTTTTTGGTTAGTATTTTGCAAGTTTCATCTGTTTTTCTAATGTTTTCATTAGTAAATATGGTCTTTTTTACGAAAAATCGAAAAGGGACACGGGTGTCCCAGTGTGCGTCAACGGAGCCATTTGTCATATGTTTGACTACCCTCTAAATCTACTATATTTAAGTCATTATTCTTGTAAGTCAATGCAAATTTTCATTTAGTAGTTCGAAAACATTTCTACGAGAAGGATAAGGGAGTTTGCGTTAACGGGCAGTGAGATTTTGGAATATTTAGTAGCTGATAATAGCGGCGCCGAGGATAGACTTCTTTTGGACGAAGAAAATCAACAATTTCTGGCGCAATACATTGATGAAGGTCTTTCCAACATTGAGATTGAACCAAGCATTCCTTCGGGTGTTAGCGAAAATATACAGAATAAAGAAGATAGCCAATTGCAACAAGAAATTCCACAAAAAGCACAGAAGCTGTACCCTCTTTAAACTGGAGAAAAAACTCCTACATACCGCATCAATTTCATGATCAAGAAGGCTAGAAATATGGCGAAGTTAATATTTTGGATAGTCTTACTAGTTCAAATTTCTCTCCTATAAATATTTTCAATGCTGTTACAAATTTCGATCAATTAATAGACGACATTATTGTACCTAAATCGGAACGGATACGCATTGCAAAATGGAAGGTCTTGTACTCTCTCTAGTGTTGAGGCCAAGGTTTATCTCGGAATGAACTACGTATGGGATATCATACTTATATATCATATTTATATAAAGAAAATTGAAGGTACACTGCTTTCATGCCTAGAATGTCGCCAAGCTGTAAGTCGTTCCCTAATTGTTGATTTTTCGTCTCGTCGAAGAAGTTTTCCACCGTCAGTAACCACAAATAAGCGGATAAGTCATACTCCAAAACGAGAATAGCCTTCTCACTTTATGGTGAAGGCAAATATAAGGCAGAGATGTGTCTAATGTGCCAAATTTCATATTGAGAATCGAATAAACAATACATGTTCAACGTGTAATGTACATTTATATTTTACTTTTAAAAGAAATTGTTTTGCAGAATACCACTAAACATTTTTTTCTTTTAGATTATAATTTTCAGTTGATATAATAAAAACGTTAATTTATACCATATTGGTGATTTTTTTGCGAAATAACGATATGAAAAACTTGCGTGAAATCGGTACATTTTGCAACCGTTGACGCACATTGGGACACATATGTCCCAGCCTGAAAAACACATGAAAAACAATAAACTATTATTTTTTTCATTGTTTTATATTTATTTAGCTCCTAATAAACCGCTATGACTAGTAAATATTTTTATTTAATTTCTCTAAACCTTATGTGCGTGAAAGGGTTAAACTCGAGTGGGGAAGTTACAACATCAAGGAACGACGCATTAAAATAAAACAGGAATAATAAAAGTGATCGAAGCGCCGCGGGTATACCAATATCAGTATACATATAATTATGTTACGGTAAAAACTTATTGATTGTAACTCATAAAATCTATTAATGTCCTAAGCCAGAAAGGTTCAAAATATTGTATTTTTACAGGTTTTATATACCAAATAAACCGTACGGCCTGTCTGACTTTTAGCCGTTACCGTAGCCTATATTAAGGCGGTTGGAGTTGGACGCTTGCAAATCCTGCAACATTAGTTGGACCATTTCCGACCTTACTGCTAAAACTCTCCGGGAGCATAGATTGCCTCACTTACCACAAAATACAACACTACTCGATAGCAATATTTAACTGTGATTTTCTGCAAGTTTAATTGGGATTTTTAGCAAACTATTTTCCGCTGCACCTTACCTTTATTATTTTTTTTTACTCTTTTCAAAATTTTTACTCATTGTTTTTTTTTTTAAACATGTAATTATGCTGGTGGTTCCTATTAAATAAACAAATATTTAGTTATTAGCAATGTTCACATCGGGTTGGTCCTAATATAAATAAAATATTTTTCTATATTTTTAATATTGATAAATATTTTTCAATTATTGATGAGGACATTTTTACAATTTTACTGTTTTATTTTTAGAAATAATGGCGTGCTATTTATGAATATAAATGAACAAGTTAAGCGACGTTGTTTTAAATGTCATGTAAAATGTGATGTCAAGGATAAAAACTATAAACAGAAAATAAGTAATGGGTTTGGCATGTAGTTCTATCGCCTCTTTTTCCTACGAATTTTTTTTTTGACACACATGCCTACGTTTGTTTTTAGACTGCAAATATTTTATATCTACTTGTTAACCTACTTCAAAAAAGGGGGAGGTTCTCGATTAGACTCCATTTTTATGTGTCTTAACAAATGTCGTCTTAACTTTTTACTGGGTCTATCGATTTTTTAATTCGTAATCTGTTATTTTTCGTGTTGTCTCATTTAAATTAGATTTAAGGCTAGCCAGTAGTTTTTAAGTTATCCTTATTAATACAGTAATTATAGTTTTTTTTTATTCTCTAACAAATAATTATATTATTTTATATTAGTGCTTAAATATATTATAAAAGGTAGCTGAGCGATACTTTACGTATTTTATCTTAAAAATCTAATCTATTTTAGGCTTTAAAATCTACCCTATAAATAATATACATAATTTGTCTCGATTTAAAAATAAAATCTACAGCAAGAACCGTTATACCTATGTGATATGTCAAAAATCACAAATAATTACTACTACAACCTCCTTTAAGAATATTACGGTTATTAAGATCTCCACAAGTTTTAAGTTCTTACAAGTTTTTCGCCAAAAAAATGCATCCTAAACATTTTTTAATATCATATTAAAAATCGACCGTTCCAGCGGAGATCGAACCTGCATCTCCAACTGACCGTGTCGGTGCTCTAGCCAATTAAGCTATGGAACGATGTACCCACTAGATCGAAATTTTTGATATGATGATTTTATATTCGGTTTTAAGCGACCGTGGCATGTGTGCATCCGTTTCCATCCTAATAAAATAACTTTTTCGTAATATTTGAGTATATTAATGGCTAACCAAAGCCATATCTAGAGAAGGAGCACATATCGGGGTCTCCTTCCCCCTGGTCGTCTCCTGTGAAACGGGTCATGTCTGCAGGGTGGATGTCGGCTTCACGCTGCCACTCCGCAGCTTCCTTTAGAGCCATGACCTCCTCGCAGAAGGAGACCACGGCTGACCCGGACCTCTCGTTGCCGAGCATGGATTTGACGACGCTCGACAGCGAGAGGTCTCCGCCTACGATGGTCACCAGCCTTTTTTAGATTTTTTGGTATCACAGAAAACCAAGAATGCTTACTAGTAACAATGAGACTCCGCTGTAGGTACATGTTTCCATTTATATATATATATATTACTTGAAGCTCCTAAGTACTTACATGTTTATTGATATTATCAATATTGTTAGTTTCTTTTTTTTAAGGTTATGACAGTAATGTACCTGCGGTAATATTTTATAATAAAAGAATTACTTAATTAAAAATGGTAACACGCTTAATGTTTTATTTAATTAATTTACGCATTTAACCATTATCATAAATTCTTTTCTAATGATTATGCGAATTTCACTCATTATTATGAAATAACTTTTTCGGTAAAAAACCTAATAAACAGCGATAAAATCCGAAAAAGTTGTTACATTTCATAAAACACGGATATGTAACACAAGAACGTTTGATATTTGGGTACCTTTATTTATTAAAATACGATAATAATAAAAACAAACCTTCATTAAAGCAAAACGTTGATCGTCGTCAATGCCGACGACTGTATTAGAAACGGGAGCCATTTCACTTGAAATTAGATTTTACGTCACAAAACACTAAAATATTTTACAAACGAACGTACGTGTGACTTCCGCGCGCGCTAAACCTACACTCAATAAAATTATGTACCTATCGGAGACTCGCAGTACTGTGTCAGCAATGTTTCCACAGACTAGTTTAGAGATACGATTATAATGTTTCATTCGTATTTCGCTGTCTCACTGCGATAGAAATGCGACATGATACGAGAACCAGCTATATAGTGAGAGTTTTTGGTTTTATAAACAATCGACGTGTCGCGGTTTAGTGCTCGCGATTTCTCGTACAAATCTTTTGGCATGAGCACTTGCGCAGTATAGCACCGAAAATTGTGTACCTACTGTATCTGGTTTCAGCCGCGCTCCGTTTGGTTCTAAATAAATAAATAAAAAACTATTTTGTTAATAGTAAAACCTATCCGAATAGGTTAACTAACATAGGTACACATGGGGTCATATGAATAAGTGGATTTTTTTTTGTTTTCGTTTTTTTTTATGTTTTCTTTTGCTCTCGTCTAGCCTACTATTTTTTGTTTGATTTATTCATAATAATATATATAAAATAATAATTGATTAATATAATACATACCTATGTAATTATTAATATTTTACATACTGTATATTGGGACTTATTTTTATATCAGATACAATATACCTAAAGAGTAAGTACTCAAATAATACTGTAGTATTATTTGAGTTTCATTACCTACAATATGATGAATGCACTGATTTCACAGTTGAATCCCATGTACAATTATTTCTGCCACTGTCTACCCTCTGGTACTGTCTATCCCTATATATCTTTATATATATATTTCTTGTGTGCGTGTGTATGTCACTGAACTCCTCCTAGACGACTGGACCAATTTTGATGAAATTTTTTGTGTGAGTTCAAGGGGATTCTCGGATGGTTTAAATTCACAATTTGGTCCACTGGAAAATGTTTATTTAACTAATTTCTCATTTATAAGTAGTTGTTAATTTTGGAATGTTTTACATTGGATCCGGTAGACTGCGCTACCATCCCAGCATCAAATATTATTCTATTTTAATTTCAGTTTGACCCGACAATTGGTGCTGCGATCAAATTGAGAAAAATATTGAGATTTTGTGTTATGGCAAAGCAACGTTTGCGGTGTCAGCTAGTGTGTGTAATGTGTGTCTGTATATATATATATATATATATATATATATATATATATATATATATATATATACAGACTTTTTTGTGTATTATTTATTTCAAAATATGTGTAAAAAAATTTAAATTATTGGTTTTCTTTAAATTTAGTACTAACTTATTTTACATACTGCAACACACAAATTATTAGCATTTTCTATAGAAAGAAATTTGAGGAAAAGATACATTAATTTAAAACAACTGTATTGATTTATTTTGAAAACAAATTTTATTATTTTTTACATTTATTTCATAACTGTAAACACAACTCCTCCTCTTTCTGGTTCTTCATCTAACACCTCTTTATCACTACCCTCAGGATCAGATTCATCAGATTTTGTATCATCGCTATCTCTATAAGTCCCAAATTTGGAAATATCTTCTGGAAGTTCTGCCATTTTTATACTTGTTCGAGCCAAGAGTTTCTCAGCAGCATGTTGTACTTCAATTTCTTTGAGATGTCTATTGTGTTTCTGTTGCAGTTTCAATGACTCTTCTAAACTTAATGTTTTTGCAGGTCCGTGGACTATTGGAGGCGGTGTAGCCGCTGTCACTTCCCAAAATTTATTTTTCTTTCTAAGCATTTCTTTTTCAGGATTATGAACATCGGATACTGTTGTTTTGTATGGTTTAAACTGGCTAGTCTTTTTGGGCTTAATGTTAATCTCAGTTTTTTCTATAATCTTTTTTACTACTGGTATTTCTCCTATACTAATAAGATCTTCAGGCGTTATTAATGGTTTGTCAGGCTGTAAAACCTTAACCTTCTTTTCTTGAGATGTGGTTTGACTTAATATGTGTAAAACATCCTCTGGGTCACTGTCATCATCGGAATCTAGATATGTATTATGATTTTTCTGTATTTTACCTTCCCATTCAACATTTGCTACTGATTCTTTGTCGATATTATTGATTTTCATGTCACCGAATAGGCGGCAGGTTTGTTCTTCCTCCTGTTTATTCTTTAACTCGATTTCTATCTTATCAAATAAGATACGAATCTTCTCTCCCTTGTCAGCAAGTTTACTAATAAAAGGTTTGTTATTCAGTAGCTTTAACTGTCTATCTCGAAGTTCTAGTAATTCGGGTATAGTTTTTGACGATAAATTTTCTAGTTTTCCGTCAATTTCAGTCTTAGGTGGCGGCAAAGTGCCTGGAATTTTGTTGTTAAACTTTTTCATTGTTTGAATTACGGTCATGTTACAGGGATTACTAAACTAGATGTTATACTTATATCACTTTATATCATTTTCTCTTTAGTTCAATTATTAATTACAAAGCAAAAAGAATTATGTTTTGATGTTAACGTTACTGTTCCAGACAACAAAAAATTCTCATTTGAGTGACAACTGCGAAATTAACAGTTTGACAATCCATTATTCGGCTTCTTATTGCAGAGACGAGAAACTGATTGAGCCATAATTTACAATGAAGTAAAGTTGAAAAAGTTGATAAGGAGAGTAATAAAAAAAAAATTTTTATATAGAAGAGGAACTGCTCAAAATGTTAAAAATATACAAGAAAGTATTCCTTCATTTCAGCGAATACAAAAAAAAAAAACTTAAATTTATATCATAGAGAAATCGTAAAGAATCTTTAGCTAGAGATGGGTTATTTTGTTATCAATTGACAATTTTATACAAGTTCGAATCTATTCTTAATTATTTATTGTTTTTAACATAGTTAAAATAATTCGCGTAAAATGGAGGCATAATGATTACGGTATTTTTTATTAATGTACATTGTAATAAATTAACAATTTGATACAGATTTTGTAATTTGTATCGATATTTTAAGGTAATTTAGTATTGTTGGCTGTTGTACAAAGTTCGTCCCTATTGATAATTGATGTCAATCAGTTTTCTAGACTGTATGGATTATACCCCTTTGCCTTCCCCTATTGGGGATAAATTTTAAAACAACATTATGTCAGTTTTTGTGTCAAACCACAGAGTATAGTAAATTAGTAATACTTACAGAAATGTCAAACTCACAGAATCATTTCGATCGCTAGCTATAGCCAATTTTTCGTTCATATTAATAGCACAGAAGCCTATTTATAATATAACTTGCTAAAAATACGAATTTAGAGAGAGAAATTTAGATTTTACATACAGTTTGGAAAAAAAAATCGAAGTGTGAAGCTTTTAGAATGTGTTTTTGACGTTTCTTAAAAACAAGCTATAGTTATTAAACACAATACTTGCACAAAAAAATAACCATGGGAGACGAAACTGTATGTATTTATATAAATTAATATGATAGAAGGTTATATAGCTGTAGATGATTGATTAATGATTGCATTAAATTTGTTTTAGGTACCTCTGCATTTGGAGCCAGTTCTCCAAAGGGAGGCGTGTGACAAAAGGCTCTGGATAGGAAATTTGGACCTTCGAGTTAATGAGTATGTTATTTTATAAAATCCATCTATTTTTACATACCATAATACTATGTGACTGTCTTTTAATATTTTTTATTTCTTTGTCTCCCATTACACTGCAATCTGTTGCCACAGGGCCATAATTATATCAGTGGGTTGGTTTGAATTGTTTTTGACGTGCTCGATGTGGGACCAGTGTCACATCCACATTTTATATTTTAAGTGTGTCTTGACTCTAGCTCTTTGGTCGAGTGACAATTACAACTGTTTTTGTTGTTGCATAAAGTTTTGCTTATTTTTCTAGTTTTGGTGTATAGTTTTATTGTGTGTATAGTCTTATTTGTTTGGTTTTGTCATGTATATTTAAGTAATTAATTATGTATTCCAAACCCCCTGACCCTGGTGGAGGTTCTTATAATTTCTCCCAAACAATGGAATAAATGAAACTAATAATAGAAAAAGAAATAAGAGCGATCCTAATTTATCCCAATCTCAAAGACCCACTAATAATCTTCATTAAAACACCATCCATTCAATTGAATTATTGTTGGCGGAATTTCAAAATGAAAAGAGGTTATACTCGACCTTTCATTATCCATGTTTCCAAAATGGAAACTAATCCCGATAGTGGAGCTATTCTGCGGCCTATTCAATTCGGACAGTTCTTACACAAAAATAAAGTAACTAATATTGTGATCAATACAATTGTGATAGAATTCAAAACGTCACAGCAGGCCAATTCCTTTTTAGATTTAACAGTTCTTACTAGCTCTGGGTATACTGCATCTATTCCCAGTTACAGCGTATCTCGCATGGGCATCATCCGTGCAGTACCTGTTGAATGGACCATGGAAGAATTAGTAACGAATTTACAAGTTGCCTCTGGGGAGTTGTCAACGCCCGAAGACTAAGTCGAAAATCCATTAATGAACATAATTCTCCTGTATGGATGGACCAACAAAGTCTGTAGTCCTCACATTTACTGGACAGAAACTCCCTCCCCATGTTTATTGTTATTTTACCTCTTTGCCTGTAGAAACCTATGTGTTACCCACTATCCAATGTAACAAATGTTGTAGATTTGGGCACGTTAAAGCACAGTGCAGGTCAAGTCCAAGATGTTTCAAATGTGCTCAGATGCATGAAGGAGAAATTTTTACGGTAGAAACACCAACCTGTCTATTTTGCTCTGATACTCACAATGCAAACAATACATCTTGCCCGTAGCATTCCCGCCAAAAGAAGATTAAATTAGTAATGTCTCAAGAGAGTATTTCATATTTAGAAGCTTCAGCCAGATTTCCCCAAGTAAGACGCCCGTTTGCTGACACTGTTAGATCCTCTCCCAACAACAATATTATGTCAACATCTCCCAATTGTAATCATCCTAAAAGCATATCTTACAAAAAATCAACATTCTCCGCTCGCTGGCCAATCCCCATTGCTATTCTAGGATATGACCATGTAGCTCATCGAGATATTGTGAGGGAACCTGACTCACAGATTCTTAATGGATGTGCCTTGACACAGGAAACTTTATCTCCAAATGATAACCTCATAGAACAGCTCGCCGACATTCTTATTAATATTGTTTTCTAATGTTTACGCGAATTTTACTCAATTCATTTCTTCATCTTCATTCTTATTAATATTATCTTCCGGTTTAGTGACACCTGACTACCAAACAAAACTCTCACCAGCTTGACTCAGCTAACTACTCTATTGTCCAATAATGGAAAGGAAGCTGGTCCAGTGGAATAGCCGTAGTATCAGAAATAAAAAACATGACCTTATTCACTTGATTAATCATTTCAACCCATCAATTCTAGCTATCCAGGAAACATGGTTAAGACCTGGCTCTCGCTTCAGAGTTCCCGGTTATGCATGTTTCCGGGATGACACAAATGATGGCCATGGTGGAGCTGCTTTATTCGTCTCCAGTAAATGTATATATTGTCATGTACCTGTACATAGTGAACATATAAATTTCGTGGCCATCCACTCTTCTAATATTACTTTTGTATCAGTATATGTGCCTAGTGCTTCTTCTTCAGCTTTATCTGAATTTTCATCTATTATATCTTCACTCCCTGCTCCCCTTATAATATTAGGTGGTTTCAATATTCACCACACCTCATGGGGATCATTTTTAATGACAATATGTCCCCACTACTATTGGATCTCATAGATCGCAATAACCTAGTAATACTTAATAACGGTTCTCCTACCCGACGTGTCCCCCCCCCTACAGAATCCGAGGAGTGCAGTAGATCTGTCACTGTGTTCTTCTAAACCACCCAGACCACACCATATATTCTTCATTTATATTACAAATTTTTCTCATAATACCATGGCATAATAGTGGCATTGAAAAGTCAAATTCGATTTTTGTTATTACTTTTTAAAATAGACTTAAATATAATATTATCAAGCTATCAAATATACTGTGTGGTTACGGCAGTAAGGAATATAGCCACCTCCCCCTCCGGTGGGTGTCGTAAGAGGCGACATAGCCAGCCCTGTAGTCACCAACCCGCCTGCCCAGCTTGGTGACTTTGGGCAAAACACATGATTTGTCGCCATAATGTCGGGCGTCTTGTGGAGGTCTATGTCCAGCAGTAAACTGTGATAGGCTGAAGTGAATCAAATATAAAATTTTAGGGAAACACAGTTTTGTTTACACTGAATTATTTTACGGCCAAAAAATCTTTACAATTAAAAATATATTTACTGAATGAATTCTTTTTAGAAATAAGTTAGGCTATTATGATCAATTGATTAAACTATACCTTTTTTCATTACCGGTATCAACTACTGAAAATGGTCCGCGTGTATGGTAACATTGAGAAGTTTGATATGCTGTTTCATCGCAGCGGGCCCAATGCTGGGCAACCGAGAGGGTTTGCTTTTGTCACATATAAGCTGAAACAGGATGCTATAAATGCAATGAATTCGTTGAACGGTCAGCTGCTGGGAAATAAGAGGATCTCAGTGAAATTTGCTAAAAATACCTCTGTAAGTTTATACTACTTGTATAAGTTTGTTAGGATTGAATAAATTATTATAATAACAATTATGATATTGCACAATTAAGACAAACGGCTATAGTTAAAAGTGTGATGAATAATTTTTTCTACTTATGTAAATAACAAAACGTACTTACCTTATTGAGTAGAATATTATTTTATTAGAATATTTATTATAGTTAAATAGTTTTCATCTTAATATTTTATTTAGCAAAAAAAAAAATTTGAATACCACAACCATGAATTTAATAAGCCTATTTTTTATTATTAATAAACAACATTACATTAATGAGGTTTTTTTAATTGCAGGAGGATCAAGATAAACCAAAACCTGAACTTGGGATAGCAGCTCTAACTGGAGTTAAGACTGAGCTAAAACTTAGCAAGAAAACAGCAATTCAGTCGATCGAGGCTAAACTCAAGATGATGGAAAACATGAAAGCTGGAGATGATTTTGTTATAAACAAATTAGCAGCTAATGAAACACCAATAATAGCTCAATATCAAACAAAACAACATCAGCCACCGAACAAAACAATCACTTCCTTTAAACGACGACATCCTTATCATAAAAAAAGATAACTTATTAGCTATCTATAGCTTATTTTAGAAATGTTTACTTACTTGTTCTCGAATCTAGCTTAATTGGGACAATTTTACATGATAACGTACGCTTACTGCGAAATTTTGTATTTCAAACGATTACTCAGTAGTTTTAAGATTTGGCATTCAGGTTTTTATAGAAATGCAAGGTTTTCTGTATATTTTAATTAAAAGTGTTGAAAGGTAGATGTTTTAATGATGTATTTACAAGAGCTATGCAGCATGTTTAAAACTTAATAAGGAATGTTTATGCGCTTTATTTTAGCTCCTTTTAGAGCCTAGCAGACTACTATATCTGTTTGTCAGTTTTAATCTGCTTTTATATTCTATTGATAGTGTTATGTTAAACGAATTTTATAATACTGTCAATACCTGTGCAAATAATTCGCACCAAATGAGTAAAAAATTTACCGACCGTCAATCATGTTGACATTGTTTCAAAATTAAAGCCGTCGTATATATAATTTTAATAATATTTAATTAATTTACAAAAATTAAAGCAATAATAATTTTTTAGGTGTGGATGTCGGTAGAGCAAGCAAGTATCTATAAAATGATATATTCTTTATGTGGAGTAATTGTGAGGTTTTTTTTTTTCTAAAAAGGAAGGCAAATATCTTAACCTTAGCATATTAATATATATGATGTTAACCTTGTTCGTGTCATCTAGGCGGTAGTCTTATTTATGTAACCTTAACTTGGCTTTTACAGAAATTTCAGTATATTTACTTAACATTTCCAAATTTACTTATTTTTTATTATTAATTGAAGTAACAATATTTTTTAATATAAATTGACTTTAGAAAGTTTGTAGTCTGCTATGGTTATTAGTGACTTGTGATGTTAACAGTATTCAATTAATATTTATTCTCATTAGACGCGCTACAGACAGCTAGGGGTCGACATTCATTGATGCTTATCAGGTATGTTGAAATTAAATAAATGTATTTATTTCTCGCAGCAATTACAGGATGTGGTTAAAATTCTGCCTTAGCTTAGCAATTTTTGCTGCAAGGTAATTTTTTAATTCCTGTTAGGGTTTTATAGTTACTAAAAGTACAAGAGTGAAATCTAGGCAATATTCAGACACTTTGCTAGTTTCAGAAACATTGTTATTTATGGTTCAAATTGTTTACAATGACTGAATATTCTATGTGATTTGCTGTTTAAAACCAAAACATTTAAAAGATAGAGACGATAACGCACGCAAGAGCCAAAGTTGATTGAGTCAATTCAGGCTCAAATAATTATGTTTAACAACACCACTGTTATGAACTTGTCAACCCCTCTAAGTGTGTAGCAGACCATAGAATTAATTCTGAAATTAAGAATAATACCCTTGGTGTTCATTAGCTAGATATTTTATGGTGTTTAATAAAGTATTTTGTGGCTATAATTTATAATTATAATATTAAGGGAAAACGATGAAATGTAAATAAAATAAAAGTTGGAATAAATAATTTTATTAAAGTAACAAGGTTTTTACAGTATCATATTTCCTTCATCTTATCACAACACTTATGCTAACATTAAATTTTACATATTAAAAAACAAGTAATATGCTACTATAATTCGCAACAGTATAAAATTATTCATAATTAGGCAACGGAAATGAAAAATGAAATTTGCCTAGAGGTACAACAAAATAACACATACAGGCGGATGGTATTAATTATCATCATTGTACATTTATAAGGACTAAATAATAAAAAAAGCTTATCATTTAGATTATATCTGAAAGAAAAATGTATTTTATATATAGATAGGTAAATCATCTTTGAAATCCCACGTCATACACATTTTGGTCATAAGCCTATTCATAAATATAAAAAAATTAAACATTGAAAAAAGGAAAATATTTAATCAGCTTTACACATTCCATACAGAATTTTATATAACAAAATAACAAAGACAATATTATATCAATGTCCACGTGGCTTTTTAAATTAAATAAACAAAAAAAAAAAAAAAAAAAACTGTCAGTTACATTATCAGCCATTGATATTATTATATCCATGAAAAGAAACAGCTATGACAGAGTTCTTCAGTGTAAGAATTTTGATTTGTTAACATAACATCTAGGGTAGGCTTTAGACTAAATTAAAATAGGACGAGCACTGACCACCCTGACTACTTTTTTATATACACCTATACATTCCACTACATAGTATAAAACAAAGTCGCTTCCCGCTGTCTGTATGCTTAGAGATTAAAACTACGCAACGGATTTTGATGCGGTTTCTTTAAGAAAAAAGTGTGATTCCAGAGGAAGGTTTAGATGTAATGCATGTATAATATAGTAGAGGAACACTAATAGTTTTTGCAGCCGTGCAAAGCTGGGGCGGGTCGTAAGTAGCAGATAATACAAAGTATTACATGACAATTATTTGCCAAATTTATCAAAAAGATAGTCTCAAAAAAGCCATTTACACAAATAAATATATCAAAAATTAGATTAGCTCAAATGCAGCATTTGTATTTCTAGGTGCTAGCAATTATGTCTCTTGTTATTATGATTAATTATTTCACATTTACTTAATATAAGTTCTACATCAATAATATACTTTCACTTGTTTTAAATCCTGGTGATATACAATTCGACAAAGAATGCACTCTTTGAGAGGGGCTTGGTATTAAATAGTCATCGTCCTCAGCTTCTAATTTTCTCTTTAAACTTGTATATTGATTCTCATCGTCCCCGTTTTTAAAGACATCCTTGTATTCCATACACAATGGCCAAATTATTTTACCAGACCTGTAACAAAGTATTAATTAGTTTATTACTTATCATGTATATCTAATGCACGGAACAACACATTGCAAAATATGTTATTATCAATAAAAAACTTTCTACTTAAATTTATTTCATAAACTAGAAACAAAACAAAATACAACTAGAAATTATATAAAAGAAAATGGGGAGTAGGGTGGGCAACACACTAGCTGTGATTCAGGTGTTGCAGGAGTCTATAAGCTACAGTAACCACTTACCACTTATTACTGGACCATACATTTGTTTGCCACCATAGAGATATGAAAAAATACTGTCATTTATATATTATAAAAAATACTTACACAGGCAATGTATATGGATCATATGGAAACCACTCATCATATTTCTGAACCGTATTCTGTAGAGTTAACCTTGAATTTTTCTCTATGATCGCTTGACAGTAGACAACTTGGTGAGATCTTGTTACTGATGAAAACGCTCTGGTCACTTGAGGGGGACATGTTTTTAGAGGATTTAGTGTGCAAGTTACTAGACGTGGTAGGTTTAATGATTCGACAAAATTTAAACCTGGAAGTAAATAATTAATTTTATTTTTATTATTGATAGGGTTGATGTATTGTGTAGAATTTGCATTCTTTTTTTTTCACTAAGAAACATAAGCTTGAAATATGCTTCTAGTTAATAGCTATGTTTGCTCAGTAATTTACAACTCAAGTCAACTGCAAACTTTTCATATTGCAAAGAAAAATATAATCATACTAGCTGACTCGGCAAACGTTGTCTTGCCGTTAAACACTATTTAAAAATAGAGGTTGGTGGTAGAAGGGTGAAAATTTAGGGTTGTGTGTATTTTTCAACGCCAAATCATAATAAAATAAAAAATAAATAATTTTCTAAAAATTAAAAAAATATATATTTAGGGGTGGACTACCGTTAATATTTAGGGGGATGAAAAATAGATGTTGTTCGATTCTCAGACCTACCCAATATGCACACAAAATGTCATGACAATCGGTCAAGCCGTTTTGGAGGAGTTTAACTACAAACACCGCGACATTAGAATTTTATATATTACATTATATTGATTAAGAAAGTATAAATTAATAATATTCACTAATGTAAAAGCTTACTTAAGAAGTATAATATTATGAATTCACTAATAAAACTTAATAAAACAATAAATAAAATTGTACTCACTTTCTTTACTCATAAACAGGTAATGATTTTTAAACGCAACTAAATAAAAGATAGCATGGCATATCGCATGGAATGCCCCATGCACCTTAGTGTTGTCAGCCACAGTAGATTCCTGTGTTGCCGTTATGTATGAATGGCACCATTCTGCCATGGTTTTTAAATAATGTATTAATCTAGAGTTTGGGACTCGGACACATCTTGCTAACAATCCTGCCAAGTGACTGGCTGCTGTTCTCCGTGTTGCCAAAGCCCCAGGTCCGAGTCCATGTAAGCCAGCAGCCACTACCCACAAATTTGTGAATACACGATCGGCACATTGTTGGTTTATAGATATTGTGTATAGTAGGAGGAATTGAACATGTCTGTAAGAAATAAAATAAATAATTTATATAACATTTTCACTTTAATACACAATAATCACATTTCCATGTGGAAAAGAAATGTTTTTATAATTTTGTTTTTTGAAGCACAACTTCTTTACGCACGCTTGACTTGGAGAGTAAGCTGGTGAATGTATGACGAGAGCGATACGAAAAGTGTGCCGGCGAGGCCAAAGGAGCAAGAGAGAGAGGTACAGCGGCGAGTACACATTTTCTTTCTCTTTCTCTCATAGCCAGTTACGTTTCGTATATCTAAGACTACAGTGCAGGCCTATTATGCAGAAGTTTTACTTTAGTCGTGTGGTCTAAAGCACACTTGTTTTTTTTTTTTTTCATTTTTAAGACTCAAATTATAACGTAATTTATGGTTTAAATTGTTAATGATCTGTTGCTTTTAGTGATCATAAATTTTACACCAAAAACAAAGTTAATATAAATAAAATAAAAAAAAAGAAACGAAAAATACTAAAATTTAACTTATTCCAATTTCATATAAATAAAAAATTCACCTTATACCATGAGTTGGTAAAATAACTCTTTCAAACACATTGCACATAATGTTAAGTGCTGGGTCTCGTTCATCCTCCAGCCAGTTTAATATTTCTAACATACAATAGTCGAGTGTTTCACTAACTTCATCTTTCTCGTCAACATCCATATCAAAGATTGCATCTTGAATTTTATTCTTTTCTCGATCAACACTGTTGGCATCCATATCTACCATCCTAAAAGATTATAAATAAACATTTATACACAACGCGAAATATACTTCATTATATCATTGTTTTATTGAAAGTACTAAAGATAGAATACGAAATTCAGACAGTTGGTTACTGCAGGGTTGCTGGTTCGGACAGTGACTTAGATGCGCACTAAGGAAACCCATTTTTTTTAATCTAAGCTCAAAATGTCGTCACAGGTAGACTTAAATTATTACAGCACATTTTCTGTATTTTGAATTTGCCAAAAATCATTTCCATTAGGTATGTAAAAACTTGAACACCTTTACTAGATCGTTCAATAAGTCCCGAGACTAACCTGGAAATGGCGCATATACTAAAAACTCTTTTGATTTTTAAAAAGTACTGGCTATCAATACAAGAATATGTGTCAAATTTTTAAAAATGGAACAATAAAATTATTGATTTTGAAACATTTAAGTGACGCTATGGTTGTAATTTCGATACAATGGAAAAAAACGAGTTTTGCGTGTTGATAAAACATTGTTTTTTAATGGGAAAAAATACCGTTGAAGCACAGCAATGGCTTATAAAATGTTATGCAGGATCAGCTCCCTCTAAAGCAACCATTTGTCGGTGGTATGCCAACTTCAAACGCGGTCGCATGGACACCAATGATGGGGAACGCTCAGGTCGTCCAAATGAAGCAGTGACTCAACAAAATATTAACCAAGTCCTCAAAATCGTATTGGTAGATCGGAAGGTAAAAGTGCGAGAGATAGCCGAGATAGTGAAGATTTCAGCTGGTAGTGTTTTCACTATTTTACATAAAAATTTGGCAATGAAAAAGCTTTTTTCTAAGTGGGTGCCGCGTTTGCTTACAACTAATCAAAAGGAACAACGTATCAATGATTCAGAGCGATGTTTGGCGCTGATGAATCATAACAAAAAGGATTTTTTACATCGGTATGTAACAATGGATGAATCCTGGATATACCATTTGACTCCGGAATCCAATCGGCAGGCAGCGGAGTGGAGAGCGGCTGGTGAAAGCCGCCCGAAGCGTCCAAAGACTCAGAAATCAGCCGGTAAGGTTATGGCGTCTATATTTTGGGATGCGCATGGAATACTTTTCATCGACTACCTTGAAAAGGGGCAAAATATAAATAGTGACTATTACATGTGCTTATTGGAGCGATTGAAGTACGAAATTGCGGATAAACGGCCTCACATGAACAAAAAGAAAGTGGTGTTTCACCAGGACAACGCGCCTTGTCACAAGTCCGTGAGAACGATGGCCAAAATTAACGAATTGGGCTTCGAATTGCTTCCTCATCCCCCTTATTCGCTAGACTTGGCCCCCAGCGATTACTGGCTGTTTGCAGACCTCAAAAAAATGCTTCAGGGTAAGAAATTTGACTCAAATAGTGAAGTTATCGCAGCAACGGAGGCTTATTTTGAAGCCAAAGACAAATCGTTCTACACACATGGGATAGAAAAGTTAGAAAAGCGTTGGAGGGACTGTATCGCTCTTGGAGGAGACTATGTTGATGAATAAAAATTAATTTTATAAAAAAGACCTTTTTTAGTACTTAGTCTCGGGACTTATTGAACCACGTGTTAAACCGCGAATGTTTTCTAGAAGTAATGTAACTACAGTTGAAAAATTTATTTCTTTCTGAATATATTAGTGAGAAGATCTTATTTAAAATATCCTGTCATGATAGTCACCATGAGACTCATAAGATTGGAGCATAATCATCCATTAACCAGACAACAATCTCAACAATAACTAAAAACAGAGACACGCTTCATTATTATTATTAGTCAGTTATTTATAAGTTAAATATACAATCTGTCGAGACGGTTTAGTACAGCATGATTTCTATCAAGTAATTATAACAACAATAATATTTTTATTACAGCATAAACTAGTCTTGCAATTTTTCTTAAAAAGTAGGACGATGGTCAACCACACTTATCTGTAATAACTTTACAAGATGACACAGAGACACAACAGATTTATGGACAGTACTAACCCATATGGGGCTTCTGTTGTACATAGGTCTGTGCCAAGGCTACTGCAGTAACGTAGCGAGCTTAACTCCCGCCCTAGGCACAATACCTTTTTAGTGCCCCCCATTCGAAAACCGTACAATATGTCCAGCAATTTTTTGTTTTGCGGACTATTTGGCGCCCTTTTGTGAGGAGCGCCCGGGGCATGAGCCCCCCATGCCCCCTCCTCGCTACGCCACTGAGCTACTGTTGTACATCTGTTATGTGGTTGTATCCGGTATGTAGTGTATGATATATATTGCATAAAAATATGCAGTGCAGATAAAATTCATACAAATTCAGTCTTAAACGCTACTTTAAATGAGAGTAGTGTTTAATAATGTGTTCAAGCGATATTTTAGAAAGTATCACTTTTTCCAAAGTAAGGTAAATCTTATAAAGATGATCGCTTATTGGTAAATGGTGTATTGAATTTTACTCACAAAATAATGTATGCGACGATTGGATCCATGAATGTCCATGGATTTTGACACAGTGTGAGATTATTTCTGCATTTGTCTTCTCGTGTGTGGCGTTAACAATTGTCAATAAATTATGATCATCTAACGACATTAACCCTGCAAATCGCATTCACTTCACCTTGGCCTTAGATCATTACTTGAATAGGTTAAGAGACTATTTCCACTTTATCCAACTGTCGATAGTCTTTTGGCTATCTTACTAGGATGCTTTTCAGGCGTGTTTGCTCCCATATGTTTCCTTTTGAGGTCTGGGAACATTATGAAACTTTCATGACTCTAGCAGACGATGAACGTTTGAGCAAGGATATATAGCATAAACTGGTGTCATCACTTTGTGGTGTGTAAATAATAATAAATTCGTACAAAGTAACCAGTCTTGTACTTGATTTTACCTTTTAATTGTGCTTATGAAACTAAATTTGTTGGCAGCCACTTCGATAGTATTAAGACAGACTAGTCTTATTTTTAAGAAGTTGACTGAAAGATGCGATCACATACTCAGTATTACCTAGTTGTTATGTGACCCTTCTAGTCGCCAATACTAATTTAGCACAGGATTTAATGGAGTCCGTCAAAGAGATGGCGTATATTACTGCTTTTGATTTATAATTATGTAAAATGGGTATAGTCATGGGGCATCGGCAGAATAGAATAGTGCCTCAAGTGCCAGGTATCGTAAAAGGCGACTAAGGTATTCGGAGCGGATCCCCGTAAGACATTAGTCGGGTTCTGCAACCGAACCAGCTCCACATGTAGTAACTTGTCGTTCCTGTGGGTCCCGCTGGCAAGGTCGAGAGGGTGGTGTAGGCAGTGGGAAAACCTGCACTTCCTAAATTCAAACCCAGGTAAAGCAATTTTACACTGCTTAAAACGTCTGCAATAAATGTAAAGGCCATAGATAGATAGAGAAAATGGGTATTTACCATGTGCATTGTTTGTCATTTTAAGTTTCTAATATTGTGGCAATACTGCTAGCACCGTGGTTACGAGTGCACTCATAATGATCAAAGCCTTTCAGGAACTTAAAATAATCAACAACAAATATGGTAAACATCCTTTTTTTTAAAATCTTTATTTGTATAATGTAAGATGCTATGGTCGCTTAGCGACTATGTCAGCCCCATTGGTAAACATCCTGTTTTACATATAAATTATGTTATTGATCATTGGTATAAAATACTCATGCGTCTCAGCGATTCTCTCGAAAAATTTGGTAAGCCCAATATTATTTAGCCACTTTGAGTTTCTAATTTGACAGGATTTTATATAGATATGTTACTAGCCTTTTCAGGCTTTTATTTTGAAGTGACTGTATATATGTGACGTTGGAGTAGCCTGTGTCAGTCATAGAAACAACATTGCGTTGCTTAGCGTCACACCTTCAAACACCGTTGACCTTGTTTAAAAGGTATACAATTAATAATTTTGCTTTATTTATTTTTTATGTGTTTATACTATGGCTGTGCAAAATTTACCACTTATAGATTTATAATTTTGCACTTAAAAGCTTCACCAGCTACTGATATGAAGTAGTGGTAAAGTATACTTGTTTTTATGAAATTTTATTTACCTATAAAGAAATTGAGAATACTTATAATTTCTAATGACACACGTACATATGTCACAAGTCTTTCAAGTATGTAAAGGCTCTAAGCTAGTTTACTAAACTTATTTAAAAATACCAGAAATATAATGTGAAATTACACCTTGTAGTAATTTTTTTCTTCCTGTCTAGTTTTAACTTTCGGATATCAATTAGTAAAATGTAGATAATTTTTGCATAAACAAACATGCACTTACTTGGTAACAATAGCCGTTATGATCTGTTCTTTAAGCGAAGGTATGTATTTGGTCATCCATATTAAGTTGTGAACGTAGGCTCTGTTTGCAAAGCAGCCAACTTTGTAGTAGGGAAACTGTTCAATAACTGTTTTCATGAGAAGACTGCTAGTCCTGAAATGATAAAATTAGTAAATAAAATAATAAAACTTCTATCTATAAGCTCAATAAAGACATTAACATTCTTTTTTTTTTTGAAATGTTAATGAATGTGTTACATTAATTAACATTTCAAAAAAATATAAATAAGCGTTATAATATGATAAAATGTTAATTAATGTGACTTATTTGAAATGTTTATTAGTGTAAGTGGTAAATCCATACTGATTAATTTTATGTAAATAATAAATAAAATAAACACGAATTAATGTATAAATTACAGAATCACCTTAAAACATAGCCTTACGATAAATATATATTAATTATATTTTAATGTGTTGTATATATACATACATTTTTGTCCTATTTTCTTAAAAAATAATAAATAACTTAACAAAAAAGGATTCCGATAAAATTAATTTGGAGCATTTAATATTAAAAATTCAATTTTATGGCACACATTAAATTATCAAAAAAAAAAAAAAAAAAATTCATAGAAGAATTTTGTCATGTTTATTAATATTGTTTGTAAAATCACACTTCACAATATATAGTGACTTACATTGGCATTACAGCAACAATTTGTGCGATTATTGTATGAATGTTTGACCATTGTGACATCAACTCTGAAGACGGTTCGCCATCCCAATTTTCACCATCATCTAAAACAATAGTAAATACAGTAAAACAGAATTACAAAATTATCATCATCACTTCAGCCTATCGCATTCCACTGCACATAGGCCTCCACAAGTTCGCGCCAAAAAAGGCGTAAACTCATGTGTGTTTCCCAGTCACCAAGATGGGCAGGCGAGTTGGTAACCGTAGGGCTGGATTTGTCGCACTGAAGAGTCTACTGCCCGTCTTTGGTCTTTGTATTTCAAAGTCAGCAGTTGGATGGCTATCCCACCATCGGTCAGCTTTTTAAGTTCCAAGGTGGTAGTGGAACTGTAGTCTGAGTGTGTAGTGGAACTGTCCCTTAGTCGCACCTCACGACACCCATGGGAAGAGAGGGGTGGCTATATTCTTTACTGCCTTAACCACACAGATACAAAATACTTAACAAAAAATATTACACAATGTTAAACAGTCTTATCTAAATAACAAATTGCACAATATTTCAATTCTAAATTTAAAGCAAGCTTGTGATGTCATTTTGACTATGATTATTGATTATAAAAAATTAAAATATTCTTACTTTTAAATAATTTAATTAATGAAGACATAAGTTTAGGGCAGTGGTAGGTATGAGCAGTAACCAGGCTTAAAACAAATCTGCTGAAAATCTCCACTAAGCTCTCATCCCTACTTGCCCACTCAACACAATACAGGGCATCAAGAAATGGCTTCGAATCTCTACCCAGTAATACAACTAAAGATAAACAGTCTTCAAACAAAATTCTAAAATTATCATCATTCAATGGAGACTCTTTTAAAACTTTTATCAATTCATTATAAGGTCCACAGTTTCCATCATTTATGTAGCTCAGTAGAATCTGCTCAATTTGATTTTTCTTAAAACTAATCTTCATACGTTTCACAGAGGCTTGTCTGTCGATTGTTTTGCGCATCAGAGATGCCACAGTCTTATGCGATGCGACCGCCATTATTTCTTGAGATCAGACGATAATGTCTTCAAAAAGGCGACTATTTCAGGTTGACGTAGAAGTTCCGCCTTTTTGTGGTTCAGCACTTCTCGTAAAACGTTGCTGTTGTCCTCGCCGAGACTTGTATGCGGGTTTGTCTCGAAACTCGTACTGGGTTTGCTGTAACTAACAGCTAGTTCTGCGGTTTCTACACTCCTCTTATCTTTTAAATACGACTGCAACTTTTCTAAAACAATTTTACTATCTCCTTCTTTTTTTTCGGAACTATAACCTTCTTTGGACATTGCATTACACCATATTATTCACATTTTGAAAAACAAATTATAACTTTAAATCTAATTATTGTTTGTAATTCAATAAGAGAAAAAGTTAAATTCAACTAAGAATTAATAAAATCAGATATTTAAGAAAAACAAAAATAGAACACGTGCACCACTTCTTTTTTTTATTTGTTGTGTCAGTGGGGCATGAATGCTTATGTCAATGTCACGTAGGGGGGAGAACACACGAAGGAGAGTGGTCGGTGCAGACGAGATAACAGTCTCAATTTAATTTTGAAAACATGCAAAATAGAGATAGTAGTTTTAAATTTAAATAAGTATAACGTTAGGATTAATAGCCTTTCCAAGACAACATAGAAGCTAGAGAAGGGAAGGCTAAGGAAAGGTTTACAGCAGATTTGGGGTTCTGATTAGGATAAACTCTCTGAGTTGGTGAACTATCATTGAGAATGCAGAAATTGAATTCGACAAAGATGTCCAACAATTAGAGAACAAACCCATTAGTAAGATGGGATCCCCAGGAAGTGTGACGAGAGTTAAAATCTCCCATGAAAAGGCTATCCATAGGCCATAAATAGAGCTAGCAAGAGAAAAAAACGGAGTTCAGGATTTCATGTTTTTTTAGCGGATACTCTTACAATTCCATTGAAGGAAGCCGAGTGGGCCATTTTAGGGATTAGTAATATTCAGGAAGTGATTTGACAACGTTGGGCGGTAAGGACATATTATCACTACATTTAGTACTAATGAGGTTTTTTAATAGGTTGCTAACTTGCTACTACTAGGTGCACCACTTTATAATGCGCGCAACTTATGGACATGAAATATAATCTATCATAATTTGTGCAACATGCTGTCAGGACTTAGACAAAGAAACCTAGTCAGGAGTACTGTCACTTATTTTCATAGAGATTAACGTTTGTTCTCAAATGTTAAAAAGGGATAGCTGTACTAGCAAATAAAAAAATAGTCTATCAATTTAATCGAATATTTGGTAGTAGCAACATTTTTATGTGAATCTGTCGACTCTCTCAATTTCTCATTTTATTTTTCTCAATGAGTTTGGGAGGGGTAGAATGCGTGTGTACGTCCTATTCCGGATATAAAGTTTATTTTATTATTGTCAGTTCGTATAAAGTGTAATATTAAAAATGTGTCCATAATAGACGTCCTTTTGAGTGTTAATGAATGCTTGTTTAGTATTTGTCTTTTGTGTAAGTGTCGATAACCATGCAAAATGGCCAACGATCTGTGGTCATGTACCTGTTGTACCGAGGCTCTGACTTGCTGGTTGCGTCTAAAGCTATCGCCCGAGGAGATCGAGCAGAGGTACAGAAGCAAAGAGATCGACAGAATACTTGAGAAAGATAAACAGACACTGCGGCGGCAGGTTAAATTATTGCTACTTGGTGCGGGTGAAAGCGGAAAATCAACATTCCTGAAACAGATGAGGATAATACACAAAGTGAAGTTCGAGCCGGAACTAGTGCGTGAATACCAGCATGTGATATATCAGAACATTGTGAAGGGCATACAAGTGTTAGTGGACGCGCGGGACAAGCTCGCGATACCTTGGGAAAACCCGAGAAATTTGGACATTGGTCAGCAGGCATTGCATTTCAACAGTACGGCTTCGTTGGACAGCCGACTGTTCATGCATTATGCACCGCATATACACTCGCTGTGGTTAGACAGAGCCATAAAGAGGGCCTATGACAGGCGGAGAGAATTCCAATTGGTGAGTACCCAGTGTTTGCCATGTAAACAAAAGTCATGTAATACCTTCCTTTGTGTTATCCTTTTAGCTTTCTTTTTCAACAGTGATTAAGTTATTATTCCATTAGATTTGTGTGGTCATTGTTTTGTTGTTTGAGAGGCTTAAACACATACTTTGATAACATTGAGGGAATTATTTATTTGTTATTTACTTTTGGTACCTATATATATATACATATTAGTTTAAAATTTGTAAATGATATACATTATAAATAAACAGTAGCTTTCACCTTTAATGTTACTCAAGTAATTTTGTTTTGCAATATAGATATAACAAAAAAATTAATTAAATCACACTTGTAAGTTTTCATATGTAGTGCCTCATAACCAAACTTAGTTTTACTCTGCACTAACTCACTATTACTATTTAGGCTACACATACAGGACTATTAATGAATTGAAAAAATTAATTAGATAAGGTAAATTAAGTATGAATGCTATTTACAAATAACTAATTACTATTTCATAATAATAAAATATATTACCAATAGCTAATAAAAAAAAAACAAGTCATCTATTTATCCATGACTTTATAAACAATACCATACATTTATGTATCATTAAATAATTCTATTATAGGTATGAATGATTTAAAAATAATATTGAGGTTAAAACAATTGACACTCGATTTGATTCATAAACCACACACTTATTATTCCTGTTCAATGAACCTAGATTTATATTTATTTAATGCGACTTTTCATGATGTGATTCTTAGTCAATTTGATTTATGTATTTTGTAATATAGTTTATTGTATATATAGGCACGGGCTGTTTTCCACAACTCGACGTCTTCATGTGCCTATTTTGCGTATAGTTTATCGTATAGTAAGCTTATTAGATGATTCTTGTTAAGATAATATCTATTGCATTAACTTTCTGACATCTGACATTCTTTTTATTATCTGCCTAATCATTCTTTTTATTATTATGGGACAATACTTGTATATAGTTATTTCTTATAAACTTCTCTTCATTGACTAAGGTCGATATGCTATTAGCATTGTTACTATTTTTTCTTAATATATGGGCCTTTCTCTACTAACTGGAAACTTGTCTATTGACAGTTGTCCGAAACCTTTTTTCTAGAAAATTAAAAATATAATGTGCTAAGTCGATAGATAGTTATAATATAAATACATATAAACAAAAAACAATTGTAATATACCCTTATTTTTCGAATTATTGGCAATTTTGTAAAAAAATGCGACAGAGGACTGTTATGTCAATGTTTATAATGAAGAAAAACACAATAATATTAATTATTAAATGTAATCAAATAAATTCTCTTCTTTATTAAATACTGTACATACAGAATTTAAATACTTATATTTATCAGGAACAAATTGCGAGCTTAGCTCTCTAAGGTAACTAAGGTACTAAGAATCAACCTTGTTTACTTATCAATGCAGACTTATTCCTCAAAAACAGGTACAGGTAGGTATTTTAAATTAAAAAATATTCGTTTTCCTTTTAGGGCAATATTTGGGTTTGGCAACTTCTTTAATACTTGGTCAAAGGACACATCAGAAACATCATTTTCATCGACTCTGAGGTTAGTGTTAGTTCGCCCTCTTCTGTGTTTATCTTATTGATTACTGCAACATAACAATATTCAGTGTTTGTTTTTATTTTTTAATTTATTTATTCTTAATGTACACCGAAATACAGACACATATAAAGAAAGATACAATACAAGATGTACAAAGGTGATCTTATCGCTAAATAGCGATTTTTTTCCAGATAACCTTTAGTGTTTCTTAATAGAAATTTAACCAAGATGTAATCACGACCGTATTTGGAACAACAATTTTCTGAAAAATCCATATGTATGATAGCGTCTTTGTCGGTAAGGTTTTGTTTGTATTTCTTGATAGAATTTTATTGACGGGTAATGTTTTTCTCGTGTTAATAATAGGCTTCCAAATCCTCACGCAGCTCTTCTATTAGTTCTCGAGGGCGAACCGTGAACGTTTTCTTTCGGTATTTGGTAACTGTTCGAGCATTCCTGGTCTTGGGGTCGTTACAAGTTTGTTTCTCGGATATCCATTTTTTAAATTCAATAGGCTTGCTGTCATCAAACTCCCTGTAGTCAGGATTATTGTCAATACAGCGTTGGCAGGTTCGTGACAAACTTAGCTCGTCATAGCGATTACATGTCTTTTAAAGCAGAGCAGTGTGACTATTGTAAGTCAAAATTCTTCGCCTGTGCAATGCTGACAGTTTCAAATCGATGTTCGCGTGCTTTATGCACAGGCACGTGTCAGGAACATTTACATTTAGTGTTATGACCTAGAAAGGACGTAGACGACAAAACGTTGTGTAGCTTATTTTAAAATGAACTTGAAACCTCTTGTATAAATTTGCGATACTATCCGATAGATATCTTTTCTGTTTTTAATCCCTTTTCTGGCTAGGCATTCTCGTTTTCCTGCGCCAAGTCTGCTGTAGTCATCATTTTCATAGAAGGTTCGTACAGTGTTTATGCAATCACATGAAATTTCGTCTTTACGAGTCCGAAGCTTGAGTACTAAAACTGCTTGACGCGCTGATTTCTGAATCGTTTTTTAAGATATAAAACTATCTTTGCTTCACCATAACTTGTACACAAGACCTCGGAAGAAGAAGAACCCTCGGATTCAGGCGTATTTTGTCGTACAAAATTGTTTGTAATTTCTTTCCAAGCTTTTTTTTTTTTGCACGATAGGTAGCACAGTGCTTTCTCCGTTCTTTAGTCACAGCTTTGTGTTCACGTCGACTCATATCCTTAATTGGTTTTCTTGTACCTTTTCCCTTCTTTCTTTCGTACTTTCGTCGTTCTTTTTCTTTCAATTGCTCTCTTTTTACAGGGTAATTTTTTAGCCGTTGATATCTTAATCTTTCTGCAATTTTGTTGTGCTCTTTTATTTCTTCTTAGTTTTAGGTTTCTTCTTTGGGGGCATTGCGGCAATACTAAAACAATCAAACATACTTTCAATATTTAAAAAAAAGTAAGGGTTTAAAAACAGGTAGTTACTAGGTACGTATTATTATATATTCCAAAATCCATAATAGTAGAAAACAAAATACCTGAATTACCGTAACAGGCTACTGTAAGAAAGAAAGAGGCTATCGGCAAGCAATAGGTTAGTTTAGACTATAAAAAATATTCATAAAATACACGGACATCAAATAAAACAGTCCTCTGTCACATTGAACATTCCTCTGTGTTATAAATTTCCAGAGGACTGTTGCCCAGAGGACTGTTATTTTTACGTAAAAAATGTCATACCACGTATCAGTTTAAATATTACTTCATAATACAGAGACAGCTATAAATTATCACACTCAGCAATTTTTTAGTTAAATAAATATAATTATAACACATAAAACACCGTAAAATAGACTTACCAGAGGAATGTTTACTCAACATTGCAGAGACGTGGCTCTCACAGAGACGCGGAGTTGTCACTGCGCTAAATGGCGGCGACTTCTTTAGCATGACGACCAAGAAAACTTCACACTGTTAACGTTCTGTTTCACGCGAAATGTAACCACAATAGTGTTTAATATTTTTGTGGCGCGATATTCAAATTGTGACAGAGGACTGTTCAAAAATGTTTGGGACAAAATTCGAACACTAGTTTTTAGTACTAAAAAATTCTCTGAAATTATAATTGTTTTTTTGTTCACATGCATTCAATATTCTTTATGTTTATAGAGTTATAAGATTTTACATTTTTAAATACAACTAATAAAAACCGAACCGAATAATACTCGATCCGGAATTAGGACATAACAGAGGACTGTTTTTAGTGGCTTTTAGAGCGAATTTATGAAATGATTATGATTATAAACTAAAGATTAAGCTTGGCTCCATAAATAACAGGTTGTATATTATGTGTTTTCATAAATAAAAACTATGCATTAATATAGTCAAAGTAAAAAAAAGTGCTTGGACAATGATTTTCCTGTTAGTAGAGAAAGGCCCATATATGTTTTTACATATTCATTTGATTTAATAAGCTATGGTATAAATGTCTAATATGATTTATATAGAAAACTGGATATATAGTATATGGGTTGTTTATCATTTTGAGTTCTGGTCACGGACATTCAGAATTGCAACATTAAACCTGGTATGTATCCCATATTACATATAACTCACTGTACTAGAAACTAGCTGTGCCCTGCAGTTTCATACACATTAATTTGAGGAATAAAATAGTCTATAGCCTTCTTTGGTAAATGGGATAACCAAAACAAAAATAATTTTTCCGTTGGAACCAGTAGTTCCTAAAATTTGTGTGTTGACACCATAGATCAAGTAAAAAAAGGTAGATAATGCACGGCCTTTGTTGTTAGTGAAGCCACAAAACTCGGCTCCTTCAAGTAAACACACGCGCTCACGCACACATATGCATCAAACTACGCTCATTTTCGTTAGTATCTCACGGGGCCTCGTACAGTAACTTTGCCTACAAAATGCCGTTCTTATGTAATTAAATGGTGCAAAAACAATACCAAAGTGAATAAAAAGTCTGAAGAAATATCGTTTCATACGTAAGTACACACAAAACTTTATATTTCTTGTTATTCCAAAATAATATTGAGGTTATTCGGAACTTTTAATTTCGATGTCCCGAAATGACGTACCGAGGGAATGTTACCAGTAATTTTTATTTTCATTAGCCCAAAATGCGGGTAAGTAAATTGTAGGCAATCATAGAAAAATAATTAAGTAGAAAGTGGACAACATTTTTTTTTATCGTGTGATTTTTATGTTTTTCCTAAATTGAAGTAAAGTTAAATATGAATTTTTTAACTCCTTTGTTTCAGTTTAAATTTGTGAATTAACTACTCATATTTTACTACTAAATATCATGGTTTTAGGTTTCCAACGAATATTTTAATAGGAGATGAATGGGTAGCTGCTTTACGACTGAGCCGAAATGAACTACAACAACAGCCACCCTCATCTAGTTGGTTTGTTCAAACCATTTTGATAAAGCTGACATGTACGGTACAAAACGTGGACTTCGCAGAGTACCATCAAGTACATACTGCTACTTACTACTACGTATTTTAATGTTATATTTTTTGTTCTAGGACCTACCGGATGAGTCTAAATCAGTCGTTAACCAAGATTCAATCTTTGATACACCTAGAAAACATAAACTAAGAGAAAAGTTAAAAAAAAAACAGGAACTTAATTTAAAAAAAAATGTAAAAATAAAATCAATTTATTACAGCAAAGAGTTAGACGTCTTTAAAGCAGGAACTTGCCCCTCAGAGGAATCATCAATTACTTAAAAACGCAAGTTTTCATTGACACAGATTTATATAATTAAATAAATCAAAACACGGCTACAATAGATTTATGTAACAATTTGAATCGAAAAAAGGAGTAAATATATTTAAAACTATAAACAGGTTTTTATTTCCACATACCCATTGTACCTATATTAAATTAATTGTTTAATAAAAATTTTAGGGACTTTTTTTAAAAAGTGTCAACACTTCACTCACTCACACATCTTTAAAAAAGTGGCTTCACTTTTCTGTTCTAGGTGCGTTATCTATTTTTTTTTTACTTTATCTATGGTTGACACAAACCAAAAAACAATCTTTTCAGCGTTATAATATTAGGTAGTATAGATGGTGAAAGGTTACAAATTTTTCTAAATGACTATACTTTTTCAATACGACTGCTTGCTTAAATTGTAATAATCACAAGAATATTAATGTAATTATAAATCAGTTATCAATTAATATTTATGTGTGGAGAGTAATAAATTATAGACAATAGAAGGTAGCATATTGGCAACATAAGCCATGCAAAGAATTTTAATCACATTATAATTACTAATATGCAAAATATTCTATCACCTACCTGTTACCTACAAATCTATAATGATAATTTAAATTGTAAATAATTTTAGTTTTATCAGCCTGATAAAAAAAAAAAAAAACGTGTTTTGTAACACATGTAAGCTTGTTTTGGCTAGCTGATGGTCACAAAAAAGGGTATTAATCAAGGAGAAAAAATTGCAGTAAAAAAATTTTGGATGACATAATGTCCATGGTACACTAAAACACAATATTACTATATGTTAGTACATATTGTTTACATATTTTGTTTGTTTCGTTTTCACTCATTAATATTATGAAATAATATTAGTCACATCAATCAGATTAAATAGCACAATTGTTTTGTGTTAGTTTATTTCTTAAGAGAGAATATAAGCTTTTATAGCTCTAATTTTTTATAAATGTCATGAACATATATAATATTAGGGTTTCGTTATCAGATTACTATTTTTTTTATTTGTATATATTTTGTCCATCAGAAAATAAGAAAGGTCTGGCAGCCTGGGATCTTACGCTATATGATAAAATCGGATGAGTTTTGTATACACTCTATCATATTCTCCTGTCAACAAGCATTTAACGAAATCGTGATAGGCAGTTATTACTCTAATCTTAGTACGACATATATAGTCTTATCTAAAGTAAAGGATCAGAATACTATTTTAAAAACAAACCGTTAATATTCTCTGTGTTGCCATAACAAATATTCATATAAAACTCAAGTTATAGATTTCTTTCTATTGCAAAAACGGATTATGTTTATAACGTCATCATATATAAATGAAATTATTGTAATTGCGTTTCTTATCTCGTCGGATTAGTCACAGGCGTTGCGTCATGCGTTACGCTTGCAAGGTTTCGAACACATGATGCCTGTAAGCAATACCTGAACTCTTCGATTTTAGGCCGGGAATGTAACATTATACAGTCTTGTTCTATACTCGAAATTATAACTCGGAATTATTCGAGAATTTTCTTATTGTGAATTAACGAAACAAATTCTCAATTTAAAATTTTTAGAGATGTTATTATAAATATTGGATCTTTTTTTAAATGTTGTTCAAAGGCATACTCAATCGCAAACTTTTTAATCTTCGAATAGGCGCTTCGAATGTTCTTTATTCTAATTTGTATTAGTTTGTAAGTTTCAGAGAATTTTATTATACGTATAACAAAATTTCAAATAAATAAACGTTATACCGAGTGAATGAGCTCTGAATTTCGTGTCACTTAATAATCACGGTTTCTGAAATAAATTACGCAAAAAAAAAAAAAATGCAACAAACATCTGTGTCCATTAAAAAGCATTTTTTATAAACAGGGTTCAAACCAGCAAACGTATGTACAGCCAGATGTTGAATCACTGCGTCAAGTCACCATTATTATATATTAAGTGAACCATAGTTATTTAAATATTGTCGTAAAATTAGCTGAGATGCTAATATTAATATTCTATAAATAACACGTTTTTTAATGATAAAAAAAAATCCCGCATTGGATGACTTGATACGACCGCGATAGCGCGCTTAGCGTTTCCAATCTTTCTTTGCCAATATAATAAAGCGCTAAAATATATTTTTTAAATTGAAAGACTAGGCTATAAAATGTCACACTCGAATCATACTCCATTCTAGACACAATGATTCATAGGAGCAGTAACACATATTTCAGTTAAATACGTCTAAAATTAACCTACATGTGTAACCTAAACGTGGTGCCCATGAGGGACTTTTATTATTTAATAAGTAGATGTATAATATAACCTTTAACCACGTAACATCGTTACGGAACATTAAACGTAATTTCAATGCGAATTTCCACGGTTTTGTACGTACGATAAAAATGTACAATTAAATAGACTCATCGTTCGTACACAATGGTGTTCGCAATCAAGTGTGGAATGTACGTGCCAAAAGTGTCTCCGGTCGGTAGTTGGGTTGAATTAAATACAATACGTTATGTGAATTATCGTCGTCCATTTATAAATCTTATCTATTATAAAAAACTACAAGAAAAAATGATTATGAGCTCATATCTCAGTCGAGACAAACCGATGTGAGATTTTTATTTATACTTGGCCTATTTATTAAATAATACGATTGGGGAAGGTCAGGCTATAATAATTATTTAGTTGTGCAATGGTAGCGCTAACGTCACTACGAGCTAATTCGTAAGAGAAGTATATAGAGACGTCACAGATATCCTCCTTGACGTGTCCGTCAATAGTGAATCTATACAGCCAGTCTTCTAGAATGCGAGCGCAGTTGATAAGAGAAACCCGATTTTGTTTTGAAAACTATAAAAGAGCTGGCAGTATAATATATAGAGACGCTTATATTAGATAGAATTAAAGTCAGTATCTAAAACGGTAAGAACAAGAGTAAATCGACGTTAGTTTTATTACTTCAAGACAGACTTTCGCTTTCATATCATATTTTAATTGACAAGAATGAAATTAAATTATGAGGTTTCACCTTATGTTTTGGTGTTTTTCTCGATTACAGAGCTGAAACTCCCTTCAAAGTACTTTATACTCTTCAAAGTGTATGTACTGCATGAATATGAACACATTTTATCTGTTGAAAAAGCAAGTGACAGGACAGCAAAAAAGGAAAGTTGTTTTTTCCGTTTCTAACACTATTTATTATACATTTCTCAATGTTGCACTTAATCTACTGCTCTAATAATTGCTACAGTTCTACTAATGTTACCTTTGAATTCAATTCTTGTACCTTTACGGCGGGTACGGCGGTTTCGGGGGCAATAAACCGATCTAGCTAGGATTCATTTTTATAAAATTTCATTTTGTCCGTGTTTTCGGCCAGTGAAAAACTGCTACAATATTATTAGAATACGAATGTAAATTTCGTCATTAATTCAATCAATCAATCAATCAATCATTACAGCCTATACAGTCCACTGCTGGACATAGGCCTCCACAAGTTTACGCCAAAAATAACGTGAACTCATGTGTTTTGCCCATAGTCACCACGCTGGGCAGGCGGGTTGGTGACCGCAGTACTGGCTTTGTCGCACCGAAGACGCTGCTGCCCGTCTTCAGCCTGTGTATTTCAAAGCCAGCAGTTGGATGGTTATCCCGCCATCGGTCGGCTTCTTAAGTTCCAAGGTGGTTGTGGAACCTTGTTATTCGTCATTAATTACAAAGTTATAATAGCTCAGGTTGGAAACGAGAATACACCGGTTCATGCCCACATGTCTCCAAATCAATTATTTTTTCCCTTTTTAGAACATAGAAACATGACTTACTAAAAAAAAATACCGGCCAATTTCAAATCGGATTCGCTCACCGAGGATTTCGTACAAAAATTATTAAAAATATTTATTTTGATGTAACGAAAAAATTTTTATGCTTTTCGCAATTTTTCCTTTATCTATGCTATAAGAGTCTGAGTTCACGGGGAGTATCCGATAGGTTTTGATTCCCTTGCGAGAGTCGAAAATTGCAGCATAAACGGCTGTATCTTTTGATTGCGTTGGCTTAGAAGTTTGATTTATCACTGCTCTAAAGGACAGTATATTTGATATGAATTTCAGCTGATACCTCCAGGCGTTCTTGAGAAAAAGGGTCTTTACAGACAGACGGATAACAAAGTGATCCTATAAGGGTTCCGTTTTTTCGTTTTGAGGTAAGGAACCCTAAAAAAAATATCGAGCTAAGCTTGGTCACCCAGGTACTGACAATAAAGTTACCATCTTCTAATGTAACATTGTGTAATGTATTCTTAATTGACTTATCTATTAGAATTATTATGTGTTGTAGTAATATTAAATTGATAAATTAATTAAAAAACAAAATGTTACTTGATAATTCAATTTTCGAGATCAAAGGTTCTTTCAGTAAGAGGAATGAGCGTGTTCTCAAGGATAAAAAAACATTGTGAGAAATATGTGCTATTGGCTATTTGTAACTTGCTCGGCTACCTGCATTTCGTTAAACGTAAATAAAGCAGCTGATTTGAAGATATAATTGCGTAAGATGACGGTTACTTATTGAAATAATTGTTGTTTTTAAAACTATAGCTGATCCTGCGTATTAATTTTCGTTGCTTATAATAATAATAATAAAAATATGATTTCATTTTCAAATCACGTGGCGTTTACAAAATTCGTTGTTTCTTAAATTAAAAGTCTTACAATCATCATCGTCGGCACAACATGTTTTCATCTTCCATTCCTCTCTATTATTCGTCACTTCAGCGCTTACTCCTTTCTTTCTCATATCCTCAGTTACACAATTCATCCATCGCTTATTTGGTCTGCCGATCGCTCTTCGTCTTTCGACATTCATCCCTAACATTCTTTTACCAACATAGCGTTCATCCCTCCTCATTACACGACCATACCACGCTAATCTATTGCTCCTCATTTTTTAAACTCCTAACTATTAAAAGTTTTACAATAAATGAAGATATGTTTTTCCCTTTCTTAGATAACCGAGTTACTAATATATAAAATTGAGAAGAATAATTAAAATTCAGTCCACTAGTTTAGCCGTAATGCGCGTACAATTGCCACTAACATACAGATTTATTATTTTAAAAGTTTGATTTTACTTTTACTTGTGTTACATGTCTTTTTGTTCATATGATGAAGTTTTAAATAAAAGATTGGTAAAAAAACGTGATTTGAAAACATATTATTGAATAGTAAATGTTGATGTTATGATGATAACCCATAAGCTGAAAGCTATTTTTTTCCTCAAATTAACGCGACTGAAACAGCTACATTTTAAATACAAATATTTTTTTCTACTTTGAATTAGTATAGCCTGGCCAGAAATTTTTAAACAACCGTTTCGCGGTATATATACTAAAATATAAAATAAATTTCATCCGGAAATTGACACACAGATGTGATAATAATTTTGAGATTTCCAATAACTTTTTATTAAAGGATAATAAAATGAAAAGTAATGTATTATATGGATAAGATATAAAATGAAATATAATGTATATTATGTATTACATATTTAAAATGGAATGAATAAAATATAAAATTTAAATTATTGATAAAAAAAATCCTTTTTGTAAAAGTATCAAAATATGAAATGAGGTTTAATATTATCTTAATATAAAAAACAAGTGTGCTTTAGACCACACTACTGAAGTAAAATTTCTTCACAATAGGCCTACACTGTCTTAGTATCTGAAACGTAACTGGCTATGAGAGAAAGAGGGAAAGAATGTGTCCTGGAACCTCACTCTCTTGCTCCGCTCGCCTCTCCCGATCACATTTTTCGTAACGCTCTCGTCACGCATTCACCAGCTTACTCCCCAAGACAAGCATAAAAAAGTTTTACTTCATTCAAAGTTCGTATATGTGTGAATACACATCTTTCTTAAAACCACTGTCATAAACTAGCGTGCCAGTTGTAAAAGTAGATCGCGTTAAATGATTAGGTGAAGTTTAATGGCTCCACTACACGATGGCGTAGTAATGGAAAACTGCAGCGGTCGTATATAGTGACGTGATATATCGGTCGATTTTGGTTCGCTATCAACACTTGGCACGTTAAACGTACATTGTTACAATAAGGATAGCTGGTTTGAATATAATGTCGTCGAACTGTTTTAGGTGGTGTAAAGAATAACGATAAAAAGAAAAAAGTTTTCCCATATAATGATTATACACACTTAACGAAAGAATTTTTTTTTTCAAACGATACAATAATTCATGGTAGCATAATTAAATCAATTTATAAAGGAGCACTTTTAAACATTTTTTTTAATTATTATAATTGTAGTATGTTATGTACAAATTATTATTAAATATCTTAAGTTTTTTTTAATGTTTTATATATGTCACGTGCAAATATTATTTACGATTTGCGTTGGTTGTGAACAGAATTGTAAACCATTAAATATTTTGTTGAAAGTCTATATAAAGGGAAATAGATACATAATATATAATATTTATTTTAGGAATATTTATTTTTGGTAGAAAGATTAAAATATTAGTGACCGAAGACGGTAAAATACGTTTAGGCGCAATGCAGTAGCGCTCGCAAAATCGAAACTGCATTCGTTAAAAGTTTAACATAGCTATCGATCGGAATATTAAACTACTTAGACATTTGTGTATCGAACACTGTTTCATATTATATTATAAATTGTGTATTTTAAAATAAAAATTATTATTATATAAAAAACTATGCAATACAAATATTTGATCTACATATAATATATTCGAATTTTGAATAATTAATTCTTAAAGTGCGTTATGAAAGCCATATTAGTGGGAATATTTATTGTATAAAATATCACTAGCTTTATATTCGGATCGAAATTGCATACGAAGATTTTCGTACCACGATATACCTTATATTAAAAAAGCGTACTTTTATGATCTTAGTAAAAAGTCTTAAAATATGTTTTTCAATAAAAATTTAGGGTTTTGCCTGTGCTGAATTCTCGAATGTTCAAAACAGTATTAAGAATGTATTCTTTTTTTCCTCGACCAAGGCCACAGTTGCTATTAATTCTCGTTTCAAGAATCCAGAAACCCTAATTGATACCCTGACAAGAAGCCCTCCCTTTATTTCGTTATGGCTCCAAGGTATGATAGGAAAATTATTTTATTCTGATTTGACTACCAAAAGTGTGTGGCATATTGAAAAATCATTTAATTCAACAAGTTCAAATGTCACACATACTTTATGTTGTTTGTTATTGTATTTCTAAGCAATCCGAGTGAATTGGTGACGTAGATTCATAATCCTATAAGGATTCCTTTTAAACATTGTGGAAAGACTAAACACACTAAATATTCTCGAGATTGTAGCCTTTTTGTAATCAAACTAAAAAATGTAGCACATCTAATATAGACTGTTCTTTCCCCTTCATTTTTAGCCATGAATTCTAAGAAACGCCTAATTTATTCCGGTGGTTAGTAGAAGACGAAAATATGGGCTTTGTAATTCGTACGATTTCTTGGAATCTCGCTAACCTGAACTATGATATTATCTGCACTAAATATTTAAAAATATGCCTCATAATATGCAGAATGCACTTTCTCAAAATATTGCGCAAATTGTAATCGGATTATTATTGATGATCTTATTTCAAGTCTAAAATTTCCCTGTATCTTCAAATACGCCTTCTCAACAGTTTGATTAATGTACTTAAAAATTCCTTGTCTGTTTTCAAAATAATGGACGTGGTATAAAACTAATATTTCAAGAAACTGTTCGTTAAGATCGAAACAACAAAATTCTTTAGAAGTTTTTTGATGACTTTGCAAAACATTCATTCGATATACATACGAATGTTGAAAGGAACAAGAATACGCATAATTTTAAACAACTTGGATACACGCAAACACGACAAGGTGTACAATTTAGGCGACCATGGTTGTTTGTATGCTTCACGATACCAACTGATATTATTCTAATAATTATCGATTCATTTGAGTATTAAAAACCTATCGTCCCGTAAATTATAAATGTGTTGATTAAAGTACAATGTTTTTATTATAGTAAATCTAATAAAAAGAACACGTCTCTTCGGCAAAAATTCGACGGATATTCTTGGAAACATAGTAAGACTCGAAAATAAACCGTACTGCTAGAAATAAAATTGTAGCAGATAATGCCATATTATAAGGTAAATAAAAAAGAAATATGTTAAATCGTGACCATGAAGACGATAATCGAACCAAGAACAGAAGTCATTATTTGTATGATTATTGCAAGAACATGCGTAATTTTTAATACGACAGTGTTACATTAATCTCGTACTCTGTCATTACGTACGTGTATATTATACGGGAGTATACAGTATACATAGATAATGACCCGTCCGTATGATTTCATAGCTTGTCATTTTATAATAATTTTCTATTTGTTAAAAAATGATTCACGTTGAATGGAATTTATTTATTTTGTATGCATAACAGTTGGAATTGATGAAGTAACATGATGTTAATAAACCGGTTTGGTATCTATTTCGCCTGATCCAAATACATAATGACACAAGATCGATCGAGTCATTAAACTTTTTACTAATTTACGTATCAATTTTCTATTAATGACATAAGTGTCGATGTTACTATCTGTTTTTATATTAGCATATGTTTGTAACATGGTTATATATTTTCGTTGTTTGAGGCTTCATACGACCGCTCTTAGTTTAGTTAGACAAAAAGTCCTATTGTTAATAATTGTCCACTTGTCTTCTTGACAAGTTAATGTTTATTAAATTAAATAACACTGCTCTTGAACATAACACATGTTGCGGTGAGTAAAGTGGCTAGAGCTTTTGGGGAGAATCGGGTGCACATGGGGGGTAGGGTCTGCACTGCGCCTGCTCTCACTCTGGTGTTGTAGGCGTCTCGGCTTACCATCACGTGGGCTGTACGTTTGTTTGCCGTACTAGTTGTATAGAAAAATAAAATCAAAACTATTACTAAAACAATCTTGAAACCTAAAAAAAATTATTTTCATAAATATTATTCAGGTTATTTTAGTAGTTTACTTGTGAAATGAATTTTTGCTGTAATTTTGCTATCATTAATGAATCGTGGAGATGCGTCAAAACCAGTTCGATTTTGGACACGCTGAATTTGAATTACACCAATTATTAAGACAGGAAAGAGGTCGTTTAAACGAAGAACAAAGGATCTCTTTCCTTCAAACGAAACAGGTCGATTTATTTAATAAATATAAGATTTTATAATTCGTATAACGTTATAACCTATTTGGTAACTTTAGTTGGCGGTTTTCTAATTAAAACCGTTTTTAATAATTGTTCTTAAAGTTTCCGGCCTATCGATATTACTGATATTAAATCGATGTATGTATACTTAAAATATCAATAAAATAAAATAATGGATCCACGTTAAAGTATTTTCTATAATTGTTAGCAATTATGTAACATAAAAAAATGTATTCTAATAATATTTCTCTTTTTTAATAATGTAAGGTACTAAATAGTAAAGTTATTTAGTTTATAATGTACACTTTGTAAGACCAATAATATTTTATCAGTTTAGTAAAAATAATAAAATGTACATTTAGAATTTTATTACAAAAAGTAATAAAATTGTAACTTAGCAAAATGAAAAGGCGCTTTTATCATTCATAGTGATTTCTTATAGACAACTGTCAATTGACGAAAACGACTAAAATACTAGAAAGTTGTGTATGAAAAATAATATTTAAACGATGACAAACTACTTCGTGCGCGTCCATATCTGCACCTTCCGAGTGAAATGTCTCTTTGTTTCGTAATTAATGAATCATCACGTAGTATCTTATTTGCTAATACTATATCTATGATTACTAGATATTGAGATTAGATATTTTTTTTCGTCGACATGAACATATTGTTTTTAACTTATTATTGACTAAAGATGTTAAAACTGCGTAACGGTTTTGCTGTAACTTTATTGTTTTAGAATAATATCACCATATCTAGATGGTGTGTCAAGATGAAACGTGCATTCGATTTGAAGTTAGACCTCCAGGACTACAAATATGTAAAGATTTTTGGTCTTCACAATCACAAACATAGAAAAACATAGACAGAGAAAAAAATCTAAAAACACCAAATTTTAGCGTCTGCTGTCAAAAATAAACTGCTATTCATTTTGCCTAAATATTTTGGCCTTTAACATTTTTATGCATATTGCATATATAGAAGATAGAAGAGGTTATTAGGGCACAATTATGACAATTAGCAGAACCTATGATTCTGGAACAAAGAATGCTCTGATTTCATGGCAACGACATTGAATAGCTATTAACCCTTTAGTTATACTTATATACTGTATGCTAACGATACTAATATTGTAATTAAAGCATTTTCAATATATTTATTGTAGGTAATGTTTTGATTACATTAAATGGAACTAATTATAGTAATGTTTTAATCTGCCTCATATAATTTGGTTAAGGCGGGCACAGCAGGAAATCAGCTCAAAATTTGGACCAGTCGCCAGAGGTAATGGGGTGACTCTTAGTCGGCGATGCATTTGTATTCTATTGGTGTAGCTATTATATAATACAACTATAGCTGTGTCCGCAACTTCGTCCGCGTGAAATTTAACAAAAAAGCAATTTTTCAGTTCGCAGAGTTATAAATTAAATACATTTTTCAAATAAAAGTAGCCTAAGTTACTCCTTCTTACATCAGCTATCTGCCAGTGAAAGTCCCGTCAAAATTGGTCCAGCCGTTTCTGAGATTAGCCGAAACAGACAGACAAACTGACAAAAATTGTAAAAAAAATATATGTTATTTTGTAATATGGACCGTGTATAGATCTATATGCTTTAAAATCGGTTATTTTAGTCTTGCAAACAGACACTCCAATATTTTATTTATTTGTATAGATACCGCCAATATTTTATTTATTTGTATTTCAATATTTTATTTATTTGTATCCCAATATTTTATTTATTTGTATAGACGCCACGTTGGCGCAACGGTTACAGCCATGGATTGTATCTGCTGGCGGTTGCGGGTTCGATCCCCGCACATGACAAACATTTGTATTGGCCATACAGGTGTTTGCCGTGGTCTGGGTGTTTGTGCAGTCCTTGTGGGTCTCCCCACCGTGCCTCGTAGAGCACGTTAAGCCGTCGGTCATGGTTGTTATCATGAACACCTGATAGCGATCGTTACTCATAGTAGGGAATATATCCGCCAACCCGCATTGCGCTTCTCCTACATGGGGAAAGAGGCCTATGCCCAGTAGTGGGATATTACAGGCTGAAGGGGTATAAATAATAATTCCTCATATGGAACAATATCTACACAAAGGTATAATAATCTAAACAAAATAACTTGAGTTGAGTGATTGAGAACACCCCATAGGCCCATGCCCATTAAAGAATAAATAATTCAATTGTGCCGACCGAGTAGTAAATTTGCATATGGTAAGTAACAATGATGTTCCAGATTGATCTTCTCATTTTTGAGTTAAAAAAAACCAGTAGTTTGATGTAAACAATCTTTACGTAAGTCCTAATTTAGTCCATTCACGTTTGTTAAATATATAAACGTGGTTTAGTCTATTCAAAAAATCCTCATATATTTTTCCTCTATTTAAGAAATCGTGAGTACGTTACGGTTTTTTTTTGAATCTGCATCATTCAGACTAAAAAAGCTAAAATTATTATTTCAATGTCAGAAACGATTGATGAATTTCCAGCTGTCTTGCAATCTATACAAATAAAATTGGAGTGTCTGTTTGTAATATTAAAATAACCGATTTTTACTAAATGCATATAGATCTATACGCGGTCCATATTAAAAAATAACATTTTTTTTACAATTTTTGTCTGTCTGTCCGTTTATTCCGGCTAATCTTTGAAACGGCTGGACCGACTTTGACGAGACTTTTATGCTGATGATAGCTGATGTAATAAGGAGTAACGTTGGCTACTTTTGTTTTAGAAATTTATTTATTTTGTAACTCTGCGAACTGAACAATATTCTTTTAATTTCACGCGGACGCAGTCGCGGGTACAGTTAGTTATCTGTATAAGTACATGTGTAGATATAACTTAATTGCAAAAGTGACACGGTTCAGGTAAACACAAAGACTTCATTTGCGACAAGTAGTTATGATAAAATACAGGTAAAACAATCTTATCAACTGTTTCAACGATTTCCTGTTTTCAACAACTGCCGATGTAAGTTTTATAACATAATAAGGTGTCTAACATAATTATACACATGAAAAATCTATACAATAAAATACAATGCAACAAGTTATAATACTCATAAATATTTCAATAATTTTGTTAACTGAGTAATTAACTGTTTAGAGGATAATGTAATATAAACGGAATTTTTGAAAATTTTATTTGAATGTCAATCACAATAAAGAATTTTTTTTTCTCTTCTCAATAACAATGAAAACTTTATTTTTAAGCGACTTAAAAAAAGTAGGAAGTTCAATTAGACTGTATTTTTTTAATAATATTAAAGGAACCTTCGCGAAGCCAGGGTAAGCTTTAGTGGTTTACAATTAGCTATTTATTTATTTTTTTCTAATACGTCTTTTTTTCTTTTGCCCTTATCATTTTTCTTCTTTGTCTTTATTGATTTTCTTTACTTTTTTTAACCAACTTCAAAAAAAGGAGGAGGTTACTCAATTCGACCGTATATATATATATATATATATATATATATATATATATATATATATATATATATATATATATATATATATATATATATGGGCATTTCTCTGTAAGCTCGTACAGCTCCCATACAAATGCTGTCCTGGCAATTTTTTTTGCTATTTGATAAAAAACCGTGTCACATTTCGAAGAAAATTAACTATTATTTTAGTTAGATAAGGAGGCCCACTGAATTTATACGTATTTTCCGAGAAATTAGCAATTTTCCAAAAAATCATGACAGGGGACTGTTTGAGGCATCAGGGTACTGTTTTGAATGTGAAAAGGGGCTGTTAAGTGAGAGAGGATTGTCGTACTTAAAAAAATCATTTACTATTAGTCAAATATTTATTGTTTGTATGACATATTTTCGCATCAATAATCAAAAAAGTTTTTTTATAATAAAATAATACAAAATATAACTTTCTTTAAACATTTATATCAAAAATTTAGCCCTAAGTACTAGAAACATTTTGTGCTCACTGAGATCAATATAAAGTCTTATTATTATAATACTATTTATTAAATGAAATATTTACTATTATTAATGTAATTATTTAAATTTAAACATTCATCCACTGAGATCAACAAAGTCTTAATAATATCAATCATTAAATGCTTTATGCAATATTCATCAAAATACATACTATTATTAATATAATGATTAGAAAAGTCTTTTCTCTCAAATATATGATATTTCAACTGATACCTCCAATCAAATCCTAAGGATTTTTCGAAATCAAATATGGCACATAAAAAGTTTAATCAAAATGAACTTAACATTTAAAAAAGTTAGCGCTCGAAAACGTTTATTTGAGTAGGAAACTGATAAAATATTCTATTTCCCTTCAAAATCAAGTTAGGATTATCATTGATTCTATAGATCTGCACTTTTTGGTTACAAATCTTGAGGAAAGTAACACGTAACTACGTACTTCATCGTCATTAATCTCATTAATTACGGCAGCATAACGATATTCTACATTTTTAGCTGGATATTTTACAAGGGCGTAATATCCAGTATTGTTACATAAATTCCGAATCCTTTTATGACTATGAGGTATTTTACATCGTTTAGCTACAGGTACATCTAAACCATTGAGATTAGATTTTTTCCAGGTCTAGACATCAACTTCATTTCTTTAGGTATCGAGTGACTTTACTTCTTCACAAGCCAGTAACAACTTTCTTAAAAATTTGTCTCTCTTTTGTACGTTTCAATGTGGAATAATTTTCTTTCAACTGCTTACTAATGACGTCGCCAACAATGCTTTCTTGACTACTTCTTTTCTTTGATCACGCTCCTCTAACATTTTCAATAATCGCTAATCTTCTTTTGTACTTCTCAAGTTTTTTCTCTAAGCGTGCGATATTTTCATTTCTTTCTCTGTTAAACTTCATTCGTCGCTTTGTAAATACTTTTTTTCTTTGATTTAAACTAGTACTGGAGACTACTGGGCTCTGAGCTGGAGATATTTGATCTTGAACTGGAGTAGCTGGTCTTGTAGAAGAGTATCTGGTGTTGTAGAAGAGTATCTGCTTCAGGATCGGCGTTTTTTCTCGTATAAAGTTATTAGTGACGCTTTTCAGTCTTAGTCTTTTGGCTCGGTATACAGTACAATGTTTTTTCCACTTCTTTAAGGCAGCTCTGTGGTCACGAGGTGTTATGTCCTTTACTAATTTTCGCAACCCTTTTTCTTCCTTCTTTTGCTACTTCAACTTCTCCTTTTTTCTCATTTGTTCTCTCTTTTCAGGGTATTTTTTTTATTTCGTATCGTAGTCGCTCTGCTTATCTCTTTTTCTGTAGTAATTCCTCTCGGGATAACTTTTTCTTTTTAGAAACCATAGTGTATGTGTTTTCGATAGACCTGTGTAAAATAATATAACTTTATAAAGGAAAATAATGCGAAGCAATGATACTTTGATGATTCTCACATTAAAAAAATATACTAGTGGATAATTTAACACAAACAATACATAGAAATAATAACCAATACGCAAAATACACAGTCCCCTGTTGTGTAAAAAGTCCCCTGCTGCATCTTCAGACAGAGGACTGTTGCCAGGGGACTGTGTATTAAGGTTAGATTTGACAATATTTACAAAACTGATGTAAAATAGTTTTCTAAGAATCTACTGATCAATTTAGACATAGATAATAAAACAATGAACGATAAAGCAATAATTAAAGTAATTAACATACAAATCATATTACTTACCAGAGGACTGTGTGTGGTAGCGGATCAAACGCGAGTTCACACCACAAATGCCACTGACACTAAACAAAATGAGGTTTTGTCGCCGCATTCGGCAAGGCGTCCAACTTAACAATAATTGCCTTTCGTTTATCTCTAAAAAATGTTTGTAAATATTGATTTTTTAATTATGGATTTAAATTTTTGGCAGGGGACTGTTTAAAAATTCTGGGGACAAAGTTTACAGGTGTTTACTAATATAATAAAATTCGTAACGAGACCTTGTTTTAAGAAAATAATATTAATTTTGTTATTTTTCTTATCATATTAACTGCCAAATGTACGTAGTTTCAATAACTTTTTCGTAAATCTCGTTTCTAGGCGGAAATACAGTGATGGGGACAGCCTGGGGACTGTATTTTTAGAGCTTCTATCACGTCTAGAAAAAAAATTAAAATAGTTATGGTTCTAAAAACAATGGAGTCGTAAAGTTTCGAGACTAAAGTTTCATTAGGAGTGATTTTTTTTAAAATAATTAAATTACTTTTTGAAAAAAAACGGTCGGGACAGCCGATTACAAGATTACAGAGAATCGCCCATATATATATATATATATGTTGTATGTGTATATATGTATATATATATATATGTGTGTGTATTATTATCGTTTATGAACCGATTTTGATAATTCTTTTTTTTTTGGAAAGGAGATATCCCTAGTTTGGTACCATGATAAGGAAACCAGGATCTGAGGATGGTATCCCAGAGAAATCGAGGAAAACTCTCGAAAATCCGCATAACTTTTTACTGGGTGTACCGATTTTAATGATTTTTAATTTAGTCGAAAGCCAATGTTTATCATGTGGTCACATTTAAATTTCATCGAGATCTGATAACAACTTTCGGAGTAATCTTTGATAATGCGTATTTACTTGACTATTTTTTCGTCTACCTACGTTGTATTACTTGTCGATGTAATTGAAGTCGGTTTTTTTTCGTTTGCCAGCAAACAATATTATGTTCTTAATATCTAAGTAATATTTTAAGTCATTCATTCGCATTATTTTAGAGAAATCTTGTCAAAAATATAGATTATTATTATGTTTAACTTTAATTGATCATTTCAGCCTATTGCAGTCCACAACTGGACGTAGGCCTCCACAAGTTTGCGGCCAAAAATGGCTTGAACTCATTTGTGTTGCCCATAGTCACCACGCTGGGCAGGCAGGTTGGTGACCGCAGAGCTGGCTTTGTCGCGCCAAAGACGCTGCTGCCCGTCTTTGGCCCGTGTATTTCAAAGCCAGCAGTTGGATGGTTATCCCGCCATCGGTCGGCTTTATAAGTTCCAAGGTGGTAGTGGAACTGTGTCATTTCTTAGTCGCCTCTTACGACACCCACGGGAAGAGAGGGGGTGGCTATATTCTTTAATGCCGTAGCCACACAGTTTTAATTGATATCATTGTAAAAATGATATGAAGAAATTTGCGTTTTATTTTTGTATATTAAACAAAAAAGTTTATATGCTTAGCGGAACAATGCAGTATAAAATTATTAACATTTGATATCCGATGTTAGTGACGCACTAGATCGATGACTGGTAGCTTTGGTCCGTGTTTGGACCGTCAGTTTTCATTGTGATCGTTGATCCAACTCGGGCTGTAGGTGTGACCTCATCAGCATGACATCCTTTATTGCCTTAAACGCTTACTTTAATACTTAACAACATCTTAAATTATTCTATAATTTTCTTTGTCTTTCGCTCTCAAGGAAATCCATAATGCAAATATTTGTTCTTTTCCACCATTTCGGTTTTACTTCAATAAATATCGAGAAATGTGTTTTAACTCAACGTTTACTTTGTATAAATATATTTAGACAACAGAGATACGTTAGATAAATAGGGTATGTCGTACGCCGAGATGAATCCGAATGAATTGAAGGCTGAATAAGATTGTATTCAATGAAATGCGTTGTAAGTTTAAACAGTTTCGAGTTCATTCAATTTATTTTTGCTCATTTAGGCTAATAGTCTTGCACTAGAATTTTAACCGTATGCTCTTTATTGTGCGTTTGATATGTTAGTGTAAGCTTGATCATAGATTTAGGAAATAATCTATAATATAAAAATGAGTCGCTGAATGTGTTGCTAAGCGCAAAACTCGAGAACGGTTGGACCGATTTCGCTAATTCTTTTTTTTAAATATTCCTTGAAGTACGAGGATTGTTCTTACGGAGAGAAAATTCTAAAAAAAAAAAAATTTAAATCAAAAGATTTGTGATAATACTTAAAAGTCACTGTTAGGCGATACGAAGTTCGCCGGGTCAGCTAGTCTATAGTATAAAAATGAGTCGCTGAATGTGTTGCTAAGCGCAAAACTCGAGAACGGTTGGACCGATTTCGCTAATTCTTTTTTTAAAATATTCCTTGAAGTACGAGGATGGTTCTTACGGAGAGAAAAATTCTAAAAAAAAAATTAATAAAATTAAAGAATCGACTGTTAGGCGATACGAAGTTCGTCGGGTCAGCTAGTAATTAATAATAACGAAATTCGTTGCATGTGTACTTGAAGTTCAGGGTAAATATAGATGATTGTATGTGATGTATTTTTTTCAGCGTAAGGTCTGGAAAGAAAATATTAATAAAATACTCGTAGTACTTGTGTACGATGTTATTTAATATACAAAACATTTTTAAAGAGATTTATATCATTCTTATCCTAAATACTCGTTCCGTCACTGACACGCATACATTACTTGATATGTCAAAAATTACTCACGGAAAAGGTGTCGAATGTTTTATTATTTCAATCTTAAAAGCCATTATTTTTTTTGGTAGCTTAAGGTTAATGTTGTCCTGCAATTTGTTGAATGTCGCAAATGAAAAATTCTTTTGCACGTAATGTCACTTGAATCTCGTTCACCTATAAACGAGGTGCCCTTAGTTTCGCGTGTATGAAAAGTAAGTCGTTCATTTTGGAAACTTCAGTCTTGGACTGGATTTGGTATTGATTTTCCTGAACGTTGCTGGTTGCGTGCCAGACGTTTTAGGACAAACGGGCTGCCGTAGTGTTTTATAGCTATTGGATAACCGAGATTTCGCGTACTTGGCACGATATTTTATTGAGGATATGATATACTAGACTAGGGTTACTTTCTTTGGTTATCTATATAAATAAAAATGAATGTTGCAAAGCGCATAACTCGAGAATGGCTAGACCAATTCGGTTTATCTATTTTTTTGTATTTTCTTTAAGGCCCACGTAAGGTGTTAATAGTAAAATAAAAAAAAATCTATATAAATAAATATCTATTACCTTGACAGAACGAAGTCTGTCTGGCAGCTAGTATTTAGTATAAATTAAAATGATCACTGGGTGTTAAAGAATATTTTAACAGTTTTTTTTAAATTTATTTCCAGTAAATGTCAAATAAATTAGGCATGTAATCAGCTAAGGTTTTCACTATTGGTAGAAACGACCTGACGATGTTCTTAAGATATCTCAAAAAGGCTTGCTAAAACAATCTTGTCAGCAATTATTCTTGTGTATATGAAGTTAAATGATATATTTTGCATTTTCAGAGTGATTCGGTGAGCTATTTCTTCGGGGAGTTAGAGCGTATAGCGCGGCCGGACTACGTGCCCTCCCACCAGGACATCTTACACTGCCGGAAAGCCACGAAGGGCATCACGGAGTGTACCATCAACATAAACAACGTGCCATTTGTATTCGTGGACGTCGGGGGTCAGAGGACACAACGGCAGAAATGGACGCAGTGCTTCGATTCCGTCACGTCAATACTGTTTTTAGTATCGTCGTCGGAATTCGACCAGGTTCTGTCCGAAGACAGGTAAATTTGTTTTTAATTTGATTAACTATATACCATGCAACATATTTCTTTTAAAGATATCTCCCTATCGAAGTTTTTCAACCAAACCACCACCATTGGTTGTAAATTTATTTCTGATTTTTTCTCTTTCGTCATGTGTTTATTGTTTCAAGGTATTTTATTCACTGTACAAACAAATGATAAGTTGTTACAGAAATTCTAGGCAAATACTGGTTATTTAATGTTTTCCTGCACCGTCTTTATGCATGTTAGGTAAACACGAGTATTTAAAACAAATATTTGATTGTCTAGATCTTTGAATCTAGAATCTGTAGTTCCTAGTCACCATTTTGTTGTTCCGTTTACTTAACTATTTTGATCACAACTATTTTTTAAGATTCAAGATCAGTGCTTAAGCTAAATTAATCACCAATATTTTTTGTATTGGGTCAACAAAAAGGTCTTCGCTTCAAATTGCTCTAGTTTGCTTAAATCACGGTTTCATGATTAGATTTATAATTTTAACTATTTAAAATAATGTTATGTATCATAATTATTTGTATTCACAATCAAAGCGATTATGAATTGCAAATCTACATCCGCGCTGTGCAACTGGTCGTGCTAGTACTGTAGCCAATTGTACTGCAGTGTCGGACATACTAATTAACCATCTGTCTTTAATCACGTCTGTTTATCTCTTAAGATACGACGTTTAAATTTCTTATTCATAGAATTCATATGCGGTAACAATAAAATTAACATTTTTATAAGGTGTTACTATTCTGCTATACAGTTCATCGTTTGATCTGCCTTGTAAGTGAATTGCAATGTCCTAACTGTTTAGGGCTCTATTTGTTACACCACAAATAGATTATTTAAGTAGCTTAAAAATGGTTACAAATTGTGTAGCATAATGCTAGGCGAAATTATAGTCTCGATGAATAGTCGTACCAGCGATTGAATGCTGACACAATTCGTTTGGAAATTTGTGTCTAAATTCTATCATCGGTAAGGAGAGATAGATAAACAACAGGAACCGACCGTAAAAATTTATGAATGTGAAGTAACTAAAATAAATATAATTATCGTATTAATTTCGTTTCGACTGTTATTCTAACGGTTGCCATTAATATTTTTATTGGCGCGTAAATATATTTTCAGTGATGGCGTCGTAAATAGAATATAAAAAGTCCCGTCATCAAAGTGATACCATGGGCCTGTTCGAGACCGAATGCTTAAGTTACGTTATATTTTAAATATAGGCAGGTATGTGGAGTGAGATTAAGGCTTGACGTATGCTTAGTATAGCTGAATAGGTTTGTGGCATTGATATTTCGTTGTGTGTTTACGATATTTACTTGGGTGTTAGCGGCTTTTATTTGAAGTTAAATTTTTTTACGCACGCTTGACTTGGTGAGTAAGGTGGTGAATGCGTGATGAGGGCGTTACAAAAAGTGTGATCGGGCGAGGTGAACGGAAGTTTAGAGGGAGATATAAGTTAGTAAATATAGAAAGAGAGAGAGAGAGAGAGAGAGAGAGAGAGAGAGAGAGAGAGAGAGAGAGAGAGAGAGAGAGAGAGAGAGAGTGTTACGTTTCATAAGTTTTACTTCAGTCGTGTGGTCTAAAGCACATTCGGTTTTTTTAAAAACGATTCGATACGATAATTACTTTTCGATTAAATATTAACAAAAAATGAAATATTCATTTTTTGGATGTTAATAATCCTTTGACTTTAAAAAGTTAAATTATATATTTAACACAAAATTTACTTTATAAACAAGTCTGTTTAATTTCACTATACAACGTGACAGCTAATGACAAATGACAATTGTCAAATTAAAACGCCAAAAAAAAAGTTAAATTATTCTAAAGTGACGTACGTATTTATCTCTACCGCACCGATTGATCTCCTTGGTGATTTCTTCATATTCAATGCAAATAATAAACGAATGAATGAATGTAAGGATGTATCATTGAATGAATGAATGAATGAACGAATGAACGAATGAATGAATGAATGAATGATGAATGAATGAATGAATTAATGATTGATTGATTTAAAGATTATAAACCAATGAATAAATTAGTAACTGTTTTAAGGATTTATAGTTTACTTGAACGATTTTGCGACTGTTCGATTTAAGCTGTGATCAAGGTAGTTATCACCTGTCTCAGTATACGTTTAGCCTTGTGAGCAAGTTGTTTCGATTACGAAAGCCTCGCGGTGTCACAGATTTATCTGTGACTAATCGGGAAATATTCAAATGTGGACCGGGTGGTATGATTTACGAATGGATTAAGTAGTTTGATCGAGCTTTATTGTAATCGTATCGATTTGTATTTTAAATTGTATTCGATTTAAACGAACTTGTTGTCTCATTATTTAGTTTTTTTTTTTGTTAAGTAGTCGTATGAATCGATGTTTTGAAATAATATTTTGAAGTTTTCTTCCTAAAGAATGGTAATGAAGTTCTATTACTAAGACTTAAGTCTTTCCGTCTGTCAGTCAGTTTTCAGTTGTATTTTAAGAACCATAGTACTAATGAAAATTTTCAAAGACTGCTACACTTTTTTATTTTTGTTAATATTAGGATTTTTTTCGATTGGATGACTCTATGTAATGGTTTATTTTATATGGATGTATGGAAGGCTTTTAATGCAGGTATGATTCGCACCAGTATTTTTATTGCACTAAGTGTTGCTGGGTGGTTACGGTAGTAAGAATATAGCCGACCGATGGCGGGATAACCATCCAACTGCTGGCTTTGAAATACACGGGCAAAGACGAGCAGCAGCGTCTTCGGCGCGAAAAAGCCAGCTTTGCGGTCACCAACCCGCCTGCCCTGTGTGGTTACTATGGGCAAAACACACGAGGTCACGCTGTTTTTGGCGCGAAATCTTTTGGAGACCTCTATGTCCAGCAGTGTATTAGGCTGAAGTTATGACGATGCTGATGAAGTCTACCAAATTTATATTTCTAATGACATCAACGTGTTTTTATCACGACAACTACTCCCCTTGCATTGCACTGGTTCTACAATAAATACATACACATTTGTACTAAGAACTATAATTAAGGTCAAAAGTGACAAAAAACTGCATACCATTTATTTTATATTAGGATACGTAAAACCATCTCAATAAATATAAATCATTTGTCGTTTTTCTAAAAGATTAAGAACGTCTCGAGATATTTAGCATTTCTTTTGATCTTGTTTTCCTAATGTGTGATTTCTAATGTTATTGGCTTTTAGTCAAGAGTCCAAATTTATAATGATGTTTTTATGTACTACCAGCTGTAACATGCGCGCGTAGCTACGCTTTTTTTCGGTCGTACCAACTCAGAAACCTTTGTGGGCTCATGGACAGCACTGCGGAAGATCACGACATTATCAAATGCAAAGTTTACGATTCTATAAAGGACATACAGACAAATATAAATTTTTATATAGGTATATAGATAGTGGCAAACAAGTGTACACGGTCCATTTGGTGGCAAAGGTGACCGTAGCCTATAGGCGTTTGTAATATCAGAAGTATTCGATCGAACCTCGACATAAATTTCCGTAAAATGTAAATGTAACGTTTGGGACATACAGAGAGTATTTATATAGTAATAACTTCTACTGCTACTTACTGTCATAAAGGAAATGCTACACAAATTTTTAATATTTGCTAAATTATCGAAATGCAGTATGATGATTAAAAGTTGAAAAATTTGGTTATCAATCTTCCTAGTAAATCAAATAGCTCAATTAATCCTAATTGTAGTAAAAGGGTCAAGACTTTCATCGTTGGAATTCTCCGTGCTATCGGTGACGCAGTCGATTCCTGTGTATATTCAGTATGTATATTCAGCACCTGCCTCACTGCTACGGAAGGTAGTGACGGGCTATTAACTATTTGAAAAAAATTACAGTAAAAAAAAATACAGTATGTTGATCGAGTTACATTCAAACGATATACGATATGCGTCAACAATAATAAAGTATTTGATAGAATATACATAAAAAAGTTAAATATAGATTTTTCTAAAATTTTCTACAATTGCCATTAGTGGCTATGAAAATTATGTAGGTTTTTTTAATAATTTTTGTGCCCCAATTTAAAAAAAAATTGCAAAAGCCTGTACGAATCAAAAATAAAGCTATAGTTTAATTAATTAATAATTTTTTTTTTGCTATTTTGTAACTTATTTTAAATTATTATATTAGTCATTTTTAATTTGACGAGCCATACAAAGACGTTTCTCGCACTAATCCAAGTTTTGGACATGTCATAAATTACCCAATAAAGGTTTTTGGTAGCCATTTTAGATTTTGTCTTCAAATTTGTTCATACTTGTCCGATTGATCTCATAAATTCCCAATAGAGAAGCTAAATAGTGTCGAATTTACGAAATAGGGTATAACAGAAAATGTCTTTCTTCCTGATTTAGAGCGAATTGTGAAACCGAACCGTGAACCGTGAAAGTACATCAACTTTACAGACGACCATAGCCATATAACACTGCTTTTAAGCAGTGTTGTATTCATTGATAAGTGAGATAGCCAAAGCTTCTGAGTATGACCTGTGTACCGGGATAGTAGGTTTTAGGAAACCAGAAACCCTGAACGAAATAGTCTAATCTGAGGCGTTAGTGCATCGTACTATTTAAGTTTAAGGCGAACCTAACACTTGCTAAATGTTTTAAAACACTCACATCGACATAATTTAATTTAATTTAATTTACTCTTTATTGTACACAAAAAAAAAGTTTACAATTTACAAAACGATTTACAAAAAGAAATGTACAACAGGCGGTCTTATCGCTAAACAGCGATCTCTTCCAGACAACCAGCTTGGAGGAGATAATGTGAAAAAAGCGGAAAGGGTGTACAGAATTAAAATTAAGAGAACAGGAAGAAAACCAAATACATGCATATATATACATACATATACATATTAAAAATATGTTAACTATACAAAAAAAATTAAAGAACACATTACATAATAATATGTACACACACTACGCATATAAATACATGTCAACATAAGCATATATATACACACATACATACATAATATTATACATAACTAAGTATTATTAAGCAACAGTCGTAGAATAAAAAAGAATATATAAATATATACAAATATCAGTGACTAATGACGAACTGGACGACAGTAATTTCAAAGTCATAAGTAGTGTTTTTTAACCAACTTTTTAAAAGAATCCAGTGATGTTGCACGTCTAATGTCTAATGGTAAAGCATTCCATAGTCGTGCAGCCTCAATGCTAAAAGACTTGCTGTAGAAGGCAGTAGAGTGATTACAGATCTTCAAAGTTAGATTTTCACTAGAACGAAGTGATCTATTGTGTGAGTCACAGAGAAATTCAAAGCGTTCTTTCAAATAAGAAGGAAGGAAGGGATTAAATAATACAGAATATAGGAGAGATAATATATGAGTATTCCTGCGCAAACGTATAGGAAGCCATTTGAGCTTCGCACGGAACTCAGAGACGCGGTCATACTTGCGAAGACCAAATATGAACCGAATACAGAGGTTTTGGAGTCGCTCAAGTTTATTTAGTTGATCCTCCCTTAGGTCTAGATAGCAAGTGTCAGCGTAGTCAAGGATAGGATGAAGAAGAGATTGGACAAGAGCAATTTTAGTAGGAGTAGGAAGAAAATTACGCAACCTTCTTAATGAACCGACAGACGCAAACATTTTTTTGCTAACTTCGCAAATCTGTGGATCCCACGACAAAAATTTGTCAAACATTTTACCCAGGTTTTTTACTTTTTCACTGAAAGGAATTACCACACCGGCAAAAGTTATTTGTGTCAAATTCGGCCAATCAATTCGTGAAATAAGCTGTTGGCTTCCGATAATTATAGCCTGCGATTTTGATGGGTTAACCTTCAGACCAAAGTCTTTGCTCCAGCTATTGATACGTTCGAGTTCCTGATTTAAAGCGTTAATCGTATTAGGTAGGTCTGTTAAGCTTGTGTGCAAGTAAATTTGGAGATCGTCAGCATACAGGTGGTAGGGAGAAAAAATATATTGAGTAATAGTATTAATGAAGATTGAAAACAGGAGTGGAGACATCACGCCACCTTGCGGTACACCGGCATTGATCTTAGCCCAGTCAGAAAAAGTGTCGTTAAGTCGCACACGTTGCCGGCGCCCATGCAAGTAAGAGTGAAACCAGTCAATCGCTATAGGAGATATGTTAAGAGAATTCAATATGGCAAGCAAAACGTCGAAGTCTACACTATTGAAAGCATTACTAAAATCAAGCAATGTCAAAACAGTGAGCTTTCGGTTATCTTTTGCCATGCGAATATCATCAGTGATTTTAACTAATGCAGTAGTCGTACTGTGGCCTGCGCGGAATCCTGATTGAAATGGGTTTAAAAGGTTGTATCTGCAGAGGAAAAGGTTAAATTGATTATAAGTAAGACGCTCGAGAACTTTAGAAAGGAACGGTAGGATAGAAATAGGGCGAAGATCGGAGAAAGAGGTAGAATTGGGTTTTTTAGGCAATGGGATGATTATAGCATCTTTCCAATAAGATGGAAATGTACCGCTACTAATGGAAAAATTGAAAATATTTGTAATTATAGGAACTAAATAATCTATAATAGGAATTACCATTTGACGACTAATGCAATCAGAACCAACACTGTTAGATGATACCGCTAAAATATTCTTCTTAACATCACTATTCGTGAATTGACTAAATTGAAAAAAGGGAGTATCACGAGTTGGAAAAGCTGAAATTTGGGAAATTGTATTTAATTTAGTTATGTTATCAAATGTAACAGAAGACGAGAAATGCTGATTAAGTGAATTTAAATTTATGTTTTGGGAATTAATATCTCGTTGCTGCTTGCCAACTCCCAGTGATTTGAGGAAATTCCAAACTCGGGCTGAGTCATCTTCCTCTATGACAGACTTAAAGATGTAGCGTCGATGTTCATCCCTACACAGCCTGTTACAGCGATTCCGAGCTCTCCTGTACTTCTCACGATTTGTTTCGTTGGGATCGACTCTGTATTTAGCTTTGGCTATATTCCTTATCTTTTGTAGGCGCTTAACTTCGTCAGTCAACCATGGGGCCGGTAGATGTTTTAATCGCACTGGTCGAATAGGGGCATGCTTGTCAAAAAGTTGTGTTATAAGGGAATTAAAATAATTTAACTTCTCATCAATTGAAGAAGCATTTAGCACTCCGGACCAGTCAATCTTTGATACATCCTCGGCTAGACTATCAAAGTCAATTCCACTAAAATTGCGCCTCATAAGAATATTTCGTTTAGCTTTAGGAGGTCTTCGTTTATAAGATAAGAAGAGAAGGTCATGATAGGAAAAGGCAGTAGCTACACATTGACCAAATTTTTCGACATGAGTAGTAGAAGAGACAAGAATTAAATCAAGAAGAGAAGGTGAGCAGTTAGGAAATGCGTGAGTCGCAGATAATGGCAATATATTCAAATTAGCTGCCTGAACTATAGATGTAAAGCGTGAAGTTCGAGAGTCATTTTTAAGAAGGCAAGTATTAAAGTCACCCATAATAATTGTGTGTGGAAACAAAGGAGAAAACTTTTCAAGAAGATCTTCAAAAGACATAAAATAGTCAATGGTGAGGCTAGGATTATAATAAACACCAAGGAGGAGCTTAGTGTTGAAGAATAGGACTTCGATAAAAAGGTATTCTGCTCCATGACTATTATGTTGTTGCGAAAAGTCTATAACAGTAAAAGGAATATGAGATCGTAAGTAAATGGCAACACCTCCGCCAGGTCGTCCCAAACGGTCATTTCGAATCAAGTGAAAACCTGGTAAGCAGAATGATGACGAAGGGAGACATGGTTTCAACCAGGATTCTGAGACTAAAACAGCATGTAAGTTCTTATTTTGAAAGGAGGCCAACATGTCAGGAAAATGAGCGGGTATACTCTGGGCATTGATGTGAACCAGGTTAAAATGCCTTGACGCGTCACAAAAATGTGCATCTAAGTCATCACTGAGTGAAGGTAGACTGAGAAAACTGTCATCGCTATCTGTTTCATTAGAAGACGAAATAGAATAAAAGGTGTCAGATGGATCGTCCTTGTTATGAATCATAGTCATCTAAAGATATTATAAAATAAATAAAATATATATATAATAAGATAATAGATATAGTTACGATATATATATATATGAATATATTTATATATATAATATATATATAATAAAAAAAATATTTATAACAACAAAAATACTATGTATTAAAAAAAAATACAAATACTATTAAGCTCAATTCACATACTCTCCAGCTACAAGAAGAGATGTTACGGCATCTAAGGCTTACAATGGAACAGAAGATAAGCAACAGTAAAAAGAAAGAAAAAAAAAGGTAAAAATAAAAGACAAAAATTCAAAACAATAATAGCAGACAAGAGAACATTTGCAAAATGAAATAATTTTAGTTACTTTTTATCTTTTAACAAGAATTAAATAATTATAATTAAACAATTAATAAATACAAATAGGCAAAAAAAGATTTTACTTCTAAGCCTACGAAAACGAATTATGATTAAAATTAATATTATACAAAGTCTTAAAAGCCTTACGTTCACATCAACAATTTGTTACAACATAGTTTATTATTATCTATATGTTACGATAGTCTGTGGTAAAAAATGTTTTGTTATTCGCTTAAACATTGAAACAGGGACAAAAAGAACAACAATAATACATAAAAAAAATATAAAAGTAAAGTTATAAAGTAACTACAACTGGATTTGTTTATTTGTATAAAATGTAAAGTGAATATAAAAAACTATCAACACATTTAAAGCTATATGTAGTATCTAGGGTTGCCAACTTTTTTTGACAAAAAAAAACGTATAAAATGGTTTGGATAGGAAAAAATAAAGTATTTGGAAGAAAAAAAAAGTATTTTTCAAATTTTATGTTTTTATTGCTTTAAAAACGTATTTTTGTGTGCCTTTAGCACATGCTAACAATTTTTTGTTATATTTAAATGTTTCAAACTTGTTTAAAAATCATTATTTAAATTTATATAAATAAAAATTCGTTTCTAATTAAATTTATTGACGCTATATTTCTCTCTTCTCGCTACTTTAGATTCATTACTAAAAAAACCCTTTCAGTAAAAGCTTAAGTAGTGGGAACAGAAAGTAAGTAAGAATTTTTTTTTATATTTGGTAAGCTATCAGGTGCATTTTTAAGTATATATTGCCATTTTTCAACTGTACTTTTCACTGAAATTTTTTTATCATCATTAGTGATTTTTTTTTGTCTTATACATTCGGAATATATATCCTGCATCTTAACATTTAATCCGTCTTGTAATTTAGTTTTTATAATTATCATTTCAAAATTTTCAAATTTAACCGCATTTTTTAAGGACACGTTAGGGAGTATTGAAAGCCAGTTATCTTCGCTAAGGTCAAACAATTTTTCCAACCATTGATTCCTTAACTGCATATAAACAAAGCCAACGGTCAATTTTTCTACAATATCGTTGATAGTGAGTAGTGACATCTGTGACAAATGTCAGATTGTCACCTGTCCTGTCACATTCAAAACACCACATCTGTCATCTAACATTTCGTTCAGTAATTTTAAATCCTTTCCATCATCCGTTTTACCTTATGTGTACCGTTAAATAGTTAAGTACCCATAATGAGTATCTTGTTTCACGCATCACAGTAAAGATTGAAAATAAAGTATTTTCATATACTTTATTTGTATGCAAAAGTATAAAGTATATTTACCAAAAATAAAGTAAAATACTTTATTATAAAGTATGGTTGGCAACCCTAGTAGTATCTAATAAAGTGTGAGCTCTGAAAATACCCAAATTATGAATATGTATTAAATTAAAATTTACTCAAATTAAAAGTGAACAACTACTTTTTAGCTACTCTTTTAGATCTTAGAGGTGGGGCCTTACTGTCCGACGTCTTACTGGTGGCTGCAACACTTTGAACTGGCGATTTTGTATTCGATGACACGATAATGTTGTCGAGATCCGACATTCTTTCGATCTTATGTCGTGATCCATCCGGAGCAATAACATGAATAACTCCATCACGCGTCCAGCATTTGTCAACTCCGAAATGCTGTCTCGCCGCTATAAACATACTGAGCCTTTTTTAACTATCTCTCGCTTTTCGCCCTTCGTCAAATGTAAGACGCAAACTCACGTCTTAATCCAGTGCAGTGTATTAATAATAACACGTAAACACAGGTTTAGAAAAACAACATCCGGGATTCGACCAAGGTCATCTCAGAGCGTTATTTTACCTCGAATTCTTCGCCGTTTAGTCGTGTCGAAATATGTCATAGTTTTTGGTTGCGATGTGCCTTCCATTACGTACGTTTGACTAATTGTTTAGTAAACTTTGTTTTCGGTGACCTTTATGAGAAATTTTGTTTTCTGTGCGTTTTCGTGTTATTCTTCGTTTAAGAAAGTATTTTCTAGTCTGTTTGTAGTAGTACGCTTGGAAAATTTGCTGTTTTTCCTAATTAAAATGTGAATTTTTTGTTCAAGTTTTCCATACAAAATTTACTAAAAAAATAATGTAATCTTGAAAATCGATTTGCTCGATTCTTAAATTCGAATTTTTTTTTTGAACACGACTTGTTTTTAGTAAAAAAAATCCAACAGTAAACGCGAAATGCAACTTTATTTAAAATATTAAGTATGTATGATATAACTGGTGTTAATTTTTTTTTTTTCACGTTACAGGAAAACGAATCGTCTAGAAGAAGCGCTAAACATTTTCGACACGATCGTGAACAACGTCAATTTCAAAGGAATCTCAATAATACTATTCCTAAATAAATCCGATTTGCTAGCGAAGAAGGTCGCCAGCAAGGAGACGGACATACGCTGGTACTACCCCCAGTTTACAGGCGACCCTCATAATTTAAGGGATGTTCAGATGTTCCTGTTAAATATGTTCGCGAATGTTCGGAGGGAACCAAAGACAACCCTTTACCACCATTTCACAACAGCCATAGACACGCACAATATAGAAGTCGTGTTCAATTCAGTCAAGGATACGATATTAAACCGGAATCTCGAATCTCTCATGCTTCAGTGACGGAAGGACACTAATATTTTTTTTTGATTGTGATAAAATTTGGGCAATAATGTACCCCTTACCCCGGCTCTTCTAGCTGTATCTCATTTCCTTTTCTGCGTTAAGCACAAAAATCATTTAAAAGACAAAAATCGTGATTTTTTTTTTATTTATTAGGCCTCGAAACGGCCTACTTTCTCGTAGTTTGTAACGCACACCGAGTACATTCGGTTACACATATATAGTCTATCATATTCTAATGATAAATTTGTATATCAGTTTATTTATGACCGAAAAATGTAGATTTTGCACTTACGAACAATTTTTGATAACTTTTATGTATCCAACGCTTCGTGATTGTGTTCACTTAAAGATTTCTAGTGCTACTTGACGTTTTTTACTAGAATTAGACACTTTTTTTTTTTTTATATATTATATCCCTAGTCTTTGATAACGGAATAGTTTCAGTATTGGAATTAAAAAAATATATAATAAAATTTTCACTAATATCAATGTAACGTTTACTGCCATTAAACGGTTTTCGAGGTCGCGGCTTTAATGGAAGAACTCGAATTGTTTAATTGAATAGGTTAATACCGAGTGGCAATTTGAAATAGGGTTGAAATTTTCTTAAACAAAAGCTTATATCAAAATTCAACAATAATAAAAAAATCACCAATGTGTAATTTTTTTTTTCATTATGAATATACTTCAAAAAATTCGAAAAATCTTTTTTTTATAAAACTTTTTTCTGTGGTAATAATGAATCTTAACGAAGATTAGTTAAAACACGCAAAAAGGAGACCGTTAGTTAACGCAAGGTTCATCATGCGATGTAACGCTTTTAGTAAAGTTCTAACGTGAAACTAAATACACATAGTAGAACAATTTCTTTTAAAATATTCTGACGTCCCGCGAACGTTAAAAGATGATGACGTCTAATTGACCTACGTGACTAAAATACTTGTGCTAAGAAAATTGGAACATTTATTATTTAAAATATATCTATTAATTTATCATCATTATCATCATTACAGCCTATACAGTCCACTGCTGGACATAGGCCTCCACAAGTTTACGCCAAAAATAACGTGAACTCATGTGTTTTGCCCATAGTCACCACGCTGAGCCGGCGGGTTGGTGACCGCAGGGCTGGCTTTGTCGCACCGAATACGCTGCTGCCCGTCTTCGGCCTGTGTATTTCAAAGCCAGCAGTTGGATGGTTATCCCGCCATCGGTCTGCTTCTTAAGTTTCAAGGTGGTTGTGGAACCTTGTTATCCCTTAGTCGCCTCTTACGACACCCACGGGAAGAGAGGGGGTGGCTAAATTCTTTAGTGCCGTAGCTACACAGCATTAATTTATCAACCCTATTTTAAATTGTTATCACTTATAAGCTGAGTCCACAAATATATGTAGTGAGGTGGAAGCACGCATGAAGCAAGTACAATCGTAATAACATAGGCACAATCGACTATCAAGACTTATTCGATTCCCTTTAGGGAGTAAAATGTACATAGGAACTGTGATTATAAACTTTTGTAGGCTGTAAACAGCAACGAAGTGTCACGAGCACGTTAGAGAAAAGTATAATAATAATGGAATATTAATCGTCTCAAAATTGCCGCTCAATATACACGTTAGGGCACGTTTAGATGTTTTTTCGAAAATATATACTAGTTTTTCTATAATTTATACTTTCATTTCGACGACTATATAAAATTCGACTGTCCGATCCGCGATTAATAAATAATTCGATTTTAGAATTCTAAAATGTGACGTACAATTTTTAAGTAATTTATTTAAATTTCAATAATATTCTCTTTTAAAATTTGAGCTATCCTATTTCTAAAGTTCTAAGTTTCAGTGACTAAATGCAGTTTTCCTCTTCTAACTTCTATACAAATTTCTTCACTGTCTTGGTCTTACAAAGATCCGTCCTTGACGCACCTTTTCAAACCTACAACCCTGTCAAAAATATTACGATATTAAGTGGGCACAAATTAAAATACATTTGATTGAATATCGTTCGTATTTTAACTATTATTAGCGCATAATTTTCTATTACAATAAAATTATACTCAATTTAGTTAGTTAAAATGTCGTAAGCTTTAGTTTATTTATTATGAATTATTGTAATTTTAGATATTTTAAGATTGAATCATTTATTTATTCTGTTGTAAATTTCTTTTTGATACTATATGAAAGGTTTTTTGAGGCTTTATAATATGTAAATACTTGTATTGTAGTGTATCTTGAAATGGCTTAGTTGATTATTTTTTCGATGACCATTTGATTTTTCGATTTCCTAAGTGATATGTTTGCATTTAATTTTAATCAATTTGTTAATGTGGTGTTAATATTGAAATTAAATTAAAAATCATTGAAATAAAATAAATTTTCCAATTATATTAATTGTTACGCAAAGGTTTGATTGAATAGAAACAACTAGTAGCCATTTAACAATGAATTGAATTGCTGAATTGAATAATCTTGAGCTATAGAGAAAATTATTTTAATAATAAATTTGTGTTACAGTGAAACCGTAATTTATTGAAAATAAATAATCAATGCATATTTTTCATTTTAACACTATTTAAATTACTTTACGAAAATCTTCAAAATGTTTTGTTTCGGTTTCAAATTTATACTGATCGAAGTTTTTTAAAGTATGTTTCGAATATAAAGGTCAAGATTATATTAGTATTGTAAGCAATTTGTACATTGCGTATGACAAAATAATATTGTACCTACCAAAGAGAAGGAATAATTTATTTACAATTAGCCATAGACTATAAAAATGCAAGTTCTAATGCAATAATGCAATTATACAACAGTATTTATCACGTATCCGGAATAAAGATAAAAATGTGTTTGTTTTGACATATTCATTTATAAAAAAAAAATGCACTGATGTCTGCCTTAATCATGAAATTAAAATATTTTTATGGAGTTCAAAATTATATTGACGTTATATTCTCGACCGCACCGATTTATCTCATTCGTTTCTTCTCTATTCTCTCTATCCGTATTAAATTATATTTACAATAAAGTGATATTATTCTGGGTTCTCTAAAAGTACCATTCGTCTTATCTATAATTGAAAGAAAATTTGGTTTAAATATGTCACATTTATTTTTTAAATTTCAAAATCGTAACCGTCGAAAACACTTCGCTTAAAAGTCAGTGCTCAATAATAAAATTCGTAAGACTTCACTGAAGCTTCAGTGCTCACTATTAATATGATATCATCTTTTATACTGTATTTACAGTTGTAGCAAAGGTATATGCTGTAATAAATAAACCTATTTCGTTGATTTTCATTATTTGATATATTTCATAGGTCGTTTTGTGATGTCTTAATATAATTAAAAAAAATACTATGCAATGAAATGTAAGCAATACACGATTGAAATTAATTTTAATTAAAATATAAATGTATAATTTAATTATTGTTATTGTGTTATTTGTACCTTATTAATGAAAATGTACATAATATCTGTGACTTACGTTAGCGTGTATCATATTGTAAGTGAAAGATGCGTGATTAAAATATTATATTGGTGATAGTTAATTTACGTTTTGTAATGTATTTGTGTATGTATGATGGTTAAATTCATTTCAAAATGCTTAAAAAAATTAATCAGTTTGTCACCTGAGCTTATGGTTATTCTAACTTATATGTTTTATCTGTGAAAAATAAATCTCATAATAAAATAGTTATAATATATTATTCAGCGTATTGTAAAGTTGTTCTATTTGTATAATATTTCCCGTAAAATCTTCGATCTGCTTATTGTTATTTTTTAGTTAAATGCACATTTTTTATACTTTTATAAAAATTATATAATTGAAACGCTTAGGTTTGCCATGGGCGAGTTTCAAAGTTAATGCAGTTATTTATATATGTAAAATGATTTAAATTAATTTTGAATCTCGTGTGTGGTGTTTATTTTTGTACAAATAAATAAGCATATTCATATATATTTATAATTTTATTAAATTTAATTTGTAATAGAAAACATGTAGGGTGGTAAAGGTATATAGTAAGTTCGGAAAATGGGTCTCAAAGTAGCGACTAAGTCGAGGCAATGTGATAGGCTGATTCATGTAAACTGTGATTAATATTCACTTCAATTGTAGATCGCAATGTCGTAATGGATTTATCCATTACGACGCTATAAAGTATCGACGTCAACGATAAATATTTTTGTTCGTGATTTCTGTGTCAGTTATTTAAAAAGCAGTTATTGTCTATGAGCCAGATATTTGTTATTATTTTATAAATTTTAAGGGTCTCTTTCACTGTTGTGGATCACACTATTGACGGATGACGGGATCCAACGTTATTATTCTTTTTTATCATTGAATTCTACAACGTTTATGAGAAAGTTCTATTCGCAATTGTGAACATAAAAATTGTACTTTATTAATTGAGAAGAAATTGGTCATAATAGTCATTTCTACCACCTGCTGTTAAAGTCTATTCGTAACATATTTTCATGATTAATTTTATCCAAAACCGTTGAAACAGGCCCTTAACCTAATTATTACTTTGATGTAATTATTTTTTTACAGTTTAATTGTTTTACTAATGTAACTCAACCAGTTGTAGTGAATATAAAACACAATTGTATTAGTTGTAAACGCCGTGGGTGCCAATACTTATATTGCTTGATTTTTCCAATAATAAATGTTTATTTAACAAAAATAATGGTATGTGTTTCGATAGGAATAGAGATAGCTCACGAGGCTGAGTAACTGGTTATCGTAGTTAGTGGTATTTTTACGAATGTTTAAAAAGGTATGTTATGTCGTATACACTCATGTTAACTTATGCTAGAGTGTTGACAATATCTTTTGGAATTCCTCTATATTTTGTATACAGCCCAATATTTATTGTACAGTGTAATAAAATACCATGCATGTATATTTGTGTGTTTCAATTGATTCGTTTTAATTTTGATGATGATGATTTGGCACCATATGCTTTTATATTTAGACACCTCCTAAAACTCTTTAAGAGCCATTTCACAATTTTTCGCTCTGCAAGTTTAGGTAAATTTGGTCGCATCGCGCGAGTCGTACGAGCCGCGCGATCTTTGTGCTAGTTAGTATAATGTGACAACCAAAATACCATCTTGATCATTTTCTAATGTATAATAAAAATTAATAACTATGGTATAAAACGTTTTTTACATAATTTGTTAAAAATTTTGTTATATAACAACAGTCAATAAATTTAAAATAAAAATTAAAAATCTATTTTATGAAACGATTATTTTTAAATTGATTTAGTTTTTTTGATTTTATGAATGTATCTAATATTTACAATATGAATAAAATGGCATTTTATTATGCCCCAGAAAATCTGTGTGTGAATGTGAGTTGCATAGTTTTGGATGAAAGTAGACCATCAAATTTTGCCGTTTTCAATTTTTTTATAAACCCAATGACACTGACAAACATATTAATTAACAAACAACAAGACAAACAGATTGAAATGCTTATTTGTATTGATAATGTGAGAAAAAAAAATACATTTGTTTACAGAAATTATCATTATATTATTTACAGTCGTTTTCGTCATATGTTTTTATTTTTATGAAAGTATCAAATGCGGTTTATCACACTATAACAATAGGCGCTTGGCGCTTGTGAGCGAAAGAGACGGCTGCGCAGAATTTGACCTTACCTCTATGTGGCTTGATGCGTGGTAATATATACTATCTTTTTATTATTTATCACAAAATGTATTAAAAATAATTACATATTTTAATTTTTTTTATTCCTTAATGACGTAAGTTTACTTTGATGAAGATAGTTCGTTAAATTTTCATAGTTTTCTAAGAAAAATATCGCATTTAAAATTGTAATTATTTGGAAAATATTCGTAACTTTAATTTTTTTTAATCGAATAATAGATCGATACAAATGGAATAAAAATCTGTTCTAGTATTCAACAAAAATTATATTCCACATTACGATATATTTTTTAATTTAAACGTAGAGGTTATTGAAAAGTAGGACTTTAAAGTATACATTGCGACCAGGAGGAGGCTGATGAAAAGGTTAATAATTTTATACACATAATATAAATCAAAATTCTGATCTGACTATCTTACTACAACAAAGGTTGCAAATTTATTATAAAGTATGTTACATTCTATTATCTGCTCGGTGAAGATCCACTTAGGTTCGGATCTTCTACTATCAAATCTACTATCAAATTGACAAAAATCCAATATTAAGATTAAAAAGTGTGTGTGTGTCAGCTCCACCGCACGATTGGAGTTTACTTCTTAAGATCGACTGTCTAAATAGGCACAAAATGGTTAAATATATATAGTCTAAGAAAAGGCTAAATATATATATTATAATAATATATAGTCTAAGAAAAAGATTAATACCATATCAAATGGTAAATAAACGAATTAAATAACGCCAACTAACGGAACCACATTGGGTACCGATAGATGGCGTTACGAGAAACGTAACGAGGTCTTTCGTTGAGTAGATTATACTCCTAATATTTTTTTCATGTCGGGAGAAAGGTCCAAAACAATCTTATTCGCTTTTGAGATAATTATGTCAAGAAATTACATAATAACATTTGTATATTTATACGAAGAAATTTAGTAGGTTCAGAATAAACAGAGCTAAAGTAAAATAGAACAATCCAATACAGCATTAATTTAAATGAAAGTAATTTGTTTACAAAGTTTTTTTAACTTTCAAGAGTGAATCCATTTAACTGACAACCTAGGTTTCTATATTTAAGTAACCATTCGTTTTGATCACGAACCGTTCTACTTCAAAAACGATATGTTTTTTTGAATTGATGATTTGATTTACCAACCGAAATTTAAAAGTGAAGATGCTTTCTATTTTTGGTAGATAGTAGCTATATTCATGCGTATCCACTAACTTATTTAACTCATGCCTTAATTTTAATCAGAATAATGTTTGAAAAGGTATACCGATTTTAATTTAAAAGGGACGTTCTAATTTTTTTTGCTGATATTTTTACTCGAGATATTTGCAATCGTGCATGTTTTGCGAAAGCGTTGAGCATAACTGAGTTTTGAAAAACATGTTATATTTTTCGTAAAATTTCTTAACATACTAATTTCTACGTATTATATAATGTAGTATTATTATTTACTGACTTATATACTGAGCGTAAACTATTGAAGCCAAGCACATAAAATTTAGCCAACGGTGTCCTCTTAACGTACACCCACATTAAGGATATACCCATATTGACAAAGGGATTATGGAAATTTGAATCAGTGAAATAAGTATAAAAATTTAGTACATGAAATTGTATTTATTTTTGATCAAATGACATAAATACCGTCATCTATCTATCTATTTCATCTATATATATAAATAAAAATGAATGTTGCTAAGCCCATAACTCTAAAATGGCTCGCCCGATTCGGCTAATTTATTTTTTTAGTATGATCCTTAAGGTCCACGGAAGATTTTAACACAAATTTAGAAAAAAAATGTAGTTTTAAATAAAATAAAAATGTAGTTTTAAATAAGAATTCTAGATGGTAAAGAAGACATTAGAATGATAATGTTTAGAATGAATCCGTAAGGCACACTAGTATTAAATAAGATAAGATTTATATATAAAAGTTAGTTTTTAATCTTTTTATACTTTAAAATAATAGCAAAATTATTGAAAAAAGAAAGTAAACTTGATCGTTATCGATAGCACAAAAACAAGTTTATAGTCATGCAATATTTACTCCATATTTTAAATCCGCAAATAGTCGCTGTAAAATAAAATCCAATATTTATAGTGATACAGTACGCTCGTGCGTATGCTATCAGCTGACAGGCAGACATTTATACACAATGATATGGGTCGGAATATAAACTCAATCCGTGCTATATTAAAATACTTGTTTACATAACTTCTGATTCTGTTGGATTTTATTCGGCGGTTTGTCTAAATTATTTACGAGGGCTGGGTCCTCGATTTGGGAAATACTCACAAATCGACGAAGATTTGTCTTGATTTGAATTGATACCATATTGTAGCCGTTAAGTGTTCTCCTTCTGGACATAGAAGATAGAGATGAAGGAATATGATGTGAAAGATTTTATAAACAAATTTTTCATTGAAAAACTGAATCAGGAGAACAAATTAATTCGTACAAAAGTAGTCCGAAGCCATTTTTATTGATTTTATTTTTGATATTAATACTAGAGAAATAAAACATATTAAAGTTATTGTCTTTGCTTTAAATTTATTCCCTTTTTTATTTATTTCCCTTTAAACTTTTATATTAAATAAGGACAAAGTAATACTAATAAAATTAACGTCACTAATCTAAAAAAAGAAAATTAAAGAACAAATTCTCATGTCAGGTACTAAGTTCACGCTGGCTTATAAGGCGCTGTATGCATAACCGATTTCTAGATTTCAACAATGGCGAGTTTGCTTTTGAATATGTTGCAAGCTCTTTGATCTTCTTGATGTCCTCTAGATCCGGATGACCGGATCCGGATGTCTAAATTTAGTCCTTGAACTTATTTGTAAACTGATGTCTGACCACAATTTTTACTTAAACTTAGCCATAATCTTTATATGAAAACTTGCGCACTTTAAAAGAAAAATTACAAAAGGAGCGAAAAGGTCAGTATGTCTGATAGAAAGTATGGGCAGGAGGTAGGAAAGTATTTCCACCAGCAAAATCTTAACTCTACATATAATTGTCTAAAAGAGATAAGTATAAAGCGATAACTAAAGCGTTAAATAATAATTACTGGTATTCACTGTACTTAGTATGTATGACATCTACTTAATTAAAAAAAGAAAAACACTTTCATACTACGTAAACATTATAAGTGAACAGAACTTTGTTACTGTACTAGTTATAGTAGGATTGAACGTGAAATAGCTTTACATGCGTACGGAAGCTATACACGTCCACAGCGTGAAATTGAGTTCTCATCAAACAAAATACATGGGCTTAAGAGCTATGAATACGCAACCAATTTTATTGACATAATAAGAAACAATACATCTACATGCTACCCAATATGGAGGAAAACTAATTTGTGGCTGACGGTAGAATTATTGAAATTTTTAAATTACACAAATCGAAAAAATGAATCGTTAAAGCTAGCTGATGATGAATTTTTTATCTCATTTTTCCGAATCTTATTCCTTTTAAACCTGTGATGAATGGATCTAGACAGTACATTTCTGTATATACCCGTGTTAAATTGTTTGCGTTGCCAATTTATTATTTATTGTAGATCATTCTTTTTCTTGAGATCTTTATGTAGATTAAATAGGTTTTATGACCAATTATTAGCAATGAAGTTATTTTTTTTCGAAGTTGTGTGGCTACGGCAGTAAAGAATATAGCCACCCTCTTTCTTTTCGTGAGTTTCGTAAGAGGCGACTAAGGGATAATACAGTTCCACTATCATCTTGGAACTTATAAAGCCGACCGATGACGGAATAACCACCCAACTGTTGGCTTTGAAATACACAGGCCGAAGACGGGCAGCAGCGTCTTCGATGCGACAAAGTCAGCCTCGCGGTCACCAACCCGCCTGCCCAGCGTCGTGACTATGGGCAACACATGCGTCCACGCTATTTTTGGCTCGAACTTTTGGAGGCCTACGTCCGGCAGTGGTCTGCGATAGGCTGAAGTGATGATGATGATGTGAAGACATTTCGAAATTTTCAATTAGATGTCATTTAATAATCGATACGGATCCAATTCGACCATTCGAAAGTGCTCTTGGGGCATATTTGAATAAAGCTGTTTTTGATTTTGATTTTGAAAAATAGAATTTTTTAATTTTGTTTCCTTGTATATTAAACAAAAATTACGTTCAATTACATTTAAAAATTATTAATAAATTAGTTATTAAGTATTTCAAATTCAAAAAGGCTAGTTTTTTTATTCTGAAATTTACACGATTCCCTTAAGAGTCAGCGAGAGAGTCGTCAGAGAGATTGAAGTCAAAATTTGTGCTTATTGGTAACTCATTAACTTCTTTGAGTTGTTAGTTTGTTACTATTTTATTAGCCGTCGTCCAGTTGTCAACATTAATGCTAGACAAAGTTATTGTCTTTATTTTGCATTCATTCATTTTTAAAACAGAAGAAGATTTTATTTTATTCTTTTTATGTGCTCATACGTGCTACATTCTATTCTAATGTTTTAAAGTATAGTATATAGTATATTTTATAGTACGTATATGTCTATCCTAATATTTTAAAGAGGAAAGACTTGTTTATTTGTTTGCATTGAATAGGCTGCGAAACTACTGAACCGATTTAAAAAATTCTTTCACTGTTGGGAAGCTACATTATCCGCGGGTGACGTATATAGGCTATATAGGCTATATCATATTTAAAAAAAATAGAAAAAAAGCCGGGGTGCGAAGCTAGTGTGATAAAAAGTAATGGGATCAATAGCTTTTCCATTAATTCTGTGATATTAAAGTTTATATAAAAGGGTTTCGTTTTCTACACAATCAATTGCTTTTAATAAATCACAAAATAGACCAATAGCATTCTGCATAGTCAGCGTCTGTTGTCGAACGACCTTTACTAAAAACTCATTGTTCGGTATGAAAAGCGCTGTTAACATTAAAATGAAAATGGAATTGGCTTAATGTAATTTTTTTCGGGTATTTTACTTAAGAATAAAAGAATTTTCAATCGGTCTTTAATATCGAGATCATTTGTATTTTGTGAAAAGGGGTTAAGCTGAAATTAAGATATAATATGAACAGTACAATTTTAATCTAACGGAAATATCCTTACCGAACATTGGTTTCTTTTTAGTGTTAGATTAAATTTGTATGACATTATTTCAGTCACTGAATGTAACTTATCTAAAGAAAATTGTAAGATTTAAATGTAATGTTGAATAATAAAATATCTAGATATTTTAAAATGGGTGAAAGAAATGATAAAAATAAGAGTTTCACTGGAAGTTTGCCGGGAAAATTTTGTAATACTGATTTCAATGCGGGCAAAGCCGCGGGCACAGCTTGTAGTTTATAAAATATTTATTATACGAATATATTTGCCAGTCGAATTAGCTAGTTTGATTTCAAAATAATATTATCGCTTTAGCCTGTAATATCCCACTGCTGGGCATAGACTTCATTCCCCATGTAGGAGAAGGATCAGAGCTTAATCCACCACGCTGTTTCAATGCGGGTTGGCGGCGGCGTAATATTATATAATTTAAAAATGTGTGTTATAATTATAATGTAAGTAGACAACAGGTAGTCGAAATAACTTAAAATATATTATTATTATATGATTACTAGAACTACTTAATAATATCCACAAATTATTATTTTTCAATCTTTTTATCCATATGTAATTTTACGTCACCCAGTATGTTTATTGTTTGTAATTTTGATTTTGATGGTTTCATATATAAAATATTTTATTTTTATTTATTTTTATTTATTTATTCTTAATGTCCACCAAAATACAGACACATACAAAGAAAGATACAATACAAGATGTACAAAGGCGATCTTATCGCTAAATAGCGATTTCTTCCAGATAACCTTTGGGTACTAGACACGATATACAGTAGCAGCGGTTAGAAGTGTGCACAAATTAAGGAGAAAAATCAATAATAAATAGATAAAAACTACGATATGATAGACTTATATAATTATTAAAGAAAAAAAAAACATATAAATAAATAAATATTTTAGTGTATAATATATATATTCTCTTATTCTTATCCTTAAATCTCAGTCAAACTAAATACTATCATAATTTTGTCAATATTCCGTCGATGTGCAGAACTTTGATTAGTGTTTTGTGAGGGTATTTTTTGTAGCACGTCCATCCTTATGTGGTTGGAATATAAATAAGTACGTGATGCGTTAACATATATTTGTTTGATATTAGATGTAACATATGGGTGTGTGAAAAATTAAAACAAAAAAGAAACGCGGGTATAATATAAAAGTAATAGCGTACCCTTAAATACTTGCGCTTTGCCTTATAATCGATAGTAGTTTATTTATGTCACTATAATAATAATATCTATTCAAATAATAAAATTTATCTGATATTTGGGAATACTATATATTTAGGAGACATACCCATTAGTCAGTAATAATCTATACAAAAAATAAAATTGAAGTGTCAGTTTGTAATATTAAAATAACCGCTTATCACTAAATGTATATGGTATACAAGGTTCATACACCAAAATAATATTTTTTACAATTTTTGTCTATCTGTCTGTCTGTTTGTTCCGGCTAATCTCTGAAACGGCTGGACTGATTTTGACGGGACTTTTACTGGCAGATGGCTAATATAATAAGTAGTAGAGTAACTTACACTACTTTTTTATTTTATAAGTGCGAACTGAAAAATAACTTTTTTATTAAACTTGGAACGTGGAGTTTATTTTCGTAATATGTTTATTTTATTTATATTTTATTATGAAAGTATCAAATGCGGTTTATCCGCTATAACAACAGGCGCTTGGCGCGTGTGAGCGAAAGAGACGGCTGCGCAGAATTTGGCGTGGACCTTACCTCTAAGAGCGCTAGCGCTCGACTGATTTACTGGGCTTGATGCGTGGTAATATATACTATCTTTTTATTATTTAATATAAAATGTATTAAAAATGATTACATTTTTTAATTATTTTTTTTTTGTATTCTTTAATGATGTAAGTTTACTTTGATGAAGATAGTTCGTTAAAATTTCTTAGTTTTCTAAGAAAAATATCGCTTTTAAAATTATACTTATTTGGAAAATATTCGTAACTTTAATTTTTTTTTATCGATTAATAGAGATACAAATGGAATAAAACTCTGTTCTATTATTCAACAAAATTATATTCCACATATTACGTATTTTTTTAAAAATGGTTTCAACGTAGAGGTTTTTGAAAAGTAGGACTTCAAAGTATACATTGCGACCGTTTACCCAGGGAGGAGGCTGATGAAAAGGTTCATAATGTTATACACATAATATAAATCAAAATTCTGATCTGACTATCGACTACAACAAAGGTTGCTCTATTATATTTCAAGAATATAAATTACATTATTGCTACCAACACTGAGATTAACGACGTCAAAATATTACAATTTCGCGAATTGTTCCGATTTTTGTGAAATGGCTCTTAAGGTCTCAAACGTTTCGGTTAAAAAATATATACATCGAGATGAAAAGTAATAATTCAAATTTCAAAAAACAATTAGAAAAAATCATCGATCGTGATTATGGTTGAGGTAGATTATATGACAGATGATGAATTGATAAATTTAAATCATTTCCAACTTTTTTCGCTTACAGCGGATATATTATTTTCAGTAGTTCGTCTTGTTTTAACGTTTGTTTTCTTTTGGTGGATAAAAATTACGGAGTCATCTATAAGGTATAAAGCTACACTAATTCATGACTGATTTTCTCAGAGGTATTCTGGACAATTTAGTAACGTTTTTCAAGCATCAATCTAGACATGATGTTTTGTCAGAATATCGCATCGCATTGAATTCAGCCTGTAACATCCCACTGCTGGGAATAGGCCTCTTTCTCCATATAGGAGAAGGATTGGAGGTTAATCCACCACGCTGGTCAGTGGAGGACCACTGGTCCACCAACTCGTCACCCAGAGTGACGGATTGGCGGATATGTTGCCTACTATGAGTAACAATCGCTACGGCTTAGCGTGCTTTCCGAGGCACAATGCGAGGCTCGTTTTTGGAACCACAGGGAAAGACATCGTAACCAGAAGCAAATATTTGTACAGATACAAATATCCACCCGAAAGGGAATCGAACCCGCAAACCCTCGGTGTTTTAGGCGACTGATCGCATCACTACCAGAGCCGTTGTTAGATAATTATGATTATTCAGGCACAGTAGTTAGTGCATGCTTATATGGATTAGTTACTTAAGTATAACTAGTCTATATAAGCTTTTTCAGAATATATTGATCTTAAATTTCCAAAAATAAGCACAGTATGACTCTACGCTGGACTGTATTCGATAAAAACCAAAGCAGATAATGCCTATGAAAAGACATGGACTTATGGGATACATGAAAGCGCTGCATATTTCATTTGTGATGGACTCGGACAAATATTGTTCGAGTCTCAACTATTAATCCCGGTAATGGAGCATTTATCGAACTTCGTCACTTCGAAATGTGTACTTTAGTATAACATGAGTGCACAATGTCGGTCGGTGTAGCTCGATGCGTTTATGTCGGAACGAATTTCGTGAGGAATGATAAATAACAGTTCAATATAGTCCGTGGGGAAGAAGTAGCCATGTATTATACTTGTGTAAGCGTTATTGACGTTTTGGTGGTGTCGATAACTTTCCGTAACGTAATATATCAGCTGATGACCTTTATTGAGGAATACCGTCTTCTCCTATTATAAACGTTGGAGTTTTTAATAATCGAATATTGGTTATAATTCATAAGGTCGTGTCATATCGGTGGTCATTGTGTTGATTTTGCTTGATTACCGTGTTTCGAACCTCGCTTGGTCCACTGGATTTCCTAATCTTTTTAATAATACCCTCAGAATATTGAAAGATTTTAAATAAAATATATTAGTTGATTCTTGGGTTACACGTTTAAGACAAACAATTTCCTAGGTCATTAGTGAGCTCCACAACGAGCAACGTGATTATACGTAGCATATTTATTCTACCGAAAGATAGTTTCGACGCCGTTCCGGGCCTGAATTAACTGATGAAACTTTAATTAGTGTCCTTGGGACACTTTACATCTAAAATAGGCCAAAAATATATACATATTTTGTACATTATTTCAAAATAAGAGCGGATAATGTAATAAGGCTTTATATATTTACTTAATAAGATAGGATTAGTCATATAATATATTAATAAAAATTAAAAAAAAAAGAAATTTAAATGGATAAAACGATTTCTAAGCACACAAAAAAAGTACCTAACTACTAACAATAACATAGGTTAAGTGTACATTGTAAGTAGCAAATAAGTGTACATATATTGTAGTTAGAAAATAAGTGTACATATATCGTAGTTAGCAAATAAGTGTAAATATAATAAAAATAATTACTATATAAAAATATAAAAAAGAAATATGTAGAATAGTCTTGATCAGTGGACTCGCGTCGACTTTTAGAAATTTTAAGACTAGTTATTAAGGCTTCTAGGATTCTAAAGTTGCGGTGAAGTACCGATGCATGTTAAAAAAAAAAAAAAATATATGGAATAACAAAAGCACGGGCATAATAAGCCTGTGGATATATAACATAATTATAAAAAAAAAAAAAGAATGGAACTCTTTTCTTCATCTTTCATTTTATTTACTCAGTACTCAGGTACAGAATTCATTAATATTTCAAAGATATCAAATCAAATACAATATTCAGTAATAATGACATAGTTACGAAGGGCAAAAACACTGGGAATACAGACAGGAAATTGCTGAAATCTTATATTTATTGTGTCGTACCCTCGATGATTGACTTTTCAGATAAGACAGCGCAAGTTGGCGACGACTCAGTTATTTTCATGTGACAAAATGAGACATGGCCATGATAAAAACAATTTCATTTCTGATATTAGAAAAATGTACTGTGTTCTTTGAAAAATTTGTCCAACAACAAGTTCAAGCTAGAATATTGCCATTATTTTGTTTCCTGATTTCTATGCTTAGATAAACAAACAAATATATACATTGATATAAACCTTAAAAACTTTTCTTCCCCAAATTTAAAATACTTTATGAATGTGATAATTAATTTTATATTAAGTGTACCGACAAATTACTTTTTTCATACTATGCTGTAAATTTTATCATACTTTATTTTGTTTAATACTACAGTTAAAAACGATTGCATACATAATATTTTTTTGTCGTGTTTAGTGCATATTAATTTTGTACTTCACATTTAATTATTTGTCTTTAGTTTCCTCCCCTTCGAGGAAACTGTCAGTACCAAATATGATCAACAAAAGGTTTTTGTTATTCGCGTTTGCTCTTTTGGCACCATAGAAGGCTATTAAAACAAATGAACAAATGAGGTTTTTGGAAACGTTTACGCCTTAACGGTAATGTTACGTTTATAGCTTTGTATGGGGCTACAAATATGCCGTGTAAGTGAGGCGCTAACATATATTTGCTTGCAATTAGTTGATTAAAATATGTGGGCATTTAATGGAAACAAAAAATGAGCTATGCACGATGCGACTCTAAGATGTGATAGTCTTATAGTGCAAAACAATATGGTAAGCTGTATTGCTTAGTTTAAAAAAAAATGTGGATTAGACTAATAACAGTAATGTTGAAGACTTTTCTTTCCTTTAAAGTTGTAACTGAAACAAAACTTCAGAACATTGCATTGTAGTCAGCTTAGACAAGGTTTTATTATACTTCCTAGAATACTTTTACGATTTATAAAAAACAACTCAGCACGAGCAATATGAATTGGCAACATCTTTTACCATATTGTTATCATTTCAGTCACACACATGTGCCAATATAATGATAACTGCAAGTGCTTGCCAATTTTTAGCACGGGCCTTTGAATTCTGGTGGACACATGGCTCTATGATTATGATTGTCTTGAAGTTAACCTTCTTAAGCGTGAGCCACAGTGTAAATGTAACGACGCGCGTAATACTCGTACAATACATTGTTGAAGGGCTAATGGATTTTCCTGATTTTAACTCTGTTTTATGAGTTTTAGTATCACCTCTCTTTTTTTTTATATACAACTAGGCAAATAAGCGTATGGCAAACCTGATGGTAAGCGTTTACCGCAGCTTATACACGTCTGCAACATCAGAAGCAACGCAAGTGCGTTGCCTACCCAATCCCTTTGAAAGCAGTATTATTATTACCTTGTTTGAAAGCAGTATTATTTAGCTGTGATCTTCTCTAAGATTGAGATATTACCCCAGTCGGGCTGCTCCATATTTTGAGTAGGAAATTTCATGCTGTACCTATCTCAGTTAGACATTTCAGACACGTTTCATATTTATGGTAATAAAAAGTAGTAAAAAAGTAGTAAAAAGTAGTGGGAAGTAGATTTCAATGGTACATACTAATGGGTAGGTACTAGATAGGTAGTTGTATTGAGTGAAATGTTACTAAAGTTTTTAGCATCCTATTCTATATAGTATTCCACATATAAATTAACAAATAAGTCGCAAACGTGCATATTAGTTTTCTTATTTGATTAGGGAAATTCCAATTTGTCTGTGTTATCGACAAACTGAGGAGAGAGATGTATTAAGTGTTAATATTTATGCCAATTCCGTTCCAATCCAAAAGGATTATAATATCTATAATAAAATCGCTTAAAGGCTTCAGGGCGAATACAATGTCATTTCCTTGTTGTAGTTAAGTTGCCATAGTGGTCTAATCCTGTAAGCAGAAAGATATGCAAATTCATTTTCCTACAAGTAAGCATAGGCCTCTTTTTCCATGTAGGAGAAGGATCAGAGCTTAATCCACCACGCTGCTCCAATGCTGGTTGGTGGATAATATTATGTTCTTTGGATTTTAATGTTTGTGTTGCACATTTTTCGGTTACTAAATTTTTAATTTTTATCTTTTATAATGTAAAAAAATCGGTTTAACACTTCTGTGCCAAAACGTATATTGGTGCACTGGATGAAAGTAGTTGTTTTCTTTGCGATCGTGTGTTTGATGCCTGATCACGATAAACGTTCTTCAGATTCGATCGTGTATAGTAATACTTATTTATTATTGACATAGTCGTTTGTAAAACTGTCCGACTGGGGTAGTACCTCGACCTTACAGAAGATCACAGCTAAATAATACTCTTTTCAAGCAGTATTGTGTTCCTGTTGGTGAGTAAGGTGACCAAAGCTCCTGGATGGGGGGAGGGGGGGGGGATTGGGTCAGCAACGCGCTTGCGATGCTTCTGGGGTTTGCAGGCGTCTATAAGCTACGATAATCTCTTACAGGTGAGTCGTATACTTGTTTGCCGACCTAGTGATATAAAAAAAAACAAATTAAATATATAAAAAAAATCTTCTAAAAGTAACGCTTTTGTAATTATTACTTGATTCTCAGGTGACGTTGAAATATGCAACTTGAATTTTTATACTGGTGCGTATCTCCATCATAAAGATGCCAAATTTAATTTCAGTAATAACACACAAAAAACGAGAAAAAGATATAGAAGACATATAATGGTATCATAATGTTTATTACACATTTTTGTAATGTACTTTCATTGAAAGGTGCAGTCTTGTCGAATCACATTCATATTCATTCATACGAGTTTCAAATTATCATCATACATCATGATTGCATAAAACAAGGTTTAGGCTCCGGGGAAATGTGAAAATTCGTTGCATATTTTATATGTGACTTATTCAAACAAATTTTCGCGTCTCCGCTTTTAATCCCGGTAATGTAACGTTTATTGTATTTTATATAACAACCGCTCTGGTGTCCGTCTGTCCTTGGTGTCTCCCCACCGTGCCTCGATTATCACTCATAGTAGGGAACCTATCCGCAAAGGAGCAGCGTGGTGGAGTAAGCTCCAACCCTTCTCCTACATGGAAAAAGAGGAATACGCTTAGCAGTGGGATGTTACAAGCTGTAATATATAATGTATAGGAATTTTAGTTAAATTTGTAAAAATATATTTCTGTATTTGCTTTTCTGTTGGTTTACCTAAAAAATAAAGCATGTTTAAGAGTAAGATTTATTTCATGATGTTAGAGCTAATACTGATAAAGTGGATAAGACACTTATGTAGATAGATGGTTCAATATGATTGAAGCATGTATAAAACGCAAGTACGCTGATTTTCTATATAATATACTTTAGTGATTCTCAAGTTAGTCCAATTTTTTATCTAGTTCAAAGAAATTTGAAAAAAGATATTTGATAAAAAAAAAAAAAAAACATAGAGAACTTGTTTTATAAAATAAATAAATATGTAGCTATACCAGTCGGCTGTTACCTACAACAACAAGTATTAAATTGCTTACCGTAGGAATAGACAACTTGTATGTATGATGTAGAAAAATGAAAAAAAAGTTTCAACAACACAAAATATACACGACTAGCTTTCAGCCAGCTGTTTCGCCGGCGTGACACTAGTTCGGTTGGTTATTTTTCTATCGTTAAATAAAGTCTATGTCCTCAATTTATAGCGTAGCTTAATATTAGTGTTTTTTTTAAATTGCTAAAGCAACCAAACTTCTCCTTTTTATAATATTGTTTCTGATTTCTGTCTTTTTCTACCAACTTTACATACTATTTCTTATTGTAAACATACAATTGGTGACTTCAATAAAATCAGTCGTAAACAAAACTTTATTATTCGCGTTTGTTATATAATAAAATAAAAATAAAAGTTACGACGGCAAGTTCTGAGTTAACGAACTAAAGGTATTTTTATTGTAACACTGCTCGTGATCGTTAATCAAGCAACAGTTTTCGGCCATTAACGTAATTAATTAAAAGGAAAAGTAGTCATATTGTCGGCTTAATTATTATTAAGTATAAGATAAGGAAATTGTTCCTCATACTTGCGTGGCGAAAACTGATAGGTCAAAAGACAAGTAAAAATTTACTTAATGTCATTTAATATACTCGTATGTACGTAATTTACATTAACGTTAGAATTGATATATTCTGTGGTAGAATAAAGAGTGAGAATTGTATCTGAATTTTTCTTCAAAAGATAATCTAGTAGTTAAACGAAATTTATTCTGAAATAAAGGCGATATAAAGTCACAAAAATATTAAGACGAAGTTAAGACAAAAATAAGCCTAAAAGGACCTCGTAATTTTTGTTATAGACTACAAAAGATGCGAAGCGGAAAATTTATCTCTCTCGTCCCCACATAGCGTCCATATGATGAGCAATTTACTCACGATGGAGCTGCGTAGTAACCACTACATTGACATAATGAGAGTAGCGATTTCTCGCTTGGTCGAACCCGGGACAAGGATTTTGTGCGACACTTGCGGAAAAATATGATATTTTGTTTTTATAAGGGTTGGAATATCTTATGGTCGGGTATGAAAGTGTCATGCGTTTAATATTTACATGACAGCGGGAATGTAGTAAATAATAAGGATAAAATGTAACTTGGCGCCCAATGTGGGACAATGTTTTATGTGAAATAAACTATGTACGCGTAAGTTGTTAACGTTTTTTGTTAAATAAATTATAAAAAACAGTATTAAGGTAGGGTACATGAGAAAATGTGATGCTCAAAATTTGGACCAGCTTGATTGGCTAAGTATCTCAACCTTACACTCAAATATATTACATCATCATCAGACTCTTTTTTGCTTATTATTATCATGATTTTTGTTACGTACGTACGTAGTAATATTTAGTACACTTTATCAACGAATCATCATCAGAAATAGTCATTTGTAGTTTGTTTTTTTTTTCGACTGCCCGGAATATAATTGTATGTGCATCTTTTTAAACATACACACACAGACACACACATATAGTAAGCAACCTAATATTTGTGTCATAGGTAACAGTCGACTGTTATAGCTAAATATTTTTTGATAAATATACATAGAAATAATAGACATATAAACATCTAAATACAAATATTACATTCAGACACAGGGGGAATCGAACCTGCAACCCGCGGAACAAATAGCAGGGCCACTACAAACTGCGCCAACGGGCAAGTCAGTTTTTAATAATAAAACAGATGCCCCGTGATATAAAACAAGTTTACGATGAGGCGTACAATAAAGGATAGTATTTTAGTTGTACCTTCATTTTTGTCCAAATGGTTATTTTAACTGTTAACTGACTACTCGCAGAGGGTTAAAAAACCATTTTATTTTTGTGTGTATATTATAACGTGTAATATAAGTGTATATTGTAACTATTTTATTAGAGTGTGTATATTTAGTTTTGTACGTATAAAAAAATAGTTAAATAAAAGAAATAAATTGTATTTCTTTATTTTTACAAATATAAGGCAAACAACAGACATACCATCTGATGTTAAATGACTAATGTCACTAAGCATATTTATAACATTCGAGGAGTTACGGATATGTTACGCCTTTTTTATGTACATGTCAAAATACATGTCGGCAGGGTGTATGTAATCTTATAGTTCGACTGTTGTATGTATTCTTCTTGACCAATGTCAAAGGACCCCGCACAATTTGTATGGAAAATGGCTCTCGGCTAAATTGGCTGAAATTTTGCATAGGGGTAGCTTTCAACATGCTGATCGAAAGTCTCAAGGGGCACAAACCCCCAAGTTCAACCCACGACCCTCTACAACCCCCCAAACCCCCAAAATGCACTTTACAATAATCGACTGAAGTTTTGCGAAGAGATAGGCACTAATATGCTTAACATAATTCTAAACTATACCCCCTTAAAATAGACCCCCGACTACCTACAGCTCAACCTCCCACTCCCACCAACCCTTATTTTAATTAGCTTAAGTTTTTGAAAGAGATGGTTATCAAAATGCCAGTCAAAAATCTCAGTGAATAAACCCACTGCAAATCGTGCACAGACCCCCACGGTTCCATCTCATACCCCCAATACCTAACCCTCTACAATCCGCCCACCCCTTCTAATTCGTTAATTATTTCGATATTAAGATTTTGTACTTCACGATGTGCAGCATCTAGAGTAGTATGAAGTAAAGATTCATCTGGATATTTAATATGTTGTTGGTGTCGGGCGTATCCTAAATACCATAAGACGCTAGCAACATGCGCGCAAGTACCTAGCGTACGTGCTCCACTCTGGCAGGTGCAATAATAGCCCAGAATGACTTCTTCATCATCATCTTTTTCTTGATTCTGAATATTTTCATCATCTACTACATTCACGAGTCTTTACTCAATTTTAGTGTGGTTGGGGGTTTGTGTGGGGTCGGGGTTGATTTTAAGGGGGGGTGTCGATTGAGAATTTCGACCAACATGTTGATATTCATCTCTTTTAAAAACTTAAGCGAATTAAAATAAGGGTTGGTGGGAGTGGAGGGTTGATCTGTAGGTGGTCGGGGGTCTATTTTGAGGGGGTATAGTTTAGAATTATGTTAAGCATGTTGGTGCCTATTTCTTCGCAAAACTGCAGTCGATTATTGTAAAGTGCATTTTGGGGGTTTGGGGGGGTTGTAGAGGGTCGTGCGTTGAACTTGGGGGTTTGTGCCCTTGAGACTTTCGATCAGCATGTTGAAAGCTACCCCTATACAAAATTTCAGCCAATTTAGCCGAGAGCCATTTTCCATACAAATTGTGCGGGGTCCTTTGGAGGGACAAAAATATTTTCTATTACTTATTTTTTTTTTAGTATGTCTAGTAAACACGTTTAGAGATAATCTTTCAATCTTTAAGTTTATCACTAAAAGCTAAGCTACTTTTGTAATCTATTAATTATATTTACAAAGGAATTTCTTGCGAAGGTCTTATTTAACAGCATAATCACAAGAGCATACGTCTTTGTACGCTTGAGTATTTTTAAAGAACGCATCTTTTGTGGTCAAGGTAAAAGGTCAAGGGTCAAATAAATAGTAAAGATATGAAATGGAATAAGTTGTAGAAAAATTAATTTAGCTCATTATGTTCTTGCTGCACGCGGAAATTTAATTATTATTTAAGTGTAATAGGTATATTACGACATATTCAGTAAACTATAATTTACTTCTGACTTTACCTGTACAGAGGATAGCCATTATTTTATAACTATATAACATACTTTTACTATGCATTACACACACACACGTACACACACACAGACACACACACACACAAATACACAAACACAATGTCAATACGGCATTGCTGTGGTATCAGTAGCACAGTACTGATTGTAAAGGCAGCTTTGACTTTTATTTCTTATCATAAATAATAATTTTAGAAGATTACTTTGCTTTAGAAAAATATTTTAGGCTATATTAAGGTCGTTTCCACCATAAGTAAGTGTCTTTGACAACTTACTGGGAGGCCTCAGAGATAAATTGTACCAAAAATTATATAAATATTTTTTTTTAAATATTTTTATGGAAAATTAGCGACAGCTAATTTTTTATACGTTTCGTATAAACAGAAGTCGCTTTATCTCCTGCCTACTTCATTAATCCCTTTAGTCAGTAAGTTTGTTGCTAATCTGGAGCTACATATGTTTATTTGCGGGGATAATTAGCAAATTCGTCAGCTGTTTTACTGGTCTATTAATAATTCCGTAGTAATCTTATAACTTTAAAACATTGAAACAATACTAATATATATAATAATTAATAATAATTAAACTCAGTACGCTCGTATATGATAAAGAATGGCAGTATTATTTATTGTGTTGAAATACTATCGTTCAAGTGATTAACTGCGGAAACTGGTGTGTGATAAAACATACACAAATCACTGAGATGGTTTTATATCATCGGATACTTCAGGCGAAATTGCCGACGTTCGAAATGGATTTCCTATTTGAATTGTTTATTATTACACGTTGGACACGTGGACATGTAGCCAGACTTACTGACAGTCGCTGGACCAAAAAGACTATATTATGGTTGGGATCACCGGGCCAAACAAAAAGGGATAGACCAATTGCACGCTAGGTAGTCGGTGTTACAAGAATAGCAGGTACCCACTGGATGCGAGTAGTAGAGGATAGAGAACACTGGTCATATCTTGAGGAAGCCTTTACTCTTCGTTGAGAGGGCTTCTTGCATTTGTACATTTACACCCAAAATTCAATTTAGAATATTCACATAATTTATTAAAAAACTTTTAAAATACATCTTAAAAGTGTTTAAATAAATTATGACGAGCAGCAGCGTCTTCGGTGCGACAAAGCTAGCCCTGCGGTCACCAAACCGCCTGCCTAGCGTGGTGACTGGGTAAAACACATGAGTATACGCCATTTTTTGCGACTTGGAACTTTTTGAGGCCTATGTCCAGTTGTGGACTGTGATAGGCTGAAATGATGATAATGATGGTGATGCAGGAACTAAAAGGGTTTTTTATTTTATTTTATTTTATACGTTAATGTTTTCCCTCACTTTAAATGTAATCAATTAGTAGATTTACACCGACACAATACCATCCCGCTGTCCCTAGGTTGCCTGGAGAGATCGCTTTTCAACGATAAGGCCGCCCTTTGTACTTTATGACACTTTGTTGAAATCCATTTGCAATGTGATATCTCTTTTTTGTTGTTGTTACATGATTTTCTATTAAATAGATGTAACGAAATGATTATAGCACGCTTTTAGTAAATTGGCTTCCATATCGAACTAATATTTTGGTAGCGTTCAATAAAACCAAGATTTAGGTAATTGTAAGTTTTTTTTTTAAATTGATTGAATTGACATCTCTTTATATTGACATTATATGATTTAATTTAAGGTTTAAATATATATGTTTTTATTTTTCTTTGCTTACCACTATTATGATGTTGTAGTATTTTTACTGTAAAATAGAGTTGATTTTTCTGGACTTCTGGTCTGAAATAAACGTATTAATTATAAGATGACGTTTGTCCGAAAATTTTCCTTCGAAACCTTGGAGACGGCATAATTCGAAACACCCCTCTGCCTTTAATAAAGTTTTCCTGATGTAAAGATAAATTTAATTTGTTAATATTGTTTGATTTGCTGCTGTCATGTAGAAAGGGCTCCGTTGATTTCTACGAATTGTCTGAAAGTCAAATGAATCTTCTCTGAAAAGTTAACAAGGAACCCGTGAAATCACTGTAAATATTTTTTTTTACTGTTAAACTTTTTAATAAAAATAATGCTATAGCAGTAATTTCGACTCTTAGGAGCGTTGTTTCAGCAGTATTTTTTTTGTAACTTTCTTTTGTTTTGGAATATGTTTGTTTTTTAGGTTTCGACGATAAAAGTGTACAAAGGAAGCTCGCATTTGTTAAATTTTTACTACTGAAACTAATAAAAAATTATTAAATTCTTAAATGTTGACTTATTAGGTGATAGACATTTCAGTCTGGTAACTAAGTTTTTATCAAGCTTCAATTCGAAATTACTGTCTTAAATTAAGAAGCGTAAAAGTTATTTTAAGTACGTAATATTTCCATGGAATAAATTCCAATTACAATTCAAGTAAATTGTATAGAAAGAAAAGCTTATAAGATCTTATTCATGACATTGACATTTCTTATGACACGGTGACGCTTGTATTCACTTCTTTGTTGGCTCTTAGTGTCTAAATTATCATATATATTAATAGGCTAAGGTTTAAGATGTTTGCCTCCCTTTTTAGAAATAGCCTCACAATTATTGAACATAAATTATATATAATTTTATAGATAAATGCTTGCTCTACCGGCGACAACAACTAAAAAATTTGTTATTGCTTTTGTTTAACATAAATTGTAATTTTTAAAGTGTAAATTATTATGCTTATTCAGTGCGAATTATTCGCATAGGTATTGCTAGTCTTTCTTTATTTAATTAAATTTCTAAATTTGATAATTTCTAAATTATCATTATTCTTTTAGGTGAATATTGTGTCCCATATACTATTTCATCTTATATTTAGTTGATAGTATCAATAAGGGGAACGGAGTTGTTTGTGCAGAGTAATTGAAGCAGGGTAAATTTGAAGGCTTCAGGAAGGCATTTCTATTTACACTGTCCAGTGAGACAACACTTGAACTGCGGGGACTATAGTCCGGTCACCACTTAGATTTCAAATAATTCAATAAGCTGATTCCGTCCAGGAGAGACTCAAAACAGGTAAACTACGGCCAACGAGTAAGTTTGGCCATACAATGCGTTATCGCTGCCAGTATTTTAGGAACTTTACCTCCCTTAAAGAGGATTCGATGTAGGCCATGATTTTGTGTAAATATGCTTTTAGGTACCTATATCAGTTTTCCATGTTCCTATAGGCTATAATTCAGTAACTGTAAAATAATAAATAAAGACTTGTTTGTTATTTTGATATATGTACATATTACTTTTCAAGATATCTACTAATAAAAATAAAAGTTACTAACTTACTAACTCGTTACTTACTTTTCATTTATAACATGGAATATATCCAAAAGATTGTTATTCTTTACATGAAAGAAAACCTAGGTAAAATTTTATAATTTATTCTTTACCAAAACATATTCTATCATTACCACTTGATTTAATAATCTACTCATTTTATACCTTAACAAAGTTACTTAATTTAAACGCTCATTACTTCTAAGCGTCATTTAATAAAGGGTCGAGGGATGATTTTAGACTATCGCATTCACGCCCCAATGCCTCGCATTGAATTAGGAACAAGTGACAACCCATTATTCCTTTTTTCATTGCGTATCCAAATGTAATACCTATATCAATGGTACAAGGGTTATATTGCTAAATATTTTGCGAACAAAGCTGCGGAAATGAGATGGGATATTAGCAAATGTTTTCATTGTTTTAGCTTCAAATATTTTAACAAAAGATACTCGTTAATTTTCAATTAAATCAATATAAAGGTGAGATCTATTTATAACACTGCATGTTACCCTCTTCTTTAATTGTGTAAAGTAGGACATACATATATTCATTAAAACTAACTAAAGCTATAAAATAGGTACTATATATTCTCCCTCACAGAGTTAAAATTAAAAAAAAATGTGTGTGTCAGCTCCGACGCACGACTGGAGTTTATCCCTTCAGATCGTCTGTCTATAGGCACAAAAAATGCTTACTAATCTAAGAAAAACTTTAATACTATATCAAAAAAAAAAACGAATCAAATAACGCCATCTATCGGAATTACAATACGTCGTTTCGCCATATATCGGAATCCTATTTGGTTCCGATAGATGGCGTTACGAGAAATGTGACGAGGTCATTCGTTCAGTAGATTTTACTACTCATATTTTTTTTCAAACTTGGGCCTTATATGAAAATCGATTTTTAAGGAGTAAACTCCAACAAACTCCAAAAATGTGTACCTTCAATTGTGTATATTGGCAAACCATTTTTAATTCAATTTATAACTTAATATAAGGAATTATTCCTAAACATTACAACTACTTACGTAAGTCCAATTCTGTCCACTAAAGTTAGTTTTAAAACGCTGAAACTCATAATTATGAGTTATAAATCAAAAGCCCCAATAAAAACGAGTGTGCCTTAGACCACACGACTGAAGTAAAACTTCATTAGCAATAGGCCTGCACAATAGGCTTGAACTGTGTCTTAGATACATGAAATGTAACTGGCTTTGAGAGAAAAAGGGAAACAAAATGTGTGCTGGCACTTCTCTTTCTTGTTCCGTTCGCCTTGCTCGATGACACTTTTCGTAACGCTCTCGTCACGCATTCACCAGCTTACTTCCCATGTCAAGCGTGCGTAAAGAAATTTTACTTCAAAAATTAAAGTACTATACTTCTAGTATTAGAAACAATTTTCATTCCCTATTGTCGAAAAAGCTAACTAGACTTTTACCTTGCAGGTTTTATTAGTCCAATTTTGTATATTTAATAAATTAAGCTCGGCGGCATCACTACAAAAGAGTAAGTCAGTTAGTTGGGACAAGTTAGATGTTATATGTAAGTATTTTAGTATAGAACTTTCACAGTATAAAGCCAGTAGAAAAATTAGATATTTTTTTTCGAGAAACGCGTTGTCAATGGTAACACGTCCTTCATAGACATAAATGTGACAGTTGATATGAATTTAACGATCAACATAAATATATATATACAGGACAGGAAACAACGTTTCTTGTTCAATCATAATGTAGCATTACAGTAAAAATATAAGAAGGTATATATTTTATCATCTTATGGTTATTATTTAAGTAATACTTTTAATTTTCATTTAATCATATTTCATTTCATAATCCTATTGTTATGTTATGAGTGTATAAATAAAAACACTTGTATGATTTCGAATAGATACAAACACACATACACAAACACACACTATTTTAACTATTTTTGTTCATTAAGGCCGATCATCATGATATCACGCATCATACAAGGTCCATCATACAGCGTTGTATAGTATATAAGCACTTGACAACAAGAAGCGAAAGAAGATTGTTTTAACTACAGTGGCGTAGCGAGGGGAGGGCATCATGCCCTGGGCACTACTTACAAAGGGCAAAACAAAAAATAGGTGGACTTATTATATGGTTTTCGCGAGGGGGGAGGATGCGCTAAAAAGGTGGTATTGTGCCCCGGGCGCAAGTTAAGCTCGCCTAAGTGTACAATATATCCTGTGTGTGTTGTTTTATTTGAGTAGGTTTATTTATTATCACATTTAGGCATTTCATTACCTATTGGATCCGGAATGTATACTGGGAATAATCGAACAGAAACTCTGTGCCTAGGAGCTCTGGTTACTTAATTAATCACAGGAACACAAGAATACATGAGAGTAGTATGATTTGACTGTGATCTTCTGTATTTGTATAGCTTTTGTGACGTACTTCCCCAAATGGGTTGCGAAAGATTAAGCAAATAATTTTTTATGAACTTAATTTTAGATTAATATATATATTTTTTAAACAGAATACACGTCAGTAACATCAAAATACTGTTAACATCAAAATACTTTAAATTTCAAGCAGTTCAATCAGTTGAAACGAATAGGATTACGTTATCGGAATGGTGGTCACATCCACATTATCATATTAAATGAATCCAATTTACTCGTGATCGCATTTCATCTTATTTGTATTAAATGGTTTCGTTCTGAATCACGTTTATATATTCATGGAATTATTTTTTAATGTGTATCTCAAACATGATTAAATTGCTTGAGTCTAATAAAAATTTTTTTCTGTATCTGAAATAAAAGGCGCTTAAAATGAACACGATATTTGTCAGATATTTGCGATAGAGCTAGTAAGTTCTGTAGTACGTGTAGGATGTAGGTATATATCCTGTCATTTCTTTACGTTAGATAATTTAGTTTATCACCATTGATTACCACAGGGGACCAAGGCCATGTTTCAGTAGCTAAAGGAATTTCTTAATCTTTGCTGTTTTTTTAAAGGCTAAGTCGGGCTAGTCAACGGTTTGCTGTTACGTTTTGGGTAGATGTCTATTCGTACATTGTTACTTGAAAAAGATACTCTTTTTATTTATAAGGTTTCTGTCGTGATGGAACGTTGTCTTTCTGGCTCTTGGGTGAGGGAGGATGACAACTGTTTTTTTTTTTTATTATAAAAGTACATAAACATTTTTTACTTGACAATATTTATGATTTAATAATGAGAAGGAGTAGTTGATAGTAATTAATAAAAAAATACTTTATCGAATTTAATTTCGCTAATATACTAAAAAAGATAGAAAAACCCCATGAAATAAACGAAACTAATTTGCTTGTAATGTTTATATCACACATAACATTTATATAATATATGAACACTTAAATAATATTTATACAATATCTAACTGCACCTAGCTCCAAATAATCCTAGTTACAACGTTAATGATGTCAAAGTACACAGAGGCAAGGCTTTGTTCTGGCGGCGAGTGCGCGGGCTTAAATATGTAGCTAGCATGCAACTTGTCAGCTTAGTGCTGTTGTGTGCCATATCTGCTAGACTTAGGATGCATTTACATAAATAAGAAACTACTATTACGCTGTATTATTTAATGCAATTTTTAGGGTTGTCAAGATTCCGATAAAAATCTCAATAGATTTTTACGACTTTTTGCGATTTAGGCTTGCGAACCTGCCACATAGATTTATGGCATTCACGGAACCTGATCTCACAACTACTGTTATGTTTAATAACGAATTATTTTACGCTTTACGTTTCAGCCTGTAATATCCCACTACTGGGTATAGGCCTCTTTCCCCATGTAGGAGAAAGATCAGAGCTTAATCCACCACGCTGCTCTAATGCGGTTTGGCGGCGGCGTAATATTATATAATTTAAAAACTTTTTATCCATATGTAATTTTACGCCACCCAGTATGTTTATTGTTTGTAATTTTGATGATTTCATATATATGATGACGATGAGTAACGATCGCTATCAGATGCACATGATAACAACCGGGACCGACGGCTTAACGTGATCTCCGAGGCACGGTGGGGAGACCCACAAGGACTGCACAAACACCCAGACCACGGCAAATACCTGTATGGCCAATACAAATGTTTGTCATGTGCGGGGATCGAACTCTCAACCGCCAGCGCAACAGGCACAACCCATAGCTGTGACCGTTACTCCAACGCGGCGTCAATGAATTATTATTTTATGTCAATTTTTTAATAGTGTTTTAAATTTCGGATTTGACGATTAGAATGTTCATAGAAAACTTTTATTTAACGATTCTCTGGGGTCTGAATGTTAACTGTGGCACATTTTAGAACAAATTTTTGGTTTAAATTCAACTTTTTGTACTAACTAATGGGTCTATACTTACCAGAAGTGACGTTAGAAAATTACGTTGCAACCTTTTTTTTTTACGTGGGGAAAATCCATCATGGAAACCCTCCAGCGCGGGGGCGCCAGAAGATTATGTCAGACTCCTACTGACTAAAAACCACCACGTGTTAGCAGTCATCCGCCTGGGTGGGGCGAGAGGGGTCGCGCTAGTATTCGCCACCTCGCCTCAGCTGTAGGCCCGGACAAAGCTTCCGGGCCCCGGCATGATGGTGGGGTGGCCTCGCTCACAACAAGGCCACCCCTCAGACGTATTGGATCGTGTCGTCCAGCCGGCCGAAGTCCCCCGACTATCGGCCGCCGACCCCACTATTACGAGGGGAGGAGGAGGTGGGCAAACCGCCTTCTCCTTGCCCCCGTACGTCAACGCCGGAGTGGGCCAGCAGAGGCGTCTTCCTCTCTGGTCCGCTCCGCGGTCTCCTTCTGCGTCATTACCTCTTCGCAGAAGGAGACCACCGCCTGCCACGATCTCTCGCTGTCAAGCATGGCCTTTACGACACTCGGCAGCGAGAGATCCCGTCCGAGAACCGCTGAAAGCGTGCGCCGCTGCGGTTCCCAAGTGGCGCACGCCTCCAGCGTGTGGAGCGCCGTATCTTCTGGCGCTCCGCATTCGTGGCAGGCTGGAGTCGCCTTCCGTCTCGCGATTTGGTGCAGGTACTTACCGAAGAACCCATTTCCGGAAATCACCTGCACCAGACGGAAGGTCAACGGCCCGAACCGCCGCCTCACCCACTTCCGGAGGACCGGCTTCACTGCGTCCACCGTCCACTGCCCGGGGACTGGCGAAGCCAAGTCCTCCGTCCACCGCCGCAACAGGGTGTCCTGCGCCAGCCTCTGCATGCGTGCGAGCTCCTCCCACGGAGGGATCTCCTCGCCGCCAATTACGTTGCAACCTACGGTAACATAATACTATCACTAAATAAAACCGAAATATAGGTGAAGCTTTGGGATATGTCTAATAAATGTAATAAATTAGTTCAGTACATTAAAAAGTCGAGATTTTTTTATCTCATTCCAATGGAATAGGCCCATTAAAAACTAACTCAGCCATAAAACTAAACCACCACTAAAATATAGTTTCACGTAGCGTTAAATCGCGCTTAATCTTACATTTATCTTGGTACGCGGCTTTATTACGCTGTCGTCTTACGAGCTCGTAGTGAAACGGAGCATACTTCAGAGAATACAACCAATGACAATTTTTTTTACAAATATTAATTATCTTACTTTTATATTTTCTTCAAAATGTACTGCAATATCTTTCTTTCGAATATTTTATTCTGATATTTTTTTGTAAAATTTATATATTACAATATGTACTGTGCGGCTACGGTACTAAAGAATATAGCCACCCCCTCTCTTCCCGTGGGTGTCGTAAGAGGCGACTAAGGGATAACACAGTTCCACTACCACCTTGGAACTTAAAAAGCAGACCGGTGGCGGGATAACCATCCAACTGGTGGCTTTGAAATACAGAGGCCGATGACGGGCAGCAGCGTCTTCGGTGCGACAAAGCCAGCCCTGCTGTCACCAACCCGCCTGCCCAGCGTGGTGACTATGGGCAAATCACATGAGTTCACGTTATTTTTGGCGTAAACTTGTAGACGCCTATGTCCAGCAGTATACTGTATAGGCTTTAATGACGATATATTACAATATGTACTGCAAACATGTAAATATAAAAATGGAATGCTGTTTGTTAATAACCAGTGCATTGAAAACAGCTACGTACAGCAACGTATTATAGACAAAAAAATTTTTTTTCTTAATTAAAAATATTCTCCTATCATGATAAAAATGTTATGTTAATATAGATAAAATAATCAACATTTGAAAGAAAATATGTATTATTAATTTTTATATTCCAAACAAAACCTATTTATTTAATTCAAAGTAGTCACATATTAAATATTTAGTAACTACGTACTTGTTAATTGTAAATTAAGTAGCGTGTGTCAGTACTTTTGTAGGATTTACACAATATGTATAATCTGAAAAATGTTCGTAGTAAAAATAACAAATTGATAAAAAGGGTTAGAAACAAGATTCGGATGTAGTGGACTGTTGGGGACTATTTATTTTATTTATAATTTGGAAGCCGAAACAAAATTAATATTAATGTTTACAGAAGTGCAGGATTTTTGTCGAGAAGAAATTAAGCTTCGAGTAAAAATGTTTGTAAACATTTATTGTTTTACCAATTTTATATTTATTAATACTAATTGGTGACTATGAATGATTTTTGAAGTAAAATAGGTAATCTATTGATATATTTTCAGAAGAAAAACGATTATTACATGACATAATTATGCCCTCCGCCAGAAATCACGAGACTGATCTATTAAAATTACTAATGGATTCTGCACTCGCTTGTACATTGTCAATTTTCTAATAAGTATATTTTTCACTTTCATCTTTAAATAAAAAATTGGGCAGTCAAGTTTGATGAATTTTACGTATAATGTTCATCATTACAGCCTATACAGTCCACTGCTGGACATAGGCCTCCACAAGTTTACGCCAAAAATAACGTGAACTCGTGTGTTTTGCCCATAGTCACCACGCTGGGCAGGCGGGTTGGTGACCGCAGTACTGGCTTTGTCGCACCGAAGACGCTGCTGCCCGTCTTCGGCCTGTGTATTTCAAAGCCAGCAGTTGGATGGTTATCCCGCCATCGGTCGGCTTCATAAGTTCCAAGGTGGTTGTGGAACCTTGTTATCCCTTAGTCGCCTCTTACGACACCCACGGGAAGAGAGGGGGTGGCTAAATTCTTTAGTGCCGTAGCCACACAGCACAAACGTACGTATAATGTTATGTATACATTATACTGTGCTAATCGCGAAAGATTTTATAAGTAAAATTCGGATTGCTAAATCTTGAGTCAAGTGATATTCAATGTCTTTTGTGTTATTATACTGAATCGACTTCTTTGTATTTAAATAAGACCTGATGAAATAATGATCACAATTATTTGTTAACTGTTTTAATGTAACTTAACTTAAATGCCATACGATCTGAATTTTGTAAGTCATTTTTACTTAACAAATTCAAGAAACGATTACCAATCGGTAGAGTCCGTTTTGTTTGTATATCGGCTGTCCCTTTTATTTATCGCGATAGTTGCTTTTGTATGTATAATCTTCAGCATATAGTCACGTAAAAAATTAAATATATCTACCCTTAACTGCTCATAAAGATTTCTTTGCAATACGATTTAAATATCGTCAAGCTTTTATATTTACCAATTTTATTTACAAAGGCTTGACGACGACGATGATGCTGCAAACGTACACTGTGAAACTGCATTTTTAAAACAAAGGAAATGTGCTAAATACGTGCTTGTCTCCAATATTGTATAGATCACCGTTTTGGCTACAAATTGCAGCAGTTAAATCTTCCCAGTTACCACAGACATGCCTTGACATACTGACATGCTGACTATAGCTGCTTTTACTCAACAAATATATTGTACATTGGTAGAAAATGGCACCAATTGGAGTAAGCAACTATCAAGAGGCAACCGTTTTATATGTAATTAAATATTAAAAATAAACTTTAAATTAGTAGATTTTATAAAAATTGACAAACGAACATAAATATCAATTTATAAACAATATTATAAATGACATAATTGTTTATTTCTTAATTCTTATTTCGCTTTTTTATGTTTAGTAAAAGTTTAAATTGCAGACTCAGACCTCAATTATATGAAGCGAAACACACCAAATTTTCATACGAGTTATAAGAGGCTAAGAGATACATGAGAATGCGGTATGCATTTGACCATGTTTGAATGCGGTTTAGGAGATATTTTCTATAGGGTAACCTTTACTAGCCTTAATGGCAAAGGTACTTTCGAATAGCCCATTACGCGAGCGTCTCACTTTTTATCACAATGATTAAGGTTTACTGAGGACAAAATATGAAAATGTACTACATACAAAATATGAAATGTTCTACGTATAAAATATTCATGAAATACATAAAGAAAATATTTTTGGTAGTTATTTCGTCAATAATAAACGTTCTCTGTTTTGTACATAATTGTTTTAATCTCATTAGCTTGGAGTTACAAATTTAATATTTGTGGAATAATTCTTATACACAATTATGATAGCAAAAAGTACAGATCGCCTGATGGTAAGCGGTTACCGTAGCTTATGTACGCATGCAACACCAGGAGAATCACAAGCGACTTGCCGAGCAGCCCTTGCTGTCAACAGAATACATGGTGACGGGTGAAGGATGAGTTGTAGAATTTTAATCTATGTAGTAGTACTATAATTAAACAGTATTTTTATGTAAAGACTATTAAAAAAAGTTTTTGAAATTTGTTAGAGCGTAAGTTTGATCTTAAAATGGTTCGATATACACTTTAGAAAAAAAAAAATTAAAAAAAAAAAAAATTCTAAACATTTTTTATTAAAATTTTGTTTTTAATTTTTTTTTCGCGAAAACAATTTTTAAATAGTTCTTACAGAGGTAGTCGTCATTCTAGGAGTAGGTCTGTTGTTACTCTTAGAATATGTATTGAGATATTGCAATCAAATGGATCCTAAATTGATCTTAAGGTGCTCTGATGCTGGTCCCTTTTTTACTCTGTGGCGTGGTTGAACTGGACGTTTTATAAAATAATACGAAACTCAAACTTTTAAATATAATACTTTAATGTTCTATTTTGCTCTGACAGCATTTTCAATATATATTTATTGTAACATTCTATTTTTAAACATTTATTTTTGAAGTACAAATTCTTTACGCACACTTAACTTGGGGAGGAAGCTGGTGAATGCGTGACGAGAGCGTTACGAAAAGTGTGACCAGGCGAAGCAAGCGGAAGATGTGACGGATATATAAGTTAGTAAAGATAAAAAGAGAGAGTTACGTTTTTACGAAGTTTAACTTCAGCCGTGTGGTCTAAAACACTCTTTTTTTTTATAAAAATGACAAGCAGTCTAATAAGTATATAAATTAGTATAACCATACCTATGCAAATTTTTTGTAAAGTATATACGTAGATCTTTAACAATCGGTAATTTAGACACTTTTTTATTCTATTAACGATTAGTATAATAGGTACAGTTTAAAATGAATCCGAACAGTGTTTCTTTTTTCCCTTACATTGCTATCAGCGTAACAATCAGACAGCTGAGACGTACCATTAGTAAGCAGAACGTCATCCAGGAAATCGGATCCAGAAATAACAAATGAAAGACATTAACAAGACAAATAACCTCAGAGGCGACCTGTCGCCAAACATAAAATGTGTCTTGTGATTTCCTGAATATTTATTATTATTTATTTTCAACATTTTCCTTATTTCCTTGCATTGCGTTTGATATACTTAAGTTTAAAATGTCGATGTTATAAGTATGCCTTTATTAGTGCTTTGTTCAATGCATAGAATATTATAAGGATTGTATATTTTATTGCCATAATTGATTTTTTAAATTATTGGTTGAAAAATTCATATGGAATTGGGCGGATATGAGTTATAACCCTTCTTCTTTATAGGACCGTTTATCTGGCGTTTATATCATCAATCATCATAGCTTTTGCAAAAGTAACGTTAAAAATCTTCTAAATATAAAGGCCGTTGAAATGCAAGATATAGTTTATTTACAGCTTTGTAATTCATTATCAAAAACTTACGAACTTCTTTTCTTGGCCCAGTACGATGTCGAGTCGTGGCACAAATGATTTTAGTTATAATTGAAACTAATACCACAGAATTATTATCATTTTTTACTTAAACTTTAAAAACAATTCTGTACGTTTACATTTACGAGTTACATTTTAGTTAGTTTATAACCTATATGCAAATTATTTTTATAGTAAAATGTAACGGTCATATAATGTGTAAGAAATAAAAATTTACATAAATAAAAACGCTGTTCACAATATACGAGTATCACGGCTTTTGTAGAACCTGGAATGTTTTAAGGACGTTTAAAGTAAACTACGTGATATATTACACCATAAAACACAGAGTAGTAGTTTTTTGAAACTTCTATAGACAAATTTCAAACATGAAAACTAACCTTGACTGACTGATTCAGACTATTGACATGTAAATATACCAACACCACCTTGGGGGTAGGTTTTCGCTCTATCTAAGAGAACTAAGAGGCGTTCTACAGGCTTTAAGTTCGTAAATCCTTTTGTGAACCACTTTGAGTTTATAATATGATGATTTTTTCATCTACAGGTGTTTAAGTACCGGAACTGATAGTTTAATGTGTTTCTGAGGTAAAACAAGGAGATCCATTTAATGTCCACCCACAAGTAAACAAACATTTTGAGTCATTCAATATATCTTATATGCCCAGTTCGGGCATCCATAAAGTTTTAAACCTGAGGTCGGTTGTTCTATAATCTTACTTAAGTAAAAACTTCACCATTGCAATATTTGTGTACGGGTTAAAGATAACATAGAAAATAATATAATTTTCGAACGTATCTGTGCCATTTCTAGTGTCTGTTCTGTTATGTACATACTCAGCATCGTTTTCAAAATCGCGTTATAAAAATACACGCGCTTTAAAAGCTTAAAAGCTCATCGGTGTAAGGTGAAAATAATTTACTATTTTGCTTTTTATCACCGATGATTTTGTATAGTTTTATGATTCTTTCCTTATCTATAGTTTGAACGTTACATAATGTTTACTATATTTCGAAATATAGTAATCGTATAATATTATTGACATCCCTCTGGTGTAGTGGCGCGTGTACCGCGTTTGCATCTAACACTGGTGGTTGCGGGTTCGATGTTCGCACGGGATGGATATTTGAATTTGTACAAATATTTCTTTCAGGTCTGGATATATGTATGTCCTTGTGGGTCTCCCCACTCCCGGTCCTACCATGCTCCGGTCTGTCCCGGTTTTTATCATAGACATCTGATAGCGATCGTTACTCATAGTAGCTGGTTGCCTTCAAAAAGGTTGTGGTCACAGCCACCCGAAAATCGGTCAAGTGTTAGTCGGAGTATGAACTCGTTCATGAACAATCATGACGTATAAAAAACTTTACGCTTCAGTTTGTAATATCCTATTAATGGGTTTAGGCTTCTTTCCCCATGTAGGAGAAGGATCAGAGCTTAATCCACCACGCTGCTCCAATGCGGGTTGGCGGATGGGAATTTAGTTTCGATTAAATTTTGAGCCAATTCCTGTTATAAATACATTAGGTTTGTGGGCAGTGGCGTATTTTAAGATTCAGCGCCCGCGGCCATTTTAATTTACCACCCCATAAATTAATGGAAAAAGGTAAAAGCAGCGTATGTATTAGGGATGTGTTAATAAATAATCGATTATGACTGACCTTTTTTTAGGCCGACCATTCCATAATTCCACAAAATAATCGAGTCAAGGAAAATATCCCGAATATATCTCGGCTGACCTTTTTTTAGCTATCCATTCATTGTGGATCCGCCACTGCTTAGTAGGGAATATATTCATCAGACCGCAGTGGAGAAAATAATAAAATAAATATAAAGATAACTGAAAAAGAAAAAAGGAATATTATTTCAAATAAAAAACTTTAGAAAAAATTACCGTTTCAAAATTACACGCATTTGATATTGATATTGCCGTTAGTATCTATAAAAATAAATAAAATTGGAGTGTCTGTTCGTAATTTTAAAATAACCAGTTTTTACTTCTCTAATTCTCAGTTCTCTAATTTATAAACTTCATTATGAATAAGTATAAAACCATTATTTAACTGAAACTGCAAAAGACAGCTCGTTTTTAGTAAATTGAAATAAAAAAAAATTGCCATCCATATACGTCTATACAAATAAATAAAATTGGATTGTCTGTTTGTAATAATAAAATAACCGCTTACTACCGCATATGGATTTATACACGGTACATATATCAAAACAACATTTTTTACAATATTTCTTTGACTGTCTATTTGTTTGTTTATTCCAGCTAATCTCTGAAATGGCTGGACAGATTTTGACGGGACTTTCGCTGGCAGATAGCTAACGCAATAAGGAGTAACTTAGGCCAGTATTATTTTTGAAATTTATTTATTTTATAACTTTGCGAACTGAAAAGAAACTTTTTTATAATTCTACGCAGACGAAGTCGCGGGCACAGTTAAGTTAATTATAAAATTTATTATTACAGGTTTTCATAGGTTGGATAACCGCATTTGGCCTGGATTTATTCGGTCCATCCTTGACATCTTTACAAAGACGGACCAACAAAGAAATACCCATATTTTTTTCCCTGAATCTTCTACAATAACTCGTGAGATATATTACAACATTTTCTTGTATAACGTTTTTAAAGGAACTATATCCATACTACTCACTAGAATAAGATTATAACAGGTTCAATTATTTGTACTTGTATAGTAAAGATATTTGAAAACAATTTGGGCTCTCTATAATCGATACTAAAGTCCGTCTGTCTATTTGTATCTTTAGTCTTGTGTCATGCTAAAACTCCTGAATGGCTTCAAATAAAGCTGAGGAAGATTTGAGTTAGTGCGACGATAAGTTAGGCGATGAGAAAGTTCTAGGACTTTAGGTACTTTTTATCGACTAGCCCGTTGGCGCAGTTTGTAGTGACCCTGCTTTCTGCTCCGAGGGTTGTGCGTTCGATTCCCACCCCGAGTCTGGGTGTAATATAAATATTTATTTATATATTTATATATGTATTATTTATAAGTATGTTTATCGAAAAAAAAAAATGTAGCTGTATACCAGTCGGCTGTTACCTATAACACAAGCATTAAGTTGCTTACTTTAGGAACAGACGACCGTGTGTTATTGTGTAAATATTTATTTATTTATTATTTATTTATCTCGAAATTAGGTCGGTTGCCATGGGGGTAGTGATAAATATCAAAACATGTACTTATTAGTAAATAAATTTTTTTTACGGCTTTGTCTTGTCAATAGGGTACATCATTATTTCTCATGACGTAGCTCGGTGTTGATAATTAAATATCAAGAAATAGTGTATTTTATGTAATTACTAGCTGATTCGATAAACGTTGTCTTGCCGCTAAACGCTATTTAAACATAGGGGTTGGTGGTAGAAGGGTGAAAATTTAGGGTTGTATGTATTTTTCAACGCCAAATCATAATAAAATAAAAAATAAATAATTTATCTAAAAATTAAAAAAAAAATATGTGTGGACTACCCTTAACATTTAGGGGGATAAAAAATAGATGTTGTTCGATTCTCAGACCCACCCAATATGCACACAAAATTTCATGAAAATCGGTCAAGCCATTTCGGAGGAGTTTATATATTAGGTGTTCAAATTAGATTAAAATTTACCATAAGAAATCAATAAAAAATTAACAAAACAAGTTGTATAGAAACAAAGTAATGTCAATACACATTGGGCAAATTGGAGCCAAAATGAATATTCAACAAAGCAATTTGTTTTAATTGAAATACAGTATTGTGTGCGGTTGTAATTACGTTCCATTTTATCACCTCAAATTCTAAATATTCCAATTTATTTCGATCATCATTACAGCCTATACAGTCCACTGCTGGACATAGGCCTCCACAAGTTCACGCCAAAAATAACGTGAACTCATGTGTTTTGCCCATAGTCACCACGCTGGGCAGGCGGGTTGGTGACCGCAGTACGGGCTTTGTCGCACCGAAGACGCTGCTGCCCGTCTTCGGCCTGTGTATTTCAAAGCCAGCAGTTGGATGGTTATCCCGCCATCGGTCGGCTTCTTAAGTTCCAAGGTGGTTGTGGAACCTTGTTATCCCTTAGTCGCCTCTTACGACACCCACGGGAAGAGAGAGGGTGGCTAAATTCTTTAGTGCCGTAGCCACACAGCACCTATATTCGATTATTTCGATACCACCTATATTCTGATATACACATAAAATTGTAATTTATTAATGTTTTGAAATTAAAGCATTGTTGAAGTTCATGATATACGTTTTGCCAAATTTATTAAAATTTTCAAGAAAAGAATTAAATTAGAGGATAGTTCCTGATTAAATTAAACGCGTCTATCTAATTATAAAAAAAAAAAAAAATCTATGATTATTTCTAATACATCAAGCATTGTTTTATTTTCCAATTCTAATAGTCTCAGTTGCATTCGATTTACAGTAGTTTTATTATTTGACATATTGTTCAATTGTACCAACGATTTCATATTTTTACTGTGACTAGCCCGTTGGTGCAGTTTGTAGTGGCCCTGCTTTCTGTGCCGCGGGTTGCGGGTTCGATTCCCGCCTGATTCTGGGTGTAATATTTATATATGTATTATTTCTATGTATATTTATAAAAAAAAATAGTTATAAAAGTCGGCTGTTACCTGTAATACAAGCATAAAGTTGCTTGCCATAGGAACAGACGACCGTGTGTGTATGTTATAAGATATTTATATATTTATTTATTTACTGTGGGAAGTGCTGGTTTCATGACTTTTCAAGGTTTATCTGCTATGTACGGTTTTTCTGACAGCATTAATTATTATAAATGCTGACTATCAGAAAAACAGAATTACCAAATATTTAACAATAAAAACATTAGACTGAATCTAATTTTTTCCATTGGGTAGATATCTATACTAAATAATTGCCTGTAAACTGCAACTAGGAAAGTTGTAGTCATACTGGCAGGGCCCAAATCGCGATCATCATCACAATGTAAATTGCTACATATTTTTGGTGACGACAAATTAGTTACAAGTTCTTCAGAAGTACCTTCTCTTGTTTTACTGGACTCTCTTTCTAAAAAACGTCCATAGCTTCCTGATTTAAGGCTGTGCTTGTTTAAGCTACGTCAACACTTTCTTGATATTCAGTTTCCTTACTTTCAGGTTTGTCAAAAACTTAATTGAAGAACCCGCCAACTTTTCTTTTTGTACCTTTTTTTCTCGTTTTTGCTATGAGCATTGTCCTCCTGAAAGTTTTTCTTTTTCTGCGGGTCAATCATTACTGTTTATTCACCATGCGAATGCGTACAAGTACCTACTTAACCTACCAACTAAGAAATAAGCCCAGAGGGGATTCCCTTAGCTAGTTCTGCCTTTCATAGAATACGACTATGGATACTTGCATCAAATTTAGGGCGTCACTAAGCGGGGGTGGGCAGTTATGACGAAATTTTATCATAAATATTTACGAAACATTCAAAAGAAGCACCGTAATGTTAAATGAAGGATAAATATATATAAAACATAAGTGTATCGAATTCGATTCGTTTATTTTAATAACCGTCTTCAACCGTATCTCTCCTGACAATAAAACAAATAGGAAATACTAGCGACCCAAGAAATGGAATGAATAAAGCTACTCATCTGAGGCAAACAATCCAAAAGGCACTGAAGCATGATGATGGGTACAAACGAGACCATCAATCGAAACGTAATAAGGATCTTAATAAGGAAAAATGCGAAACGCTAGATGGAGAGGAAATCTATGAACAGGCAACGAGCAGAGTTTATACATCGAACTTCATGATGTTTATATTAAGTTCAGACTAAAACGATGTTAAAAGATTCCATCTCGTAAAAAAAACTCACCGAAAATTCTTATATTGGCTTAGAAATAAATTAATCTGTTTCTTACAAATTTTGCGATGTTGCAAATTTTTTATAAGGATGACTTTTTGATTTTTGATGAAATTCATCATCATTAAGTTTTATTTCAGCTTGATCCTTACTAATCCTGGCGATAGTTCACATAGATTACTTGCTCATTGTTCAATACTTTTTAAACAATATAGTATTCATAGGAGGAGATCCAAGACAGTAAGATGCAGTAGTTTATTTGCTAGTTTGACACATACACCGCATTTGACAAATATTCGGAGTATTAGCGCTGAGCTTAATCCGTTGCAGAGCCTAGCTTGTTTTCTTACTCTATGATAGATTATATGGGGATACTTTTCGCATCATAGTCACACCATAAAAATTAAATTCTTTTTAAGTGTAAAGAAAATAGTAGTATTATTGTTCAATGTAAATATACTTTTGTTGATATTATCATATAGCGTAATGAATAAAAAAAAAATATTCAACATCACCTCAAGATCAAGCGTTTCTTAAAATATATTTTTTTATTATACATTAATTCATACAATATTTATCTTATTTCACACAAGTCTAGAGGATCTGCTTAGTTTCAAAAGTAGAGGAATATGATAAGAAGTTCAAATGAAGTTCTGTAAACACCATTAAGTAAAATAAGTCCCAAGGGATACTTCAACGGAGGACATTATGTAAGGAGTTTGCACTTACTTTGTTATATGTGCAACAGTTAATATTTTGAATAAATTAAATTATTCATTTATATTTTAAGCCCAAATAGAATAATCGTCGAAATAAGAATAAATCATTTTAGTCCTAAAAAAATTAGATTAAATAAAAAAAAAAAATCAAAACTGAATAAAAAAGTGCTCTGTGGTTTATATGTTTTAAAACGAATTGTATAGGGAACGTGTCAAATACTAATGGGCAAAATATAGTTAAGTTTAGGTTTGGGTTTATAGAAAAATGACTCTTGAAGGATAATATGTATGATGTATAATGTGTCTTATCCCATGTCATGGGGATACGACACATTAACAGTTTTAAAATACAATATATTATACAAATGTATTTATTTTGTAACAGATAAAAAATAAGCGTTGAGGTAACCAAGAAATAAGATGCAATGCGTGTAATTCGTGTGATAAATTTAACTACGCTTTATAGTTTATCCTTCCTTCTGTAAGAATAATCTTCGGTCCTTTGTTCTCTGCTATTAGCCTCAAATGTTGTCCAGTCACGGGTGACGTGACGGTTTTTACAACACTGACCCTCATCTATTAGGCTTGAAGCAAAACTTCGTACCCTTTTTATGATTCGTTTTGTTTCGTTTATCTGTTGCGGACTATGTTCGAGGCTTTATTCTATTTTGAAATGTTAGTTTAGTTTCTTTCTTAGTAGTACTCATCTGTCACAACGTTAAGCTTAGAACTTTCTGTTGTACATGTTTATTCATTTCATAATTGCTAGATTCTCGGTCAAATATCTTATGAATTATGATGCCTTAAACTTCGACTACGATTTGTCTTGCACCTATTCCTAGTAAGCAGTAAGGTCGCCAATACTACATAGTTAAGACTCGCTTGGATAAGTAATTGTGCGTACTAATTATTCAAAACAGTGTCTTTAAAAACATAATACGAGTAATCTAAAAAGTTTAAAAACATAATAAAACGCCGGGACACGTTCAGTTTACGCAGACGCACTTCTACACCAGAGCGATGTCATTACAGCAATGTCGGAGTTTTATTCATTAACTAGCTGTGCTCGCGACCTCGTCCGCGTGGAATTTAACAAAAAAGTTATTGTTCTGTTCGCAGAGTTGTAAAATAAATAAATTTCAAAAAAAAAGTAGCCTAAGTTACTATTTACTACATCAGCTATCTGCCAGTAAAATTCTGTTTCAGAGATTAGCCGGAACAAACAGATAGACAGACAGGCAGAGAAATAAAAATTGTAAAAAATGTTATTTTGGTATATGCACGTGTGTATGTGTAAATCCATATGCATTTAATAAAAAGCGGTTATTTTAATATTACAAACAGCCACTGCAATTTTATTTATTTGTATAGATTAAGCATTATTAAACTAGCCTTAATTCCATCAAAGTACCAAATTTATTGTTATTCGTTTCTGAGCAAAATTTTAATTTCATTTTATTATTATTTTTGGTTAATTGAATCAATTTGGTTCAAACAAACCTATATCTTTTAACTAACTTTTCCTAGATTTCGATATTTATACTTGACTGCCTTTTACCTAAGCACAGTATTTATATTTAGAATATTACTAGACTTACAAAAATCTTTATAAAAGCCTCGTTCGCGATCGAATCACGCACGACAGACAACAGATGTTGACAATGTCGATGGAACATTTTATTTAGAAAATGTTCCAACAACAATAATGTTAAATATATTTTATTTTTGTTTAATTTAAGGCTACTGCAGTTGACCACGTTTAGCAAATCTTAATTTTGATCTGTTAAAAGTAAATATTTATTTACAAAATAAAATATTAATATATATATAAAATATAAAACAAAAGCACAGATTCAGATTATGATTATTATCAGATTACAAATATCTGATAACCGTACAGTAACCGTAATCGAAGATATACATATACGTACATTATTAATAATTTCTAATTATTATCACGTCTATTAACTTTTAAATTTGCTACGTAAATGTTGTTGTTATTAGAATTTGTATATAATTGTAGTTAGAATCATACGAATAAAAGGTATGGTTAATGGTAATTATTATACCTCTTTTGTAAATGTTTATAGTGAAAAAGACACCATTGAACAAAATTTTCAGACTGCTAATATGAGAGTTTTATGTATTAGGTAATTACACTTGTGTAGTTAAATAAATGATTCTAATTCCAGCAAACATTTATAAGATCTTTGCGCTTATAGCATCAGTATATTGTAAACGAAGATTTCTAAGCAACATGTTCAACTTACGCCACTTTTTCGATATAAATTTCACTTTGCCAATAACAAAAAATGGTCACAATATCTCAATACACGTAAGATGCTTTGATTACTTAAATTTATTTTCTCTGTCTTATGTACTGTTCTATGTTAATGAATAATTCACTAGTTTGTTAAGATTTCCATGCAAGATAACTTACAAGGTAAGGATCTCACCACAAAGACAGACATCAAACGCGGGTCAAATTGAATCAAGCTTTGTCTTTGAGCGATGAGATTGGTTTATGCTGGTCTTTATAAATATATCTACATTCTCCAAGTTTTGGTTGAATTATCAGGTATAAGATGATTCATTCGGATCAATAAATAACTATACAGTTCATAATTTGGCACACTGAAGTCACAACATGGCACGAAAGTCATGTTTCTTAATACCCAGTATAACAAAAATATTGTCGTCGATACATCGGGAGTATCAAATAACAATCGTAGTAAATCAAGTAGAATCAAGAGAGAAAATTTATAATTTTAGTAGAATTGTAATTAAATATAAATGATGATTGAGCGTAATTGAAGTTCAACTTTTAATAAAACAATAGTACAATATTGACGTATTAATTAATACACTGCGGTTATTTTGATCAGCGCGATTACCGAGTATTGCAATAAATGCTAAAGTGATTTAACTAATTTATCAATCTAATTGTTGCTCCGTCAAATGGAATATTTAATTTTAATGTTAAAATGTTACACAAGTTTTGTAATATTGCGTTTTTATGGACTCGACCCCGTTTTAATAAAGAATTTCGGGATCAGGAAAACTTCCAGTTACCCGAATAATCAAAGATTTCTTTTTCCTAAAATCCAGGGAATTTAAACTCGATCCCAGGATACTTGGGTTTGGCCCAATATTGATAATAAAGGTTCTAAACATGATAATGCAACTGTAAGGATTGCGGTTGTAGTTTTACATATTATAATAACATACAAATTATAGGCGCTATACAAACGCAAGAGAGGCCAGGCGAGTAAAATTTAAAAATTATTATAATATAGATAGATATCTAGCACTTGTTTTTTAAATTACAGTTAGAGCATTATTTTCAGTTATAAAACTGATTTAATATTATGTGGAAGAGTGTCCAGTGAATATTTAATGATTTCTGTAATTTTTTCAATTTTAAGATTCAGTTCTTTTTTTTTATAGACAGATAGAGAAATTTAAGAAAGGTTAAGTTTAAGCATAACCTTATGCAACGAAGATGTGGCACTGAAACCAAAATAACTATAATTGACTCTAAATCTATGATGGAACATAATTTTTATAACCTTTAATGCATCGAATAGAAAATACTACATTATTCAAAATTCCTTCACCATTTAAAATTACTTTACTTACACTAATTGCTGTGTGGCTACGGCACTAAAGAATTTAGCCACCCTCTCTCTTCCCGTGGGTGTCGTAAGAGGCGACTAAGGGATAACAAGGTTCCACAACTACCTTGGAACTTAAGAAGCCGACCGATGGCGGGATAACCATCCAACTGCTGGCTTTGAAATACACAGGCCGAAGACGGGCAGCAGCGTCTTCGGTGCGACAAAGCCCGTACTGCGGTCACCAACCCGCCTGCCCAGCGTGGTGACTATGGGCAAAACACATGAGTTCACGTTATTTTTGGCGTGAACTTGTGGAGGCCTATGTCCAGCAGTGGACTGTGTAGGCTGTAATGATGATGATGATGATGATTTAAAATTAAAGTTCTCTGTATTCAAAACTTATTCTCTACACGCGGCTTTGCTCGCATGGATTTACGTTTTTTCAGTTTTGTTTTCACTCAGTAATAACGTAAACTATTTGTGAAAAAGGTTTTCGAATCGTTCATCTTGTTTTTGAGCTTATTCATTACTAGCAAGCAAAAAAAAAGTGTGTGTACTTATCCACGTAAGTAAGAAGTTATACTTCATTGGCTAGCTAACTTCACGTTGCTAACTTCTTTTTCGTTGACAAGCTAACTTCAGGGTGTCAGTTTCTTGTGACGGTGTGCGCACGCATCATAAAATTTAGTCTTATCATTTCTCCCAAACGCGCCGAAAGAACTATAACTTCAAAAATCAAACCTTGTATCTTCATAATATTAGTGTATCAACCAGTCAATCAACCAAAAATTGCTTTATTCAAGTAGGCTTCAAACATTTTTGAATCGTCATTTTACGAATTATATATATATATATATATATATATATATATATATATATATATATATTATACAAGTGCTACTTCGATATCTACAACAAAACTCTCAAGACACCTTAACGACAATTGATAATTAATTATTTGTCTTCATAATTTACATCGTAAAATACAAATTTAACAAACGTTTACACTGAAGTGGAAATCATATTCGTAGAATTTCAACTTAGTGTATAACAATTATTAAACAGCAATTTGTACATACCGATTCGACACGAGGGCGTGACATAATCTCCCTACGGATAAACTAGTTTTACATTGACGTGAACGATACGATAATTTTATCGTATACAAAAATCGTATGAGGAGAGTGATAAAAATTTTGTTTGTTTTTGGATCTGATGCGATTAGCTATCCTTAAGTCGGTCGTTTTAAAACATTTATGTTGTATTAAACTTGATAAAGAACTGGGTTTAATTGTTACTGGACTTCTCTGGAACGAATATTTTATGAGGATTGTATCAAATGCTATAATAATAATAATAATAATTCTTTATTTCAGGTAACAATTTGACCCATAAAACAATTTGACTTTCTTTAGTTCTTATAATACAAATACAACTAAAAAAAAAAAATGAATAAATGTCATGTCCTAATGACAATACGTGCGTCACTTTTCTTAGAAACGGAATACTTAGATTTTCTTAGGGCTTAGAAAATATACTGATAGAATAGAAGTCGGTAATTTTGTTGGGCAATTTTGTGTCACACCTAGGTGTTTGTTGGAATATGGATATCGGTTCTTGGAATTTCGAATTCGGTACCGTTAGACTGTGTCTCATACTAGGCGCAATTATGTGTTAGATGTTTATAAGTTTATACAAAATGTCAACCTGGTTATTATCCTTATCTATTACTATTTTTCTCAAAGTTGAAAGTAACTGATGGACTTATTTTCATATAACAGATAGATCGCTTTTCAGGCCCATTAAAAATTATCATTGCTTATTGACTATTAAGTCATAAACAAAAAAACATCGCCCTCACCAAAAAGGACGGAGGGGTGAGACCAATTGCTGTTGGATCAACACTTCGACGTCTGGCCTCCAAAATTGCTGTTCGGCATATTTTACCAAAATTAAATTCGGAATTTGAACCCGTACAGTTAGGCTTCGGTGTAAAAGGAGGCTGTGAGGCAGCCGTCCATGCCCTACGCTCTTTCCTAACTTACGGCCAGCCTGACGTGTTGCTCAAAATTGACGTCAAAAATGCTTTCAATTCGGTAAGTAAGGATACCCTGCTGACAGAAATAAAACAACATATACCAGAAGTATACAATTATCTTCTTCTCAGTTACGCTGACCCAACAAAATTATTATATCGTTCTAATGAACTGTCCTCGGAAGTAGGTTGTTAACAGGGTGATCCCCTTGGGCCTGCAATTTTTAGTTTAGCTATAAATCCGATAATTAAAAATCTAAATTCTAAATTCAACGTCTGGTATTTGGACGACGGAACCCTAGGAGGTGATGTGGATACTGTGTTATCGGACCTTTTTTTAATCAAAAATAAATTTGAAGCCATTGGTTTGGAACTTAATTTTAGCAAATGCGAACTTTTTATAAATAACTGCGACTTAAATTTAAATGACGTAAAACAAAAATTTAATATTTTGGCTCCAAATATTAAAATAATTAACAGTGATTCCCTTTACCTTTTAGGTTCTCCAATTTTTGATGAATCTATTTCTGAATATATTAATAATTCAATCACTAAATTTAAAAATTCAGTTGACAGTCTCCTTGAAATTAGTCCACATTATGCACTTTGCATCTTAAAATATTGTCTTTTTGTCCCTAAATTTACGTATGCGCTCCGTTGCTGCTCCTTTTGGAATCACCCAGATCTTTTAACACAAATAGACGACTTAATCAAAATTAGCTTGGAATCGATTCTTAATATGCAACTGAACGAGCAATCTTGGACCCAAGCATCCCCACCTATCCGTTATGGTGGTTAAGGGATTCGCAAAATTTCCAGTGTCGCTTTACCAGCCTTCCTATCTTCTGTCCATAGTTCAGCAAATCTCATAAGTAAAATTTTAAAGGCATCCCCTTCAAACTTTGAGATTGCTGGTTTGGAAGAAGCTAGAAACGCTTTCTTAATTGCATGCCCAGGTCAAAATTTTCCAGTTTCTCCAAATTCATAGAGGAGCTGGGACGACATAAATTGCAAATTGACTTATGACAATCTTTTAAGCTGTAGTACAGGCTCGGCGCGTGCTAGGCTTTTGGCCGTGGGTACGCACGAGGCCGGCTACTGGCTTCACGCGTACCCTTCAACAAATACAGGAACATTTCTTGAGCCTGACACGCTCCGAATCGCAACCTGTCTACGGTTTGGGGTTCCGGTCTGCGCTCCTCATAAATGTCCCTGTGGCAGTGATGTCGATAAGCTAGGACATCACAGTCTGTCATGCCTAAAAAGTGCAGGCCGCTTCTCGAGACATGCCGCACTTAACGATATCATACGCCGGTCCCTTGCCACCGTCAACGTGCCAAGTCTACTTGAGCCGACTGGTATTGCAAGAGACGATGGCAAGAGACCGGACGGTATGAGTTTGATTCCATGGAAGATGGGCCGGGTGCTGGTATGGGATGCAACCTGTTCAGACACGTTAGCCCCTTCCCATCTACATGGAACAAACAACAGAGCTGGTGCGGCTTGTGAAGCGGCTGAAAAAACAAAAGCAGACAAATACAGGGGTCTAGGCTCCGAATATGATTTTGTCCCATTCGGTGTCGAGACCCTTGGTCCGTGGGGTCCTAGTGCTATAACACTATTTAAGGAAATAGCAAAAAGGTTAGTCGACGTCACAGGAGACCGAAGAGCTGGCAGCTACTTCGGACAAAGAATTAGTCTAGCTATTCAAAGGGGGAACGCTGCCAGTATCTTCGGAACCTTGCCTAAAGGAACTCCTTTTAATAATATTTTTTAGTTATTATATTATGTATATATAATATACTTAAGGAGTTTTTTTTAATTTAATGTAATTTATCTGTTAAATATAACAAAAAAACTATACGTATGTACAATATTTTTTATTGTATACAAACTGAATTTAGTAAAATATTTGTATAATTATATGTTTTAGGTTAAAAATATTATAGATAATTAATAATATCTGTTCCGTATCGTACTGCTAAGGATATGTACGAGTAATTGGTATTGTAGACGGCTTGAAATCCGAACCATTCGACAATTAAGCGACTCCTAATAATTCTCAGAGCCACGCGTTAAGGAAATTGTTCCCACGCCGTAAATATAAAACGAAATTGTGAAGGTAAAGTGACATCTTGATTTAATTTATATCTACATAGCTATTTACGGATTTTTTTGTTTGTATCATCTGGGGACTTAGAGTGATGTAAAAAATGATTGCGGCTTAAGCATACTGTGTGTTGAAAAAGGCTACATAATATATTGTTAAGGACACACAAAGAAACTAGCGCCATCTAGCGGCAACCATTGAAACCACGCAAATACAGAGACCGCATGAAACTCTCTACTCAATACTAGATGGCGTTAGAGGTACTACTGTGGAACTATATAGAAGTATAGTCTCGAAAACCGGGTACATGCGCGAACTTTCCAGAATGGTCTGGGCCTCGCGTCGGCCGATATAAATAGCCGCAGGTAGGCGAGCGAGTACAGTTCAGTTTGAGCGATCTTCGAGGCGACTTCAAGAGTGAAAACTAGTGATCAAGAGTGGTACCAGCGAAACCTACGACATTGGCTACGACTGAGGACATCGTGAGTGCTTAGTGTTTAAACCTAGTGCTTTGTGTTGGACCTAGTGCTAGTGAATAAAGTCTTGAAAAGAGTCAGCAGGTCTTTCTCTCCAAATCCTTCGAACCCTAACACGTAACAACTGGTGTCAGAAGTGGGATTTGGAGATGCCATTGACTCCGAGAGAAGACTTTAAGGACGTCAAGGGCGTCAGGACAAGGGCGCAACGAGCTGCGGAGGCCACACCTACTGGGGACCACGCTCCGCCCACCGTGGACCAAGCCCCGCCCACTGACCCCGCCTATCATGCCCCGCCCACTGACCACGCCCACCAGGCCCCGCCCACCCGGACTCAGGCCCCGCCCACTCGGGCTCAGGCCCCGCCCACTCAGGCTCAGGCCCCGCCCACTCAGGCTCAGGCCCCGCCCACTCAGGCTCAGGCCCCGCCCACTCAGGCTCAGACCCCGCCCACTCAGGCTCAGGCCCCGCCCACTCGGACACAGGCCCCGCCCACTTTGTATCAGGCCCCGCCCACCGGACCCGTCCACCTTACCGCGCCCACCAGTGATACCGTAACTTCTACAGACTCTCAAGTGGCTCTTCAATTAGGAAGTTTAATTAAATTAATGGAGCTGCAAAGGGCTGAAATTCGTGCTTTGCAAGAATCACAAGAGCAAACAAGTTTCAAATTGCAAGAATCACAAGAGCAACAAAAGGCTGAAATTCGTGGTGCTTTGCAAGAATTACAAGAGCAACAAAAAGAGCTCCAAGAAAAAACGCTTTGGGCTGTAAAAGATGTTAGTGACGCGGTGACTAAGCTTCGAAAAGATGTCGACGTGGTGGAAGAACGAGTTACCGGGTTAGGATTGGATGTTGAAAATGTGAAAACCGGCCTCACTGAATTACAGAAGAAAGTAGTGCGTCTTGAAACCACGGGAGCCGCGATGTCTAGTGGAAGTACCGGAGTGGCGCAAGGACCAAGAGTGAAAGTGCCTCCATACGACGGTACTACTCCGTGGAACGCTTATCGTCAACAATTCCAGACGGTTGCTACTGCCAACGGATGGACGGAAGAGCAATGCCTGACCGCTCTCACTGTTGCGCTCAGAGGGCAAGCTTTGTCGGTTCTGGAAGCACTGCCACAGACAGGAAACGGGTTCCACGGCTTGATGGAGGCACTTGAATCCCGATACGGAGAGCGACACCTGGAATACGTGTTCCGTGCCCAACTGCGTGACAGAGTCCAACGCTCAGGAGAAGGACTACAACAATGGGCGTTGGAAATTGAGAAACTCGTCAGGAAAGCACACCCAGGAGCAGACACCAAGATGGTAGACACGAATATTGTTCAAGCATTTGTCGACGGAAACAAAGACCTGGAGGTCAGAGCTGCAGTGAGGCTTCGTCACCATACATCGTTAAAGGAAGCATTGGCGCATGCTTTGGAGGTTGAGGCTGTTCGCCATGACATACGGCAGACCCATAAGATCCGTGAGGTCTCTGAGGAAGTCAAGGAGGTTAAGGCTCCTACGAAGAAAAGTTCTGGAGTTATGTGCTACAAGTGCGGCGAAAGGGGTCATCTTCAGCTCAACTGCCCGCAGAAGGAAACCCAGATAGCAAGGATGAAAAGGATCGAGGAACAAATAGAGGAGCTGAAGAAACAAGGGGCTTCGTCCCTTGGACGGGAGCAGGGAAACGAATGAAGGGCGAGTGCTGGCTGACGCGGAGGAAGCCCCAATAACTGTTATCTCCCAGGCATGCAGCGGGAATAGTCTTGCGATTCAGGGGACTATTAACGAGACGACAAACAAAAAGATTGGGACAAGTATATACCACTCTTCCTTCTGTCGTACCGAACCGCCGAGCATGAGAGCATAAAAGCTACCCCGGCGTATGTCAATTACGGTAGAGAATTACGAATACCAGTAGACCTATTGACTGGAGGGGCACCGGAGGGACCAAATACCGTACAAGACTATGTCAGCGATTTAAGGGAAAAAATGCGCTATATACACGCCTTGGTTCGGGAAAATGGGTTACATTCAAGCGAGAACATGAAAACCAGATACGACCGGAAATCGAACACGAGCGGCTTCAAGGAAGGGTCACTGGTGTGGCTGCATAACCCAACCCGCCGGAAAGGGAAATCGCCAAAGCTGCAGACCAAGTGGGACGGTCCATACAAAGTGGTTACCCGACTGAATGATGTGACTTACAGGATTCAAAAGCAACCAAGAGGGACATTCAAAGTGGTACACATAGACCGTCTGGCGCGTTACCATGGCAGTAACAACGATGCTCGGGACGAGCATCTCTAAGAGGGGAGTAGTGTTAAGGACACACAAAGAAACTAGCGCCATCTAGCGGCAACCATTGAAACCACGCAAATACAGAGACCGCATGAAACTCTCTACTCAATACTAGATGGCGTTAGAGGTACTACTGTGGAACTATATAGAAGTATAGTCTCGAAAACCGGGTACATGCGCGAACTTTCCAGAATGGTCTGGGCCTCGCGTCGGCCGATATAAATAGCCGCAGGTAGGCGAGCGAGTACAGTTCAGTTTGAGCGATCTTCGAGGCGACTTCAAGAGTGAAAACTAGTGATCAAGAGTGGTACCAGCGAAACCTACGACATTGGCTACGACTGAGGACATCGTGAGTGCTTAGTGTTTAAACCTAGTGCTTTGTGTTGGACCTAGTGCTAGTGAATAAAGTCTTGAAAAGAGTCAGCAGGTCTTTCTCTCCAAATCCTTCGAACCCTAACACGTAACAATATGTATAGCAAATTAATATAAGGATCTTGGTGGTTGGGGAAAGGGGAGATAATCACAATCATCAGTGTGTCACCGCACAGATTGTATTACAAAAATATATGCTATGTCTTTAATGTGCTCATCGGTTCGCAGTGAAAATTTCTGGCTGTCTTGAATCTAAACCACCACCAATGCCTAGTTATGTTATAAAGCTCCAATAAGATTTAAGAAATAGAATTATAACAAAGTGAATTCCAAGAAGACTTCATTATGTTGTAACAGTATTTGTATGTGTATTTAACGAATGTTCTCGCAATGTAATTTGAGTTATTTTCATCTTATATTTCAAACGTGTTTCTCATTTCACGCCCTTTCCAAAGTATCTTTAAAGGTAAATTAAACAAAATTCTTGTTTGAAATAAAACTTTATCAATTATTACGAACAGTAAATTTATTTCGGTTTTATTTTTAACCTTTGACTATTTCATGATTAAGATTATACTAAAAATATAATGTATTAGAATGTAGCGGTGTCTTAATCTCCTACATAATTAAATTTTGTTTCTCTACGACCTACGTGAAAGTTTTGAGATTGGATTGATTAATAATCGAAATATGGATTTGGTTGGGCAGATAAATTTTTCAAGAAACTTTGTTTTTGATTATAGACGACTGGATTAGAATCTTGCAAAATTATAATTAAAATTTATGTTTCTTTTCTTCATATCATTATTAAAAAAATTAAGTTAATGGTAAATTACCAAAGTTGTCTAATTTAAAAAAAAAAAGTTTAATAATATCAGTTATTGACATTATTGTATTCCCTAAATGATACCATAAAAGGAGATCATGCCACCATCGATGTTCCTGCTCTTATCGAGCCTACTGGAATTAGTCGCGATGATGGCAAGAGACCTAATGGATTGATGTTGGTTCCCTGGGAAAGGGGACGGGTACTTTTGTGGGAAGCAACCTGCGTTGACACACTTGCTTTATCTCATGTTAGAGAAACAATCTTAAAAGCAGGAGCCGCAGCGGAAAAAGTTGGAACGACTAAACGGCACAAATATTCATCACTAATTCGAAATTACATCTTTGTGCCGTTTGCATTCGAAACACTTGGAACTTGGAGTTAAAACTTTTTTAAATGAAATAACTCCTCGCCTTATTGCCTCCACTGGTGACAAGAGGGCTGGTGCAATTTTTACCCAGAGAATCGGCATTGCGATTCAACGGGGAAAAGCTGCAAGCATTCTTGGCACAATTCCACATGGACATGATTTGTACCAAAACTATCTGTAAATATTTAGTTCTTAAGTTGAAATTGTAAATAGTTATTGATTGACATGTTGACATAATTATTAAAGAATATTCTTCCCACTCCAAGTAAATTATATTTCTATTTCATTTATTTATGTAACACACATTTATGTAGATATTTACATTTCTAACGTCTCAATATCGTTTCTGTCAACGTTGCTTATTACGATTCCTACAGCCTTGTATCATTAGAGAATATTTAAGAACTTTGTATACAACGATAATATGATATGTTTCATTTGTCATCAAAATAATGATGTTAGTAATATACCTACCTCTTATTTCTCTGACAGCTCACTTTGCAGGGATTATATATCCTGTTAACGTAATTCTTTTACGTATTACCGAGATCATTTATATCTGTGAAAGCTAAGGAGAATACATATTAGGATGTACAAGTCGAGAGATCATCTTTATGGATTTATGGTAATGTATTTTTTATTAAGTACAATCTGTAGCCGCGACTTCTTTCATAAAAAATGAAAGTTTTTGTAAAAGGTTCGAGAAAGGGGTGAAAATCAACCAAATTTTCGATTAAAAAGTATCCATTATTGACTCGTAGTGGATATAAATCGTGCCAAGATTGATTTAACCCGTTAAGTATTTATTTATAGTAAGAATTGTAATTAGAATTACTTAACAAGTTGTGGTCACTGCGACAAGTTAACATAACATAGTAACATACTAAATTACAGGTACACGTGTGGCTGTATAAATAATTGATAGAACGTTCTAGGACTTTTTATATTTGATTTAGAGCTTATCTGAAAGCATTTTGAAACTTTTATTCGAATTTTAGCAGAAAAACAATACATTCGAAATTAAATTCTTATAAATTTTTGTTTAATTTTAGTGTTTGTAATTTCTCATGTAAGTGAATTGTATTCTTTTGAGAAATAAATGATCTTGAACCTTATATATACAGAAGACAAGCAACTTTTGTAGCATTCTAGCATTCATATGTCAGAACTACTAGTGACATCATTTAAATTTTTATCTCCGCAAGATTTATTCGAATATAATCACGTTAAAGCTGAAACGTCGCAATAAATTCTAAGACCCAAATGGGCTATTATCCCCCTTTCGCGTCTCATTTCAACGCCGCCCAAAAGCCGAAATGGTGACAGGATACTTCAAGATAAAGTATGTAACGTGAAAAGTATAAAGTGTTGCTTTGATTTTCTTACACAAACAGTATACACATTTATTACAGAAATGACAAAGATGTGTGTGGATTTAGTGACGTTGTATTTCATGCAAGAACGCAGTTGCGTTTTGATAAACTGGTTATCTTGCAAAATAAACTTTAAAAAAAGAGAAACTGCGGAGTTTCTTGCCGGTTCTTCTCTACAGAATTTACATTCCGCATCGGTTGGTAGTTTCACTTTTAACGATAATTAAAATTTTAGTCTATAAGAAGACGATTTAAAAGTGGTTTTGATGCCTATTTGAATAAAGTTATTTTGATCTGAATTTGATTTCTTTACGTATGTATAGTTATTTCGGTTATCATTGGCAGAACAATTAAGTACGAAGTTGTTTTATGGTAAGAGCGATAAATGGCAAAGACGATTTTGGACAGAACAATTTTCAATTCTTTTTTGATTTCCAAATCATCTTGAGTACATTTAATGATACTTGAAATAAAGTAATTTTATATGAAACTAACATTCATTTCTTTTATTATTATAAAATAAATGTATACAGAGTATATATATATATATATACATACATACATATATATATATATATATATATATATATATATATATATATATATATATACGGTTGCAAAACTACCAGTATTCCTCTACTATATTATGCATGTATTATATATATAAACCTTCCTCTTCAATCACTCTGTCTATTGTAAAAAAACCGCATCAAAATCCGTTGCGTAGTTTTAAAGATTTAAGCATCCATAGGGACAAAGAAAGCGACTTTGTTTTATACTATGTTTAGTCATATATTTTTATGTTATACAACTTTTGTCTACACAGCATTTTGCATACATCGAGTATTCAACGTGTATTAACATAAAAAAATCAGTGTAAAAACAGCACTCGTGGACTAAAGTCATTTCGCACCTTAACACCTCCTATATTATTGGACGTGTACAAACAGTTCCGTACAAAATGTATGTAATTAATGATATTCAAAAAAATGATTAGGACTGTTATTGCTACTTTTTAGCTATAGCTTCTGTGAATAAAGTACTTTTTCAGTTTATCAGTAATAAAAATCATCGATGCGATATTTAATTTTGTTGACACAAGTTTGATTAATTTAACACTGAAACAGAATAAAATATAGTATTAAGCGTAATTCAGTTATTATGTACATAACCGGCCTCTAATTTATGGGAGGTTAAATTTTTGTTATTTCTGACTCTACCTTAACTCCGGTGCTGCGGGAAGTGCACTCATGCTCCGTTCCACGACTTTCACACGTTATTTTGTTGTTCGAAAATAACATATACGCGGAGTTCTAAGGTATTATAATAACCAAATCTAAGGTATTGTAACCTCAAAACATTAACCACGGGGCTTACGCGATAATAGTTGTTTATAACCCACCCCCCTTCCTATTCCCCCTTCACCCCCTCACCCCCTATCCCCATAAATTAGTAACCGATTTAAAAATTTAACATCAAAACTTTAACCACGATATCTCCGTAACCACGGGGTTTACACGATAATAGTTGTCCGGGGGGGTAAAAAAAGCCAGCCCCCCTTCACCCCCTCTCCCTCCTAGCCCCATAAATTAGAGGCCGATTTTGTACGTAATCGTAATCCCAAACTAAACAAACAAAACAAATTTGCATCAATAAATAAAAATAAATAACAAATAAAAATAAGGTATTAGATTAAATCATTATATCAAAAAGCGGAGTTAAAGAAATTTAGATAGTAATTTATTAATGTATTTTCGTATGCTACACGACATTCCCATCACGACTGGCTGGTTGAAAAAAAAAACAACAAGGAAAGCGAAAAAGCGTTGATTTCATGCATGAACCATTTCCATTAAAGAAAAGAGGTTTCGAAAGGTTTTTTTTTTCAGATCTTAAAATAATCGATCAACGTCATCAGTTGTAGAGTGTTTAGGTAAACGTGATTGATGGTAATATTGTATTCAATTATGATGTAAAAATTTTATAAGATTTTTAGGCATGTGAGTGATGAGTCAATCTTTGCTGTTTAGATTTAATTGATAAAATGTCTAGTGTTATGATTTGTTTTAGATTTTTGATTTTAACTTACTTTTATATTTAAAATTTTTGAATTATAGCAAACCTACCTTTTAAGGTTATATTATAACTGTTATAACTGGTAGTCTTGCTAGCTTTAGCTTCTCTTATATGAATAAAAGGCTAACCTAGCTGAGGGATTTTCATACCTTGGATTCAGTATTCATAATAAACATTATTAATATTGATGTGCTGAAATATTTATACATCAAATTATTATGCTTTCTAGGTTTGTTTCTAAGTATGATTTTAGTTTGCAAATTCTAGGTTAATCAGTTTTTGTTCTATACTGTCATTGTTAAAAAAACCGCTCTGGACAAACGTCTGAGACACAGCGCCATCTGTACTCGATTCTATCAAAACACGTTAATCTCCAAATAAAGTTCATCAACTTTAATATTAGTACAGATAAGTTCCCATTGTTCGTATCACCAAGTACTGTGCACAACACAGAAGACACGTAACAGTTTCAACTCTCAAGTTGAGTTAAACTTTTAACAATAACAATTAAAACAGTCCTATTGTCTGACGTACATTTTGCGTCACCAGACCTCATGACACCCTTATCGTCTGTTTTGTCCAAATCCTGTGAGTAAATTGTAATTTCCGCTGGTTCAATTAAATGCGGTTTCCACGGCTCGGTTTCAAGATTCGAAACAATTGTCCATTGTTATCTTTTGTCCTTCGATTGATCAATTAATTTTAACAAGTGAATTTTTTTACATTTTTTAATTATCCTGTTAAATGTGGGCATGAAAACATTGCAACCTTATTTTATTTCCCATATAATTAGACTGTAACCAAACTTAACTTTTAGCAACATAAATGGTAAAAAAACCTACAAAGTTTAAAAGTTTTAATATCGTCGTATAGTTTAGTAGAAAGTTATAACCTTATCAATATGAAACGAATACTTATAATTCATAACAAATTTGAACTTATTTATTTAATCAATTTATTTATTTCGGGTTATACATATAATTTCATAACATCTCTAGTTTTCTCTGGAATTATATGGAGTAAGAGTTTTTAACTCAATTTCTCACCCTTAAATTCCTTCTCAGGTAACATTATTGGTAACATTAATGGTAGATATTGTTGAACATCTTTTTTCATGTAGGTTATACATAGGCAGTTACAGATTATATCGGAGTGTTTAGATATTTATTCCATATAGCTGTAGCATAACACTTTTTAGTTTTAATAACCTTATTAAAGTCTTGTCTTTTGCAATATAAGTATACTCATATAAAAAAAGTTTTGAGTAAAAAGATATATTTTCTGAATAGATAATAGGCAGGTTGCTTTTAAGTATGAAACTCTTACCCTAATAACTTTGAATGTAGTATAAACTAAGATAATATTAAAAATATAACGACAAAAGCGATTACTCGCTTCGTCGAACTAAAAATTACTCAAGGATTTTCTTTAACGTTCAAGAGAAAAACAACAATTTATAGAGTTCTTATACTGACACTAATTTTAAAATGATTACCTACTTTCATTAAAAAAGCTATCAACTTAAAAACCAATTTTTAAAAATGTTTTATTTTATTTTGTAGAACATTCAGAAACTATTATAACGAAAATAATTTTTTTTATATTTGTAAAAATATTATTATTTAGTAAAGGCTTTTTTTTAGTAAACGCTTAAATAATAATTTGTTTTCAAGTTCCAATGAGTGGATATGAATAAAATTACGTTTGTTATTACACTAATATCTGTTACGTTGTATATTTTTTAGCCTTCTAAGTATTTGATAGGCTATCAAACTCAAATAAGTTATTAAAGCCCACGAGAGATTCCCACAGAATACTCTTATGACGCAGTTTCTAGTGACCCTGCTTTCTGCTCCGTGTGTTGTGGGTTGATTCCCGCTCCTAGCCGGGTTGTAATATTCATAATTTATTTAAAAAATGTTTCTATAACAGTTAGCTGTTGTCAATAAAATAAGCTTTTAATTTGTTTATCTTGGGTATAGTGGATCGTGCGTAAATGTTAAGGAGTTCTTTATTTATAACGAAAGGAATAAAATGGAAGCGTAAGTTTATTTGGGAGTTCCATTTTTTATTTGCATATTAAAATTTTTGTTTCTGACTTTTCATTAATATTCAACAGTTTTTTTTAATTAACAGCTAATTTCAGAATAATTTATCGGTCTTATCAAATGAATTGTACATAAGCTGTAGCTCGATTATCAGGTAGCATGACGTTATCAAGCTGTTCAGTGAATGTGTCAGCTGTTTCATGTCAGCTGCTCTGAACTCGAACGCGCCGTGAATACAAATGAGCTAGCTTTTAGCGAAACAACTTGTAATGTTCAGTTTTGAAATTAAATTGGAAGCTTTAATGCTATAATAGTTTGCAAGTTCTATAATGATTCAAACTGACATTTTCTTGGCAGAGTGAGTTCTTCGTAATATTATATTTGTGAATTTTATTGTATTACAAATTATTTGTTAATAGATTTTTATTATTAAAATTTCTTACCACTATAAAATTGATATAGGTACACAGAGGGAGACATAAATATAGATTTGTATTTAAATATACATATGACCTCGTAGCACAAATAAAAACATAATTACGCCTTTAATTTATCTATAGTTCAAGTATTATCCTTAAATCTATTTCGGATAACCTTTATTGAAAACACAAGCATTAAGTTGCTTACCACAGGAATAAGTCGACCGTGTACACGTGTGTGTTATAAGATATTTATTATTTATTTATTTTATTTATTGAGACAAAAAATCCAGAAGTAAAGAATATTGTGTACTACTATGATTTGATCTGACCTGATTCAGTCTACATACCATTGCTGTGCATAGGCTCTTTCTCCATGTAAGGAAAAAGATACTTTAATCTAAACCCTATATATCTAAAAGAGCCTGCAAATCTATGTTCTCAAGTATTTTGATAACTTAATGGTAAATAGGTCTACCGTTTTGATAAAATCGTTGTTTTTAAAGATCAATTAATAATTACCTTTATCGGTCTTAATATTACGTGCGTTAAAAATTTAATGATATTTTTTGTTATTTAATGTATCAAAAGTATATAGTGAAAAATAAACCAGTCTGATAATGTAAACATTGATAGTTGAAAGTAATTTGGACGTTTTTAAAAATAATTGAGAAATTGTAATTATGTTTTCGTTTGACTTCAAGTTGGTGGCTTAACTTAAAACTTTTACATTTCGTCATACGTTTAACGTCTCTTTGCTAGTGTAAGGCTGCTTGTTAGTCTGATTAAAATGTTTTTTACATAAATTTTCAAGTAAATGCTTTCTCTTGGCATTTATTTACCATGTCAATATTTTTGTCATATTATTTCGTAATTTATATATAATTATATATACTAGCTGACCCAGCCACGCGTTGCTGTGTCTCACTAATTATAATTTATTAAAATATATGTAAATTCTATATTCAAACGCGCCATCTTTAATCTAGAAATAGAAATACGGCGCCATCTACCGCATGTCTGTGCAACAGATGCCAAACCGCCATCTGTTAGGATTTTATAGAACCAACCGATAAATGCACACTAAAGTCGTATAATAAAAATTTAATTTGCAATAACAAATATTAGTATCTTAATATATATAAATCTCGTGTCACAATGTTTGTCCTCAATGGACTCCTAAACTACTTAACCGATTTTAGTCAAATTTGCACACCGTGTGCAGTTTGATCCAACTTAAAAGATAGGCTATATTTTATTTTGATATATTATGGTCTTATTATATTTCAGAAAAAAATAAGGTGATACGAAGTTCGCCAGGTCAGCTAGTATTAGTATAGAATATAAGGCATCAGTTGCCGGTGAGCAGATATTTGTTTGTACAGATATTTGTGTCTGGTCTAGTGATTGTTCGCATGGTATGAATAATTCACTCATTCGCAGTAGATAAGCGTGATAGATTAAACTCAAATATTCTTTTATATGCAGGAAATGCCTTTGCCCAGCAGTGGGGGCTTTTACTGATTTAGTAAAGTTTAGTTAAGTAATTTTTTAACAATCGCTCTGGTGTAGTGGTGCGAGTAGAAGTCCAAAACACCAACGGTTTGAGGGTTCGATGACCGCTTGGGATGGATATTTGTATTTCTACAAATACTTTTTTCCGGTTCGGATGTCCTTGTAGGTCTCCCCACCGTGGCTCGGAGAGCACGTTAAGCCGTCGGACCCGGTCGTTAATATAAATACTTGATAGCGCTCGTTACTCATAATAGGGAACATATCCCAACAACCCGCAGTGGAGCAGCGCAATTAAGCTCCGATCTTTTTCCTAAATGGAAAAATTATGAAAACAATATAAAAACGTTACTAATAAATGAACAGTTTACTTATAACAAATAAATTATAAATATGTGTGTATCGTTAAATAATATAAGGACATTATAACATATTTTAAATGTAAATGTGTCGGTCAATATTACATTTCGTTACAGCCTCCAGATGGTTAAGATAAATAAGATATCCAGCGGCTCCAGTCACCGCTGTGCTCCTCGCGGGCTGCAGCTGTGACCGCGAACTTCGGCCGAATATAAATGAGCCTGTAGCCCAACAGTCATAACTTTAGGATTTTACTCAGGGAATTTAGTAAAGGTACACGACGAATATTCAAAATGAGAGGTACACTTTATTACATAGTTGGATATACATTTTTAGCCCGAATGTACTTCCTTATTCATTTAATGCTTTATTACATATTTAGAATAACATCACAGAAAATAATAATATTTTAACTTAAGTGCAAAAGCGCTCTTATCACTAAGAGTACCTCTTACAATTGAGAAAATATTGATAATATGACGCAACTAGGTAAACGGAACATATTGTTTTTCTTGTGTGAAAGACCAATAGATAATAACGTTAACCTTGAAATAAGAACTTCTGAAAAAGACATCCTCGAGCACAGCCTCAGGATGGCGATTCACCACAGGGATGCCGCCGTCATTGAGGGTGTGCTCGAAATGTTAAAATTGTAGCACACCTTACTTGTAGGAATAAATTGTATAAGGAAAAAACTTAGGAGTAAGAAAAAAAAAAAAAAAAAAAAAAATTACTAATAATAACATAGGTTAAGTGTATATTGTAAGTAGGCCAAGTAGGCCATAAGTGTACTTATACGTTAGCTAGACAATAAGTGTACATATATTATAGATAGCAAGTAAGTGTATATATAAACATAGATAATAATAATTATTATAATAGTGACAACAATAATTAAAGTAAGGCGCAATATAATTCTATGTCTTTTTGCATGTAAGATATCAATTAAGTTTAGCATAATTTTGGTCGGTGGACTCACGTCTGCATTAGGGATACTAAGATAGAATAATTAGGTCTCTTAGTGTAAGCTGCAGTAGTGTAACAAGTAAACGATCAGTAATAAAACTAAAAATCGGAATAACAAAAGCATGGGCACTTTAAGCCTGTGGACATAACTTTATTTAAAAAAAAAAAAAAAAAAAAACCTTGAAATAAGAAATGTTTAATTTATTCGTAGATATCTTGATGAGCTATCGAAACTTCGACTTAGTGGCTTTATTACGATATTTTAAAGATTTTTGGACTTTGTTATTTTAATAATACTCTTTTTTTGGAATGGACACGTCTATCGCAAATATGAGTTACCGACGAGATATCAAGCACTAAGTCTGTCATTTAAATCAGTTCTTTGCTATCTATAACAAAAATAACAAACCAACCCACGATGCCAACATTCCATTGGATATGTTTTCATTTGTTGTAGTCAAACTAAAGTCGGGGTTTAACAAAAATCCCGAATGAAGGAAACTTAGTTCTAAAGCTACGACTATGGAATGTACGAACGTGCTGCTCTGTTACAAACGACGAAAACTTTACTATAAAATATAATTGTATTTTGTTGCGAATTTATTTTTAAAATTACTCTAAATTTTTTTCTTTAGAATGGTTAATGTAAGGTTTGATATTAATTGTGGCCTTTTTTATATAATTAAAAAAAAAAAACTTAGGGCTAAAAATAACTTATGTAATCTTTTAAATTTTTTCACAACATACTCGTATGTTTTGGTTACTGATATTTGACCCTTTAAACTATATTGAAATCTAAAATTTCTTTATTCAAATAAGCCTCAAAAGCATTTTTAAATCGTCATTTTACAAACTATAATAATAATATCTGTACTTCAAATTTTAATTTTTACTAAACTGATTCGCCCAACAAAACCTAAAGATATGTACAGCTTAGACGACGACGTCGCGCCACTGACACACAAATTAAACTAATACCTATTACAATACATAAATCGAAATAATAAAAATAAAAATTACAACGATTTATTACTGGCCATTGCTATGGAAGAACGGAGTTTCTAAATTTAAATGTTTTGGACGTTTATAATAAAACTTTGAACATTAAACGTAATAACTTTTTAAGAACCTGTAACACGAGTTACGATTTGCGAATAACAAAAGTCTCCTATAATTTTATTCAAGATGCGTATCTCGGGATTCCGGAGCTCCATACTCAATGTTAAGTTGCTTTCAAAAAATTATTTACTTTTTGTATATTAAGTCGGCTTTATGATATCAAGCTTGTCAAGTTTTAAGGTATAGATTAACAAGCTTAGTACCCTTCTTGCGCAAAATAAATTTTGATTGATAGCTTATCTAGATCCTACTAATACTTGCCAAGTTTTTTATTTGTAACCTCTGGATGGCTCCTTTCAAGTAAAACTTCTTTACACGCCCTTGAATTGGGGAGTAAGCTGGTGAATGCGTTAAGATAGCGTTACGAAAAGTGTGATTGGGCGTGGCGAACGGAACTTGTGAGGGAGATATAAGTGAGTATAGAAAGTTACTTCAGTCGTGTGGTCTCCCCCTTTTTTTCATAAGACGTAGAAGATAAAAATATACTACTCGACAAAAAAATTGTACTAATATATTTAAATTGATAAACATGCTTCAGACCGTGTGCTTTGGCATAACATTTTTAATTATTTCTACATAAAAATGGAATAATTTTAAAACAACAATTGATCTGTAATTGATAATCCACTATTGAATCCTAAGGCTTCTTCACAAATCTCCAGACCGATGGGTTTAAATTACTAAGAATTTTATCTTGTTTATGAAATAAGACAAGTAGATGTTATAATCGAGATCGGCCGGGGAAAAAGTTTCTTCATATTTTATATAGAAATTCAAGGTAAGAATTAACAAAATTTATTTACATAAATTATATAAATACCTAATATATGTACCGTTTTGTTTGATAGCTTGCTGTCATCTCGTTGATAGTGACAAGATTCCGTTGCTGTTAGAAATTTTGGGACTTATCATTAAAAAACTGGGACAAGTAGTTTTGACAGTCCTCTCATGGAGTTAACTTTACACTACCTAATGAATTCTAAAGAGACCGAAAAAGGTGCAAATCAGAGGGTGCAAGATAGGAGTTATATGGTGAAAGCATTAAGGTTTCCCAGTCAAACTCTCTCAATTTTTGTCTCTCAGACGTCGTCTCTCTAAAGACGTATGTGGTCGGGCGTGGTCTGATTCGATAGCTTTACCCGACGGTAAAAACTCATAATGAATGATTTCCTTCCATACACTCAATATTACCATATTGCGTGTCAAAGCGGGTTTCCTATACCGACCTTTGTGTACGATCTTTTTCTTACATTCTTATCGTAGACAATCCAATTTTCGTCACCAGTGTGCAATCTCTTCAAATATTATTCGATATCTTTACGTCTTAAGAGAGAATCGCAAACGAGTACACGGTCCTAAAGAAACCTAATGGTTTTTTCAGTAAGTTCACGGAGCCTTTTTTTTTAAATGGGTAGAAACTGTTCTGTTAGAATCTGTAGAAAATAATGTAGAGAATGTGATCTAACTCCACTTTTTCAAAAATGTCGTCACGTTTATCGGTAACTGGGTGACAAGAGCGAAATTCATTTTTGTTCTCATTACCATATTTCTTCGTTAGGTTTACCCATTTGGCGGACATATAAACAAATGAAAAGTGGCTGGAAACAGTTTTTTACTTTTTAATTCCCTTTTTAAAATGTCACCTTTTCGTGTTATCAAAATCAGCCAGTTACAAACAATACAACTAAAACAATTTCATTGCAATTTTTTACTAGAAAATACGACAAAAAAAAATTTTTGCCCGACCTATTATTTTAACACATTTTTTCATGTGACTTCACAGTGCCACCATGTAACCAAAAATATTTTTGTCTTTTTAACAAATAATGAAAGTGTTAATCTTTTTTTATATTGTTAAAAAATATTAAATAAAGATTCGGTACATACTTTTAGATTTTTAGGTGTCCATAAATTCCTAGAAATAATTTACATAAAAATGGATATCAAAATGTTAAGTACGACCAATTTTCATTGTTAGAAATGCCCATGTTCAAGGGAAAATAAGATTTTATCGAAATACATACACGTACAAAATGTAACAATGTACAAACTGTTGACACGTTTTTTGAATTTACCATTAGATATAAATATAATCAGAACGTTGGTACACTTTTGGGAATAAATGTTATAGAGGAATCATCACTACGCTGAATATTGGTATGAGGTATTTGCTGCACGACGGTAGCAAAACCTGTCAACTGATGCAATCGACAATAGGGGTTTTGTTAGTAGTTTATACGTGTAAGTATAAACGTGGAAAGATGTTTTATAGTTTTTTAAATTTTATTTTACTATATTTTTATATATTATATATATAATTAGTATATATTATAATTATTATATATTATAATAAATAAATTAGATAACAAATCGTTAGAAATTTAAATTATCTCTTGAGTACGATGTTATTGAAAGGGTGTTGAATGTGAAAGATTTGGGATACATACACTGATGGCTAACTTACTTTTACGCCGTATATCGGTTTTATCACGGCTAAAGCCTACCAACCGTTTGCTCGGCTTTGTTAAAGTTTGCAAGAATTTGAACAATTCTGAAACTTTTAATAACGGAAAATTGTAATTATTTTCATTCTTTCTTTCTGAAAATGGATCTGTTATTTGTAATCCTCAGTACAAAATGTATATGAAATATAAAATATTTAAAATGAAGTTATTAGATATTTGTAAATTTATGCTTGTTTCAATCAATTTCGCTAAGGTATCATATTTCTTGAAGGTATCAACCGGTAATTCTATATAAGTTTGTTTCCTTCATGATTCTTTCTTTTTTTTTAAATATAATAATATATTATAATCATATTTAATAATATTTTTTTTTGTTCTTATTTATTTTATTCAATTGAATAGTAAAAAAGACAAATAAAAGGTTTTACATATCTCGTTATACATTACAATATTAGAGTTTTTATATTTTTGTGTATAAATAAAATTTATTACTGTTTCAATCTACTTTTCCAGATTTATTGATATTTGATTATAAGTAACATCAATATTTCCTTCACCTAAACTACTCACGTAAACAATAAAGCAAGTAAACTTACCTATTTACATATTTGTTCAAACTTAAACATGACATATTCGTGCTCACACACTTTCATACTTTTGTGTATCTTAACAAATATTTGAAATACGAATAACACGTAAGCTAAAGAACAAACAATGAAATAACAGATTTCGCGATACCTTCGTTACGAGCTCGAACGATTCGCCTGAAGGCTGTTGATTCAATTTGACCCATCCTTGATATCGCGACAAAAGCGGGTTTCACAGAACCCTAGCCCTATCGACAACGATTTTGTTGAAAGGTAAGGAAATAATATCCTCTTTGTGAATTGGTGTAACAAACTTAATAAATAATAAACTTTTTCTTAAACTTACTACTTTGAAACAAAGCAAATGACGATAAAACAAATTTTGTGATATAACCTATTTTATGATTATAAAACATTATAATGCTTATGCAGTCCTTGTGCGTCACGCATCACGCATTGGAGCAGCGTGGTGGATTAAGCTCTGAACCTACTCCTACATGGGGGAAGAGGCCTATGCCCAGCTGTGGGATATTACAGGTTGAAGCGCGAAGCGCATTTCTAATTATCATCATTGTTTAAAAATTAGATGCCAAATTAAATATCAAAATTTAATACTTTACTATTAAAGGTGAAGAAAACTGTGTTGCTAATAGAGCCTTAAAGAGCCTAATATTAGAGCCTTAGTCAAACATCATATAATAGTGTTACGAACACACAAAGAAACTAGCACCATCTAGCGGCAACCATTGAAACCACACAAAGACAGCGATAGCATGAAACTCTCTACTCAATACTAGATGGCGTTAGAGGAACTACTGTGGAACTATGTAGAAGTATGGTCTCGAAAACCGGGTACATGCGCGAACTTTCCAGAAAAATCTGCGCCTCGTCTCGGCCGATATAAATAGCCGTAGGGAGGCGAGCGAGTACATTTCAGTTTGAGCGATTTTCGAGGCGATTTCAAAGTGAAAACTAGTGATCAAGAGTGGTACCAGCGAAACCTACGACATTGGACATCGATAGTGCTTAGTGTTTGAACCTAGTGCTTTGTGTTGGACCTAGTGCTAGTGAATAAAGTCTTGGAAAGAGTCAGCAGGTTTTTCTCTCCAAATCCTTCGAACCCTAACACGTAACAACTGGTGTCGGAAGTGAGATTTGGAGATGCCATTGACTCCGAGAGAAGACTTTAAGGACTTCAAGGGCGTCAGGACAAGGGCGCAACGAGCTGCGGAGGCCACACCTACTGGGGACCAAGCTCCGCCCACCGTGGACCAAGCCCCGCCCACTGACCCCGTCTATCATGCCCCGCCCCACGCCCACCAGGCCAAGCCCACTCGGGCTCAGGCCCCACCCACTCAGAGTCAGGCTCCGCCCACTCGGACTCAGGCCCCGCCTACTCAGGCTCAGGCCGCGCCCACTTTGTCACAAGCTCCGCCCTCCGTTGACCAAGCCCCGCCCACTGACTCCGCCCATCATGCCCCGCCCACTGACCACGCCCACCAGGCCCGCCCACTCGCTCTCAAGCCCCGCCCACTCGGGCTCAGGCACCGCCCACTCAGAGTCAGGCCCTGCCCACTCAGAGTCAGGCCCCACCTACTCAGACTCAGGCCCCGCCTACTTTGTCTCAAGCCCCGCCCACTGGATCCACCCACCTTAACACCAGTGACACCGTAACTTCTACAGACCCTCAATTGGCTCTTCAATTAGGAAATTTAATTAAATTAATGGAGCTGCAAAGGGCTGAAATTCGTAGTGCTTTGCAAGAATCACAAGAGCAAACAAGTTTCAAATTGCAAGAATTCCAAGAGCAAACAAGTTTCAAATTGCAAGAATCACAAAAGCAACAAAAAGTTCTCCAAGTAAAAACGCTGTGGGCTATAAAAGATGTTAGTGACGTGGTGACTAAGCTTCGAAAAGATGTCGACGTAGTGGAAGAACGAGTTACCAGGTTAGGATTAGATGTGGAAAATGTAAAAACCGTCCTCGCTGAACTACAAAAGAAAGTAGTGCGCCTTGAAACCACGGGAGTCGCGATGTCTAGTGGAAGTACCGGAGTGGCGCAAGGACCAAGAGTGAAAGTGCCTCCCTACAACGGCACTACTTCGTGGAACGCTTATCGATGACAATTCCAGACTTTTGCTACTGCCAACGGATGGACGGAAGAACAATGCCTGACCGCTCTCACTGTTGCGCTCAGGGGGCAAGCTTTGTCGGTTCTAGAAGCACTGCCACTTACGGAAAATGGGTTCCAAGACTTGATGGAGGCACTTGAATCCCGATACGGGGATCGACATCTGGAGCCCGTGTTCCGTGCCCAACTGCGTGACAGAGTTCAACGCCCAGGAGAAGGACTATAACAATGGGCGTTGGAAATCGAAAAACTCGTCAGGAAGGCACACCCAGGAGCGGACACCAAGATGGTAGACACGAATATTGTTCAAGCATTTGTCGACGGAAACAAAGACCTGGAGGTCAAAGCTGCAGTGAGGCTTCGTCACCATACATCGTTAAAGGAAGCATTGACGCACGCTTTGGAGGTTGAGGCTATTCGCCATGACATACGGCAGACCCATAAGATCCGCGAGGTCTCTGAGGAAGTCAGGGAAGTTAAGGCTCCTACGAAGAAAAGTTCTGGAGTTATGTGCTACAAGTGCGGCGAAAGGGGTCATCTTCAGCTCAACTGTCCGCAAAAGAAGACCCAGATAGCAAGGATGAAAAGGATCGAGGAACAAATAGAGGAGCTGAAGAAGCAAGGGGCTTCGCCTCCTGCCCGGGATCAGGAGTATGACTTCAAGACGAAACACCACAGCGGAAAGTTGCATGGGAATGCCGACGCACTCTCACGAAGGCAGTGTTCGGAAGTCTGCAAACATTGTGTTAAGCAAGAATCTAATGAAGTAACATTAAAGCTAACAAGAACAAGTCTTGTGGGCATCTGGGAGAATGATGCTATGAGGGAAGCTCAAGAAAGAGATGACGATCTTCGGCACATCATCACATGGAAGAAACGTGGTGACGTAAAACCAATCTGGAGTGAGGTTGCACCCACTGGCGTTGTCACTAAGGCGTACTGGGCTCAATGGGACAGTCTGATACTTCAAAACGGAATACTCTACCGGAAATGGGAGAAGACTAACGGCAAAGAGTTCCATCTTCAGATAATTGTCCCAAGAACGAGAGTACCAGATGTTCTCCGTGAAATACATGATGGCGTATCAGGAGGTCATCTAGGTGTCAAGAGGACGTTAACAAAAGTGCGAGAACGATTCTACTGGTTGCATTGTCGAGATGATGTACAGGATTGGTGCCGCAAATGTACTACTTGCGCTTCTGTAAAAGGACTACAGACCAGGAGCCGTGGGAATCTGCGGTTGTATAACGTCGGTGCACCGTGGGAACGAATTGCAGTTGACGTAGCGGGGCCATTTCCTGTAACGGAATCGGGAAACAAGTATTTTATGGTCGTCATGGACTACTTCACCGAATGGCCCGAAGTGTTCGCCATACCAAACGCTTCTAAGTTAGTCGAAGAAGTGATATGTCGCTTTGGTGTGCCTCTAGAAATCCATTCTGATCAGAGCAGGAACTTCGAATCGCAAGTATTCCAGGAAGTGTGCAGAATTTTGGGCATGCATAAGACGAGGACCACTGCGTACCATCCACAGTCTGATGGAATGGTTGAGAGATTTAACCAGACCCTTGAGAGGCATTTGGCGAAATTGGTAGACGAAAAACAAAAGGATTGGGACAAGTATATACCACTCTTCCTTCTGTCGTACCGAACCGCCGAGCACGAGAGCATAAAAGCTATAAAATCCCGGCATATGTCAATTACGGTAGAGAACTACGAATACCGGTAGACCTATTGACTGGAGGGTCACCGGAGGGACCAAATACCGTACAAGACTATGTCAGCGATTTAAGGGAAAAAATGCGCTATATACACGCTGTGGTTCGGGAAAATGGGTTACAGTCAAGTGAGAACATGAAAACCAGATACGACCGGAAATCGAACATGAGCGGCTTCAAGGAAGGGTCACTGGTATGGCTGCACAACCCAACCCGCCGGAAAGGAAAATCTCCAAAGTTGCAGACCAAGTGGGACGGTCCATACAAAGTGGTTACCCGACTGAATGATGTGACTTACAGGATTCAAAAGCAACCAAGAGGGACATTCAAAGTGGTACACATAGACCGTCTGGCGTGTTACCATGGCAGTAACAACGATGCTCGGGACGAGCATCTCTAAGAGGGGAGTAGTGTTACGAACACACAAAGAAACTAGCACCATCTAGCGGCAACCATTGAAACCACACAAAGACAGCGATAGCATGAAACTCTCTACTCAATACTAGATGGCGTTAGAGGAACTACTGTGGAACTATGTAGAAGTATGGTCTCGAAAACCGGGTACATGTGCGAACTTTCCAGAAAAATCTGGGCCTCGTCTCGGCCGATATAAATAGCCGTAGGGAGGCGAGCGAGTACAGTTCAGTTGAGCGATTTTCGAGGCGATTTCAAAGTGAAAACTAGTGATCAAGAGTGGTACCAGCGAAACCTACGACATTGGCTACGACTTAGGACATTGATAGTGCTTAGTGTTTGAACCTAGTGCTTTGTGTTGGACCTAGTGCTAGTGAATAAAGTCTTGGAAAGAGTCAGCAGGTTTTTCTCTCCAAATCCTTCGAACCCGTAACAATAGTAAATCAAAAAAGAAATTTGCTATCAGCAAATTATTTAGCAGCTCAACACAGCTCAAGCTCAACACAATTCAGCTCAAGTTCTCGACAACACTACTAATTGAGAACTGCCTCACAACCTCGGTGTATACTTTATATTGCACGCCCTTTACTGCGCTAGATGTCAGTCATATTATGTTTTCTTCCGTTATACAATAAAAATTCAATGAATAATTTAAAATGGTCACATTAGAGACTATTTATCACGCATTGATGTTTATGGCATTAAAGAAATATTTGAAAGAGGTTAAAAATCCAACGCTTTATAGCACGTAGCTACAATGGATTTAAAACTCCCTTGACTATGACAGTCTTTTGTAACGGTTTCATTTGCATCGGTCTCGAACATTGCAGCGTCGTTTGTTAAACCCTTTATGTAACCCTTTTTGAGTCCCCTTTAGAAACATTTTGTATATAGCATTCATTTGTTACTAAAAGTCGAAGATTGTTTCCGTATTGTTTCCGTTCGTTATTTGTGTTTTAAATTTGGCGTATTTTGCTTTCTTAATTTATTTTTTTCAGGTAGGGCACAGTAAAAAAATATCTTATTCAAAATCTAGATTAGCTCGACTACGGAAGTATCTCAATCTTACAGCAGCTTTGAAATGAATAATAATGTTCTTCCAGACGATAATACATGTAAAGTAGTGTTGTATTTAAGAAGCGAAGAAGTCAGCCATAAATCCTATTCTGTCTTATTTGTGCACGAACTCATGAGTTTATGTGTAAAGTCTGATAAATACATTTAAATGTATATTAACAAGAATATTGATTGTTTTGATACAGACAGTAATAATTGCAGTGTAAACACGAGAAGGAGTAACAAAATCGTAACTCCAAGTTTCCGACTCCGCAAAGTAAACGTCTCCTTTCTGGGTTATGGTATTCGCATGTATAATAAAATGCTATAACTAATTATCTAAACATAAATTAAAAGTGTTTATTAAAAACAGATAAAGCGTATTATTCGGTACAGGATTTTATAGTAGATAAAGATGTGTGGACTTAGTGACGCTGCATTTCATACAAGATGTTACTAATTTTGTACTAAAATACAGTTTATATGTTATTTTAAAAAGAGTAACTGCGGAGTTTCTTGCCGATTTTTCTCTACAAATTCTACATTCCGAATCGATGGTAGCTTTACTTTTAAAAATGCACTTTCAATTTTTTTTTGGAGCCTATTTGAATGAAATTGTTTTTGAATTTGATTATACATTTTTATTTATTTAGTCTGCTCTATAAAAAGTTCAGTGCAAAAAAAAACAGCGATCCCTTCTATTATTATATTAGCGAAAATGGTAAAAGAGCGAATTCATAAGATGAGATATTATATTTAGCTTTTTGCTGAGGCAATGATAAGCATATGAGTGTTATACATTATGATGAGCATGTGTGAGATGGAATACGATTACTAAGATGACTTATGTCGCGCACCCAGCCACGATCATTATCTTGAACTGCCTACGTAACGTAAGTCTACGAGCACAGTGATACAACTCTGTGCGGATTTCTTGTTGTCTACAAATAAAAAAGCAACCATCATTGAACCAAAAATATAATAATTGTATTTGCAGGCAAACGGAGAAAAACCGACTTCAATTATATCGACAAGTAATACAACGTAGGTAGACGAAAAAATAGTCAAGTAAATACGCATTATCAAAGATTACTCCAAAAGTTGTAATGAGATCTCGATGAAATTTGACCACATGATAAACATCGGCTTTCGATTAAATTAAAAATCATTAAACCCAGTAAAAAGTTATGCGGATTTTCGAGAGTTTCCCTCGATTTCCCTGGGATCTCATCATCAGATCCTGGTTTCCTTATCATGGTACCAAACTAGGGATATCTCCTTTCCAACAAAAACAGAATTATCAAAATCGGTGCATTGATGACGGAAATATATAATATATATACGGTCGAATTGAGTAACCTCCTCCTTTTTTTGAAGTCGGTTAAAAATATAAAACATCTTCATAGCATCAGAAAAAAAACTTCCAATAACTAACTTCTAAGCAAAAATGTACTTGTGTTGTTAGCAGCGTCACTTGCTTAAGAAATTAGTTGTCAATTATCTCAAGAGTTAAAAGTAAAGTAAGATATAAAGAATGATATACTGAGGCGATTGATAGCAAGAATAACGTTAGGATATCGCAAAAACCGTATTTTGCGTTACGATTCAAAAGCCGCACTGACAAAACGGTATTGTGCATTACCTCTGATGCGAAAATTTCACGAGACTCGATAGTAAACAACGGTAATAGGAGACTATTTCCTACAAGATTTGCATTTAAATACGCCGCGTTTGTGTTACGTAAATTTTAGTACATATTGAAACGGAATTCGAGACACTTTCTTGAATGTTCGAAAATCTTCTGGAATGCATAATATGACGTAATGAACCTAACATTAGTAACTACGATTCAGTGTGTAGCATCCCACGGCTGGGCATAGGCCTCTTTCTTCACGTAGGGGAGTAAATTAACGGTAAGAATAATGTAACAATCTTTCTAATAATTGTGTTTGCTCGCAAACGAAAAAAAAACCGACTTCAATTACATCGAAGAGTAATACAACGTAGATCGACGAAAAAATAGTAATACTTTGTTCGTATTCCATTTAACGCGACATTATAAAATTGTAGAATTATATAATGTTCTACTGTTATTTCTAACATTTTGTTAGCGATTGTAGGCAGAAATTTCATAAAAGGCCCGTCGTCGATTCGCGCGAAGCGCTGAAATCGCTTATTACGGCGGGTTTTTTAGTTGAAGCGGATTTATATTGAATTACGGTTTATGTCTTTTTTATTAAAAATATGTAATGTTCATGTTTTCACACAGCTCCGATGCACGACTGGAGTTTACCCCTTCAGATCAACTGTCTAAATACTAAATAGGCACAAAAAGGCTTACTAGTCTAAGAAATATATTATTACTATATCAAATTGTAAATAAATGAATGCAATAACGCCATCTATCGGAACCTAATTGCGTTATTAGAAAACGTCTGAACGCCATCTCTAACAAGGTCATTCGTTCAGTAGATTTTACTGTTCAATTTTTTCATTCCGGGGCCTTAAATGAAAATCGATTCTTAAGGAGAAAACTCCAAAAACAGTCAAGTAAATACGCCATATAAGATATAGTTCAAAAAGTTCGAGTCAAATCTCAATTATATTTAAATGGGACCACATGACAAGCACCACCTATCGATTAAAAAAAGAATCATCGATATCGGTCCACCCAGTAAAATAGTAATTAGGTTAATATAACGTTGGTCGACGTAAAATAGCCAAGTAAATACCCAGTATTAGCGATAACTCAAAAATTAAAAGCTCAAATATATTTATAACGAATAAACTGCTACTCTCTACTCTAGTGGAATATTGTAAATTGATCGATAGTGAACGAAGTAATTTCATAACATTTTGATAGATGGCGTTGTGGCAAAGTATTGAACATGACCACAGTCGTCTTAACATCGTCATGTAAATACGTGTCATCAAAGATTACTCAAAAATTGCTCATTATATCTCAATCATATTTAAAACGGACGACATGACAAGTATTAGCTTTTGATTTATACAAAAAAGATCAAAATCAGTGCACCCAGTAAAAAGATATAACGTATAATACAACGTAGGGTGACGAAAAAACCGTCAAGTAAATACGCAATATTAGATATAACTCACAAATTACGAATCAAATCTCAATTAAATTTGAATGTGACCACGTGACGAATAGTAGCTTTTAATTTATATAAGAAACGTCAAAATCGGTGCACCCAGTAAAAAGTTATGAGGTATAATACAACGTAAGGTGACGAAAATAATGTCAAGTAAATACGCGTTATCAAAGATTAATCAAAAAGTAGTTATCAGATCTCGATAAAATTTATATGTGACCACATGATAAACATCAGCTTTCGATTAAAGTAAAAATTATCAAAATCGATACACCCAGTAAAAAGTTATTGCGGATTTTCAAGAGTTTCTCTCGATTTCTCTGGGATCCCATCATCAGATCCTGGTTTCCTTATCATGGTACCAAACTAGGGATATCCCCTTTCCAACAAAAAAAGAATTATCAAAATCGGCACACCCAGTAGAAAGTTATGTGGTATAATACAACGTAGGTCGACGAAAAAAGCGTCAAGTAAAAACGCATTATTAGATATAATTCGAAAAGTAGTTGTTAGATCTCAAATAAATTTAAATGGGACCAATCGGCACACACCACCTTTCGATTAAAACAAAATTTGTCGAAATCGGTCTACCTGGTCAAAAGTTCTGATGTAACATACATAAAAAAAAAAAAAAAAAAAAAAAAAAAAAAAAAAAAAAATACAGTCGAATTGAGAACCTCCCCCTTTTTTGGAAGTCGGTTAATAAACGGACGTGTCAACCGAAAATAACAGCGTTTCATTGCTATACTCATTAATCATACATAGACCGCTACACTCACAATCACACTCATTACTACAGTAGAGCGTTAACGAAATTCACCTTATTCTCGTTTATGATAAAATATTTTCATTACTATTTCCAGATAAGAAAATAGATTTATAGTATTTTATTTTTTAATGTTCTTAATTCTAAGTACAATGCTTAAAAAACTAATTTACAATTTTTCTTTATTATCCTCGTGAAAAGTTTCGACTACAGTAATGCTATTCAATTCCTTTTCAGCAGTCAACTTTATTCAAAGTAGCGTGCCGTAGGGAGGCGGGAGAAATTTTTTGGAATATTACTTTTGCGCCTATAACGAATTTACTCAATGAAAAAAACAAGATAAATTGTGTCTTCATTATTCAAATATATTCACTGGGTAATTTTATAAATAAACGTTATATAATTAATCCACATACGATTGTATTCTCAATAGTACAGAGATAGATGAAGATATACTGTCACACAGTTTCGCAGATTATCAAATTGTACAGTATTTGATCAAATAAAGAATTTATTTATATATTCTGCCGCCTTCAATATAAGAACTTATTATGAGGTCGCGTTGGTGCAACGATCACAGCCATGGATTATACCTGTTGCGCTGGCGGTTGCGGGTTCGATCCCCGCACATGACAAACATTTGTATTGGCCATACAGGTGTTTGCCGTGGTCTGGGTGTTTGTGCAGTCCTTGTGGGTCTTCCTACCGTGCCTCGGAGAGCACGCTAAGCCGTGTGTCCCGGTTGTTATCATGTACACCTGATAGCGATCGTTACTTATAGTAGGGAATATATCCACCAACCCGCATTGGAGCAGCATGGTGGATTAAGCTCTGATCCTTCTCCTACACGGGGAAAGAGGCCTATGCCTATCAGTGGGATATTACAGACTGAAGCGAACTAGCATAAGATGCAGCGTGTTTCGGAGAAGGTTTTAGTGTATGATATGCTGGTGATTACTTATAGTGAAAAAAAAAAAATAGACAGAAGTCGCTAGTATTGTATAAAACAAGTCAAAGAGACGCAGTAGTTTAGTCATAAGATAGATGTTTAGTTATAGATGTTATAATGGTATTTCTCCAATATATTGTAAGTTGTGTTCTATTCAATTCCTATTTCTAATGGCTCTTATAAAATTGCCTTCATCCAATTCATGATTAGGCCGATTCAAAAATTGTGATTTAATACTCGCCATAATATGAGACCGTCTGTTATCTACATAGAAAACATCAGGAAAATAACGTGAGTTAAGGTTGCTTTCAGATTCTTATATACATATGTATGTTTACATTTGCTAACTCGTACCGTAAAACGTTATACATTAAGCTCGTTCGAAGAAGCGTATGCTTAATGGAACATTTTAGTCAGTCAAGTACAGCTAGAGTTACTACAATTCTCATAATAAAGGGTCTACGAAGATAGAGCAAAACGGTTTCAATCAATCGATGTACCGAATTAGAACCAGCCGCAGATCTGCGGTCAATTTGAAGCAATCATCGTACCTATTTGCGGCAGTTTCAATTGCTATCTCGCACCTCGTGGTAATTACGACAGCCCGCTGTTATTGCAATACCTTACATATTGCTTACCTTACAACTGTAATAACTGCATTTTGTTTTAATATACCTACAATCATAATCGTATCGTTTAGGTAGGATGAGAGATTACTCCTACGAGCAATAGTGTAATTTTTTGTAGCTTATAAAATATTATACTTGAACCTTATGGGCAATGAACCTATATTGTATAATATGTAATGGCGTTGAGAATTATAAGGATAAAATCAAACTAACAACAAAGTTTGTTCTCTTTATAATAATAATATAGTTCCTTTAAATAATCTAAGAGCTTATGTTATAAATAAGCAAATAAATTTAGCCTCTTACAATACTAATATGGAATCTCTGCAATAGAATGGCTTATATATATCGTTGTATATAATATATTTGTTTTTAATTAGGTGTATAATAAAATGGAATGTTAACGAACTAATTAGTTTTGTTAACAATAAATACTGTTAATACTCGTATGTGCTCAATATTTGTACATTTGTTGAAGCGCAGTAATATATCTAATTACTGAAATAATTAAATTTTGATTTAAATTTATAAATAACTTTTTGATTAAGTCAAGTGATAACCTAATTAGCAGTTTCTGTCAACAGATTACCAGGACTTAATGTAATTAAAATTAATTTTATTATAATACCTAAGAACATATTCGACAACAGTTTTGTTGTAATAGTGCGTCGTATGCACCTAAAAACTGTGGTCACGGATTCCAATCTGCTTGAGATAGATATTTGTATAGATGCAAATACTCGGAGAACACGTAAAGCTGTCGGCCTCGGTTCATTTGTTTTTCTTTTATGTCTATATAGCGTACACGTATTTGTTTCCAGTTTGCGTGGAGAGCACACAGCTCTTGGTATCGCTTATTATCATAGACGCCTGATGGGAACCCTTAGTTACGATAGAAAAACAATTTTCCAATCCACAATGCGGCATTATGGTTCTGTTGCTTGGACATGGTTCTGTGAAGAGAATTTAACAGCCTAGTATTGAGACGCTTACAAGCCGGTCCTGACTTCGTTTAGTTCAGCATTATGAAGCCTAAATTTAAATTTCGCTTCTTAAAATACTTTATAAATACTTATAGGGGCGGAGAGTAAGTTTTTTTTTACGAAACTAAAACCACATTGTTTTACATATGTATTGGACAAGAGAAAGTACGATAATTGTGAAATTTAATATCATGATAAAAAGTGTAGAACCGACGTTCCAACAAGCGAGTGGAGCTAAATCCTTAAGAAAGATTATTGTGATATTTAATAATACTAATGGTCGCCCAGTGGTCGATATTCGACCATAATTAATTTAAATTATAAGTTTGGACATTATTAAGGTTCTGTTGTCAAAGACTATGCTTCTATAATAATAAACAAAAGAGTATTCGTGTGTGTGTCAAATATATCGTAGTATGTATAATGTTTTTTTTTAATTAATGTATTTTTTATGCATAATTTAAAAAATAATAATAGCATTCTGCACTCCTTCTCTAACTCATAATATTCATATTCCTCCGTCTGCGCAATGATCGTAAAAGGGGTACAAAGTTTCCGCTTCGTATAATACACGTATTAAATATATAGATATTTATGACAAGCCCGTCGGCGCAGTCTATGATGGGCCCTGCTTTCTGCTCCGCGGGCTGCGGATTCGATTCCCGCCTGAGTCTGAGTGTAATATTATCAAAAAAAAAAATTGCAATAAAAATCGGCTGTTACCTATAACTCAAGCATTAAGTTGCTTAATATAGGTACGGAGAACCGTCTGTGGGTGATAGATATTTATTTATTATTATTTCTTTAACGCTTTCTCTTAAGAGATGTTTCACGGCAAAACATATCTCAGGACAGACTCACCACTTTTTTTTAACCGACTTCCAAAAAAGGAGGAGGTTCTCAATTCGACTGTATATTTTTTTTTATGTATGTTACATCAGAACTTTTGACCGTGTGGACCGATTTCGACATTTTTTTTTTAATTGAAAGGTGGTGTGTGTCGTTTGGTCCCATTTAAATTTCTTTGAGATCTAACAACTACTTTTCGAGTTATATCTAATAATGCGTTTTTACTTGACGCTTTTTTCGTCGACCTACGTTGTATTATACCGCATAACTTTCTACTGGATGTACCGATTTTGATAATTCTTTTTTTGTTGCAAAGGAGATACCCCTAGTTTAGTACCATGATAAGGAAACCAGGATCTGATAATGGGATCCCAGAGAAATCGAGGGAAACTCTTGAAAATCCGCAATAACTTTTTACTGGTTATACCGATTTTGATAATTCTTTTTTTGTTGGAAAGAAGATATCCCTAGTTTAGTACCATGATAAGGAAACCAGGATCTAATGATGGGATCCTAGAGAAATCGAGGGAAACTCTTGAAAATCTGCAATAACTTTTGACTGGGTGTACCGATTTTAATAATTTTTAATTTAATCGAAAGCTGATGTTTGTCATGTGGTCATATATAAATTTTATTGAGATCTGATAACTACTTTTTGAGTAATCTTTGATAACGCGTAGTTACTTGACTATTTTTTCGTCGATCTACGTTGTATTACTCGTCGATGTAATTGAAGTCGGTTTTTTTTCGTTTGCGAGCAAACTCAATTATTTATGTTACTAGGTCGGCAAACAAGCGTACGGCTCACCCGATGGTAAGCGATTACCGTAGCTTATAGACACCTGCAACACCAGAAGCATCATCAAGCGCGTTGCCGACCCAATCCCCAATCCCCCCAGGAGCGCTGGTCACCTTACTCACCAACGGGAATACAATACTGCTTGAAAACAGTATTATTTTGCTGTGATCTTCTGTAAGGTCGAGGTACTACCCCAGTCGGGCTGTTCCAAATTTTGAGCAGGAAATTCCTGCTGTGCCCTACCTCAGTTAACCACTGCTCAGCATTACTGTTTCAAATGAGTTCTCTCCAAATATTTTTCATCCAACAGGAATTTCTCGTTTTTTTATGAGCAAAATCCAATAAAAAACGTCTTATTAAATGAATATAACACATTCATAATAGAAAATGTTTACGAAAACGTATGCTTCAGTGAGCGCGCTCTGTAAGCTAGCTTCGGTAACAAAACACACCAGCTGCAGTTATAACAAACTGTCGGACGTGATAAAATCTAAAACTGCGTCTAACTACTCGAGGCTACGCGACTCGCTTTATAAAAAAAGGAACTAAAAAAGGGTTACGTTAAAGTAACTAACATTTTTTTGCGAGTCAGGTTTTTGAATAATTTTCCCGTTTGAAGGTACGGGACAAGTAAATGTTTTTGTTTAATATTTGTTGATCTGTGGGTAACAATGATATTATATTGATTCTAGTAACTTAATTGGACTAGATTTTATGATTGATCGATGAGCGACACTGACTGATTATGATAATTATTAAATTATATAATATTTCTTACAAGTAAAACATGTACTATAATTTATAATATAATAATATAAACGTTACTCATTTACTTAAATAGTTTTCTATGGTTTAATTCTGGTCTTGTACCTATTTAATGGTATGATGAATAGTAGACACCTATAGACTCCCTAAATAGAGAATCAAAAAAAAAAATTGGTATTTTAAAAATTGATAAATGGACAGTTAACTAATCAAACTGAGGTAGGGCACAGCAGGAATTTCCTGCTCAAAATCTGGAGCAGCCCGACTGGGGTAGTACCTCGACCTTACAGAAGATCACAGCTAAATAATACTGTTTTCAAGCAGTGTTGTGTTCCTGTTGGTGAGTAAGGTGACCAGAGCTCCTGGGGGGGATTGGGGATTGGGTCGGCAACGCGCTTGCGATGCTTCTGGTGTTGTAGGCGTCTATAAGCTACGGTTATCTCTTACCATCAGGTGAGCCGTACCCTTGTTTGCCGACCTAGTGATATATAAAAAAAAGTTAATAAACAATATCACCAATAGACCGTAAGTTGGTTTTAATATTAAAATCATAACATTCGAATTTTATTTTTTAGTAAGATACTAGCTAACCCGGCAGACGTTGTCCTGCCCGGAAAACAGCTACGAAAATTCGATTGCTTACATACCGTTAGCAGAGCCACCTACCGGGTCCGATTGAGATAAAAACTAACCTATCTACCAAGTTGGATTACATTACAGATACTCAAAAAATTTGATAAAAATTGGTTCAGTATTTTCGGAGTTTATCGCCCAGATACACAGTTTTTTCGCGACCGTTAAAAAAGATCGTCAACTATGTGCTTAAACCAATTTTGATTTCATTACCTACAGCAGATTGTCCATGTTAAGTAGTTATAGTTTTTTTATAGTTTTGGTCTCGAAGTATTTGTAATTCCTATATTCATATTTATAATAATTATTATTTACGTTGATCGATTAATTGCCGAGTAAAATCAAAAACAGCTTTGAAAATTAGTTACCCTCACTTTCATTACCATCGATTACCTTCAGCTATGAAGGTGACTGTAATGTAATAAAAATGAAGGTAATGAATTTTTCATTTATTTCTATGTGATATTATATTTATCCCTTCATATGTTTTAAGGTTCTATACGATAAAAAGAGGTCCTTAAAACCTTGCGCGATCTGGACCTGAATAAAAACTGATTCCCCCTTCCCCCTTCCATCGTCCACATCCACAGTTTTATTTATTTATTTATTTATTTATTTATTTATTTATTTATTTATTTATTTATTTATTTAACACCAACAAGATAGACACTGACAATAGACACATATAATCATAAACAAAGTATCTTAAAAGGTAAGCGTTATCTTAATTATAGGTGTTACATGCATTCTATTAATTTAAGCACGTATACATAAAGATTGTTATAACAAACGATATTAATCAAAATACATTAAAAAACAATTCTAACATAGTAAAATAAAGTCCCGATCAATTGACCATACAGTTGAAATGAAAAACAATTTAATATGATTTGATTGTAAAATTAAATTAACATTAATGAATAAATCGCAGTTATTATAAAACTAAATAGTACAATCTAAAATTGATAATTGAAAATCTATTCACATAAATTAAAAAAAAAAATGATATATAATACTTAGAGAATAAAAAAAAACATTAAGGAATTATGTCATGCAATTAAAAAAAAAATCATCAGCTATTATATATTTAAATATTGATAAGTTACTCGAAAAAATGTCAATAGAAACATTAGGATCGGGTTGTTTTACCTTTTTTTCAATGTTTTTTCTTCAATTCGATTTGTAAAGCGAATTATAACTCATCATCAGCCTGTTAATTGGTGAATGGCGTCCCTGACGAGTCCGGGTGAATTTTTCAACAAATGGAGTAAATGAAGATGGTCTTGCTGCTCTTGAAGGGGCATGAAAGTTTAATTTATTTAATAAGTAAGAACTGTCAATGACACCATTCACCAACTTGTGCAGAAACACAAGATCGTGAAGACGTCTTCGATTCACAAGCGGTGGAAGATTAACATACTTTAGTTTTTCCTCGTAACTATTGAGCGACCTAGGTATATTATGATAAAAGGAGAGGTGCTGTAGGAATATTTTCTGTACCTTTTCAATTCTTTTACAGTAGATATCGTAATAAGGATTCCACACGACACTACCATACTCCAAGTTGCTACGAACTAGGGCTGAGTAAATAGTAATTTTTGTCTGGGCGTTTTTGAAATCTTTACAATTGCGGATTATAAAGCCAAGAGTCTTAAGGCTTTTGGTGACAATATTGTTAATATGAACATGAAAACGGAGTCGATCATCAAGCACTATCCCCAAATCGCGCACATGAAACACCTCTGATCTGCTACCCTCTATAAAGTAAGGCCTTCTAAGCGTGGTTTTCTTTCTCGAGAAAGAAATAACCTGGCACTTATCCGTATTAAGGACCATGCCATTGCTCTGACACCATAATACCAATCTGTCCAGTCGCCCTGCAAAAGTAAAGCATCAGCATGGGAACAAACTGGTCTAAATACCTTAAGATCGTCAGCAAATAAATAACAATTCGAATTGGTGAAACAGCTACTGATATTGTTAATGAATATGTTAAATAATAAAGTCCTTAAATGGGAACCTTGAGGTACACCTGTACAAGCGGCAAATCGAAAAGAAGCATAACCGTTAACGACAAAAGTCGATGTTCTGTTTGTGAGGTATGATTGGAACCAAGCCAACAGTGGTCCCTCTATGCCGATGTTTTTTAGTTTGTTCATTAAAACGACATGATCAACCGTGTCGAAGGCCTTACTGAGATCAGTGTATATATTGCATCCACGGATTTGCCATCATCAAGAGCCTCAGTAATGACCTCAACAAAGGAAACAAGATTCGTGGTTGTTGAACGAGCCCTCACAAATCCCATTACCATCATTACCATCAACAGTATAGATTTTCATTAGTCGATATCTATTTATCTAATGCGTATAATTTTGTATAAATCACATAAATCGTTTATATTCTTGGCAAAAATTCTTATGAGTGTTGGAAAAAAGCTTTTCAAAATGTTCTCAAAAATCTAACCTAACCTAACCAAAATTGTTTATCTACAATTTTATTAATAACAGCATACGAATATTCTATAGTTAAAAGATAAATCTCAATTTGCTAGTAAATGATACAGAACGAAATACTCGAGACACAAATATTTTGACGTCGTCGTCACTTTTGATTTCGGATCGTTAAAGATTATCCACAAAGAGCTTGTATTAGCACAGAGTTAGTTAAAGAGCTTGCAGTTTGTATGTAAATAAACCAAACACATCGGGTGTTAGCACGTGATAGCAAATGAGTTGAACTTTGAGCTAATTTAGTGGTGTTGGCTGATTATTCGTTAAGTATAAAGGTGTAGTTTGTATTTTATATAGTTAGCTCATACATACATTATACAACATACATTTCTAACAATACATTTCTACATTAATACATTTCTAACAATAAGTCTAAATATATTTCACTTATTTAGTATAGTTAAGACGAAAAATTAGCCCAACTCAATATATAGTAGTAAAAAACAAACATATCGTCTTAACCAAAATACTGGCAATTTAAATTTCAATTTAAAAGGATCGAATAATGAAAAATTGCTCGTACCCAATGATGGATAAAGCACTGTGAATAAATCTGCATGTCCTTGTTCTCAACATAAATATATATTATAAATCGTTATTTTCATAAAACAACTTAAATAAATAAATACGACCAGAAACATAACCTTATACATTTATTTTTTATCTTTAAACAAATAAGGAAAATTTCGTCTCAGTCATAAGATATTGTATTTCACCTCGAATCACAGGTTTTCAATAATAATGATGAAAAAAAATATCGGAGCGTAAATAAAAAGAAGCACCTCGCTAGACCGACCTGTTTAAGAGAAAAATCAAGACAGCCTTTATACTAAACTAAAAAAAATTACTGTTAAAAAATACTTTTTAAAAAAAATCCTGTTTCAACTATAAAAACGACTTCAATATTCCTAAGTGTAAACTTATTCCTACGCTCTTAATTTTGGATAATTTTAACTAAATCTAAACAGTATTACTACAAGGAACCGACTTTGTTTTCAAAATAGTTTTAAGCATAAGTTACTTATACAAGTAGGTATATAAAACTGTAAAATTAAGAACGTCCATTCATTTATTTTTAAAGTGGTCAAGTAGGATAGCTTAAGAATTCTGTCCTAAAATGCCAAATAAAGGAAGGACCATACGACGGTTTTATTTTTGTTCGTATTGATTTAATCAAGGTTACAGTTAACATAGAAGTGTATTTAACTTCGAAAACAATTTATATTAGGTTCATCATCATCATCATCACTTCAACCTATCGCAGTCCACTGATGGACATAGGCCTCCAGAAATTCGCGCCAAAAATGGCGTGAACTCATGTTGCTTATAGTCACCACGCTGGGCAGGCGGGTTGGTATATTAGGTTGAGCTACCCTATATACTAAAATAAAAGGTGATCATTTAATAAATCAATAATTGTGTTTGCTGGCAAAGGAAAAAACCGACTTCAATTACGTCGACACGTAATACAACGTAGGTAGATGAAAAAATAGTTTAAATATAATATAAATAGGCATTATCAAAGATTACTTCAAAAGTTGTAATCAGATCTCGATGAAATTTAAATGTGACGACATGATAAACATCGGCTTTCGATTAAATTAAAAATCATCAAAATCGGTACACCCAGTAAAAAGTTATGCGGCTTTTCGAGGGTTTCCCTCGATTTCTCTGGGATCCCATCATCAGATCCTGGTTTCCTTATCATGGTACCACACTTAGAATATCTCCTTTCCAATAAAAAAGAATTATCAAAGTCTGTTCATATACGACGACGTTATCCTCGAACACAGATAAAAAAATATATATATACGTTTATTAGTAAAACGGCTACCAAAATTCTTTAAAGATCGTTTTCACGCTATAGCTATTTAATTTTCAAACATTTAACCCCAATATTTTCGGCTAGGTTCTGAAAAGTCGATCAACATAGCAAATGAGGAACTGTTTAAATCAAAATTTATTTTGAACCACCGATTAACTTAATCACTAGCAACAAATTAAATAACGAATACAATTAAACCACAAACGATGACCAGCGCTTCTTCGTGTTTTTGTGTTCTACAGTCAATTTAAAATTTAATAAATTCAATTAGTTTACGCAAAGAACGTTTAATATTCATTCTAACAAAATGAATTATATTTAATTTTTCACATAGTTAAATAAAATTATGATTTAAAACGGAAATGCAGTATTTTCAATAATTTGACGAAATTTTACCGTAATTAAGTACTTTTAAATGACATTTTGTATTCAGATTATTTAATTCACATATGTTTATAATTTGTATTAATTTCATCAAAAGACTTACAACGATGATGATATTAGACATACAACGCTGTTTTACTCGTTGATTTTTTTAATCAACTAACTCAAAAGACCTCAGTAGGATAATCGAATTTGCAAAAGTAATAACCTAAGGCATTTAAATATTAACTATAGTAAGTATTTTGCAACCTTTACACGTACAAATATGTTTAAATTGTAATATTCCTATCTAGTCAATAAATTTATTAGTAATATTTATTAGTAGGGCCATTGAGGCCCTTTTCTTCACGTTTACAGTCATGCGTTAAAGCTTGTATAATTGTTTGATTTCAGTTTTTTCAAATTTCGAATTTACCTGTTTGACTTATAAAACCTTATTTATTAAAGAAGGTTATACGCAATTAAATAAAGATACGTCTCAAAGAAACGGGCCGCAATATCAAGCAATCTGTACCAAAACTAAAAAGAGGTTCCATTGTTATCTTCAAGTATCGTAAATTAAACTTACGCGTACAAGATAGTACAAATACTTAACCGCTTTTCTTGCGACTCTAAGACTAATGGTTTTTGGTTAGATTTTATTATAAAATATATGTATGGTTTATTTAAATTTATTTGTATTATTAAAAAAATTATTACCCTTTTTTAATTATTGTATAATTAAAACAAGGTAATAAATAATTTATGTTATTAGACTGAAATATCTTTCGCACTTGGTTTTCATTTTTGCTTAATTTTAGACCACCTATCAAATCGTCAAAACTGAACTGTAGCTTTGAAATTAAAAATTATGTAGGCTGTGTACTTTTCACATTGTATGTTATCTGCTTGTAACTTAATACATATTGTTACTTATAAAAAAATATTTTGTTGAATGAATGAATGATATTAAATAGTATTTATTATTCACAATCTCACAATCCAATGGTATGAAAGTACAAAAGGGCAGGACACTTCTCGACTCTACTTGCACTCCGATTCTTTGGCTAAAGGAAACAAAATACCTAGGCGTCATTCTCGACAGTAAACTTTCGTTCAAACCCCACATTAACCGGGTCCGAAACAGAGCAGCGTTCGTACTAGGTCGATTATACACTTCTATGCGGGAGGAGTAAAATGTCTCTTAGAAATAAGACGACATTATACAAGGCCTGCGTACGATCTATTATGACGTACGCGTGCCCTGTCTTCGCTCATGTGGAGCCGACGCTCATCCATAGGCTCCAAATCATTCAGAACAAGTTTCTACGCACTGCCACGTACTCGCCCTGGTACGTGCGTAACGTCGACTTACATCGCGACCTTAAGATCGATTCAATCGCGAAGCACCTCAAAATACTCGCTACGGCGTATTTTGAGAGGGCGCGTAGTCACCCAAATCCTCTTGTAGCAGAGGCTTGCAAATACGTAGGTAGAGGTAACTTACAGACAGTACAAAGATGTCCTATGCACGTCTTAACCAACCCTGACGATAGGAGCACGGCGCTTAACGCCATATACACCATAACACAAAGAACACACACACAACGCCCCCGTTGGCGAGGGCGAGGTCCCCGCGTTCTGACGGCTCGCACGCGCCTAGGCGTGTAGCGGACCGTCCGTTAGCCGTCTCAGCGCTCCGTATAGCGCCTCCTCCACTCCGACGACGCTCTAAGCCGAGGTGCGATCTCGCTAGGAGACACCCTTAGGGCGTGCGTTTTTCCCCGAGCCCTCCCAGAGGGCTCCCCTTCTTCCTTCGCGGCCGGTGTCTATAGTACCCGGCCCCTCTCACCGGTGACGCTGTAAAGGCCGCTTGGGCCAACAGCACTCTACATTTCGAAAAAAAAAAATCGACTCTACTTAATAATATGTTGACATATCTATATATATATATCGTCGATTTCACGGTAATTTACTGTGTTTTAGTTCTGTTTCTTCTTCGTTAAAAGTTATACTATTAACAAAAAAGTAATTCTCAAATTCTTTACAAAATATTAAACAATAACTTATGAGGTAAAGCCTGAAAACCGCAGAACTCACTGAAATATAGGTATTAATTTAAAAACCCTTGTTTCTTGGCTCAGCGCCAGGTATCAGGTACAGCAAATTCATTTTATATTTCATTTCTTTCGCTACAGATTTCGATATGAATGTTTCGATTTATTACATATACCTATATCCATATATGTAATAACAATACACTATAATATTTCTGTGTAAAGAAATCTATATTCTTAATTAATTTATTTGTTCGTTTGGAATTTTTTAATTTTTTTTTGAAATTTTAAGTTATTTAAAATTACATAAATTTAGTTCAGTAAAAAGTAATCACAAGATTTTTAAATGAACAAAACCTTATTTGTTTTATGTGTTATATGTTGTTTATGTGTTATATAAAAATGAATGTTTATTTGTATATCCTTTATAGAATCGTAAACCATGTATTTAATCATGTCATGATCGTGTTATGCATGAGCCCACAAAGGTTTCTGAGTTGGTGCGACAAACAATGAAAAATAAAATAAAAAGCGTAGCAACGCGCGCAGAGTACAGCTAGTATTAAATAAAATATGTTTTATATCTTCTTTCCTTATTGATGTTTTTTAATGATTATCAATTTATGAAATACTTTTCTACTGAGTTCGCATTAATATGTTAAAGTAAAAGTTTATGTAAAAGTACTGCAATGAAAAAGAAATTATATTCATAAATAATGTGTGTAAATTAATTTACTATAAAAGTTATTATAATTTTTGAACAATAGGCACGATTTTGATTCGGATGAATGATATTGATGATGATGATGATATATAATAATAGTATCAGCTATTATATGAATCTGGGAAGAAACAAGTTTCGTTCGAAATAAATTAATATAGATTAAAATAAGTAATGAATGCAATGTACTTAAAACTTCGACGTAATTTAAGTATCTTACAAAAATTTGATCAGTACTTTTTGCAATATTAGACTTTTCACGTTTTTTATTTGCTATGAGTTCTGCAGCTTAGCTTACTCATATGCTATGATTTCGTGTTCTGACTTATATAGCTTTTGTAAGGCGAAATAATAATCGCTTACAATTGAATTTCTAGCAGACGCGAAGATTAACGTGTTCGAACTAACAAATTCTACAGCGTTATATTAATATATGGCGTAATAATTTATACACAGTTTGTGAATAATGTTTTTAAGTTTTGGTACCTATTGGAAAAAGTAATAATAAAAATAAAGCTGCTTATTACGAATATTACGAAACATATTATAATGTTTGTCTGAAAAATATGATTAAAAGTCTATTGTACAAAATATTTAGACAAATAATAGACATTACTCTGATGTAGTCGTCCGTGTGCCGTGTATGCGCTCAAACACCGGCGATCCCAGGTACGGTCCCGCTCCGGACGGATATTGTATTTGTGCAAATATTTCTTTATACCCTGGATGTCTGTCCTTATAGGTCTCAACGTGTCTCGGAGAGCACGTTACGCCGTCAATCCCGGTTGTTATAATTTTATATTTATTACCTGATAGCGATCGTTACTCATAGCAGAGAATATACCCGCCAACCCACAGTGGACCAGCGTGGTGGTATTCGCTCTCCATCCGGCTCCTAGATGAGAAATAGGCCTATAACCAGCAAGGCTTACATGATCGAAATATTCAAAAGAACATGTGTCTGAACGACCATTACTGATTAATACACCCTGTTAATAATTAGTTTCTAAGCTCTATTTAAACACGCGACAACCGATCAAAGCGAGAGCAGAAAAGTACTTAATATAGAGAAATAAATAACATTGCAGTGATATTTTAATTTTTAAACGCTAAAAGCCTGTAATAATAGGTTAAATTGACGATATCATTAAAATTCCTCTAAAGCGTTATCGAAATTCGATTCCCGATTAACAAATATACCCCAAACATTATTTAATCGAATTTTCGAAACGATTTCGAAAATTATGATAAAACGAATAATTCACCCCGTTTCCGCTTTTAATCACGCCAGATATAATTTCGGTTAAATAATGGTCTCTGATAACTCTCGTATGTAATTTGTACTCTATTTACGATAATAAGTGCGTATTTTGCAAAACGCTGTTAATTATTTGTAAAACTTCGTAAATGTCCTACTGGTGAATACCTATTTAAATGCCTTATTTCTATTTTAACATGCATTGTTTTTAATTATGTTTTGAAAAATTTTACTTAGTTTCAGCTTGATGTGAAAATTATGTCTTCATTCTTATTTTTTGGTCTAATTTGACCGGAGTATTACATCGACAAGTAATATAATTACGTTTGCACGCAAACGAAAAAAAACCGACTTCAATTACATCGACAAGCAAGACAACTAAGTAGACAAAAAAATAGTCAAGTGAATACGCGTTAAAAAAATTACTCAGAAAGTAGTAATCTCGACAAAATTTTAACGGGACTACAAGATATCAACAAAATCGTTACACCCAGTAATAAACATATAAAGAATAATCGAATTGAAAATTTCCTCAATGTAAGCTTGAAAAAGAGGGAATGAGTTAGAGAGAAACAAAAGATAATTAAATTTTACAATTGGAAATGAGTACCAAGAGTTTCCGGAACCATTGTATATAATCGAATTTGTTTTACAGACTTGTGTTAAAAGGTGTTTCGCTATAAAATAAACCGTATGGAAATATAAAATTTCGTCACAGTTAAAACCCAGAGAAAGGTCTAATTTATGATAAAAACTTTAACTTTTCTGTAGGCCTCTTGTTACAAAGAAATTGTAAGAAGTTTAGTTTTTTATATTATCTTAACCTTTTTTTACTAGAAAAAGTATCTAGGAAAAGATAGACAGAAAAATACCTCTTTTGACTCTCTAAAATTGCTCAGCTAATATTTTAGTACAAGACTTTATTGTTCGTGTAAGAATTACTTTATTAATTTAAATATTAGTCAGTATGACTGTATTTTAAACATCGAGTGACACATCAAGAAGTCTATAACCTCTTTCCACCTATTATTACCTCCCTTTCCTTTGATCTGCAGTTTTTGATTTAATGCTACAATAAAGCTACAGTGTTGCAAGTTTCTATGAGTGGCAGTGATTAATAATAAACAGTCTTAAAATCAGATAAACATCCGAATCAAGTAAGAATTATAGCAGATGTTCAAGATTTTAAATTAAAATTTCACCCTGATTTATTCCATCAATAATACATGGAAGCTACAGTAATATATCATCAACGCATATGAAACAATTAAAAAATTGAAAATGATACCCGTTAATTGCCTACATTATTACCTTAATTAATCGAATTAATCGTACAATTTATTTATTAAGTGTTAACGGCTTACCATGAAAATTTTATGGCTTTTATTACCAGCCAGTTTTTATTTTTGCGTCATTTCTTGAGAGGAAATACAAATCTGTTTGTGGTTAAAGGAACGAATGGGTTGAGAATGGGAAACAAATATATGCTTTTAATTTTTTTCGTAAACCAATGATTTTTTTTTAATTCGTGTTTTTAATAACTCACTTAAACTGAAGATATGATTATGAAGATAATGATTGTTGAAATAGGGCACAGCTGGATAAATCCTGTTCAAAACCTGGAGCAGCCCAACTGAGAAAGTACCTCAACCTTGCAGAAGTTCGCAGCCAAATAATGCTGTTCTCAAGTAGTCTTCCTGTGGTGAGTATGGTTGGTAAGGTGCTTCCTTCTGATGTTGCAGGCGTCTATAGGTTACCGGTACGGTAACTGTTTACCATCGGGTAAAACGGTATTTCAAGATATAGAAATTATGTGTATTTTGCTTTAATTCATAGTCATTTTGGCGTGACCCGCAGTGCAGACTCTAACAGATCAATCTTGCTAACATTTGAAAATATAATTTTCACTGTACATAATTAGATATGATAGGATTGTATTACAAGTATATTGCATATAAGTATAATGCAAGTACCTGAAATTAAACAAAAACAACTACTACGATATGATTGAAATGATTTTCCGATAAAAAAAGTTGATTCTTTGCTTAACCGAGATTTTAAATTAAGTTTCTATTCTCTTACAAATTGATATTTGATCGATGTCTCTGAACGGAAACTGAGTTTTTAGAGCAGAACTAGCTCGGCCCGCGATTTCATCCGAGTGGAATTTAACAAAAAGATTGTTGAATTGTTCAATTCGCAGTTATAAAATAAAATAAAAAAAAACAAAAAAGTAGCTTAATATGTTACTCCTTATTGCGTCAGCGTCTAGTAGTGAAAGTCCCGTCAAAATTAGTCCAGCTAATTCAGAGATTAGCCGGAACAAACAGACAGACAAAACTTGTAAAAAAATATATTTTGGTATACTTATGTACCTCTGAAGCTACAGATAAAAAAATATTATATTATAGATATTTTAAAACAATAAACGCTAGCAGAGACCTCTATAAAACGAAATGCAAACTCAGATAATTTAAAATATTTGAGACTTGAATGTACAAAGGCGTACGTGGCTTCATCCCTGACCAAGCGAAGGTTTAAATATGACTCGATGTGCTCTCCGCCGTATCTAGCTGACTTAATGTAAATCTAGAATTTGTTAGCTTTATCCCGTTATAAATTGACTGACTTGATGCTCTAGTGCATAATATATTACATTTAGTTGACATAAGTTGAGGAAGAGGACTACGAAATTTATTGCTTTAGAATTAAGACTTAAGTCAAAAGTATTAAATTAAACGACTGCCGAATTTTCAAAATTAGTACAGTACAGTAAAAGGGCTCCAATCTTGTATAGTACAAGACGGGTAATGTGATTTAGAATATGTGAGAATGTTTTTAAACTGAATATAAATCCTTTCAGCGTCTATCTCTTAAAAACGGTAATTTTATTTTCAACGAGAATATCGCACTACAGGAGCGATTTAATGTTTAGAACTATAGGACGATAGGACTATAGGACTATTCTTCGAACATTTAGGAGGTATAATACATTAACAATAATATATTTTAAAAGGAAAAACCTTGATGTTTGGCGCGTGCTTGCGGAGGTCTTCGACCAGCATTGAACTAGTAGGCTGAAGTGAGTGAGAATGAGTGAATATAGTTTAATTTTTTAACGTTTTTTTAATTTTTAATTTTAAAGAAGAGTTGGCTATGTATTACTTTGCCATTTAAAGACAAGATGTATACGTTAATTTCGTAAGGTAAGGTTGAGATACTATACGACTGTTTCAAAGATTAGCAAACACTAAATTTATGGTAAAGATTTTAAAGGTATAACTATTTATAACTCTTGACGGCATTTCTCGAGAGAATTTGCGTGCTTAACCGGAGGTAACTTCGTTTAGAACTACAGAACTACAAGATAGAGTGACGATTTGAAAATTGTAAACGGTTCCCTATATAGTGTGTCTTATTTATATGTAGATAAAACAAATATATAAAGGAAGCATATTGAAAAAAAGTTACAGTGGAATGTAAAAAAAGATTATAGTTTACGTTAATAGCATTAATAATATTAATGTTTTTTAACAGTTTTCTTAAACAAGTTCTTTATCGAGCAGTTTTATCTAAACTATTTATAGCCTTGTATTAAAATTATTTTAATTGTATGTAATTCAATTTGTGAAATACTGTAAGTCAATGTTCAACCTTATCTATATATTGTTACGTGAAGCAAAAACTTTCTACGCCTTTTTATGAAAATTGCGCGGACGGAGCAGTATGAAATTTCGTACACTTATAGATTACTAGCTGTGCCCGCGGCTTCGCCCGCGTTTAAATCAGTGAGTCACAAAGTTTTCCCGGCAAACTTGTCACGATGTCCTTAGATGGCGAAGTGGCTTCTTCCGGACCTGGACAGATATAATATCATAAAAAACGGTTCGTTATTAAACAGGTTTGTTATTTTTGTTGGCGTATTGGCGTGTTGGCGTATTTGCGTGTTGGCATGTTGGCGTGTTGGCGTGTTGGCGTGTTGGCGTGTTGGCGTGTTGGCGTGTTGGCGTGTTGGTGTATTGGCGTGTTGGCGTGTTGGCGTATTGGTGTGTTGGCATGTTGGCGTGTTGGACTGTTGGCGTGTTGGCGTGTTGGCGCATTGGCGTATTGGCGTGTTGGCGTGTTGGCATGTTGGCGTGTTGGCGTGTTGGCGTATTGGCGTATTGGCGTGTTGGCATGTTGGCGTATTGGCACATTGGCGTGTTGGCGTGTTGGCGTGTTGGCGCATTGGCGTATTGGCGTGTTGGCGTGTTGGCGTGTTGGCGTGTTGGCGTATTGGCGTATTGGCGTGTTGGCGCATTGGCGTATTGGCGTGTTGGCATATTGGCGTATTGGCATATTGGCGTGTTGGCGTGTTGGCGTGTTGGACTGTTGGCGTGTTGGCGTATTGGCACATTGGCGTGTAGGCGCATTGGCGTGTTGGACTGTTGGTGTGTTGGCGTGTTGGCGTGTTGGCGTGTTGGCGTATTGGCGTGTTGACGTGTTGGCGTATTGGTGTGTTGGCATGTTGGCGTGTTGGACTGTTGGCGTGTTGGCGTGTTGGCGCATTGGCGTATTGGCGTGTTGGCGTGTTGGCGTGTTGGCATGTTGGCGTGTTGGCGTGTTGGCGTATTGGCGTATTGGCGTGTTGGCATGTTGGCGTATTGGCACATTGGCGTGTTGGCGTGTTGGCGTATTGGTACATTGGGGTATTGGCGTGTTGGCGTATTGGTGTGTTGGCGTATTGGCGTGTTGGCATGTTGGCGTGTTGGACTGTTGACGTGTTGGCGTATTGGCACATTGGCGTGTTGGCGCATTGGCGTATTGGCATGTTGACCTGTTGGCTTGTTGGCGTGTTGGCGTATTGGCACATTGGCGTGTTGGCGTGTTGGCGCATTGGCGTGTTGGCGTGTTGGCGCATTGGCGTGTTGGCGTGTTGGCGTGTTGGCGTGTTGGTGTATTGGCGTGTTGGCGTATTGGCATGTTGGATTGTTGGCGTGTTGGAGTGTTGGCGCGTTGGCACGTTGGCGCATTGGCGTGTTGGCGTGTTGGCGCATTGGCGTGTTGGCGTGATGGCGTGTTGGGTGTTGGCGTGTTGGCGTGTTGGCGTGTTGGTGTTTTGGCATGTTGGGGTGTTGGGGTGTTGGCGTATTGGCGTATTGGCGTGTTGGAGTGTTAGCGTATTGGCGTGTTGGAGTGTTGGCGTGTTGGCGCATTAGGGTGTTGGAGTGTTGGCGTGTTGGCGTATTGGCGTGTTGGCGTGTTGGCGTGTTGGCGTATTGGTATGTTGGCATGTTGGCGTGTTGGACTGTTGGCGTGTTGGCATATTGTGGCACATTGGCGTGTTGGCGTGTTGGCGCATTGACGTAGTGGCGCGTTGACGTGTTGGCATGTTGGAGTGTTGGCGTGTTGGCGTGTTGGAGTTTTGGCATGTTGGCGTGTTGTCATATTGATGTGTTTAAGTTAAGCGGACAATAAAAAAAAGTCGATGTTTCCGATTTTAGTAATTTTCCAATATGCAATGAAACAAAACTAATGAATGAAAACTATTGCTAACGGGCGTCAGATGTAGCCCGGACGACGACCACTGACTACTGCGCTCAGTCAGGCGTTATACACATTATATAATTTATATGTAGAAAGCCGGTAGAGATAACTCTAGAAGAAGTCTCTTCCAGCTAACCTGCGGTAGTTGTTTTATTTATTTTTTATATTTTATTTTATTACTGGACTTTCATTTGGACAAAATATCTGTGTTGTTACGGCAATAAAATATATAGCCGTCCCTTATCTTCCCGGTGTCGTAAGAGGCGACTAAGAGATAACATAGTTCCACTACCACCTTGGAACTTAAAAAGCCGACCGGTGGCGGGATAACCATCCAACTGCTGGATTTGAAATACACAGGCTGATGACGGACAGCAGCGTCTTCGGTGCGACAAAGCCAGCCCTGCGGTCACCAATCCGCCTGCCCACCGTGGTGACTATGGCAAACACATATGAGGAGCTTGAACTTGCGGAGGCCTATGTCCAGCAGTAGACTGTATCAAGCTAAAGTGAAGATGATGATGATGATGAACACGGAATCGACTATCTGTTTAAGCGTTATATCAAGTCAGTCAGTCAGTCCACTGCTGGACAAAGGCCTCACTGAGTTCGCGCAAGACATCCTGGTTTTCTGCAATATAACAATTTATTTATATATAATTACTAGCTGTGCCCGCGGCTTCGCCCGCGTTTAAATCAGTGAGTCACAAAGTTTTCCCGGCAAACTTCCAGTGAAACTCAAAATCTCATCAAAATCGGCTTAGTCGTTCCGTAAACCTTCCTCTTGAAGCCCTCTCTCCATTGGTAAAACCGCATGAAAAGCCGTTCAGTAAATTTTGAGGGAATCGATCATATACACTTTTGGGGACTTATTGTTATAATACACTAACGATGTTATGAAGATATGCATTACTATCAAGATGTTTAAGCAAATTATTTTTTATTTCAGTCACCTGAAATGCTTATCACGCTGAGTAATTTTTTAAAACGCACAATTTAGTATAATTTATTAGTTATTTTTATAAAACCTCTCTATACACCACATTTTTAGTTTTATTTTCAGGCTGCAGTATAAATAACCTAGCAGGCGAACTTATAGCTGCTGTATATGTTTCATACAAACTATCAACCCCAATCAAACGCCCTTAGCAGTGGACTCCCTGCTAATCTCCCTGGTAAATTTCATCTTTGTCCATCCTGGATGGATGGACCATCCAGCGGTTTTTGAGTTCTCGTGATGAGTGAGTCAGTGACCTTTCTCTTTTATATATATAGGATCACCCTCCCTATAGTCCAGATCTGGCACCTAGCTATTATTTTTTATTTAAAAATTTGAAAAAAGACTTACGGTGACGAAGATGTGGGGATGATAAAGAAATGAAGGTGGCCGTTAATGAAAATTTTCTAGCCAAAGACGCGGGTTACTTTTTATCAGGGATACAAGCCCTCTATAAAAGATGTCAAAGGTGCATTGAAGTCCAGGGGGACTATATTGAAAAATAAATTTTATTTAGATTTTTATCTAGACTCTTAATGCCCTAGGCTCAGAACTTTTCAGCCGCTCCTCGTATATATATATATATAGAGAAGGAGTGCATAATGCTAATATTTTTTAAAAATTGTGCATAAAAATATATGAAACCAATAAAAAAACATTACACACACTAGCGTGTATTTGACACACACACGCATCTTATACTCTTTTGTTATTTGTCAAAGTCTAGAGTGAAATTTAAAAAAGAGTCTTTATTTTCATTACTATTACTTACATTTAAAATTTTAATTATGGTCGAATTTTGACAACCAACTGGGCGACTACTAGTTGATATTTATTGCTACTGGTGACAGTATAACTATACTCTATTTAACTCCAGAATAGGTCGCAGCTTTCATATGATAAAAATATTTGAAAACCACCACAGTAGTTTTAAATTTCAAATTTTTGCCTGTTTGCAATGTTAATATAATATGTATGTAATCTTCCTACCTGCTGGACCGACGATCTACCTAAGATCGCTGATGGTTGCTGAGTGAGGATTGCGGAGAACCGGGATGTTTGGTGCGAACATGCGTCGATGCCTATTTCCAGCAGTGAACTGCGATAGGCTAAAGCAAAGGGTAGCGAAATGAATATTATAAATAGGTATAATATGAGTTGTCTATTTTTTATCTTTATAAATACATTTTTAGTGTTTATAGCTTATATCAGGATATTTATACGCCTCAAAACATCTTTTAATGCTAGAGGTACTTCTTGTATATAGGTTGTATTATATAATTTTAAGTGAGCAATCATTGAACGGAGTAATGCAATCCAATGTATAGGAAGAAGGGGGTATTTTGACGTGACAACGTCTTATAAATTGGTTTGCCGGGTGACACTTCAAGAAACTGCGTTACGCTCCGCTCACGTTATGCGCTCACAATGAGAGCGAGTGAGAGGCACGCGTCCCTTCCACTCGGGCATGGTTAGCCCGCCTAAGAGCGAGAGAGACAGACATAAAAAGTGAATGAAATTCAGTGCGAGATTCTTTGTATAAATTAATGTTTTAAATATAATTCTTTGTATAAATAAATGTTTTAAATTGTTACTATTATTTCATCCTTCTTCCTACTATACGAATGAATATTCACATTAAAATTATTTTACCACTCAAAGTCGTTGTCACGTAAAACTTTCGCCCGTATACCGACTTTACAGGCAACCAATTTTTTTTTTTATAAGAAGTCTAAAAATACTTTATAACAAGAATAATATTCTTATTATAATAAAATATATTAGTTCAAGTATATGAGTACCTATTTCTCTGTCTAGTGTTTGGTTATTCTGTGTAAAGGGAAGATACGAAATATAAATGTATTCTAAACATTTTTGAATATCATATCAAAAATTGACCGCTCCAGCGGGGTTCGAACCCGCGTCTCCGACGTACCGTGTCGGCGCTCTAGCCAATTAAGCTATGGAACGATACACCCGCTCGAGCGAAATTTTCGATATGATAATTTTAAATTACGGTTTAAGCGAACCGTGGCGCCGTCTATAGTGAGCTCTTTACAGAAACCCGTAACTATTCAAAGTTTCATATTACAATGAAAATCTTTGACAGGAGACGACGCCGTGCTATTTTTAATATCTAAGATTTTATTTTTGTGTTACCCACATTAGGAATTCTAAACATTTTTGAATATCATATCAAAAATTGACCGCTCCAGCGGGGTTCGAACCCGCGTCTCCGACGTACCGTGTCGGCGCTCTAGCCAATTAAGCTATGGAACGATACACCCGCTCGAGCGAAATTTTCGATATGATAATTTTAAATTACGGTTTAAGCGAACCGTGGCGCCGTCTATAGTGAGCTCTTTACAGAAACCCGTAACTATTCAAAGTTTCATATTACAATGAAAATCTTTGACAGGAGACGACGCCGTGCTATTTTTAATATCTAAGATTTTATTTTTGTGTTACCCACATTAGGAATTCTAAACATTTTTGAATATCATATCAAAAATTGACCGCTCCAGCGGGGTTCGAACCCGCGTCTCCGACGTACCGTGTCGGCGCTCTAGCCAATTAAGCTATGGAACGATACACCCGCTCGAGCGAAATTTTCGATATGATAATTTTAAATTACGGTTTAAGCGAACCGTGGCGCCGTCTATAGTGAGCTCTTTACAGAAACCCGTAACTATTCAAAGTTTCATATTACAATGAAAATCTTTGACAGGAGACGACGCCGTGCTATTTTTAATATCTAAGATTTTATTTTTGTGTTACCCACATTAGGAATTCTAAACATTTTTGAATATCATATCAAAAATTGACCGCTCCAGCGGGGTTCGAACCCGCGTCTCCGACGTACCGTGTCGGCGCTCTAGCCAATTAAGCTATGGAACGATACACCCGCTCGAGCGAAATTTTCGATATGATAATTTTAAATTACGGTTTAAGCGAACCGTGGCGCCGTCTATAGTGAGCTCTTTACAGAAACCCGTAACTATTCAAAGTTTCATATTACAATGAAAATCTTTGACAGGAGACGACGCCGTGCTATTTTTAATATCTAAGATTTTATTTTTGTGTTACCCACATTAGGAATTCTAAACATTTTTGAATATCATATCAAAAATTGACCGCTCCAGCGGGGTTCGAACCCGCGTCTCCGACGTACCGTGTCGGCGCTCTAGCCAATTAAGCTATGGAACGATACACCCGCTCGAGCGAAATTTTCGATATGATAATTTTAAATTACGGTTTAAGCGAACCGTGGCGCCGCCTATAGTGAGCTCTTTACAGAAACCCGTAACTATTCAAAGTTTCATATTACAATGAAAATCTTTGACAGGAGACGACACCGTGCTATTTTTAATATCTAAGATTTTATTTTTGTGTTACCCACATTAGGAATTCTAAACATTTTTGAATATCATATCAAAAATTGACCGCTCCAGCGGGGTTCGAACCCGCGTCTCCGACGTACCGTGTCGGCGCTCTAGCCAATTAAGCTATGGAACGATACACCCGCTCGAGCGAAATTTTCGATATGATAATTTTAAATTACGGTTTAAGCGAACCGTGGCGCCGTCTATAGTGAGCTCTTTACAGAAACCCGTAACTATTCAAAGTTTCATATTACAATGAAAATCTTTGACAGGAGACGACGCCGTGCTATTTTTAATATCTAAGATTTTATTTTTGTGTTACCCACATTAGGAATTCTAAACATTTTTGAATATCATATCAAAAATTGACCGCTCCAGCGGGGTTCGAACCTGCGTCTCCGACGTACCGTGTCGGCGCTCTAGCCAATTAAGCTATGGAACGAACCCCGCTGGAGCGGTCAATTTTTGATATGATATTCAAAAATGTTTAGAATTCCTAATGTGGGTAACACAAAAATAAAATCTTAGATATTAAAAATAGCACGGCGTCGTCTCCTGTCAAAGATTTTCATTGTAATATGAAACTTTGAATAGTTACGGGTTTCTGTAAAGAGCTCACTATAGACGGCGCCACGGTTCGCTTAAACCGTAATTTAAAATTATCATATCGAAAATTTCGCTCGAGCGGGTGTATCGTTCCATAGCTTAATTGGCTAGAGCGCCGACACGGTACGTCGGAGACGCGGGTTCGAACCCCGCTGGAGCGGTCAATTTTTGATATGATATTCAAAAATGTTTAGAATTCCTAATGTGGGTAACACAAAAATAAAATCTTAGATATTATAAATGTATTTACATTTTAATGGTTTTTGTTTACTATCACTTCCTAAGAGTGATTTTATTTGTTATAAAAGTTATTTATAATTCAGAACAAGTTGCCTTCGATTTATTCAAATAGACTTTATTTACAGAGTCGACTTTGGTAATGATTTTATTTTTCTCCTAAAATAAAAAAGTTTTTATTTCTTTAGGAATATGATATATCAGTTCAAATAATTACACAGTTAATTGACTTGGTGTATATTTTGTGTTATTAGCTGTCAGGACACTTACTTATAAAAATTGCTTGTGTAAATCGGTGAAGTTTATTGTAGGTAGTATTAACATTAGGTTTTATAATAAGGTTTTATAGGCAAACGAAAGCGTGAGATGATCTCATACATGAAGTGACACATCACTCTCAGACAGCTATATCCCTAGTAGTACAGACACATGCCAAAGTTTTTTTCTGCGTGTGAGCAAAAATTGCAAAAAGAGCACATTTTTACAAAATTTTAAAGCTTTTTTAAGGTTGTTATTTCAATTGACAATATATTTTTAATATAAAGACATCAATTCTGAACAATTCGCTGAATTTGTATTCAATTCAATAACTTTCAATTCGCTGCAATAAATCAAGTGCATGGCAATAAAAATGTCATAAATGTTTAGATTGTTTGACGCTGTGATTTGTTAATACATACCTAAAGTATTAAAACTGTGTATTGAAGTTATAAATTATTTAGAAATTTTACAATGTTATTTTATTTGTACGATGAGTTATTTTCAGTAGGTATATGACTAATATTTACAAGATATTGTCTCTAAGATTTATGACACTGAAGTAAATTTTCCTGCTCTACAATGAAACCCCAATGAAATGCTTGCAGTTTATAGATAAAAACGTCTTGAATAGGAATAATATACAGACAATGGTTATTTTATGTAACTGAACTTTCAATTAATAAATTTAATACGTTCTAATTGCTTTTCAAATATTTACTTTTGCTTGCCAGATAATTACATAGATGTTTCTGAGGCTTGTGTATAAAACACCGACACGTTAAAAATTTTAAGCAAGAAATAATTAAAAATGTCCGAACGCATACAAATATACACACACGGAAATATGATAATTAGCAAGACATGATCTATCCGTTGTATTGTGTGAATAGTGTCACAGGTATGCTTAGTTTTTAATATCGTATCCGCGACGCAGAGATGACAGACGGAATAGCACATCAATCTCTCGGCTAATATCGCGAGGACGTGACGCTGACGTGACGGCTACGTGACGGCGACTTGACAGATGGCTTTGTTGCGATATTCAATATCAGGGTTTGATTAATAGTGTATCGTATTTTATGAATTGTGTTCATTTATTGTTTAATTTTAACCGTGTCATGATGAATTGGTCAAACTTTATTCCTTTTACCTGTATTCGGCGTAAAAACAACAAAAAAGTTTGTATGTTAATGAGTACCTCACGATCACGATTTAGCCTGTAATATCCCACTGCTGGGCATCGGCCTCTTTCTCCATATGGGAGAAGGATTGAAGTTTATCACCCTACTCCACTACGGGTCGTCGGATATGTTTCCTACTAAAAGTAATGATCACTATCCAACCGACAGCTTAACGTCCTCTCTGATGCATGGTAAGGAGACCAACAATCCAAACCAGAAACAAATATTTGTACAAATAGAAATATCCATCCCGAGCGGGAATCAAACCCTCAAACCGCCCCAGTATTTAAGCGCGTAAACGGTACACGCATCACTATATCAGAGCGGTGGTTATTACTGTAATGATTACTTACTTAATCATAAAACAAATAGATGAACAATACTCCTTTTTTTATTAGTTTTGAAGATAACATGACAAAACGAACATACTTATGTTACCAGAACACGAATTGAGAATCTAACATCAGATAACCCATTTTCAATCGTATCTGTTCCCAAAAGAAATAAACTTTGTCTCACCCTCAAAGACGAGATAGTTGAAATAGTCAAATTATTTGAACATCATTTAGAAAACGTCTTCGAGAACAAAAGGATCTGGTATAACGACTTAAACGACGACAAAACTTAGATTTGAAGTTATCTCATCAATCACTATTTGAATCTTATAAGTTTGTCCATTGCGGCCCAGCCGAGCTGTTACAGGCCCTATTATTGTCAGCGGTCTTTGTTCACTTTCAAATGATCTTGATAGGAAAACAAATCAGGGATAATCAGACATGACTTACAAAATTTAAGATTACTAAATTGTTTATACTATATGTGTTATGCAGTGGTAACAAGCAAGTGTTAATCTCCATACATGACAAATATTTATGTAGGTTTACACATATTTGTCAAGATGTTTGTGCTTGTGTGCTGTGTGTTTTAGATTTTTATTTGTAAAAGCGAAATAAAAATATGAAAATTATTATTCGAATATAATTATACACTTTCGTAAAATTGTATTCATCGAATTGTGTTTTATTTATTTTTAATTTGTTTATGGACAACCAGTAGCTAATATAGCAAATATAATCATCACTTCAGCCTATTGCAGTACACAGCTGGACATAGGCCTCCATAAGTTCGCGCCAAAAATGGCGTGAACTCATGTGTGTTGTCCATAGCCACCATGCCGGGCAGGCGGGTTGGTGACCGCAAGGCTGGCTTTGTCGCACCGATGACGCTGCTGCCCATCTTCGGCCTGTGTAAAATTTTTAAGCCGGCCCAGCAAATCTAATACTAATAATAAATAACAAGTAAGGTAGCTGTTTAGCCCATGAAGGTGTCACAGCATGCTTAAATCTATGAAATTAATTAACTAGGTATATTTTCCTTACAATTTGTGTTTCAACTTAATTTTTATTTAACTCTTTTAAAAAGGTTAACACACTCTTCCTGAAGCTCTGGTCACTATCAGTATAAATATCGACACTACCACACAACTGATTTTAAGTCCTAATTAGTTTAATTTTAAAGAGGAACTTCATATAAAGCAATCCACTAAGAACCAAGAGGCTATCCATTCCAAAATGGGCGAGGCGCTCAGCATAATTATGAAGGTTCTTATGGATCTCTTCAGAAAATGCAAGATGTCTAAGAAATCTTTTTGAATACATTCAGTTCGTAACTGATGTACATTATAAAAATAAAGTTAAAAGAAAAAAATTGTTTTTTTTGAAATTCATTTTGTCATTTATATAATTAAATAAAACTAGTGTTTGTTGTAATATTAAAATAACTGATTTTTCATTAAATGCATATGGATGTAAACACGGTACATATACCAAAATTAAATTATAATTTTTATTAATTTTTCTGTCTGTCTCTTTGTTCCGGCCAATCTCCGAAATACCTGGACCGATTTTGACGGTACTTTCACTGGCAGATAGCTGATGTAGTAAGGAGTAACTTAGGCTACTTTTATTTTAGAAATTTATTTATTTTGTAACACCGCCTACAATTATATAAGGCACAAATCCGGCCCTACATGGAATACTGCTCTCACCTATGGGCTGGGGCGCCCCAGTACCAGCTCCTTTCATTTGACCGTGTTCAACGCCGAGCGGCTCGAATCGTTGGCGACAAGATTCTCTCCGATCGGCTCGATTCTTTGGCACTGCGTAAAGATGTCGAGTCACTCTGCATCTTCTACCGTATTTACCACGGGGAGTGTTCTGAGGAATTGTTCGGACTAATACCTACAGCTGAATTCCACCACGGGACATCGCGTCAAAATTTAAAATTTCACCCACATCACCTCGATGTCTGGAAGTCTACGACAGCTCGATTTTTACGCCATTTTCTGCCACGCACGATCTCTCTATGGAACCAGCTGCCACCTACGGTATTTCCGAACCAATACGACCTAGGGACCTTCAAAATAAGAGCATATTCCTTTTTGAAAGGCCGGCAACGCGCCTGCTAATCCTTTGATGTAGCGGGTCCGTGGATGTTGGTTTTCACTTACCATCAGGTGAGCCAACTGTTCGTTTGCCCCCTCTTCTATAAAAAAAACTCTGTGAACTGAACAATATTTTTTTAATTTCACGTGGACGAAGTCGCGGGCACAGCTAGTTTAATTCATAAATATAATAAGCTTAAGCTAAAATTATTTTGTGTTACGCATATTCAATTTAGATAAAAAAGAAATATTATTAAATATATTAAATTTAGATTATAATTAATAAACAATAGTTCTGAAAGTGTGTTTGGCCTTCTAATATTTGAATAATGTAGGTACGTGTCACGGCCGGAATTATTTTCGAGTACGGTAACCAACCAATAAGGCGGTGGATTATGCAAAAATGTACGATGACTCGTACCTAGATGCAGAAAAAGAATTAATGTAAAAGTCAAAAAATCAGACATGTAATCGAATCGGATAATAACTCGGCGGCCAATTAGTTTCAACTTTAATATGGACTGCTTTGTCTTTGGAATTCTTCAAACTGTCCGCTTGTTTTGAGGCATTTGTAGTTGCTCTGTGGTTACGGCACCAACCGTGTGTCACTAATCCGCCTGCCCAGCGTTGTGACTTTGGGCAAAACACAAGAGTTCACGCCATTTTGGTCGCGAACTTGTGGAGGCCTATGTCGTGCAGTGAACTGCGATAGGCTAAAGTAAGTGAAGTGAGTAGTTGCCAAAATTCACATTGGTCCAATTCTCCTTTCTGGGTTATAATTTTCGTATCTATAATAAAATCCCACAAACAATTTTGGAATTGTCTCAACATAAATTAGAAGTTTTTATAAAAAAAAAATAGATAAAGTTTATTACTCGGTGCAGGATTACATAGTTGATAAAGATGTGTGGACTTAGTGACGCTGTATTTTATGCAACATGTTACTAATTTTGTACTAAAAGTTTATATATTATTTTTCAAAAGAGTAACTGCGGAGTTTCTTACCGATTCTTCTCTGCAGAATCAATATTCCGAATCGGTGGAAGCAATACTTCTACACATATAATAATTTATTTTTAAAGTTTTATTTGTAAAATGACAATTCGAAAGTGCTCTTGGAGCCTATTTGAATAAAGCTGTTTTTGATTTTGATTTTGAATTTAATAAAAATATTTAACACTAAATGTGTAAAATCCGCAAAATCATCAATTAAGTAGACAGGTAATGTTAAGACCTCCCCAGGTAGCATATATAGTATACTTATCACATAGTTGAACTTTTCGAATTGTTTGTTTACTTTGCTGATTTTTTTTGTTGTTCTATTAAGGTGGGACATAACAAGAGAAAATATGTTTCTTAAATCTGTATTAGCTCAACTGGGAAAGTAGCTCAACGATCCAGAAGATCACAGTCAAATAATACTTCTTATCAATAGCTCAGTATTCCTTTTCTAAGTTAGGATCTCCTGGGGAGGGTCGAATCTATAAATTGTATTAAAATAGATAATTTAATAATCCATCCATTTAATAGTCCAATAAATTAATGGATTTGTAACGATTCTATTTTATTATTATTATTTTAATTTTCGATCATATATAATTCATTTTATGGCACGATTTATCTTTTCAATGAGATAAATTACTGTACGAATTTTTATATGCTGAAGTACGGTAATAAATTCAAAATTTATCGCACTTTTCTGCGATTCATAAAAAACTACTAGTCAAAATTAACTAATGGTTTCGTGGAAAGTCTCTTCAAGTCCGGATTAATGGCGTTTTGAATTTGCTAGATTTCTCTGTCGAACTCTAGGAAATTCTAGAAGTTAGTGCGTAGTCAAAGAAATTTTATATTAATTTATGTATATATTCTACGATCTGTTATTTATTATTATTAAATTATAAGTGAGCAAAGAAGTAAACTAAGCGAAGATAGCTTTGGTGTGTTAGTAAAAACCGTAAAGTACCGTAACATTAAAATATTTTTTACAGCTTAGTTTTCACTTTTTTCTACGTATGAAGGCGCTAATTTTTTCATACCCGTATTTATTCTAAAGGTGGTGGTGATATCCCATAGTGAAGACGAGAAAAACGTTCGCAATGTGTTTGTATCGCTTCTGGTGTTCTAGGTGTTCTAGGTGTCCGTTTGTTACGAAAACCTTTTACTATCAGATGCATCGGTTTTTATTTATTTTTTATGCAGGCAGGGTTTAGGTGTGCAAACAATTGTACGGTTCACCTGATTGTAAGCGATTACCGTAGCGTATAGATGCCCGCAACACCAAAAGCATCGCAAGCGCGTTGCAAACCCTATCCTCAATCCCCCTCAGGAGCTCTGGTCACCTTACTCACCGCAGCAACACGACACTGCTTGAAAGCAGTGTTAGTTAGCTGTGATCTTCTGTAAGGTCGAGATAATTCCCCAGTCGGGCTGCTCCAGATTTCGAGCAGGATATTTCTTGGTGTGCCCTACCTCAGTTAACCAATCAACCTAGTGGTTTTAAAACGAGTGCGCTTTAGATCACACGACGGAAGTAAAACTTACGAAAGATATTCTCTCTTTTTCTATCTTCACTAAGTTATATCTCCCTCTCAACTTCGCCAACGTGCGCAACCTCACCCTTCGCTTGGCCCGACCACACTTTTCGTAACACTCTATCACATATCCAGTATTTTATATGTATTATTCATAAAATCTGTGAATTATAGACTATCATATAAAAATATCACACAATGCAGCCAATGCTCTTAACCCTACTCCCATTTTAGGTCCCTTCTGTTCTTCTTTAATCCCATAAAACTTTTGGGATTCCCAGCTATAAATGTTCGTGTGTTGCTATACTTTAACTTAAATGCCGTTAAGCTAAAATTTGTTGCAGAGAAAATGTTAACGGCGGTCTCGCGTGTTTTTCTTATACTAAAGATAAGTATGACTTTAGGGTTGACCTATTTATTATTTTTTTACGTTTCACAAAAAGAGTTAGAGAAAATTGAAAGAACAATTTGGTTACTAAGTGAAGAGTTATAAGAGAAATTAGTTTAAAGCAATGAACTTTTTTTTGTTCAGTAAAAAAATTGTAGAAGAAATTACTTGAAATTTACATTAAATTTAATTTAGTGACTTAACGATTTTTCTAAATCAAAGTTATTTAAAATTTTACGCCATTTTGAACGAACTAGACATTAATGACAGTGAGACTATTGCTCACAGCTGATGACGCGGACGGCAGATGAACTACGATGATTGTCCGACATCAGATACCCTTTTGCTTATTTTAATAAAAGAAATAATTTATAAAGTCAGTCTGTTTGAAGATGTATGTGTGTATGATCTTAACCTATCTAAAGCTGTTTTGGAGAACAAACTGTAAATTTGTTTAAATACGACGCTAAATTATTCTTTTAATATAATATTATACTTAAGACAAATTATAAAGCATTTATATTATTATAAGTATTTTATTACATAGCACATATTCACAACTTACAATATAAATCATCATCATTTTAGCCTATAACTGTCATGGACATAGACCTCCATAAGTTCGTGCCAAAAATGGCATATGTGTTTTGCCCTTAGTCACCACGCTGGGCAGGCGGGTTGGTGACCGCAGGGCTGGTTTTGGCACACCGAAGACGCATCTATATTTATGTAAATATAATTTTTAAAGTTTGAATATCACTGATAAGCCTTTAGGTACCACTTATGATTAAAGTAAATCAATTCACATTTTATTTGATTGATTACTGTATGGTAATATCGAAAGCAAAAGTATGAAATTTTTTTGTCACACCGAAGACGCATCTACCTTTATATAAATATAATTCTTAAAGTTTGAATATCACTGATAAGCCTTTAGGTACCACTTATGATTAAAGTACATCAATTCACATTTTATTTGATTGATTACTCTATGGTAATATCAAACGCAAAAGTATGAAATTTTGTAGTCCGGAACTTGTCTATTGTAGAATGAATACAGAAATACCATCTATAGATTTATAACATTTAATAAAAAAGGCATTACATAAAACAAAGCATTCCATTCCGACGCAAATAACCGTTCCTCAGCACCACCCATTAAGTGAGGTCAGGGGATGATTTTAAGGCAACATAAAGGCAAGCTCGACGGACGGTATTTGTAACCTTAGTAATTTAAGAGAATATTACTGATATAAACTTGAATCACTCGTGTGCTAAACATCGATTATATTAATATTATTAGAAATCCCTTACTTCTATGTGCGTTTATTGTAAAAAAGCTTTAGGATAATCTGGAGATATTATGTGTGGATAAGAAAATGTGAAATGTATTGTTTTGAAATTAATTTTGCATAACAGGTTGAAATATTGCAAATAAATAATGTAAAAGTGTGTAATAATTACATAATTGAACTTTTCAATACAGTTGGCAAGCTTACAAATATTGTTTGTTGATTGGTTAATAATAATATAACTAAAGTAACAATTTTACATTTATGTTTCCAATCCGAAGGTTCCCTGAAAAAATAACTAAATTGAAAAAAATTGTGAGTAGGAAATGACATTACGTGACTAAAGTTGTATGACGGTCGCCAAGCTAGCTAGTTTGAAATAAATATTGAAGAATATCTTAATACTGACGATTCGTATTTACGAAATATTTCTAAACGTTTTCTACCTTTAACCGTGCAAATATTCAAAAGGTCTTTGAAAATAAAGAAAGAGTTACATAAATTTTGCTTCTGTATACAAACTACCTCGAGGCATGGGATATCCGCTTGCCGGAGCTCTTGACATCAGATCACATCCTTTTTTATCCGTTGAGAATAAATGAGACATATGAGCCCGGAAATTGTGTACCTTCGCTGAGAGAATTGTTGAGTTCGGAAGATCTTTTGTTTTTTGCTAATAATGCTTGTTTGTCGTTTCTATTTTAAAAAATTTGCTAAAAAATTCGTATATAATAAATAAATTACATTCTAAAAAATAAATTAAAAATCTTATTGTTATAAAATGTTAGATTTATGATAGTTAATTTCGAAAAACTTCTTAACGTTTCCTGATAGTTGAAACAAAGATATTTAATTTAATAAGTTAATGCTGGTGATAGTACAGGAAACACATATAAAGTTATAAGTTACAACTTAGCACTGAAACTCTTCCATTCGAGACATACTCGTAATGGCGGAAACGTGCGCTTCCTGTATTTAATATTGAGACCCACCTGCTCGAGATAACTCATATACAAGGCGGAACATACAGATCATCGTGAATAATGCTTGGGTATAAATCTTTAAAGTAATAAAATGGTGTATATACGCTATTAGCGTAACTAATATTTATAGTCAAAGTTATTTGGTAACAAATTTAATCGCTATTGTCTTTATTTAGGTGATTTCATCTTATCGCGCAAGAATAATAACGTTACTAATATTTTAAATTCATATTACATATAAATAACTGTTTTGAAATAAATAAAGTAACTTTTTAAGCGTTATAAATGAAACTTACAAAATCCACCAACGTGAGTTGGAGTGGCGTAGAAAGTTAATTTTATAACCTCAGATTTTATTGGAATGTAGGATGTCCAGGTGTTGAACTTGAATAGGCTATTTATAGTACAGTCGGATGCACACAGAATTTAGCAACAAAAAGAAAACAATTTTAGGTATCTATGGAAATAATTAGTATCTGCAACTGTGTTTTTAATATCATATCAAAAATCGACCGTTCCAGCGGCGATCGAACCTGCATCTCCAACTGACCGTGTCGGTGCTCCAGCCAATTAAGCTATGGAACGATGTACCCACTAGATCGAAATTTTTGATATGATGATTTTATATTCGGTCTAAGCGACCATGGCTAATTAATGTGTGGTTAACTGGCTAGAGCACCGACTTGGCCAGTCGGAGATGCAGATTCGATCCCCGCTGGAACGGTCGATGTTTTATATGATATTAAAAAATGCTTAGAATTTCCTAATTTGCGGGTGAAACAAAAATAAACTCGTACAAATCTGCAACTGTTTTAAATTTTTGAAATAAAAAAAAAATTAGAAATTAATAATAAAAAAGTTAAAAAAAGATATTTAATAATAATATTCTAATAATAATAAAAAGTTTATATATTTCTTCATATCTATACTATTTCGTGTTTCAAACCCCTAACGTAAGTAGGGGTAATGTATGAAAAGTTATATACTACACACTCACTTCAACAGCTCACAATTCAACGGAACACTTGTAACGAAACACTATTTCGTTTCGTTGTGTGCGGCGCGCGTCTAGGCTTTTAGAACATTTGCGTTACAAAGTGTTTTAAATCACTCTTGACGCTATCTAAAGAAAATATATATATAAATAAACGTTCTGGCTTTTGTTAATCGCTTTCACAGCAGAAACTTAACACGATATTTCTAAAAAGATATATATTACAGGATGCGCATTTTATTACACGTGTTTTTTGTATCGAACGCTATCTTTATTATGAAAAGAAAAAACAATTACATAATTGTGTTTGCTCAGCAATGAAAAAAACCCATATTCAATTTTATTTATCATCATCATCATCATCATCACTTCAGCCTATCGCAGTCCACTGCTGAACATAGGCCTCTACAAGTTTACATCAAAAACGGTCCGTAGTCACCACGCTGGGCAGGCGGGTTGGTGACAGCACGACTGACTTTTTCTCACCGAAGATTATTTATAATTATATCGAAATATAATACAACGTAGATATTCGAAAAATAAAGTCAATTAAATAAGCATTATTGGTGACAACACAAAAAGCTCTTCAAATAAAACCAAACGTCAAGCAGCAGATTTCGATAAGTTATGAGCTAACACAAAAAATACCGTCGAATCGAGAACGCTTCCTTTTCTGAAGTTGTTTAAAAAAGCCATCTGTTTGTTCAAACGTTTTTTTATTATTTTTCTTTATTGCATACCATTAAAAGATACAAACAAAAGTAGTACGTTGTGTATCGATCCAATATAAAAAACAGCAATTGTTATAATAAACGTGTAATAGAAATTACACTTACTGATTACGGACTGTACTAAAATAAAATTATTCTATTCGTTACCGGAATACAATCCTATGTAAAGCCGTACTCATCAGAAAGTAAAAACACTCATGCGCGAATTGATATGTTGTTAATTGATTAAACACAAGTCGATAATATATATAACTCTAATTGAATTCCCTTAACTGTAATATGTGATTACAACGTCGAAACCATCTGATACTCAAACTGTTCGGACTTTAATTTATTTATTTATAAATTAGTAATTCATATATTTTATTTTATTTATTATTTGCTAATTTCAAATTACATCTTTGTGCCGTTTGCAGTCGAAACACTTGGACCTTGGAGTAGCAGTGCTAAAAATTTTTTAAATGAGATAACACCTCGCCTTATTGCCTCCACTGGTGACAAGAGGGCTGGTGCATTTTTTGCCCAGAGAATCGGCATAGCGATTCGACGGGGAAATGCAGCCAGCATTCTTGGCACAATTTCACGCGGACATGATTTATACCAAAACTATCTGTAAATATTTAGTTCTTAAGTTGTGAATTGTAAATATGTATAATATTTTATTTAAATTTTATTTATACTTTATTATACACCACAACTACATTTTAAACAATAAACACATTAAAAAAAACATTTACAGACTGTGAAGTACAATGGGCGGACTTATGGCTATTTAGCCATTTCTTCCAGACAACGCAATTAAGATTAATTTAATACTATTGATGAATTTTTTAATTAACAATTAATTTAATACTATTGATGAATTTTATTTTACCTACCTTTTTTAATGATCCAGTCATAGCGATTATCACAAAATATATTGTTGCGTTATACGGATATGATTTTTTCTTAATTTAAATAATATTACTTTCTATTTAGGTTTTTCAGTGTTTTTTTTTTGATAAAAAGTATATACCTATACTTTTTTACTGAAGTTCTTTGATAACGATCCTGTAGATCATATGCTTTTATGTGTCAAACTAATACAAACATTTCAAAACTAGACCATCGGTGCAGCTGCAGCAGTTGCAGTGAGTGACCTTATATATATGTCGCTATATCAGTCTGCTTTTATATAGCCCCAATACAAGCTTTAGTAGAAAGCAAGGTCACTGCAACTGTATATATTTCCGATAACACATAATATTACATCAAAATAATTTAATAATAGTGTTTGCAGGCAAACGAAGAAAAACCGATTCCAATTATATCGACAAGTAATAACGTAACACGTAGACGACGACGTAGGTAGACGAAAAAATGTCAGGTAAATACGCATTATCAAAGATTACTCCAAAAGCTGTAATCAGATCTCGATGAAATTTAAATGTGACCACACGATAAACATCGGATTTCAATTAAATTAAAAATCATTAAAATCGGTACACAGTTATGCGGATTTTCGAGAGTTTCCCTCGATTTCTTTGGGATCCCATCATCAGATCCTGGTTTCCTTATCTTGGTACCAAATTAAAGATATCTCCTTTTCGAAAAAAAAAGAATTATCAAAATCGGCTATTGTTATGTATTACTTAAAATTAAGTAACCTCCTCCTTTTTTTTTTAAATCGGTTAAACAAAAAAATTAAATATATGTATTACACCTAGACTCGGGCGGGAGTTAATTTGACAAAACCGGAACGATATAAAGTCACGTAGAAAGTACGTCAAGTCAAGTTCACACAGGTCAGTAAAAATAAAGATAAGTAAATAATAAAAGCATAAATGTGAAACTGTTGACACAACACAAAAAACACAAGGTTAACCGACCAAAACGCCAAGATTAAATTGAAACATCTAAAACACGAACTATGTTAGGTCTCAGAATACAAAATGTCTAACGTCTGGCAATAACAACTTGTCTCCAATTGGATCCATTCCCTTGGGAACTTTAGTTTATCCCGAGTACTGTCTAAAAAGGTATGAACCAGGAATACTCTGTTTTATTTACTCAATTACTTACGAAGGATGTATTGAAAGTTTCTGAGCTAAATGAGCTTAATGTTTTATCGGAAGAAAATATAAATAAAATTTTATTACTGTTGTTTTAATTATACCTATTGAGAACGACTGAATCGCTTTTTTTTATCAGTCAGAATTAGGATTTTAGGTAATTTGTTGTTTAGGAAAAAAAAAACTCTTTTGATATAATTCGGATAGATAACGTTTTTATTTTGTAATAAAAGTAATCTTAGAATACAGTTACCATAAAAAAAAAATTGATATTACATATTTATGATATTGGCTCGATAAAGTTACTGCAGTTATAATATATTCATATTAATTTCGTCATCTTCAAAAGATTCAATAGAAGCTTTTTAGATCATAGTATCAAGTAACATTTTTAATTTAACCAAATCGGTAAACAAGCGTACGGGTCACCTGATGATAAGCGATTACCGTAGTTTATAGACGTCTGCAACATCAGAAGCATCGCAAGCGTGTTGCCAACCCTATCCCCATTCCCCCGGAGGTGTTTATACTCGTACGCGATAACTAACGCGTCAATTAGTGATGCATTAGTCGATTTAGGTGACAGTGATCGTCAACAAGTACACACACACTAACATTCGGTAAAAAAATCGTTATTAAGTTCTTGTTTATTTATCCACTTATCCGAAAAAATCTTTGAGATGTAAAAACATTTCAAAAACAGGCAGCGGACTTCTAAAATTACTTCAAACTATAATGCGTAAATATAAATTACATAAAAATTAAATTGACTAGCCCGTTGGCGCAGTTTGTACTAACCCTGTTTTCTGCTCCGGGGGTTATGGGTTCGATTCCCACTCCGAGTCTGGGTGTAATATATATTTACATATGTATTATTTGTATGTATGTTTATCGAAAAAAATAGTAATATGTAGGCTATACCAGTGGGCTGTTACCTACAACACAAGCATTAAGTTGCTTACCGTAGGTACAGACAACCGTGTGCGTATGTTGTAGATATTTATTTATTTAGTATTTAGTAACTCTAGGTAGAGAAATTATCCTTCGACCAGCAGTAACTAATATTCCTCACAAAATCATGAGATGACATTTGCTTATAATTGAGACGCTTTAGTGTGTTTTGGTTTGATTTAGTTGGAGATAGCAAAAATCTGAAAAAGTGCTTTTTTAAGTTAGTTACAAAAGCTGAAAGACCTTAGAATTCGATTATGAAAATAAATAAATCTATTCGCTCTAATGAATTTTACAGAAATTTAATAAAAAGACAGCGTAAAGCATCCGGGCTAGCGTAGCGAGAGAAAGTGCAAATTATATTTCCGTGTAGAGATGCAAACAACAAACATAAAATTAGGAAGAACAAATGATCTTTTCCAATAACTTCTCTGGACAGACGCCAGGCTCGAGGCATAAATTATATGCAAGAGTTTCGCTGAAGTCTCGACAAAGATAATATATCTCGACGAGAAAATTACAAAATGAAATTTTAAACTTTGTTTTTTAACATAAATTGAAACAGAGAACAACTTTCTTTTGCGTTCTTGACACACTAATACAGTATTTTAGGTACGTCCTAATTTATGGTTATTATTAAATTTATGCCGAAGTTGAATTGTTTTTAGAAATTATTCTGCTTATTTTGATTTCACTATCGATTATACATTTAATGTTTTGGTGTATTAAGCTTTAACGCTTCTTTATAAATACAATAACTTTGCTCAGCAGTGGAATAGTTACAGGCTAATTTACTTCTGTTTAGTAGTTGTGTATGTGATTTAATTTAATATCTTTCTACTAACTCAACTTTATGAAACAACTTGCAAACGCAACTTGCAAACGCTCCGGCCCGTTGGATCGACGATCTACGTAAGATTGTTGGCTCGATGAGGATTGCGGAAAACCGGTATGTTTGGCGCGAACTTGGAAAGGAATATATCCAGCAGTGAACTGCGATAGGCTTAAGTGAACTTTGTATACACAATTATAGGTACATGCATCAGTATTTTGCTGGACTTGCAAAGAGAGACTTAGTATTTGTAATAACATTTTTTTAATAAATTACTTTTCAAAATAAGATATAAATAGAAATCTGATCTGTTTTAAAGTGTCTATGATGGTTTTGATATTGGTAACTGAGTTAGGACATCCGTCACGTCAAGCCACGATATTAAAAGAGAAATTGATGTGCCATACGTTTGCAATCGGAAAATAGCCTCTGTGTAGGGTACTATATTGTCTATTGATCGAAATTTTAACCTTATGTCGTTTAATGTGGTTAGTTAAAACCTTATTTTTGTCCTTGTCCGTCCTCAAATAGTAAATAAAAAGAGAATTACAAAACACAATTAGTCGCAAATAAAACTTATGTACCTTTGTAAATCTCTAGACCGTTTATACTGCGTTCCTTTCGTGATGACGTAACCTCACGTTTCAAGTAGACTTCTTTGAAAAAAATAGACTCGTTTATATATTAAAATGGGTAAATAAAACTATGAAACATTGTTTCATGGCTATGGTAAACTAGAAAAATGATAGGATGACTTAGGAAGGTTTCCTCTGATCTCTGCCTTTTTTCTGGTGAATTATTTGACCGGTATACGTATATATATATGTCAATCCAATATATCCAATATATACATATATCTTATTAATCAACTTATCACTAATTCTTCAATAAAGTCGGGTCAGATACAAAAGGAAGTATAAGGAGTTTCAGCCTAGAAGCCCCATTTGCCAGCGTCCTGGGTTTTAGGTCTGAGGAGAACAGTTTTTATTTTTTGTAAACTTTAAATAGTTGTTTTTGTAAATATTAGAAAAAATATATGTACAATTTTATTTTTGTGTTACCCACACATTAGGAATTCTAAACATTTTTGAAATATCATATCAAAAATTGACTATCATATCAGAAATTGAGCGCCGACACGGTCAATCAGAGACGCGGGTTCGAACCCCGCTGGAGCGGTCAATTTTTGATATGATATTCAAAAATGTTTAAAAATATATGTGTTAGAAAGGCTAAATATAGAATAATACAATGATTCATAATTTTCTTCAATATTTCCTATATATATAGGTTATACAATTTCATTATAGCCTGTTTTTTATAGGTGTAATAATATACAATTGTTTCTTATTGACGTCAGAAACGAACCAAAATAATAATAAAACAGGACTTTTCTAAATTAATCTTCTGTCTGAAATTGTATTCATTCTGTACTAAGCGTCCATTTACTTAATTCTTCGGTATAAAAAGTGATGATTAAATACCGTAATTAAACATCTCGGTCGTTATTTTCTTGAAAAATGTTAGAAACTCCTAATCTTATTAAATAAAAATTCATTACTGTTGTAAGATAAATTTATTTACAAATAGATTTATGGCTCAGTTCAATATTTTATTTAAAAGTTATAATCATGCTCTCGACTTCGTCCGGGTGGAATTAAAAAAAAATGTTTAGTTCGTAGAGTTACAAAATAAATAAATTTAAAATTCTTATTACATCAGATATCTGAAGCCCGTGAAAGTGGAAGCCAGTAAAATCCCGTCAAAATCGGTCCACCGTTTTCAGAGGTTAGCCGGAACAAATAGACAAACAGACAGACAGACAAAAGTATAAGTATATATGGATGAATTTAGTAAAAAGCGATTTTTCATTTATGAACCGATTGACATGAAACAAAAACTAAATAATCTAACTAAATAATCTAAGCTTGCCACAATATATAAATAATATTAAAAATAACACATCAAAATCGGATAAGCCGTTTCTGAGATTAGCGTGCACAAACGCACAGACAAATCTGACAATCATTGTTTTCGATGATGCTATTTTCTCATTATATTATTTATTATTTTTTCTCATATATCTTAAATGTACAGACAGCGACCCATTTTATTTTTACTATATGTATTGATTTAACACAGACATAATAAATAGGACAATTTAATAGTGTGAATAAGTGTGCTTTATATTGTCTTATATTTTTGTGTAGAATTATAAGTGTTACATTTATTTTTAACCGACTTCAAAAAAAAAGGAGGAGGTTACTCAATTCGACCGTATATATATATATTAATGTATGTTCGAGGATAACTTCGTCGTTTATGAACCGTGAAATGATTAATTCTTTTTTTGTTGGAAAGAAGATATCCCCGGTGTGGTACCATGATAAGGAAACCAGAGTCTGATGAAGGGATCTCAGAGAAATCGAAGGAAACTCTTAAAAATCTGCAAAAAATTTTACTGGGTGTACCGATTTTAATTTAATCGAAAGCCGATGTTTATCATGAGGTCACATTTTAATTTCATCGAGATCTGATTACAACTTTTGGAGTAATCTTTGATAATACGTATTTACTTGACTATTTTTTCATCTACCTACGTTGTATTACTTGTCGATTTAATTGAAGTCGGTTTTTTTTCGTTTGCCTGCAAACACAAGTATATGAAAATAAACACGTATATACTTTTACAGCTATACGTATATACGTATGTTAGCCGCATCTCACTGTTTTACCCGTGCAATATCTGATCCCGTGGGAATGTTGGGATGAAAAGAAGCCCATGTGTTATTCTGAATCTCTTGCTATTTACGTATTAAGCGTTATTAAAAGCAATTCAATAGTTCTTTGCGTTAAAAATATCCATTCAAATCAAATAAAATCAAAATAACTTACTTCAAATAGGCTTCAAAAGCACTTTAGAATGGTTATTTTACAAATTGAAGTTTGAAATTGTTTTTTTTTTAAAGTGAAGCATCGCAAGCGCGTTGGCGACTTTACCCTCAATCCCCAAAAAAACTCTGATCACCTTACTCACCACAGTAAAACAACACTTGAATGCAGTATTATTTAGCTGCGATCGTAAGGTCGTGGTACTTCTCTATTTGGACTGCTCCAGATTTCAAGCAGGATATATGTCCTGATATCTCCTACCTCAGTTATTAAATCCAGTTTTGTTACTATTACAAAGAAACATAAATCTTATACAAGAAATAAAGCATACATCCTCGTTAAAAATAAGTAAACAAAAACTTTCAAAAAGTAAATTAAAAAAGTTTTGCCGTCAACAAGAGTAGTATTAAACATTCGTCGAGCCCGTGCTTCGTAGAGCAGGAAGAGCGCATAAGTATATATTTGCAGAAAACTTTAAGTTGATAATAAGATTTATTGAGATTTAGCTGCCCCAATGTTCGTTATACTGTCCTGCAAATTCTTAAATAGGTGTAGTGGAAATAACTTTTATTGTAAGTACATAAAAATATTGTGAAATTTAGCGCTTATATACGTAGAAACAACATATCAACTTTGAACGTACAGGTCGTGATTAATGATTTAACTATAAGCCGATACTGTAAGCCGAAGTTTACCCATTATTTAAGTTAAATTTGTCATGTTATCAAAGTTTTGTCTACTAGATAAGAGGTCGAGTTATTACGACAATCGTCCATTCAGTCCCATGACGAGACTCGAGACTAAATTTTGTGCTCGCGGGAATCAAATCCTAAGCCCTGTATCTTCGAACAGTTCATTCTCAGTTTGGAAATACATTTAACTAGATTGTAGGTTCACGTTTTAAATTAATAGTTGATTCCCTAATGAATTTATATATTTAATTGTGTTTGTATCATCTTGTTATATATATTACGCTTGTGTTTGTATACTAATGTATATACATTTTCATTTATATATATGTACGAGTACATACATGTGTAATAGATTAATCTTGTCACGCTTATAAAATTATTAGGTACTGAGCGTTATTCGCCGAAAGTCAAAGGAATAAAGTTCCAGATTTTGAGAGAATGAAATGAGTATTACAAAATTGAAACTACCTACAAACTATATCATACCAATATACTGTCATGTCATGTCATAGCCATACAGTCCCAAAACTCATCAAAGACAATTTGCGAAGCTGCTCCAGAAGACGATAAATACCTCCATCAAAATTCATGATTGATTATCAAAATTAATCATCGTTACAAGATTTTATGATCCTTTCCTACCAAATAAATTAGAGCAGTTGTAAAAACTAATTATAACTGCCCTTTAATTTTACAAACAACTAATTAGAATCACACAAGACATTAGACATAGATATGTAGGCTTTATATCTAAATATTCATGATTTCTAGACTTAGTCGTATAAACAGTACCTTTGTTAAGTTACTCGGTAAAAGATAAAAATTCTTCCACAGAAAGGTCTTCTAATGAACTGTTAACAAATAAATAAGGCCTTGGGTCTGAAACATTCCGGGCGATGAAACGTCTTGATCACGAATACCACTTAAATGGTTCAGTCGTGAGAATTCAATTAGAGAAAGACTGTTGTCTTATATTTCACTATGTGTTGTCCTATTTTAGCTCTTATAGCTTCAGTAATAAGGATGTGGTGATATTGTATTTATGTATATATGTACTTTTATTTACGTAGCTTATGTTGAAATTTTTACGTCTTCCCTTGTATGAATAGTTATTCATACAAGGGAAAACGTAAATTTGTGGTAAACTTCAACATGTCACTTCATATTTTTTATTTGATTTTAAAATTAAGAATTAATTCTTCTCAATTCCCTCCCCCCACCCCTCCTTTATAACTTAGAGGTATGAAAAATAGATGTTGTTCGATTCTCAGACCTACCCGATATGCACACAAAATTTCATGAGAATCGGTCAAGCCGTTTCGGAGGAGTTTAACTACAAATACCGCGACACGAAAATTTTATATATTAGATTTTATTGTAGGTCAAGAAAGTATATATTTTCTTTGGTACAATTGTTTAATATATAATACATAATACTTAGTATTGCTAAAATCCATTTAGCCGAGTAGTAAATGAACATTTTACCCTCGTCCATCGTCAGAAGGGACGATGTGTTTGATCAAGCACAAAAACATCTGCTGTCAATTCCTTTAAGATATTTGGGTTATATTTGACTAAACTACCACTTGCACGTCACATACTCTCGCATATAGTCCTTTCGCACTAAAAGTGAATGAGGTGGGGATTAAAATTTAGGTATGCAAATTTCAATTACAGCTAAGCTTATTCACTCGTTGCTTCTCCTTAGTGAAACCAACATAATAGCGGTAGAGCCTTGCAAAGGAGGTCTTATGCTACGTTGTATCAAATGTTTTTAGGTTATTTTTATTAATGGCCAGTGCTCCTGGGGAGATTCAGGGTTACGGTTGGCAGATATCGCATACTTCTAGTGCTACAGGAGTATAAAGGCTATTGTAACCGCTTACCATCAGTTGGGGTGCTTGATTGCCACTTTAGTCTTATATAAAAATATAGATTTTATCGTAATGTTTTTAGTATTATTATTAAGTTTTTGATATTGATCTATTGATGTGAAGCATCTCTTCTGAACTTTGTCATATGTTCTTTTTTAATATCGGAAACTATTTTTGGTTAAGTGATACTATTGTGTTGTGTATTTCTGTATATTTATGTAAAACCGTTTGTTTCCAAAATAAAGTAAAATACAAAAATTAAAATAAAATTGATGTTAATAACAATACAACCTGCCCTGTGCGTTGACGAACCTTTAAATATGCAATATGTTTATGTTATGCCTTTAATTCTCAATAAACGAGTTTTTTTGCACAATGTTTTTTTCGGACTGAACGCAAAAAGATTATAATTTGAAACGTTTCACATTTTGTTCTCATAAATTTAATTTATCGCACTTATTGACGAGAGATAAAGATACTGTGTGAGAGAGATCACAATACTCCATTTATAAATTTGTAGAAAGTGAATGATGGTTTTGAATGAAGATATTATTCGCAACGTAAAACTTCTTTGCATTTATCAAAAACTAAACTGGACTACAAAACCGCGATTCTGCTTTTCACTATTGTTTTAATAAAATTTATTAAATAACTTACAGTACAACGGAGTCGAGTTGCAGCAAACATTAAATTGATGTTTGGGAGGTTAGTTTTATTTGCTAAGTCTCTTATTACTTTTTCATTATAGTTTTTACTCTAAATAAGTTTCCATTTTTCTTTCAATCAATTGATCATTGAACAAGTAATTCATCTACTTAATTTTCAAACGATTAGTCGTCTCTCATTGAACACGTCTTTTATAGTAGAACGATATTAATTAAAACCGTAATAAAACCTAATGGTAATATTAGTGGCAACTGCCGTAAGCGATACTCGAAACTCTATCACTAAATTTAAGCGTTTATTTACAAATACTTGGGAAGCATATACTTAATTGTAATATATGTAGATTATAAACATAATAAAATGAAACTTAGTGCATTCCTTGTCGATAATTAAATCGTCCGCCTACAAGTGGACATACAGGGATGTCGCAGACCGTTATTGCCTATTACACATTCGACTATAATGTTATCTGCTCGTACGCCTTTAACATTACAAAACCCTGTATGGAGTTCAATCTAGCAGGGCGGCAAGAATGTGACTGTGGCAATAAGTCTTATTTTAATACCCGATGACAACCAATACATGTTTGTTAATTGGAACGAAGTTCCTTAAGGCAGGCTTGACATTTGGCTGGGCGACCGAACTGAGAAAAATTTGATACTAAAACCGTAAGAAAAATATATAACGGCAGTGACGTAATATCAGTCACACAACTGTATAATATGACGTATGTAAAACCGAACTCATTTAACATTAACGCTATAAATATTTGGCGTTTTTTGGTAAAATTATGAATTAAAATAGCCATCGTTGGGGTGTAGTGTCTATTTGTATATTCCTTTTCTTTTAGAATTCTCCTAAATGGTAAACAAATATGGCGTAAGTACGGAAGTCGACCACAGAAAATTAGATAATGTAATAGTAAAGTGTCACAAAGAGCAAATGAATGAACAATAGCAATAAGCCATAGATGAGAGTAAGATTCATTTTTTATTCAAATATTGTTGAAATTGTTTCAAAACATGATAATATATTGAATATTTTTGTTATTAGCAGAATTATGAAAAAATAAATAAATAAATACTCGAGCATATTTTATAAAAGGCAAAGTTATTTTCTATTAAATGGGATAGCGTTAAAAGTGTTCAGGGTGAAATTGATATTCAGAAATATTCATAATATAAAATAAAACCCTTACAAAACACAATACTATAAAAGACCAAACAATAAAATTAAAAAAAAAAAATCAAGAACTAGAAAATATATACAAAATGCAACTTTTTTTTTTTAATTGCTTGCTTCTATACTATCCGAAAGAACTTCGCGAGAATTACAGTAACCTTTTTTATTATAACTTGAATGAATATTTATGTGTAATGATATAGGAAAAATATCGGAGCTTGATCCACCACGCTGCTCCATAGGCAATGCATTATAATGACTTTTTTGGTAAAAAAAAAAACGATAAAAAGGTAGACAGACAAAATTTCCTAAAAGCTTTCCTAAAAGTAATGCGAACATTAATATTAATTGGCAATTTAATTTTATTTATTACGATAATTATATTCTAAAGATATATCCTACGAGAATGTTTTCGAAGGGCGTAAGGAACTTATTAAAGGGAGTAATTTTATTACACAATTGGGAAATTAACACTTTGTAATACCTTATACTTTATTGTCCTTAACAAACGTGTCAAGAATATATGTTTAGTAAAGCGATAAAAATTAGTTTTGTGAAAAATTATTTATATGCTTGTATTTAGTTAAATTTATTTGTAGGAAAAGATGAAAAAATATTTTTTCACCTTTCTGAATTGATTTCATTTGCCCGTGTACCTTTTGTTTACTATAGATACATAATACAAACGACTCGAAGACTTTGTCTTTTATAATTAAAGATAAAAGAACACAAAAATTTTTTTGAGATGCAGAATATTTAAAAATATTTTAATTTCTTACTACTTATTTTTACGTCTTTACTTAGAAAAAAAAACTTAATTTTTATCATGCATAATTTGTTCTGAACTATCTTTCAATGAAATCGTAACGTAATTAACTTTAAAAGAAGCAGCTTAGGCGGAAATAATTTGACATTTCGTTCATATTAAGTGCATTTACATATTTTATTGAATAAGTAAATTTACGTTAAAATTTACGTAAATGGTAAAAGCTTATTAATTTTAAATTTGGATAAATATCGAGTGAACTTATTTTAAATACACGAAAAATACCATTACAGAAATTTTAATTAAAAAAATAAGTCTTCGTCTTTTAACAGATATGACATGTTATTCAACGTTTTTCTGTTATTTACTCATTTTTATTATACACTACTAGATGTGCCCGCGACTTCATCCACGTGGAATTTAACAAAAAAGTTATTGTTCAGTTCGAAAAGTTATTTAAAATTTTAATTTTTTTTATTTTTTATTTTTTTTATTTTTATTTTTTTTTGGTTTTCACGTTTGTTAATTTAAATTTTAAACCGATGGATGGTCGTAATTGGCCTTTTTGATTATATTTAATTCTTGTTTGTTTAATAATTTTTTCTGTGCTGTGTACCATCCCTTATAAATAAAAAATAAATAAATAAATAAAATAAAAGTAGCCTAAGTTACAACACAACAATTTATGTTTGTTTGTTACTATTTCTTTTATAATCTATGACTAAGAAACAGAGTTGACAGTAAAATTCAGTAGATCCTTTTTATTTTTAACCTAAAAAATCTTATTCATACAAAAGTAGGATAGATTAATATTTTTAGTTAGGAAGTTTGCCTGAGAATTTGGAAATGTAAGGGAACGATAAAAAAATATCTATGAATAATTCACGCAGTTAACTGAAGCTCAAATATTATTGTTATTTTGAACTTAATATAAACTTCACTCCGTAATTACATTCTTAACGAATTTTTATAAAAAGAATTGGCTAAAAATATTTACTTGCTATACATACATAAATTCTGTCTCCTGTGACAAGTGATACAAGTCGGAAATCATCATTTTACAGGAGAGCAAAAACAAGGTTTCAAAAAATTCTTGTTCGTGAACTAATTGGGCTGGGTTCAAAATATTTTCTCTTGTAAAGTAAAACACTCTCTCTAAATATACATATATTTCATTATGTTTTTCTGGTAAACATTTCATATTAAAGATAGCTTACGAAAAAAACTTTTGAGTTGCATCTTTTTTTTCACAATTATTAAGTATTTTAACTATGTGGAAAATGATAATTGCACAGTTAAATTACTTTACGCCTATAACCTTTCGGATGGAACCGAAACTTGTTGCAGAATTGGTGAAGGCGGGATATGATCCTTAGGATCCTTATCCTCACTAGGTCGGCCGTCAGACATGACTAAATAAAACTTCTGTGACTCAGGTGTGACACCAATCACTTTAACTTGAGGTGTTGACGGAGCGAGTGCCTCGGTCCGAATGAATCCCCGCTACGCGGTGCACGTGTTTATAACGATCCGTCCCCACCTCTCGCCTGACTCACGGAGTGGTAGTAGTGGTAATGACGTATTGCAACACTTGCTTACATTTGTAAACAACTTTGTTTATTTACGCCGACACGGCCATTCTGCAAATAGGTCACCCTCGACCTATCAAACAAAATAAAATCTGCAGTACATTTTAGCTGACCAAAGCTTAAGGGTAAAGAAACTGTTGTCCTCTGCTCATCTCAAACATTGCAAAAGTAAGGAAGTTCCTGTCCTCAATTCACCTTAATCATTGTAAGGAGGTCCCTGTCCCAACTTACATCAGGTATTTTGTAATAATAAGGAGGCGCCTGTCCTCGACTTACATCAGGTAATTGAAAATGTAAGGAGGCCCCTGTCCTCAACTTACATCAGGTAACTGAATAGTAAGGAGGCCCCTGTCCTCAACTTACATCAGGTAACTAAAAGTAAGGAGGCCCCTGTCCTCAACTTACATCAGGTAACTGAAAAGTAAGGAGGCCCCTGTCCTCAACTTACGTCAATTATTACAAATGTAAGGAGGCCCCTGTCCTCAACTTACATCATTCATTGCAAAAATAAGGAGGCCCCTGTCCTCAACTTATGTTACTCAAGAAAAGAATATGCAACAATTGCATTAAGCTTTTTTAATTACATTTACTGTAATGTAATGTCTTCTAGGTCATTGGGGTACCAGATTAAGACACACTTGTTTTATTTCGTTTTTATTTTATTTTTATTTGAGAAACATACAATTTTATATTACATTATTATATTATGACTAAATTACAATAACTGAAATCAATAGTTTCCACTATTAGCACTTGTATCTGGTGTCACCTCAGTATCATCTTGCGCCGACATGGAATCCTGATTTATTCCTTCATCTGGTTTTGGTGCAAGACGAAGTTGGTCATGAGCTACCTTTTTGGGGCGTCCACGTCCTGTTATTTTCTTTACCTGGTACCTATCATTGAGCAATATTTTCCAAATTACATAGGCATCAGGATACTTCATATCTAGACCAATTTGGGACCTAGGGTTACTTTTAAATAACACGATGTCCCCCTTTTGGAACCTTTTCACTTTAGCTTTGCCCTGGTCAAATCTTACTTTGTCTTTTTTGCTTCGTGTGTCGGTTTTCTTTTGTATGTAGCTATTGAGTTGATCTCGATTAACAGTCTCTTTTTCCTCATCAATTAATGATATTAATTCTGGTGGTACAGGACATTGCCTTCCTGTAAGAGCTTTAATTGGACTAACATTAGTTGTTTTGCTCTTAGTACAGTTAATGGCTAGCTGAAGAGCTTCCAAGCCCTTCCTCCAGTTTTCAGTTTCATAATTACGAATAATAGTTAGTCCATTTTTTACAACAGACATCATTCTTTCCACTTGTCCATTGGCGCGACTAACTCCTGGGGCTATGAAGTGTTGATAAATTTTATGCTGTCTACAAAATTCTTCAAATTCAGCCTTAAAAGCAGAATCCTGGTCACTTATTATTTGCCTCGGAGCTCCAAATAGATACACAACATGTTTAAGTGCCCGCAACATTGAGTTGGCAGTCTTGTCGGTCGCGTAAGTTAATGTCACGAACTTTGTGTAAGCGTCTATTATAACGACCACATACTCATGCTTATTATTTCTCTTAGTAAGATGGCCAGTCATATCTATGTGTATGGTATCGAATGGAACTCCCTTTTTCTCTATGGGGTACATTTCTACTTGTTTGGCTCCGGAAGAACTTTTACTAGTTTTACATATCACGCAATTTTCTATAAACCGTCTTACTATAGCAGTCATCTCAGGAAACCAATAATTTTCTCGGATCTTACCCAGGGTCTTCTCCCACCCAAAATGTTTAAGAGCAGTATGGTAGGCGTTAAATAATGCTCCATTGGTATGATTTCGGAACGACTTTTTTCCACTTTTTACACCCCGGTTCTTCTTCTTCATGACGGTGTTCCAAAACAAGATCATTCATGCGGTACTCACTCATTTCTTCGTTGCGTTCCAACTTTCTTATGATTCCGGCTAGCTCTGCATCACGCCTTTGTTCTACCCTTAACCATGCATCAACATTTTGCGCCAAATTAATGCACGCTATTGGATTACGGCTGAAGTAATCTGCATGCTTCATTCGCTTACCTTGACGATATTCTATTTTGAAGTTATAATGTTGAAGAAATGACCACCACCTGTGGATTCTGGGTAAAAGTTCATGTTTGCTCGACGATGATTTGATGGCATTACAATCAGTAACTATTGTAAAATGTCTGCCGTAGAGGTATTGCCTAAAGTGTTTTATTGCTCTTACTATAGCCAATGTTTCCAATTCATAGGAATGGTAATGACTTTCGGGCTCCGTAATTCTCATACTCATGTAAGCAATCACGTGCTGTCGGCCATCCTGTATTTGAATGAGAACAGCACCCAGTCCGGTACTGCTTGCGTCAGTATGCAGTTCGGTAGGGAGTCCTTCTTGAAAGATTGTTAGAACTGGAGCAGAGGTCAATCGTCGAATGATATCAAGTCTGACGCTTTCGCAATCTGCAGTCCATTGAAATTTTGCGTCCTTCTTAGTTAGGTTGTATAACGGTATCAAACGTTCAGAGAAGGATGGTATAAAACGCCTGAAGTAACCAGCCAAACCACAAAATTGTCGAACCTGTTTTACATTTGTGGGTACTACGGATTTTTCTAAAGCTTCGACCTTCCTAGGACTCGGGCGAACCGTACCTCTTTCGATCACGTTTCCGAGATATTCAATTGATGTTTTAAAAAATGAGCACTTCTTGATATTCACGGTGAACCCAGCCTCGGTTAAAGCTGCCAATACTTTATCAAGGATCTGTAATCCCTCAGCAAATGTTTTACACTTTATCAATACATCATCCATGTATACCAAGATGCTATCCAAAAGAGTCCGTAGTGCCGTCACTATGGCACGCTGGAATACGGCAGGTGCATTCATTAGTCCAACAGGCATCCTGACATATTCATATAGCCCGTCTGGTGTGATGAAGGCTGTTTTTGCTATAGATTCTTCTTTAATAGGAATTTGGTAAAATCCTTGAACCATATCTAAGCTGATAAAATAGGCGGCGTCTGATAGTCGGTCAATTTGATCCGAAATGATCGGGAGTGGAAAGTTAATGGGGACAGTGTTTTTATTCAGTTCTCGATAATCAGTGCACATTCGATCTTCTCCGTTCTTTTTCTTAACGAGAATTACAGGGCTGGCGAAATCCGACGTACTTTCTCTGACAATTTCACTGTCCATCAACTCCTTAATAATATCCTTTAATTTCTGTCGTTCTATTGGAGCCATTCGATAGGGTCTTCTTGATACGATTTTGTTTGGATCTTTCAATTGGATTTCCAAGCATCTTGTGGTCACTGGCTTCCTTGGAATACCAGAGGAAAAAGTATCATTATATTTAATTAACAACTTCTTCAATTCGGTTACTTCGTCCAAACTGGTTAAATCAGTGTCCAAATTTCCGAAAGGCTCTTCCTTGGTTACATTGGTAGTGAAAATGGTTGATCGTCTCATTACAGTGGCGCCAGTTTCGGTAATGAGTACGCTCAAACCTGTACCTTTCACGATTTCTGCACCAATCAGAAGGTCGCAAGGAGTTTCGTGGTCTTCTACGACGTGGAAGGCGATTTCTACAAAAGTGCCATTAATGTCACAGGTCACATTGACTTTTTGGCACGACAGAATCGGAATACTTGCACTACCAATACCCTTAAGCATTAACGTGTAATCTTCCCGTTTCCCAGGAAGAGTTTCACTTATAGAGCGCCTTACCAATGAACGTGCTGCACCGCTATCGTAAAATGTTGTAAATGTGCGGTTATTGATATTGACAGTCATAGGTGTTAATATTTCTTCTTGTACTCTGACCAAATTAACCTTTTCAGCTTCATCTCCCATCTTCTTGAAGCAAACCGATTCAGTGTGGCCAATTTTATTACAATAATTGCACTTGGGCTTAGGACGTTCCGTTCTGCTTGAGGATTCATTTGAGTTGATTGTATCCAGCAGTGGCTTAGGATCGCTAATCTTGTGGTTATCTCTGTCACATTTTGCTTGGACATGACCAGGTTTTCCACATTTGAAACAAAGCGCAGTATCATTTCTATTATTCCTTAGCCTCGGTCTTTTAGCAGGTGGTTCTGCATGTTGAGGTTCCCGTTGTTTGATGGTGGCTGCTACTGATATCAGTTCAGGAACGGAGGAACATTTACTCGACAGTAAACGCAACCTCAGGAACTCATTGTCTATGCACCCTATTACGGCTTCTACAGCATCCTTGTCTTTGTCTCCATTGATAACACGTTTCCAAATATTCCAAGCTTTGGTAATGGATTCAGCTGGATTCGCCATATCAAATTTAAAACTTCGTAATTTTACTATATCGTTAGAATACCTTGCTTCCGGTTCAAATGTTTGAATTAAAGCTTCTCGCATATCAGACCACACTGGGGACTTCACTAACCATGTGTCGCCAAGAGTTTTAGCACGACCCTGCAACAAACCTGCTATCTTGGTACATACCTCGTAATCAGTCAGTTGCCAATGGTTCTTTGCTCTGTCTACGTGTTCGCACCAATCACGTATTGGTACGTCACCATCAGGATCAAATGATGCAATATAAATGTCGTTAAGCCTTGGTCGTTTAGTAGGGCCCGCTGCCCGGCTGAATAGTTCTGCCAAAAAATCACGATTAGCTTGCATGCTTGCCTGTTGCTGTCGTGACAGATTTTCTATGATACCGGCCAATGCAGACAACGCATGGTTGGAACTAAAGTTGCTACTTTCTTCCTCTTCTGTGCGGGCGGATGGAACTTGGGAGGTCCCAAGGTCCATCCCACTTCTGATTTCGGATGGAACCGAAACTTGTTGCAGAATTGGTGAAGGCGGGATATGATCCTTAGGATCCTTATCCTCACTAGGTCGGCCGTCAGACATGACTAAATAAAACTTCTGTGACTCAGGTGTGACACCAATCACTTTAACTTGAGGTGTTGACGGAGCGAGTGCCTCGGTCCGAATGAATCCCCGCTACGCGGTGCACGTGTTTATAACGATCCGTCCCCACCTCTCGCCTGACTCACGGAGTGGTAGTAGTGGTAATGACGTATTGCAACACTTGCTTACATTTGTAAACAACTTTGTTTATTTACGCCGACAAACCTGTCTTTGAAAGAGTAAACTCTAGAATAATGATCCCAGCGAAATATTTCTCAAACAAGTGTTAAAGATATAACCCCTTAGACTTGATTTTTTATTCACTCTTCTATTCACATAATTTATACTGAATTTTACAAGCTTATGAATGTTTTAGGTTCAAAAGAACATAACTCTACATACATAAGTATTCACGAAAAATCTACTGAGAATTTTATTAATTGTGAAACTCAAGAAATTCGCACTTAAACACAAATCACGAAAAATAGTCTTGAATACTTCCAGTGATTAATAACTGACAAATGTTAAAATCACAAAAACGGTATAACTCGACTTATATCACTTACCACAGGAACACAGATTTATTTGTAAATAATATATGAATTGAAATAAAATGGTAAAGGTAACAGATAGGGCATAAAACTACCCCTAAATATTATGTCTGTAGAAATAAACGTTGAATAATCTGTGAAGTAGCGTGACGCCGGTTAAACAACAAATACCTAACAAATTTTAAGGCAATAGGGCTTCACACTCAATTATCGTAAGTAACAAACTTAGTAAAATTCCTCGGAGATGTGAATGAAAAGAAATAAAGAAAAAGGAAATACAAAGGTTTCATTTTGGAATTTAAAGAAAAAGTTTTATTATCTGTGAGATTTTTACAACTCAAAAAGGACGCGATAAGGTCTGTCCGGCCAGTAGTAATAAAAAAATGAGATAGATAACCTCTTTTAAGAGAAATAGGTTTTTTTTTATACTATTACTTACGAGAACGGCTGCTGCTTGAATACTTTATTTAGGAAAAATTCTGGAATATAGATAAAAATATTGTATTCGTGTCCCAGAGGATTGAAATACATTTACGGACTATGTAAATTCCGAAACAGATACAATTTCCGATAGATACGACATTTATTATACGCACGATACATCTAAATGCGGACAAAATGGAACACAGTTTTCGTTTCAATGTTTTCTTAAAACTATTAAACAATACTCGATTTTGCGATATTTATTTTATATTTCTAATTAGGATGAAAATAGTGCTATCTCGGCAGTGCTACCACATCGCCTCATCGCTAAATTTTATTTTAATTCTATTAATGTTTGGCGACGCGTTGACGCAACGGTCACAACACTGGTTTGTGGCTGTTGCACTGGCGGTTACAGGTTCGATCCCGCACATGACAAACATTTGTATTGGCCATACCGATATTTGCCATGGTCTGGGTGTTTGTGCAGTCCTTGTGGGTCTCACCACCGTGCCCCGGAGGGTACTTTACTCATTCGCTTCAGCCTGTAATATCACACTACTTCTCTACTATTCCCTACTATGAGTAACACACGTTACTCATAGTAGGGAATATATCTGCCAACCCGCATTGGAGCAGCGTGGTGGATTAAGATCTGATCTCTCTCCTACGTGGGGAAAGAGGCCTAGGCCCAGCAGTTGGATATTACAGGCTAAAGTGTAACCGTAATTTTATGTATTTGATATGGAAATAAATACATAGTGAGAGAAATTTTTGTGTGATTTGAGTTAGGCTAGTTAATGATATACATAACTGTGAAATGTTTTGCTATTTGTGTTAGTTGACTAGCCCGTTGGCGCAGTTTGTAGTGGCTCTGTTTTCTGTTCCGTGGGTTGCGGGTTCGATTCCCGCCTGAGTCTGGGTGTAATATTTGTATTTTTATATTTATATATGTATTATTTCTATGTATATTAAAAAAAATATGTAGCTATGCCAGTTGGCTGTTATCTGTAACACAAACATTAAGTTGCTTATCATAGGAACAACGACCGTGTGTGTGTATGTTATAAGATATTTAAATTATATTTATATATATTATAGTAAAAATGGTAAAATTTTATAGTATTACTTTTATGACGGGTTAAAACGCACAAGTATTGCAAACGCACGATTAATGCAAGAGTACCTGGGTGACCGAGCTTAGCTCGGTATTTTTTAGTAAATCGTGTTTTTTTGGAAATCATATTTTAATACGACTTACATAATGATAAAATATGAATAATATTTTTCTATTTTACCGACATAATAATAAAAAATATGAACTGGCTATTTAAATAAAAAATAACGAGTGCAGTTAGAAAAATAAGAAAAAATAATAATTGATCTGGAAATTTGAGGATTTGAACCGAGGTATTTTCGGTCGACCGACCGATTTCCCACCTGAGCTATTACAACTTTATTGACATTTTCGAAATTTACTAGGGGAGTTTCACGCTCGTCTGTTGAATTTAATATTATTTTAAAAAAATTGCAATTAGTTTAGTTAGTTAAGTGAAATAATTTTATTAATGCAATAAAAAATATTTTTGGATATTATATTAAATTGTTAAATTCTAATTCTGTTCCTTATTTTAGATACACAGCCGGCCGTAATATCAAACTTGGTTGGCTGGACAAAAATTACTCCTTTTAGTTGCAATGATAAAAATACATTTGATAATGTACGAAGTCACATATTAAAAAATCTGATTAGTTAACAAGTTTTGTGTTTGAATTCTCTTCTTGGCTTTTCGAGTAAAATGTACGTTTTCTTTAGTATTATCTCGGCTTCATTACTGACCAATAGATGGACTATCAGGACCATAACTTATATGTTTAAAATAAATATGTATGTTAAATGATATTTGTTTTAATGAATAATAAATAGGTATTAAATGCCCAAGATTAGAGCGATTAGACAAAAAACCTATTTAGTTTGTATGGAAATATAAAAAAAAAAAAAAAAAAAAAATTCTATAAAGTCCTAAACCATGGAGTTTGTAAAATGACATTTTGTTTTTGGATCCGTTACAAACAGTTTGAAGACAACGACGAAGCTTAAGTTTAAGTCATCAATCACGTGCAAATCCGTTAAGTTTTTCATTGTGGCTGAACCGCTCCGTAACAGGCTTTATTATTGTCAACAGTTCTTTGTTCACTTCCGTATTGTCGTGATGGCTGTGAACCTTCATAAGAGCGGGAACACACAGCTATAGGATACTGTGCTGTTGGCCTATATTGCAGAGTACCGGTTTATAAATAATCGTTCGTCTGGTTACCACTTCTTTCATTAAGAAGATATATTAGCACATTAATATATATATATATATATATATATATATATATATATATATATATATATATATATACATTCATTATATATGTATTCATTATTTTGGAAGAAATACATTACATTGTTTTAGACAGCATTATAAAATTTTAGCTTGTCTTCTTGTAGTTGTAATTTTTACAAGGCAAGGTATTCGTTTGTACCCAAATTTTACAATTAGGAATCTATATAAAAAAGCCTAAACATTTTATTTAGTAATGTGTGAACATAATAATATAAGTAAGTTAACATTTTTGAAATTTCTAATCATGTCCGCGTGGAATGATACCAAGAATGCTGCAACTTTTCCCCGTTGAATCGTTATGCCGATTCTCTGGGGATAAAAAGTAACAAGTCCTAGTATACGAGTATAAATTAAATTTTAATATTTTAGTATTAAACTGTTAAGTTTCTTGTTAATTCTGCAACTACACTCCTCCTCCCTAACGAAATTTGGTTTAAATATTACATTTCCCGGTGAGGGTTCTTAACTAGGCATATCTTTCTGAATTTTATTCTATTTATTTATTTTTATATCTACACATATTTTCTGAACTCTAGGTTTCAATGACAAACACTATCTTTACTTCATCGCTTCAGCCTGTAATAACCCACTACTGGGCTCTTCTGGGGGGAAGACCCCCATGGCCTCTTTCCTCATGCAAGAGAAGGATCAGAGCTTAATCCACCACGCTGCTCCTATGCGGGTTGGCGGATATATTCCCTAATATGAGTAACGATCGTTATCAGGTGTGCATGATAACAACCGGGACCGACGGCTTAACGTGCTCTCCGAGGCACGGTGGAGAGACGTGATTCTCTCCACCGTGCTGACTGAAGACTGCACAATACCCAGACCACGGCAAACACCTGTATGGCCAATACAAATGTTTTCATATGCGGGGTCGAGGTTTGTCATGTGTTTTTTTCGTTTGTGAGTAAACACAATTTTTTGAAAGTTCTGTTGTTACCGAAAATACAACAACAAAATAATGGAACTTATTTTATATAGCCAAGCGCTCTTCTAATTTTGTTTATTGGTAAATTACATATTTTAGAAGCTCAGAAAGGAAAATAATCTTTTATTTAATTTATGATTTTGATTTTGACTCAAGGCACACGTAGTACTTTTACATGTGCCTTGTGTGTGCCTATTGAAAACGACAATTCATTAATAACTTCTACGAGTAAGAGAACAATATGAATATGAATTCGTTTGAATTTTTTGCTCACATAAAATAACTTTGAAAGAGTTAAAAAGGCTCGTTCCAACCTTAGACGGTAATAAAATTATATTAAAAAACCCTGAGAAAAAGTTATTACGGTAAGAAAATGAAAGTCTAGATATAGGTTTCATATAAAAGAATGGAAATATTTATTCGTAAATTGATTGTAATAAAAAGATCTTATTACGAAGAAGATTTAATGCTTATTTATGTATTTCGGAATTATCATATGTATTATATATGTAATTATTTAAACTAAGGTAAGACACAGCAGTTAATATCCTGTTCAAAATATGGAGCAACCCGACCGGTGTAATACCTCGACCTCACAGAAGACTACACAGCTAAGTAATACTGTTTTCAAGCAGTTTTGTGTTCCTGTTGGGAAGCAAGGTGACCAGAGCTCCTGGGGGGATTGGGGATAGGGTCGGCAACGTGCTTGCGATGTTTCTGGTGTTGCATGAGCCATAGGCTTGTTTGCCGACCTTATATATATATATATATATATATATATATATATATATATATATATATATATATATATATATATTATATAGAGTAAGTACACATGTACTTACTTACTTTATATATAAATAAAAATAATCGAAAAATATGTTTTAATATAATAAACAACGTTCATACAACTGTTAAATAGTGGGACAGACAGATGCATAGATTAGGCTTTATAAATATACGTATATCTTTGATATGTCTATATAGACCAGTAACTTCACGAACATTAAACATAGAAGTATGATAAATCGATAGCATTAGTCAGTGCAATCGACATTGAGGAAGGGCAATAATTTTGACGCTCATGAATTTCACTTGAGACCCAAACAAAAACTAGGTCTCACTTGACAAATTGCTTTTGAGTTCTTGAATTTAATTTATCCATTGATTGTGCCTTGAAAATTGGTATTTAATTCAATGCTGGTTTTTCACTGTAGAATATTTAATTCGACTACATCTTCAAGTAATATTTTTTATACAAATTCAATCACTTGAAATATTTGCGTTGTGGAAAAAGGTTTAAACTAGAGAAGAAAAGTATACTTTTTCCTAAAGAGGATTACGGAATATGTAAAATTTGTTACAAAACTCATTGTAAGGGATTTTAGTTATTGGTTATATTTTAAGTAAAGGTATTTTGGACGTTATCTGATATCATTTTATAATATATATGAAACTAGGGGACCCGGCAGACGTTGTCCTGTCCGGAAAACTACTACCAAATTTGATAGAAGATAGATAAAATTACAGATGCTTACAAAATTTGATAAAAATTGATTTAGTAGTTTCGGAATTACATACTGATAGCAGCGCCACTTACCAGGTCAGATTGAGATAAAAACTACCCTATCTCCTAAGTTGGACAAAATTACAGATGCGTAAAAAATTTGATAAAAATTGGTTCAATAGTTTCGGAGTTACATACATTTAAAATTTTCATTGTTAACGCCCACCCCCGTATCCTTATTGGGCATGAGTTATCCTGAAATCCGCTTATCGATCATTTCTACATCACCTGTAGGATATTCGTACCAAATTTGGAGTCGATAGTTTAAAAACTAGAATTTCTCATTGTTAACGCCCCCGCAACAATATAAAAGGTAATGTGAAATAGCTAGTTAATACCATTTTTACTGTATGTAAATTAAATTAAAATGCGGTCTACGAATAAGATCAATTTAATCATTAATAGCTTACGTAAAATGTGCCCTAATATATTATTTAACATGAACTTTATTTATTAGCAATAAAGTTCAAATTGACTCTACATTTTAGTTAGAAAACGTTTGTTTAAAAGAAACAGGTTGTTAAAAAGAAACAGGCTGTTTTTAGGGTTTTCACGGAAATTATTCGAATTTTTCTGGCCGTAAAAATCATCCTTGGACTTCAACGATCATTTAAAAAAAAGAATTGGTAAAATTGGTCCAGGCGTTGTTGAGTTATACGCTTACGAACACATTTTACGATTCATTTTTATATATAATGTTATGTGATGATCGGTTCGGTATGACGAACCCCGGATGTGCGAGTGATGCAACTGCGTGTAAGTGCCTAAACACCGGAGGTCGCGGGTTCGATTTCCCGTTTCAAGTGAATAATTGTATTTGTTCAAATATTTATTTCCAGTTTTGGTGGTTGTCCTTACGTGTCTCCACACCGTTCCTTGAAGAGGATGTTAATCTTTCGGTCCCGGTTGTTATCATAGATAGCTATTGTTACTCATAGTAGGGAATATATCCACAAACTCGCAGCGGAGCAGCGTGGTTGCTTAAGATCTCTTAAATCCTAAATGGAGAAAAAAGTCCTATGCCTAACTGTAGGATATTACAGGCAAAACCAAAAACATATTATTTTTTGTGGGCTGTGAAGAGTAGAACTTACTAGAACTTATTTATATATCATTTGGTAATGACATTATATTTAAGTGCTTTTGATCGGTAAATTTATTTCATTGAATATTATCGGTTAGATATAATGAGCTTAGAGGAAATAGTTTAACAGTTATGGTGCAATACTAGCTGATAGGATTAAATTTAGTTCAGGGAATTGGCACATTTCCAAATGGTATTTAAGTGGCCGTAAAACATCAACTTTACTGCTCATTCAACATTTAAAATCTGAATTGGAAATACTATAATATGTCTAAAGGAGGAAGTTTTGAGAATTTATTGTAAGAATAAATTTATAAAATATGAATCCGTAGTGAAACAGCTTGGTGCATATTTATACTTATAATAATAAAAAATTAATCAATGTTACTTTCAAGAGTCATTTTTTAAATGTTTTATGGATTGCTTAATTTTCTTAACTGCCTTATCTTTTAAAACTTTAGCAAGAAGTTCAACACAACCCCGGGGCAGAAAGCTTTTTCGCTGCAAATTGAGTGAACAGGTAAGGGATGTATAAAAAATAAAAGGAGCAAGAGCTAGTATACTCAAATTAGCCACGACACAGCCCTAGCTCTTAACTTTACTTATATAAATATATTATAGTTGAGGTTGGTGCTTCAATAAGTACAAAACTAAACTGTTTTCTTCTTTTTCTAATATATGGGAAAAGGGTTGAAGATTAATTCGGCTGATGGATGATTTAGCTGCCACATGATATTCGCCAACCCGCAGTGGAGCAGCGTAGTGGATTAAGCTCTAATCCTTCTCCTACGTAGGGTAAGAAGCCTATGCCCAGCAGTGGGTGATACAGACTGAATGAATAAATGAAAAAAAAAGTGATAACAATGATCATTATCAGGTGCCAAACTAACAAGACCATTAGCATCAATACGCAATTATATCGAATGGTTTTACCATATCATTTAGATATAATTGTGTTTGCTCGCAAATGAAAAAAAACCGACTTCAATTACATCGACGAGTAATACAACGTAGATCGACGAAAAAATAGTCAAGTAACTACGCGTTATCAAAGATTACTCAAAAAGTAGTTATCAGATCACAATAAAATTTATATGTGACCACATGACAAACATCAACTTTCGATTAAAATAAAAATTATTAAAATCGGTTCACCCAGTAAAAAGTTATTGCGGATTTTCAAGCGTTTCCCTCGATTTCTCTAGGATCCCATCATCAGATCGTGGTTTCCTTATCATGGTACCAAACTAGGGATATTTCCTTTTCAACGAAAAAAGAATTATCAAAATCGGTACATCCAGTAGAAAGTTATGCGGTATAATACAACGTAGGTCGACGAAAAAAGCGTCAAGTAAAAACGCATTATTCGATATAGCTCGAAAAGTAGTTGTTAGATCTCAAATAAATTTAAATGGGACCAATTGACACACACCACCTTTCGATTAAAACAAAATTTGTCGAAATCGCTCTACCGGGTCAAAAGTTCTGATGTAACATACATAAAAAAAAATACAGTCGAATTGAGAACCTCTTCCTTTTTTGGAAGTCGGTTAAAAATAGGTCGCTAGTATTGAAAACGTCAAACAATGTATATCAAACAAGTAAGCTTATCTTCTGCGACATATGTAACGAGATTTTATTATAAGTATTTATGACTACTTTAAATTGACCCATTATTCTAAATTATAACGTGATGTTATATACAGTTTTATTCTGGAATTCGTATATAAGTCTCAGTTTATGTTGCTGACAAAATTGTTATAATCATTTCATTATTTTCATTTTTTATCGAGATATATAATAAAATTAATATATGTCATTTATAATAAGTAAGTAGACGTACGAACGGTTTTAATAATTAAAAATTGTTTTATATCAAAAAAAAGCCTCCAAGCCAGATTAAATCCGACAGTGGGCTTATTGTATTAAAACATCAAGATTTATCTCAGTGTACTGCGGGCACTACAAAGGTTTTTTAAAACATTTTAACGTGATGTGGGTTGATTGTGTATCAAGTCCTTTGAGAGCGAGTTTTAATAAAAACTGCCGGAAGTTAGTCCGGTACCTATACGTTCGGCGGAAAAGGTATTGAAAAATCTCATATTAACTAAAATGTTTACGGCCACATGTTACATACACAATTGAAATATTACCAATGAGAGCATGCATGAATAAACGTCATGCAAGGGGTGCATGATCTTTGGTTTTACGTACAGATATTGTAGTTGGCTTTTGTTTATATTGACCTGCGTCACAGGATTTGCATTTCAATAATGGTCGTTAAAAGTTGATATTTGTTGTTTATCTGTATATACAAATAAAGAAAAATCACTAAATGTGTAAAAATTGAACGATCACAATTTAGCCTGTAATATTCCGCAGCTGGACAAAGGTAGTTTTCTTGAAATTGAAATGTTGTATACATTACGAGTGCTGTGTGGCTACGGCACTAAAGAATTTAGCCACCCCCTCTCTTCCCGTGGGTGTCGTAAGAGGCGACTAAGGGATAACAAGGTTCCACAACCACCTTGGAACTTAAGAAGCCGACCGATGGCGGGATAACCATCCAACTGCTGGCTTTGAAATACACAGGCCGAAGACGGGCAGCAGCGTCTTCGGTGCGACAAAGCCCGTACTGCGGTCACCAACCCGCCTGCCCAGCGTGGTGACTATGGGCAAAACACATGAGTTCACGTTATTTTTGGCGTGAACTTGTGGAGGCCTATGTCCAGCAGTGGACTGTATAGGCTGTAATGATGATACATTACGAAATTTTAACTGAGGTATAGCAGGAAATATCCTGCTCAAAATATGGAGCACCCTGACACCTGACACCAGTACCTCGACTAAGTAGTGTTGTGTTCCTGTGGTGAGTAAGGTGACTAGAGCTCTTGGGGAGATTGGGGTAGGAGTTGGCGGAAAATGATTATGGAAAAATTGAAAAAGAAATGTAAATTATTTTAACATAAATTATACTTATTGTAATTTAAAAAAAGGATCTTATTTGTAATATGAGAACTGAGCTAACTGGGCTTTTATCACGATCCAGAATGTTCAAGCTTGTTCGTGTGTTTAAAGCCAGCTTATTATTCTTTAAGCATTCTCGTTCACTGCAAAGTGCTGCGAAAAACAAGAACAAGCTGTTTTTGAAAGAACGATTTTATAAGACGTTGTAAATACAACTTTAAAGTCAGTATCGCAACGTTAGAAAAACGCCAGTTTACTTTTTAATGTAATATAATTTAAATTAAATTAAAATAAGATTTATGAAACAACTTTTTTCGGATTTTATCGCGGTTTATTATTAACTTTTGATTCCCGACGTTTCGATGACGGAGGATCCTCCCGTGACCATGGTTGCTGTAAAATATATAATAAAAAAATATACATAATATAATACAGTATAGTACAGCAAAATATAACAAAATATAATATATAAATATAATTTAATATAATAAATATATAATGCTATTTTGCCTGAATGTATTTGCTGGCTAAAAAAGAAAATAATAATAATAATACAATTTACAAAGAAAAAAAGCAGAGTTGTATCTAACACAATAACAAAAAAGAAAAAACGGTAACGAACAAAGACATTTAACAAATAACAACAATAATAATAAATAATAATAATAGCTATGTTAATTTACGAATTCCTTTCACTTTATCCCATAGTAATATTAATAATAGATAAAAATAATTGTCTGCATGTTTTAAAACAAACCCTTTCCTATAAGCAGTTGGTACTTGGTACACAAGTAGATTTTTTAAACATTTAGTTTATTTTTATATTCAATGTTCATAATTTCGGGTAAAACAAAAGAAACATATCCCAAGTTAACGAAATAAGTGAAGCGATTTACATTGAATTGACCCCGCGCAGCTGTTTCAAATCACACGTACCGAAAGCTACCCTTTAGAACTGATGTCTACCTTTGATATTTTCATCTGTTTTCCTTATAAATGTCGTACTAAATTTGAAGATAAAAACTAAAAATAATAGATATAACTTATAATTATTTATTCACGCTTAAATAACGCTCTATGGTTTCTCGTAACAGATTAGATGGATGGCCGGCTCAGTACTCTAAATCAAGTGTTAACTTCGTTACATGTACCTAGAAAGGAACCTTCTTTTTACTGAATATGAAAAAGAAACATCACGAATTCTGAAAAATGTAAGCTAACACAAAGTAGAGAGGGAAATGACGTCTAGTCCATCTTAGTAGGCTGACTCTTTGCTTTGAAGTAGGACATTTCAAAGATAAAAGATATTTGAGACTGTTTAAGCATATTTTGGATCATATCACAGTGCAAAACAACAGATAAAAATCTCAAAAAACTGTACATTATATACTAAGCCGTATTTTCATGGCATTATTACTTTATATTAGTACTAGCTAACTCGGCAAACGTTGTCTTGCCGCTAAACGCTATTTAAAAATAGGGGTTGTGGTAGAGGGGAGAAAATTTAGGGTCGTATGTATTTTTCAACGCCACAACATAATAAAATAAAAAATTTATAATTTATCTAAAAATTAAAAAAAAATTAGGTGTGGATTACCCTTAACATTTAGGGGGATGAAAAATAGATGTTATTCGATTCTCAGACCTACCCAAAATCCACACAAAATTTCACGAGAATCGGTCAAGCCGTTTCGGAGGAGTTTAACTGCAAACACCGCGACTCGGGAATTTTATATATTTTATTTTATGTCATGTCCGTGAAGCTTCTTATTCATGATGAGCGATTAGTCACACTTTGTTGATGGTTGGTTCATATGATAGTGATATTCAATGTGATTAAACTATATTATACATTAAACTAAAATAATTTAACGGTTAATTAGTCCTATCAGGCAGTCTAATTATTATCACGTATCGTGATCACATTAGCTTCTAATTGAAATAGCTCATTGAATATTCAATGATTTGTTATTTGACATTGTTATTATTTTTGTCATCAGAATTATGAGATAGAAGTGTTTGTCTATAGATTTATTTATACTCATGTTGAGTCCATGCTATATAACGAAAGATTTTTTTTCGGATCGTCTAATATTGGCATTTAGACGCTATACAATTTTATAAATGATTTTTGGTTGGATATCTATTTATCAGTGAAGCTTGGTAGAAAATAACATGCTCGAATACAGAAGCACAGCAATATGTTACTGTAAATAAGGGATTGCAATGCTGCTTTTTACAGGAGCTATGTTGAAATTGTAGTAGCATGCATGACGTTTGATAGTATTGTTAATAGAATAATGTGTTTCTTGACGATTGAACATGTCTGTAAATTTTTTGAACACCCTGGAGATGCCTTTACGCCTGCTTGCTAAAGGTTTTGTTACCGTCAATGATTAGAAGCTTAATTAATTACACTGCTCCGCCGACACTAGATACGAGATATTTTTTCCTACTAACATTAATAATCATTAACTGGTTATAATATCAACTAGGACATAATAAATAAGAAAAACCCGGACCTAAAATATTTTTATTTCGATAAGAACATTTTTAGAATTACTTACAAAAGAAACAAATTATATTTTATACAGTTCTTAAAATAATAATGTAGAACTACGAGTAAATCTAACATAAATTTACTTTTAAGATAAAATTTCAAAGCTCTGGCGTCTTCGGCTCTGTTGTAGTTAGTGCATAAATCCAAGAATTAATTTTTTGTGTGATTTAAAACAAGATTAGCATCTTAGAATCAGTCGATATTTAAAAAAGGTCAATGAATACTAGCTACCGCTGTTTGGTAAGGCAGTAAAGAATATAGCCATTCCCTCTCTTCCCGTGGGTGCCGTAAGAGGCGACTAAGGGATAACACAGTTCCACTATCACCTTGGAACATATAGACGCCGCGTTGGCGCAACGGTCACAGCCATGGATTGTACCTGTTGCGCTGGCGGTTGCGGGTTCGATCCCCGCACATGAAAAACATTTGTATTGGCCATACAGGTGTGTGCCGAGGTCTGGGTGTTTGTGTAGTCCTTGTGGGTCTCCCCATCGTGTCTCGGAGACCACGTTAAGCTGTCGATGCCGGTTGTTATCATGTACACCTGATAGCGATCGTTACTCATAGTAGGGAATATATCCGCCAACCCGCATTGGAGCAGCGTGGTGGATTAAGCTCTGATCCTTCTCCTACATTGGGGAAGAGGCCTATGCCCAGTAGTGGGATATTACACTAGTAACTATAGTACTAAGTAATATATATGTTTGTATAGACAAAAAACTCAATAAATGTGGAAACAGACACTTATTAGAGAGACTTAGCACAGGTCAAGCCACGTATTCTTTTAATTTTTCTAAGAAGTTTTACAATACGGTCTATCGACAAACGCAATCGAATTTATACTTCATCACATTTAAAGTTCATTCAAAACGTTGTTCACTTTATGAATTAATTACACTTCTCCGTTTTCAATGAATTATGTTTTCGCATCTAAATGTTTAATCTTGTCAATCACTTGTAGAAATTTAATTTCAAAGGCCATATTTCAGCAAGAAGTCATGACGTTTTGTAATATGAATCAATTTTAGTGTTTTTACTCCGACTCTTGGGAATATAAATCAGTCCTTTATTACTTTCTGAAACTGTCAATCAAATCGTATAGTAATTTTACATAGAATACTCTCTTGACTTATTTTATAAAAATGTTATGTCTTATAAACAACAGGGTAAATTAAATTTTTGGATGAAATTTTTGTACTGATAAACGAGCAATTCTTGTATATATATGATATTCAATATGATTTCCAAAAAACACGATTTACTAAAAATACCGAGCTAAGCTCGATCACCCAAGTAATTTTTGTACTGATGCCAGATACCTTGAACTTATTTAATTTGAGATTTAACGATGGCTTATATATTGATAGAGATTAATACAAAAATAGCGCTGTGCGTTAGACGTTTGTCGATAGACCCTAAACATGGTGTTTGAGAGAGGATTTTAAAATTAAGAATCCAAGTATATGACAATAATCGACAATTGACATATGTATATAAGTTTTATTATTTTAGAAAAAATTAAACGAAAATCAGTTCATTCATTTGGATGCAATGATACCACAGACAGATACACAAATACACGTTAAACTTATAACGCCCCTATTTTGCGTGGAGGGTCTAAATCAATTTCACATTAAACGTGTACTATATAAAATATTTCTTTACATATTTTTACTACCTTTATTAGTATAGAAACAATTTAGGTCTCTAAAATGATTACAATATATAGGAATTGAAAAATTAATGATTAATTAGTAATATTTTCCCACTCATTATATTCTTCCAATCTTTTAGGGTGAGTTGAATACGTGGAATTAGGTTAGAAATCTAAAACTTGCAAAAAATCAATATCACAGCTACGTAATATGGCTCTCAAGTATTAATGATTTCCTGTGGTGAGTGAGGCGGCTCAAAGGTCTTGAGAATGTCCTTTGTTGGCATTGTGGGATGGGCCGGAAAAATGATTGTGATGCTTCAGGTGTTGCAGGGGTCAATATGTAACGTTAACCTTTTTATCATGCGAACTTTTTGGATGCTATCTAAGCGCCATTTACCGCCCTAGTAGTATTAAAAAAGCTCTATACACAATCCATTATGAAATAATTGTAAATGTTTGTCATACGAATATAAACGTGGTCTCGAATCATAGTTTGTTTAATATTATTTTAAGAATATTTTATACGTTATTGTTTCATAGTTTTGAGCAGCAATTTTTCAATCATTAAAGTTATAACAGTTTGCGTTACTACATGATATTCAATGGTCAAAATTCCTCAGGGCGAAAAATTTAATTTTCGGCTCTGTTGATTTGTGGTCAGCTTTTCATCGAAATATTTGATCCATTGATCAATTTACATTTCTCCGTCAATTTAATATTGCAAAATTTAATCACACTCACAATTCAAATGAAATAGGCTGGGCAATACCGTTGCTACAATTACGTTTTTAATTTTTTTTTTAATTTGATTGTAATTTTTATTTTTCTTTTTTACCTTAGCTTTTGAATTGTATATCCTGTTTTAGTAACCGTTTTATCATAAAATTGTAAAACGTAGAAGTCACAAGTTGTGCCCATACTAAGTCATTGCATTTCTTTGGGTTTTTTTTTTCATAGATGAAAGAGAAATGTTGAAAGTTTATTTATGATGCAGTGCGATTGCGGATGTAATAAAACAATACGACGTTTTTCTTCACCGCCAAAAACGAATTGAGTTTTAATGAGAAATTTCAAAGTTCTTTTTTGTTACTCGGTAAACGTCAACTCTGGCTTTCTAACAAGCGGACTTTTATTTTTTTAAATTCTAGGTTTAGGATTTTGGACCGAATTAGTTGCCAGATTTATTCTATAGGTTCATAGGCTAAATAAGATTAATATGGCGATAATGCATCAATATGCATATTGTAATTTTTTTAAATATATTATTCACACACATATTTGAATTCAAATATTAATATCGACAGGTATTAAGTGACAAAACATTGAATTTCTATATCCGCCTCTTGACGTAATATAGCGGAAAATGTTAATGATGTACATATCAAAAATATCAGTATGTATATTATTTACCTGAGGTGTATTGTATGTCGCAGTTGAGTGATGGATCGGATGTATTTAAAAATCTCTCGACTTTTATGGATTGCACATTTTTTTTTTGTATTTACGTATGCTCTTAAAAGATAAGGAGTATTTGTTATTTATGTATTAATATAATCCATGAAAGTCTTATAGGAATTTTGAATTTGATTTATTATATATAAATAATATACCTTTTTTATTACGCTATTTTAGTGTATGATACTTTATTGATAAAAAAAAAACTGGAAGTTACGCATTTAGATCGACTGTCTAAAGAAAAATATTAATACAATTAAAATAAAAAATTTAAAAACGTCGTAACGCCATCTATTGACATCTATATCATATTAACTAAAACGTAACAAGGTCATTCGTTCAGTTAGATTTTACTTCTTATATTTTTTAATACTACCTTATATGAAAATAGATTCAAGTAAACTCCAAAACTAAATCCTCCAAAACAAAAATAGAGATTTATTTAATTTAAAATAAATGTTTTCAATCTATCTCTATGTAAAAATGAGCTACTTTTGGTTTCCATGAACTAGCCTTAGGTTATAGCCGATCCGATTAAAAAGTAATCATCTGTTACGATTGGCTTATTCATATTCAATATAAGGTCACACTATTATTTTAATAAGTTATGATCCTATTGTTGTATTCCTTAAATAAAATTGTTGAATAAAAATGACTATTGAATGTCACGAGTTCTTCGTATTTATGCACAGGGTATAAGCGAATTACAACACGTTGGTCCGTTAGTTCCTCACAATAATTTTGTTACTGTTACCTACTTCGAGGTTGTAGGAGTATTTACATATTCATTGATATTCTGGTTGAATTCTGCCTCGGACTCGGAAGAGGAGAAGCGTCAAATATAGTTGGAAACAGTTTGTCAACTGAATAATAAGTTAACATGATTGTGTACAGCTTAACAGTTGTCTTATATTAGACATAAAATACAGAAAAACTATACTATGTAACTAAGTAACATATTTTATAGATGCGTTGATATAGCAGTTACAGTACTGACTATTGTGCCGGCGGTTGCGGATTCGATCCTCGCATATAGCTTTTATATCTTTGCTGTGGTTTTAGCGTTTGTATTTGAATAAAACTAAATTTATACGATGTATAAAATGAAAAAAAAAAAACTTTCCAAGTTTATCTTCTTAAAAAAATTTGAAGAAATAATATGTAGCCTTTAAAAGCTCTTTCAGTAAAAATGTTCAGCATTCGGTTTATAAATTTTCTTCCGAACTATTCCAATCGGGGAATAATTGGTTAATCACGTTAACCGCTGCAGATAACCGTTCGCTTTGTACTGTCAAGTGCCCTTATTCAGAATAATCTTTCCTTGATTAAAGGTCAGCTTTGTTCTGTACGGCGATTTTTATCTCCGAAAAGCTTTTAGGAATTTTGAATTTGGTTCTGCGATCTTTTGATTGCGCTTATTTAATATAACACTTTAGTGTTTAAAATAATAAATAATAATTTACTACGGCCACCGTTTACTGTTCTTATGTGAGTACAATTTTGTTGTGATAAAGTAAATATAATAAAATTAAAATTTTATAAATTAAATGCAGGGAAAATTTAACGTGTCAAAAGGTATTTTGAAATTCTTCAACATATAGACTGAATGGTATGCATTTTTTTTACGATGTCTGAATCTGACAACTTATTAGTAGACGTGTCGTAATCGGGTGCGTTAACCTATATGACCCTAACAAGTCTTCTGAATATTCTGATAGCCCTTTAGATACTTTGTGATCACACAAAGTGTACTATTCAATGTAAAAGATGTCTTTCAAGTCACAATGGCTGATGCTTCTTTACGGACAAAGGCAAAGGGTTTGAATGAAAGACTTGCTTTACATATGAACATTGAAAAATATATAAAAGTTAAGATTGTTTAGATTTTACACTGTTGGTTTTATCAAAAAGATTATTCGACTGGAACATAATACTTGCGATGTTACTTAAAAAATTGTTATGATAAAGCTTATAATACAAAGGAGATGATTTTTCTCTCTTATCTTTAATATTTTATTCATGAATTCCACTATAAAGAGGGTTCGCAACTGGCCGCAAAAATATACGAAGTATAATAGAAAAAAGTAGGTTGTTTCAGTCTTTCGAATCATACCGTCAATCATTTTATTATTTTAGGCTTAGGGTTTGAAATAAGAAACTCAAACATTTTTTTAAAAACCATTTCGATCTTATCTTGGTCCTAAGTCAATTTAACTATAATCTTAATTTTTTATGAATTACTAAATTTGTGTATATATATGGGTTTTGGGTGAATTGTTCGTTTTTTGATACACATATTTTTTAATATTATATTTATTATGAAATATATTTAGAAATATACAAATTAAATGTATGCAGTTGAAAACACATTTTCATTATTAAAGTATACGCAAATTGTATGTCGGCGTTGTTTAATTTGATATATTAAATTCAGTCAGCACTCTTGGGTAATATTTTAAAAATTTCGCGATATCTTCGCTCTTGAGACGGGAACTTGAACAAAATACAGTTTTATGAACTCGATCCTGCAAAGAATTGAATTATTAAACTTCAGCTTGTTTTTGTTTATTAAAATTTGTAATTAATTTTTGTTATCAAAAATTAAAGTTTAATAACTATTTGTTCGTATGGTATTTACTGAGGCTTTTGATTTATTATACTATATTTTGTATGAAATTTGAAATTACCATAACCTGGAAATATGTGTAAATTTTGCTGAAAAGGGACTAAGAACTTCAACTTATATAATAGTAGCGACCCGCCCTGGCTTCGCGCGGTTGCAAAAAATATCAATTTTCCTCTACTATTATATTATGGTCGTATTATACATATAAACCTTCCTCAGGAATTGCTCTATTTACTAAATAAAACCGTATCAAAATCCGTTGCGTAATTTTAAAGATCTAAGGAAGCGTCTTTGTTTTATACTATGTAATGATTGAAGCTCTTTATCTCAAAAATTTAGTAAAATAAAAAGAGTTTTTTTTTTTAATTCTATGATCAACACATGGAGCGGCCCGACTAGGGTAGGCTTCGGCCTTACAGCAGATGACAGCTAAATATAATTTAACGACGCGTCGGCGCAGCGGTCACAGCACTGGCTGTTGCGCTGGCTGCTGCGGGTTCGATCCTCGCTCACGACAGATATTTGTATTGGCCAAATAGACGTTTGTCGTAGTCAGGGCGTCTGTGCTTGTGTATTGTGTGTATTTCCGGACCCCCGACACAGGAGATTTATTTATTTATTTATAATACTGTTTTCAAGCAGTGTTGTATTCCTGTTGGTGAGTAAGGTGATCAGTGCTCCTGGGGAGAATCGGGGACAAGGTTGACAACGCGCTTGCAATGCTTCTGGTGGTGCGGGCGCTTATGAGCTACGGTAATCGCTTACCATCAGGTGAGCCGTACGCTTGTTTGCCGACTTAGTTGTATAAAAAAAATCCTCCTTACAAATGAGAGGTGCCATCAAAAATATATGTTAGGCTAAATTTATTTACATTCGACCATTAAAATTATTTGTGATATTATTGTATCCATAAATATTTAATAGGAAACCAATAACTGCAAATAAATAATAATTAGTATATAATTATTACTTTCAGAAGTAATGATCTGTTGCCTTATATTCATATTGTCAAAATGGAATTAATTCGTTAATTCAGTTTGTATTTGTTTATGAAATACATATCATTCGTTAATTTAATTTCGGTTTTTTGTTATTGTATTAAGTATGTGATGGTAATAAATAATATAGTAATATATTTTCATTTACTCCACAACAATGTTTAATTTTAAAATTATTCGCGTGCAGTCACGCACGGAAATATGAAATATTTCCTTAGTATATGGAATGAAATATTAAATGAATATTTGTTTATAATTTTTGTCATTTCTGAACTTGAAAACGTCAAAGGTTTTATATATATTTGGAGCATTTGATAAGAAAAAAAAAAATCAAGTATATCAACATTGAATCAATACGACATTTAATAAATTGCAATCACTTATTAGTATTTATGGAAGCATGCAATAATTTAGACATCTTTCAGAAGACGCTTCGATCTCTGTCAGTAATATATTTCTTATACTTGAGTTTTGATATTTATTAAAGCCATTATTATTATCATAACTCTTAGGTCAATTAGAGCTTTTAGGTTCTAACTGATAACATACATGCATGCAAAATAATCGTTACAAGGGTCTACTACAGAGGCGTAATAAAGCGTTACGCGTGGCTCTTAAGATAACATGAAGGTATATGCATAAACTAAATCTTTAGTACCGCATTATGTTTAAATGGGATTGAATCGACTTACCTTATGCAAATCGATTTACCTTCTTAAGTGAATGTGGTTTTATAGGCATTGTTTGTGTACGTTGTTTATTTCTATGTGACTTAGTACTCATTATAGACAAAATAATGGGGATATTTAAATGCAGGTATGTTCTTATTTCATTAACTTTCGGTTGAAGTGGGAGAGAAAATTCTAGTAATATTTGTAGTTTTACAAATAATCATTTCAAAATTCGTAATGCTTTTGGTATTAGTTGTTATCATGAAATACCTAACAGCGCGACAACCTTTTTGCTGTTAGTAGCAAAGTTGTCTGATCACCCACAGTGGAGTGGCGAACAGTTTAGCTTCAACCCACCTTCAATATAATAGAAATAGCCTTAGCTCAAAAGTGGGACTTTCAACAGATGGCTTAGCTAAGTTCAAATAAAGATATAGGCTATAAATTTATCTATACTAATCTGTCAGCTTCGTAATGTCTTCGAATAGAGCTTAAACAATCTCAAAGTTTCACAGACGCCTCGATCGATTCAATAAATTACTCTCACCCAGGGTAGATCGGTGGTCAATTTGATGCAATCATCGTTTACTAGTTGCGGCAGTTTCGATATGAATGTTGCTGAGTTCCAATCACATCGATTGAGCGATGTTAGCAGCTTGCTGTGTAATCGCTGATGGAGATGGACGTACGCTTATTTATTCTTAACAAAAAATGGAAAATGTTAAATTGTTACGAGACTGCTAAAGCCGGTATAATGTTAAAAATCATTGGTCATTTTTAATTATCTTAGTAAAACAATATGAGGGGTGAATTTTAGTCGAAAGAAGCTACGTCTATATTGAAAATGTCAAGATAGGAATGTGGTTTTTTTATTAAAAAATAAGGATGTGCTTTAAACTACAAATTAAATTTTTTTCAAGAAAAAAGTGCATAAATTTTCTTTTTTGTAATTAATAGACATAAATTTTACCTTTTTTTTTCATAGTACCTACACTCTAAAGATTTCGTTTCACCCTTACAACAGAAGTTAAAGTTGCTTTTTTATATTTTGTTTTACAACTTCGTAAGTATTTAGCATATCAAAGGATGTCAAAACGAAAACTCACAGGATTTTCGTCACAAAATTACACCAATCAAAATTTTCCTCACGAGTTGACACGGCTCTTTATTTAGAGTCTGGTCTCGTTAAAACTTCGGTGCTTCGTGAATACGGAGACTTCACTTCAAAATAATCTTAATTTAATAAATAGGTCGTGAATAAAAACTTCCTTTGGAAGCCAACAAGCTGGGACACTCAAATTCTACTAGATGCGGCATGTATTTGAAAATTTTTCCCAATAAGTAGTGTGATTCAAAATATAGATTCTTAAATTTCTAACATGGTTTATAAGTGCCGATTAGTGTAATCACATACATACAAAATACATAAGATTATGCTGCGGGAGACAGGATAGCTAAACATCCTCAGCTTATCGCAGTCCACTGCTGGGCATAGGCCTCCCTAAGCTCACGTCAAACTTTCCTGTTTTCCGCAATCCTCATTGCAGCCGCAGCCTCAACTGGAGATCTGATATAGATCAGTAGATGGCTATATAGTCTTAAACAGGCATCTATTTAGTTATTAATGTTATCTGTTACACATGCGGCTCGGTGTAGTTTATACTAGCTCCAGGTGTAATGACGTCATAATTATCACACAGTCATAAATTTATACTGCTATCACGAAAACTGTTGAGATAGTAAATATTTTGTTTCATATTGTAACATTTATTTTTTAATTTTAATTAATTCTGGAATAGGTTTTATAATATTTGTTATTTTGATTACTCGTTTAACCGAATTTAAAGATAATTCCATTTGACATTTATGATTTTAGTACTCTCGAGGCTTTATCAAAAACTTTCGCCCGAATTAATAGTCGCATTGTAGGAAATAGCGATTTCAAATAAAATATGAATTTAACATTTTAACATCTGAGACTATCCCCGACATTTATCAGTTTCAAATCTTATTATCATTACAAATCTTAAAAAATATTAAGTGTATACTTGCAAGAAATACATTAACAATAAAAATAATGTTTGGAGGCGCCGGGTATCGATCCCGGTACCTCTCGCATGCTAAGCGAGCGCTCTACCATCTGAGCTACGCCCCCTACACATTTCGGTTCAAAAAAATAAGTTAGGTTTCGCTTTATTGACTAATTTAAATGCGCCTTGCTTCATTCAATATTCTATATGTGAAACAGTGCCTTTCACTTATCAATATTAATCGCCAGTAGATAGCTGAAACATTTATTAATAAGGTATCTTCACTTTTGATGTATTTTACAATACTTGAAAGTTTCACGCTTAAGTAGTCATGATCATATAAGGATATAATTTTGATTTTTTTTATTATATTATTTAATTTTTATAATTAAACACAAACATAGCATATTTACTTCAAGAACGTTAGCCGCCAACGGTGGGTTAAGCGTCCTGACAGGCAAAAAGCCTTTCTTTGAGGTGGGCTAAGCTAATCGCCTTTGGCGTCGGTTGGACGATTGATACATATCCATTTACTGTTCTCCTTACAGACAGCAGTAGAGAGGGCTGATGCTTCTCCTCTTTATCCTTCGTAAGGAAAACTTGCGCCGGAACCGGAATTGTCCGTACGGAGTGGTCCTTCACGAGTTCTGCCACCTGGACCTTAAGCTCGTCAAGGTCTCTCCCCGAAGAGAGTTCTTCTGCTAGAGCATGTATAAATTTTTATATGTGTATATCTATGTTCACATATAAACGTTACTTAGTATAATGACGGACATTATCTAACAATTGTAACAGTCTTGTTTTCAATCGATCTTTTTTATATTTTTTTTTCACGCAAGTCAAGGGCTAACAGTATTAGTACTGTTAGAGAAGACATTTTTTTTCTAGAAATTACCTACCGTATTCAATCTAGTCTTCCATAGATAGGAACGAAACATAATCGATGAGTACTGTTGAAAAATGATCACCATTTCGTGACAATAGTAGGCGATATAACGCGATGACAATGTTCCGGAACGGAGGTCCATTTAAACGGTTACTGACCAGCCATATATTGAGACCTCCTTTGTCTAAATGTATTTCCAAAATCAGCTACAATAAGACCAAATATACCCACGTTGCAAGATCATCTTATGATGGCCATGTTGTGATTAATGGCAGCAAATATATAAAGTTATGACGAAATATAAAAGTATTTTTCTTATGATCATAGAAATATTGAAATAAATCGATGTATGAAACGTTTCTTATATTGCTGGTTTATGTACTTTATCAGTTGATGACGAGTTAGGCTATTTATATTGGTAGCAGGTTTGATGCCTTCCTATGAAAAATGTTTTTATGGTTAATCACGCATTGATTCAAGGTCAGTAAGGGTTGTTAAATTATAGATATAAATATAACAGCTCACAATCAACGGCTCCACAAGGATTTACTCCTGTGTCGAGGGTCCGGAATCACACACAATACATAAGCACTAAGGCCCAGATCACCGCAAACATCAGTATTGCCAATACAAGTGTATACCATGTGCGGGGATCGAAACCGCGACCGCCAACGCTACAGCCATAAGTCAGTGTTTTTTTTTTCTCTAGACCCCCACACTAGGGTGTGAGACTGTGCTAATCTACTCAATCATACCAGTTCTCGCATTTATTCCTCTCGTACTTTCATTCATCATACTAGTTCTTTCTTTCATTCTGTCCACATTCACACACTGGGTGGATTCCCATCTAATCTATTTCTTACTACACTGTATTACTTAAATTAATAAACGCTTGGGAAATGAGTGGGGTATGGGTACAATAATTTTATTTACATGTTTGCATACTTTTCTTAATTCTATTTTACTTTATTACAGTGGTTGTACATTTATAGGTTCTCTTATATACTTATTATTACTTCTAATAAAAATTAAACTAATTTTACATATGAAAGCTATTCTAATTTCTTATTTCTATTCCTACTTACATATCTTAATTACTTATGTTATGCTTAATATACAATTATATTTAGAAAACATAATTTTACTAGGTCTTATTCCTTATATTTACAGCTTTAATAACTATTTTTATACAATACTGTAGGAACAGTTCTCTGGTTTGTTTATTTTTAATTATTTCGCACAAATTTCTTTCTATTATTTGTACGCCTGTTTCATTTTCTAAACGTAGCCTCTCGTAGGCAAATGTTGGACACTCCAGGAGGACGTGGAGGACGGACTCGGAGCACCCAGGGTCGCAGACGCACGACGGACTCTCCTTACACTTGAAGCGGTACAAGTATTCGGAGAATCCGCCATGCCCCGTCAACGCCTGGGTGACGAACCAGTCCACCCCTATTTTGCTCGTGATTCTGTATGCGGCTATCGCGTCAGGGAAGACATAAGTCAGTGTTGTGACCGTTGCGCTACCGCATCGTCTATCTAATTAATTAGTCTCTTAAACAATTTTGCAAATATTTTTTTATGACAAGGCGGACAAAGGAAAGGACGGAGCCATCTGAAGTCAAATGGTTACCGGCTGGCCTGGCTAAAAATGTGTCACAAGACGCTAAAAAAAAAAAACTCCCAAATTATAGTGCTCAGGGTAACATATAGACAGAGGATACTAAAAAATGTACTTATTCACTGAGACATTTACAAATAAATGGCTCTATTATTATTAGAGAACCATTTTTAAGTAATTGTACAAAGTTTTGAAATGGTTGACAATACGATGATACTTATGTTATATCAGAAATAAATTTTGTAAATATTATAAACATAAAATAATAACCACGTATTATGGTAATCATAAAGATAAAAAGTACGAAATATATGGTATTCCTGTTTTTTCTATCGTACGAAATTATACGGGTATTTGGGAAACGAGAAGACGCATCATCAAAAATTAATTCATATGGAATATGCCATCTAAAATATAATCCTACAACTCCAATTATTCTCAATTATATTAATTATTTAACAAAAAGGAAGTTAATAAATTATAATTATTTTCAACAACTAAGCAAAGCGCAGGGTTCCCACTCATTTAATGTTACTGAATAATGTATTTGTAACAACAAGATTTTAAAAAAAAATTACAATCAAATAAATTTCAAAGCTAAAATTTTGAATACTAATGTATAATAAGTATACGCGACCAATATTAAGAATCAAAGGAAGTCGAAAAGTGAAAAAATTTGGACTTAATTTATGAAGAAATAGTTTATTAAACATTATACATATTTACAACTTAAGAACTAAATATTTACAGATAGTTTTGGTATAAATTATGTCCGCGTGGAATTGCGCCAAGAATGCTGGCAGCATTTCCCCGTTGAATCGCTATGCCGATTCTCTGGACAAAAAATGCACCAGCCCTCTTGTCGCCAGTGGAGGCAATAAGGCGAGGAGTTATCTCATTTAAAAATTTTTTAGCACTGCTACTTCAAGGTCCAAGTGTTTCGACTGCAAACGGCACAAAGATGTAATTTATGAAGTAATTTTTGCCTAAACAAAAACAAGATCTAAAGCGGCTTTTACGGTAAAAATTGCTACAATAATTTTATTTTACTTCAAATTTATATATTTCAAAATATATACAAAGAGAGAATGATTTGACTTATCCTTCAATTTCATGCCTCCGACTGCATATTATCTACGACGTTGCATAAGATTTCGAAGGACTACCGTATTAATATATTTTAAATGTACAGTACAAAATGTTTGATATTGTTTCTATTTATTTCGCTGACTTTGTGTGCATATTGAATTTTTATCTTGTTCCAGCTTTTTCAGTTGATTTTCTATTAGTTGTTCTTCACGCAGGCGGGTTTTTTGTTTTTTTTTTGTAATTATTATTTTATTTATGTCTTTTTAGTCAGACAAATTACGTAATCGGTTCAATTCTTTAAAACAGTTTACATCATGTGGTTGATTAAGTAATTTTTTAGGGTCAAGAGAACTGATAGCAAGCCCGGAGAAAGATCTCACTCTGCTCAAAGCAACGTAAGCCTGACCTTTACCAAATAGGTGACTGCTTAAGTCAACAACTATTAGTTTTAATATAATGAAATTATTATTAAAATTATTTGGTATTATGTATTTGTTATTCATTTTATTAATTTAATTGTAAATTGGTGTGACATTTATTAATTTTTATTTGTAATTTTAATTGTATGTTTTTTTTTTAACCATTGTATTTTATTAGAAAGGCTACACCCCGAAGTTGATCGTCGCCTAGGAGGCGAGTTTGGCATGGCATAGGTGTGGGAAAGAGCAAAGTCCACATTTTTTAAACTTTAATATTGTATTTCTTTATTAGTATTACGGTAATAATAAACATAATATACCTTTTTAAAATTCTTGTATTGTGCCCTTCAATTTGATACCCATATTGTAGTATTCGAGAAAAATTTTTTTTTCATTAACTACAATGGCTTCGCGCAGCCGCCATGTTTGATTTTTGTTTAATGTCACTTATCTAAGAACACTTGGGCAGCTAAGACGAACCTAACGATACCTCAATTATGTAAATCCGTTCAGTGGTTCTGGAAATATGAGGTAGTAAAGAATATTACGTACAAATATACATACATACAAGATACGCGCGAAAAATATAACCCTTCCTTGGCAGTCGGGTAATAAAAATAATAATGTATTTGTTTTCTCATTTTATTGGGCTAAATTGTATTGTAACAGATTATACATATACATTTAACATCAAACGCAACGAAAATAAAACCGTATTGTGCTTCAAAACGTGTAAAATATATATATTTTTTGCATTCCAAAAATATATATTAATTATATATATTAATCATTTCAGAACGTAAGCTTAAATAAGTTAAATAAGTCAGCTAAAGTGAACGCAGCCATAACAGCAATCCTAAACTGGGTAGTCAAAAATCTTTTCACAAAGTCATTAAGTATAATGTTTAAAGTTACATTACGTATCTCCAAATTACATCCTTAATTGCAGTTTGAACACCTAAGTATTTATGGTAAGATTCATGATACCAAAATTATCTTTTGAATTATTTTTCAAGAAATGTTATTATGCTGGCCGGAAGCATATTGACTTGGCGGAAATATATAATGCTACGAAATTTAAATTCCAATGTATTTATGTGTGGGTAAAAGACCGATGGCGTTGCTTTGGACATTTCAATTTGGTGACACGTACATGCTTAATGCAAAATTTTTGAATATTTTCAAAAGGGAAAAATGTTGTCGAGTATGGTCATTTTATTTTCTAAGAAATTGGATCATATAATTTAACCTTTCGAACGATATGATTAATGGACGGCCCCTAACTAAAAAAATAAATAAATTCGGACCTACTATATAAGAAATAAAAAAAAAATGTTTATGTAAATAAAATATATAGTGGAAATAAGTGGAAAATTTAATAAGCGTTAATTTATTATTATTTAAAATTATGGTCACGTAACTCATTGGGATATTCACTTTCACAAACACTCGAAAGTTTTTCAACGTTTATTGTATAGACGGAGCCGTTGTTGGTTCATGTATTTATAATTCTTTTATATTTATTCTTGAGTTTCAATTTTTTTATTTTCTTTATTTAGGACGACAACAGGTTAATTTAAAATTCTTATATAGCACATGACGAAATCTATACAAATTTATTATTATTTATATTGAAAACATGCAACTTTTGTGTTTGGAACATGTTACTGGCCATTTATCTTATTATTAAAAAAAGTGTTTTAAGATAATGTTATGTATTTTTTTATATATTTACTGCATGTTAATTTTCATTATTATTCATTCGAGCTATCGAACACAAGCAACTGTATACTCAAATATAAAATCCTACATGTATCTAGTGTTATTGCAGTGTTAAGACGAGAAATGCATAGGACATGCTCTACGATCCAAGTGAAATTCGGTGTAAGATGTGCAGAATCGTGCATCTGTATCATTATCGAATACCGTATGTGTATTCAAGTGTAACATATTTGTAGTTTAGTGATGTTTAGGATATGTATCTTAGGTATATGAGAATATGTACTTAATGAATATATATACTTAAATGAATATGCTTAAAAGAAGAAATATTTGATTTTATAATAGATCTAGCAGTACCTCGCAGTTTATTTGAAAAAACAACATTGGTTGTCTATTAAGTTGGTTTACGGACGATAGTTTAACGTGACAACGTCATAACAAAACGTCTCCTCGGACGCATAGGCCAATCGAGTGGAAAAGAGATAGATGCAGCGTACAATGAGCGTAACAGAACAATGAGCGTAACGGGAAAACGAGTCATCCATCCTCTTTCGTACATGCAGCCGACGTTCTTCGATTTATCAGACAATTATGTCTATAGCTTTATTCGGTAAATAGGCTATCCAACACAAAGATATATTTTTTTATTTCGATCCAGTAGTTCCTGAGATTAAACAAACAAACGTTTCAGCTTCATACCATTACGCTTCAGCCTGTAATATTTCACTACTGGGCATAGGTCTCTTACCCCATGTAGAAGAAGGATCAGAGATTAATCCACCACGCTGCTTCAATGCGGGTTGGCAGATATATTCCCTTCTATGAGTAACGATTGCTATCAGGTGTACATGATAACAACCGGGACCGACGGCTTAACCATTTGTATAGATAAATATTATTTTCCATTCCCTTGTTTGAACGAGACGTTCCATACACACTATGATACATTTGATCAAACGTTTTTCTATACTTTCTGGATTTCAATTTATAAAGAACTATTTAGTAAAAGTGGGTTATATGTGTACAATACTTGACTAATAAATAAAATACCTTGAAATATTTATTGGACCATTTTTAAAATATCTCCGTAACGGTTTGTAAGTCAACTATACAAAATATGGTTACGCAGCGAAAGTAAAAAATAAATAAATAGTATTTTGATATTTTAAATATTTATAACCATTTATAAGATATACGGAGATGATATGAGATGAGGATAGCAGGTATTGTTCCCAAGCATTTGTTTTATTTTTCTGTTCTAAGATAATTACAATTACAACACCAACACTTTTTTTTTAAACCGGCTTAAAGCAGTTTGTGACCTTTTCTAGGGTCTTTTGCTTTGAAAGGCGTGTGTATATTTCATTACTTAGGTTTAAGTATTTAATTTATCTTAAAAAGCCTTAAGTAAGATTTTACTTGACATATTGTGTTTAAGTTAATTGAAATGCGAGTATATAGTTCAAAGATGGAAAACAAGCGTAAAGTTTGTCTGATGGTTAGCGGATGCCGTACCCTATCGATGTAATACCAAAGCAAGCGATTGCTGACGTTACTCCTGACCGTCCCCAAGAGCTCTGGCCACCTTACTCATCGTAAGAACCCAACGCAACTTGAGAGTAGAGTTACTGGGTTGTATATCATATTCTTAATTTAAAAATTGCGTAATTTTAAATATATACATATAATAATTTCAATTCGGAGCTAAATGGTTTCAGCCGTTTGAGATATATATGGATTATTTGACCGATCAGATTACGCTGATATCACGTAGGGAGAATCTATACATAGATAAACGTGAATTCTTTATTGGTATTTTTTTTCAATATAATAATTATATACAGATTGTTTTTTTTTTTCAGGATTAGAAAGGAGGTATATTACGAAAAGTGTTTTATAAAAAAAATCCAAACAGTTACTGGTCGTTATTCATGTCAGGATTAAAATAACATGAACTTTAATTTGGAAGTGTTTATTAATAAGCCTTTAAAAAAGAAGCCAAAAAGATAATAATAAAAAAAATTAAATAACATTTATATAACAAATCATTCCGTTAACGTGGAACAAAATTTCTTTATATAAATCCCAGAAAGCACGTAAGGAAGATACAGTCTTTATTAACTAAAATTTTTCTTCCATTTAAGAATTTATCAAGAGCTCTACACGCACTGCAGTCAAGATCTGTTAATCCAAAATGAGGTCAGTCTTCAGTCAGTTCAGCCTATCGCAGTCAACTGCTGGACATAGCCTTCCCAATGTTTGCGCCAGATATCCCTGTTTTCCGCAATTCTCACCCAGCCTCCACCGGCAATCCTACGTAAATAGTTGATCTAGACGTCCCACATTGCGTTTGTCAAGATGTGGTCTCTACTCCAGGACACGTCTGCTCCAGCAGTAATCGGTACTGCGACACAGGTGATCAACCCACTGCCTGTTGGACTTGCTAATTCAGTGGGCCATATCGGTTACTTTCGCTCTCTCGCGGATGAAAGAGAAAATGAGGCGAACTGTGTAAATTTGATAAAATAATAAATTACTGTTACACTATTATTTCGTCCCAATAAAACCTATTAAACCGACTTCAAAAAAGCAAAAATCATAACTTTTACTGGATTTACCGATTTTCATGATTATTTTTTTTCTCGGAAGCTGGTGGTTGTCAAATGTGTCCTATTTTTGTTGAGATCTGACGAGTAATTTTTGAACTGTCTCTTATAATCCATATTTAATTGATTTTAATCAATTGTTGTTTTTTTTACATTGTATTTCTGGTCGATGAAAATTAATTTTTTTTTTCGTTCGCGACTAAACACAATTAGTAAGTTTAAAATTAATTCAAATGTCGATAGTTGCAGTTATTGAACCGTATTCAGTGCGTATTGCTCCTGAGACCTCATCTCCTCAGACAGTAACAAAGAAAAGCAAATATCTTACCCCACATTTACGTACCTACAGTACTTAAAGTTTTCCAAAGAGATATTAGTTAAAACGTCACTTTACGGATATTATTGTTTTGAAAATATAACTTTGCTCAACAGTCGTTCGGGAGTTTTGTTTTTGTTAACGAAATTAATTATGAATAAATATAATTATACGATTGATGTGGTCGCAGCTTTTGGCTGTTGCTTTTAGTCATGGCTTCGATCTTTGCTCATGACAACTGATTATATAATCTGTACAGGTATTTGTCGTAGTCTAGCTCAAAGGAGGGTTGTGGATGTGAGGCATTTAATAAAAATAAATATGGCATAATTATGTCATTTTCAACTTTATATCTCATGGCAAACTTACAATTCACAGCAATATTTTACAATTCACAATAAATAAATATTTAAAAACTAATCGAAAACTATGGTGAAGCACGAGGCGGGTGATGCTGTACAGGATGAAGTAGGCAATATCATAATTTAAAAAACGCTGCACATCAAAACGTCGCACATCTTCGTGACGTTTTATTCGTAAAAAAAATACCCTCATACGCATAAAGAAGTTTTACTTCAAAAATAAAATAAAATTTACTTTGTTTTTTATTTGATTGATTGATTCAGCTTGTTCCATCTTACTGCTAGGCATAGGCCTCTTACTCCATGTAGGACAAGGATCGAAGCTTAATTCTTTAATCTAATATTATTATAGTACGGAAGCGGAGAACACGAAGAATTTTGTACAATGACCTTTTTGCCTACTGCCAGTGGTTCTCAAAACTTTTTGGAATTTGTGATGTCTTAGAACTCGTTTTTTGCACACTACACTAAATCTACGCTGTCTGTCCGTGGATCGGTCTAGTCACAGAATAAAATATTTTTTGTTTAATCATAGAAAAGAACATATATATATATATATATATTGGTGGCTATACTTTGTATATGCAAAAAAATGAGTCTTGTAACTTAATTTTGATAAAAAAGTTGACAGTCTGTGAATACGGCTATCACTACACCTGTGTGAGCGCAATGGCAATAATTATGTTTATACGCGAGCGACAAAAACAAAAGATGAAGGGTCAATGTACGAAATTCTTCGTGCTCCGCGTCCGTACTTTACACACTATTACACTTATAAAAAATGCACAAATTTAATTTATTAGCCCTTTAATTTTTTTTTCTTTCGAAGATAAAAGTTCGAAATGCGAGATAATCAACACCAAATCAGATTAAGAGAGATGGAGTGGGAGCATGTATAAGCACTCAAACTTTAGTTACAAAAGAGTTACTTTTTAATACATTTGTAATATAATTTTTATCATAGATGTATCTTCAGTATTCATAAAAGTTTTATATCTTTCTTTAGGGCTAAGCGTCTTTCAAAGGAACAAGATAAAATATTGTAGTAAATACAAGCAATAAAGTAATTTAGTTATAAAATGTTTAATATTTGATATCGTAAATTTTATTCTTTGTTATTCTTTTCATCTTTTTCAATAATTGTATTTGCTGGCAAACGAAAAAAACCGGCTTCAATTACATCGACAAGTAATACAACGTAGGTAGACGTAAAAATAGTCAAGTAAATACGCATTATCAAAGATTACTCTAAAATTTGTAATCAGATCTCAATGAAATTTAAATGTGACCATATGATAAATATCGGCTTTCGATTAAATTATAAATCATTAAAATCGGTACACCCAGTAAAAAGTTATGCGAATTTTAGAGGGTTTCCCTCGATTTTTCTGGGATCCCATCACCAGATCTAGGTTTCCTTATCGTGGTAAGTACATGGTAAATATACATACGGTCGAATTGAGTAACCTCCTTCTTTTTTTAAGTCGACCGTTTAGGTATAGTTTTATGTATGTTTGCGGATAGTTTCGTCATTTGTGAATCGATTTTGATGCAAAAGACATATCCCAATAGTGGTACCGTGATAAGGAAAGCAGGATTTGATAATGGGATCCCAGAGAAATCGAGGGCAACCTTCGAAAATCGTTCGAAGTCAAAGTGGCGGCTAGTGCGTTCGTTAACTTTTTTTAACCGACTTCCAAAAAAGGAGGAGGTTCTCAATTCGACTGTATTTTTTTTTTTTCGTCTACTTACGTTGTATTTGTATTTTGTCAATGTAATTAAAGTTGATTTTCTTTTGTTTGCTGTTTACTAGCACACACAATCATTATTGAGAAAAATATCTTTCGTCTAATGAAACGAAGTATGCAATTTTTTATTCCAGAATCAATAAAATGTATTTTTCTGCATTACAACAGGAATGGATTGTTTCTAAGAATACTAAATTGTGATGATAAGTTACGGGAACAGTAGTAAAGAGAAATCGTTGGTAAATTATCGTACGAAGTTCACCTCAATAAAATTCATAACAAAATTGCGAAATCTTATGGGAAATCCAGTGTCACATTCACTTTAAAATTCATATACATACTACGAACATTTTTTAATTTAACTATATTTTTGTACAATATAGTCGGGTAGAGTTTTATAAAGGATAATCGATTTAGAATAATTTTTCTTTGGATACGTAAAATATAGAAAATGAACCAATAAGAGTTTGAAAAGAAACCAGAACGAATAGTGGTGACGCATGTTTTCTTGACGCCGACGGTCGTCAGTTCGATTACCTCATACCATCGCTCAATACCTCTCTATATTTTAATTTGTCACAAATATTTGTTTTTTTTTTTCGAGTTTCCATAAATGCATAATATATCTAAATCAATCGGTCGGTTACTATACGCTATTATAAGAACATCTGAAAAAGATTTTGTTTGGGAAAATTAACTATAAATCTGCAGTGGAGCTGTGGGGTAGTTAATCTCTAACAAATACCTAAAATAGCAAATAATCAATTATTTTATAATTTTATTTAAAAAAATTGCTCGATTGATATTTGCCGTAGTCTGGGCGCTTATGGCTGTGTATTGTGTGTGTTTTCGGGCACCCGACACAGGAGAAAATTCTACTATTCGGCTATTGAGTGTGAAGCGCTTATTATTTATTATTATTATTTATATTAAATTTTTGAAGCTAAAAATAACAGTTTTTTTTTATGTCACTAGGTCGGCAAACAAGCGTACGGTTCACCTGACGGTAAGCGATTACCGTAGCTTATAGACGCCTGCAACACCAGAAGCATCGCAAGCGCGTTGCCGACCCAATCCCCAATCCCCCCAGGAGCTCTGGTCACCTTACTCACCAACAGGAACACAATACTGCTTGAAAACAGTAATATTTTGCTGTGATCTTCTGTAAGGTCGAGGTACTACCCCAATCGGGTTGCTCCATATTTTGAGCAGAAAATTCCTGCTGTGCCCTACCTCAGTTAAATTCTACGCTAAGTGGGTTATTAGTTTAAATGATAAAATAAAATTAAGTAGCAACTCTAAATTCAATAGGTTGTAGCGATCTATTTAAACAAATATAAAAATAACGTTTTTATAAAATATAATACTGAAAAGAACATGATATCGTGAAAAAAGGTTCGGTGGATAAACGCAGAAAATACATTAGCAACGCGCCCACGCTTTGTACGGGTTTTCCTTTGGTTTCGTTAATGTTTAAAAAAAGCAAAGCTCGAATTTTAAACTTTGGAAACCGTATCTAATTTCGCTCTCCGGGTTAAAAATAAATAGTATTTGTTGAGTTAGATATATGCGGATTCCAGATGAATTATTCTACATAGAGGTATAAAAAATTAGAAGTAGTGTAATTAAAAAATACATATAGTTAAGTGTACAAAATTTGTATTAAAATCATTATTTGAAATCAAAGTACTAAATAAATTATATAAACTGAAAAATACGCTTCTTCAATTATTATTTTTTAAAATATAATAAGCTACGCTATAGACAATCGGGCGCCGATTTATGGGGTTTTGGAGAGTAACCCAAACCCCTTCCCTCCCTCTCCACCCCAAACCCCATAAATCGTCGCCCGATTGGCTTACCATATAATAACTGAATTCATATAATAAGTGATGTATACGCAGAAAACTGCATATACAGGTAAATAATTAAAATAAACAATGAAAAGCGCGAGAGCGATTGAATGAAACTACATGCACTAAAACATTTCTGACGTATACTCAAAAAATCAGTCAAATGTGAGCCGTAACTCTTTTACTACTATCTAACTGACCAGGTTTTTAGATTCTCTAGGTTTTTTTACTCAACAACATCGCAAACATTGCAGGTGCAATGTTGACCCTAACCCTAACCCCCTTCAGGAGCTCTGGTCATCTTACTCACCACAAGAACACAACACAACTTTGGAGCAGTATTATTAAGCTGTGATCATATGTAAGGTTGAGATACTACCACAGCCGGGCTTTTCCAGATTTAAAGCGGGATATTTCTTTCTGTCCCCAATCTCAGTTGGGTCTAGTCTAGAAACAAAAATGATACGCATTTTAAAAGTCTCTAAAATGCGATTTAAAAATATAAATTGTTTGTATATTAAAATCATTACGATATATATTTTATGAAAATAATTTATACTGGAATATTTCAACTGTTCGTGTTTTTGCTGCAGACGCGGAAACTCGTTAAATTTTATGATGCATAATTATTTAGTATTTTGAGTGCGGGATTCATTAAGTTATTGCTTTTAAATGTTCGAATTAGAACCATAAGTTTCAATTTGGGTAAAAAATTTGAATTAATTTTAACTCTGTGCAGATCCTTTATATAATCTATCGTTATATATACTATAAAATAACCGCTCTGGTCAAGTGGTGCGAGTAGTAGCCTAAAAACACGACGGTTTGTGGCTTCGATTCCCGCTCGGGATGGATATTTGTATTTGTACAAACCTACCTTTCCAGTTTGGATGTCTGTGCTTGTGGGTGTCCCCACCGTGCCTCGGAGAGCAAGTTAAACCGTCGGTACCGGTTGTTGTCATAAATATCTGATAGCGATCGTTACTCATAGTAAGGAGCATATCCGCCAACCCGCAGTGGAGCATCGTGGTGGATTAAGGTCTAATCCTTCTCTTACATGGAGAAAGACGGCTATATTGTAAAGTTTGTTTTAGATCTGTTACAATAGGTAGACTATAAAATCATCCAAACTCCCTATATTAAAGAATACTTTAAAAAAATACTTGTTTTGATGAACGACGCTTCCGTTACGATCAGATGTATACCTTATTAAAAAATATTAAAATATTAAAAAATATTTTAATATAATTTTAATATTAAAAAATATGCAATTTTAAAATATGCGTATAATATAAACTAGCCAAACCCAGTAAGTTTGTCTTGTTTATATCTATTACCGTATTTATTATCTATGATGATTACATCTTCCATGAGCTAGAATATATATTAGCCTTTAACCTACCGTAATCTATACATATAATAAAATGGTAGGAACGTCAAAACTGTACATTGAATATTTTTTTAAAAGAATACTTGGGGTATGATCTACAATCGATACCGAAGCCAAAAATATAGTTTTTAGAATTTTTGTCTGTTTGTCTGTATGTATGTCCCGGGATAAACTCAAAAAGTACTGCATGGATTTACTTCAAATTTGGCACGAATATTATTAAGAAGTCAGGTCAACATATAATATCACGCTATCATATAAGGCTATATAATATCACGCTATCACCTACGGGGAACGAGCAGTGAACCTTTATTTCTTCAACGCATTCTGTAACAACGTGTAATCTAACGACGCATATTTGAATGTTGTTGTTATTATGTTAATAAACATGCTATAAGCTATCTTCACACTATAAATAAAGACATTTTGTAGTATATTTAGTATCAGCATTGCACCCGTGCGAAGCCAGGGCGGATCGCTACTAAGAAATAAATAAATAAACACCTCACACACAACATCCCACATTAGAATTAACTCCTTTGTCAGTTGTCCTGAAACAGATAATATACAAGCACAAACGCCCAGACAACGGAAAACATCTGTATGGCCAATACAAATGCTTGCCATATGCAGAGATCAAACCCGCAACCACCAAACTAGTGCTGTAACCGTTGCGCCAATGCGTCGTCAATTAGATCGGCTTTAATTACAATTTTATTCAAACTAATAGCATTCGAATAAGCATATAAATACATATATTGAAAAAATTCATGGGATTATCTCATTTACTAGAAAAACATTGAGTTTCTAACAAAATAACTGCATAATTATTTCAAAGAATAGAAGCTTCAAGGTTGATAAAAATTAAATAAAACAACACAACATTTTTGTTAGGAAGTGTTGAAGATGACAGCTAATTTACCTCGGAGTTTCAAACCGCTTCGGAATTACGACGAGTAATTTACTCCGACGAAGTTACGTCATAAGTAACAAGTTGCGGGGTGATTGTCGAAGCTATCGCTATTGCAAATCTTGCTGTTGCTATTGCATAATGTTAATTGTTATTTATTAACTCTTTTATGTAGATAATTTAATCTTTTATATTCATGCTAGCTGACCCCGCAAACGTTGTTTTGCCATATATACCCCCTTAATCCCCCCCTTATAACTTTGGGGTATGAAAACTACTCGATTCTCAGACCTACCCGATATGCACGACAATTTTATAAAAATCGGTTCAGTCGTTTCGGAGGAGTTTTGTAACTAACATTGTGTCACGAGAATTTTATGTATAAGATATCTGAATATATTGTATTAATAATAAAACTAATCATCTGTCTGTTCGTTTTCTACAGGGTTTTGCCTTCAAATTTAATAAGTAAATACTAGATACATTAACATAATAGTTGAGATTGTATTAAGAACGGATACAATCACAACTAATAAAAAACAAAACGTACCTTTGGTTAATTAAAATTATCCATACTTTTGTACTTTGAAATCAAATTTTTTGACGATTTTAGCTTAATTAAAAAAAATGGTCCTATTAAAAATTGTTAGAATATAGGAGAGCTCTTGTGCGGAAATATATTCTTGCCATGGTAAAAATTTTCCACAATTACCCCGCTAAAATAATGAAAGTAGCGATTGCTCGCTTCGTCGCACTGCGGACAATTTTTTGTGACACTTTTAAAAAAATGGCATTACATAAAATGGGCCGTGTATGTGACTGTACAATGTACTATACCTGACAAATAGCTGTTCCACTTTGCTTTTCACATATACTGTATTGTATTCACACACATGAAGTCAATAATAATCAGTTCTAAAATTACTATGAAAAAACCTTGCTGTTGTTAACAATCAATTTTGGAAAAATTCCTTTAAACGCAATGTGAAATTAATTGAATATTACTTTATCTGTTAGAAACAAGGTATTCGTGAAAATAAAAATTATAGTAAAAAAATTTTTTAGGTGTTGCTATTAAAAAATAAATAAAAAAAATTGCTATAGTTACCTAGTTCATAAGTTTCATGTTATTTATTTTTATTTTCTTAATTTTCTGTTTTTTTTGGTGTCTACTTTTTTACCATTTTTGAATTTTTCGATTTTTAGTTTTTTGAATTTTTTGATTTTTAGTTTTACTTTTACTTTATTTAATTTTGTTTTTACTTATTGATTTTTTTTAATTTAATTTTGTTTTGTTTTTTTTCTAAATGTTGTTTTCTTGTACTAACCCAACGTGAACTTAAAATCTAGTCTGAAATTGTATATAAATGTATTATTATTATTATTACGGCTCAAGGAATCGCATGGATTTTAATCAAAAGAATCCGACTTTTTGTAAACTCATGCTCAACGGGAAGGTAACATCGTGTTTACGTTCTTCCGCAACTGATATCGTGTGTGTGTATAATCGCTCTTTTTGATAGATAGAGGCATTTGAACGCAGTGGGAGATTTACAGATTATTACGTAAAATATACTGAAAAAATCATATGGTAAAATACTATGCTAAAAAAAGTTGCCGCAAATTGTTCACGAAATAAATTGTAGCAATTTATTTCAACGTAATGACAATTCATTAGACGATACTTTGTAGTTAAGATCATTAAGGCGCCTGGAACTTGAAACTGACTCAATCATAATTAAATTAATGTTTTATAATTTTCATAATTTTATGGCTAAGAAAAAATGTTAGTTATTTAATAAAAATTGATTGTTATATTGTCTTAATTGAGATTTACAAGGTAATCATTAAGTCTTTAATGATTTATATTTATAGCGTTCAGTATATAATGGAACATATTACATAAGCATCCTGTTTTGTTTTTCTCACAAGCCTTATGTTTTCTCTCTTCCATCTCTTTCTTTCTTCTATTATCTTGTCTAGTTATATATATTTGGATTAAAACTAGTGAAGTTTAAGTAGTTCTCGCTGTTCTACCCACAACATTTTTACTAAACTTATAAACAGAATAAAAACATAATTTTATTTATATAAAATATTATACATATTTACAATTCACAACTTAAGAACTAAATATTTACAGATAGTTTTGGTATAAATCATTTTCGCGTGGAATTGTGCCAAGAATGCTGGCAGCATTTCCCCGTTGAATCGCTATGCCGATTCTCTGGGCAAAAAATTAAAATAGCGTAAATACTTACTTATAAACTATATTACATGTACTTTCTGTTCAAAATCACTAATAAAGAAATTATTTATGTATCGAGATCATAATATTAACAGCTAGAAACAGGAACACTGATTCTATACTATTCTCTTGTAGAATGCATTAACATAGATTACTAGGTATCTGTTTCTGAGATAAACCGAACTACTACTACCTGAACTATATACAAGTCCTGACGTCGTATGGAGTAGCTAGATATATATGTAATCCATAAAGTATAGCATTTGTTTCCATAGGTAAAATACGGTATGGATACCTCCAATTTCTGTTGGTTGACTAAAACGAGACATTAGAAACTATTAATACGACATCTTAGTTGAAATTAGAAGTTTAATATCTCTGTACGTTATTGGTTGGCGGACTAAAATGTGACACGTGGATCACTCAATGTAACATCTTAATTGAAACTATCATTGAGTGTTAGACATTATACAAAACACGGGACATAAATTGCGTGAGTTATCATTGTAATTATTGATAGTCATGAATTTGTAGCAGAAAATAACCGGACATTTGACGAAGTTATAAAGACGGTACAGCACAGAGTTGTCTGGATTAAATCAATAATAATTTTTTGACGACGTATAAGTCTTTGTAAGAGATACGTATAACGATCAGAATGATATGCTAACTACTAATACGTTAATGAAATTGTACGAATTCACTTGTAAATATCGCGATTATGCAACACTAAGTTAGTTGAAATAATAGAATGATACACAAAGAATTATCCGTTATTAATGGTTGGATTTTGATAATTCAACAAAACGTTGATTATCCCTTTCACAGTTGGATTATAGGCCGACACACACAATAGGTTATTTACAGATGATTCGCACGTATGCAATGAAACATCGAAGTCTGTTACCGTTGTTTACTCTGGTAAGTGTTATATGTGAAAATGGCCATATTGAACAGAAGCTCTACAATTTACATTATAATGGTAACTGAGGGTATATTCAGAATGTATAATAGTCGAAATTGATTTCAACAAGCATTATCTAGATATCGCTTATATAACGTATATTTTATTATTATTTCTTTATTATTTTCTAAGCTTTAGTTTAGTATGTGTCAGAATGGATTATGGTAGTTATAAATAATAATAAATAAATAAATATCATATAGCATACACACACACAGTCGCCTTTTTTTTTGCTATCGCAAGGGAACCCATTTACGGGTGATATCCAGGACGCCCGGGTAGGCAGCCCTAAACCGTATGTCGGCTTCAGCACTTGGGGGTGCAGTACCGACCAAACCCCTGCAGGAGCCTTCAGCCGCTTTAATTGGAGGGTCCCGGATCTGCAGGCAACGGGATCCCTCCAGCGACAGGCTGGCCTCGGCGAAAAGACCAGACTTCTCCTCCATGGGGACTGTCCGGCTCACCTCTGAACAATCCCGACGACGCCATGTCTAGCAGGACCGGGTTCCCATCCCGGCCCGACATGGGCACAGGGGCGTTACTGGAAACGCATTAAGTAGCGCCTCCTACGCACCCCCGTTCGTCGCCTGCGGACGGAGGCCTCGACACACTGTCGTCTGTTCCTATGGTAAGCAACTTAATGCTTGTGTTACAGTTAACAGCCGACTGTTATAACAATTTTTTTTTTTGATAAACATACATAGAAATAATACGTAGATAAATATATATTTTATTTTATTTTTTATTTTATTTTATTTGGGAAACTTACAGCTAACATTAACAATAATATAAATTATAACAACAGAAGGCCATTGACAAGTTTCCACGTGTAGCAATAAATTAACAATAGTGTTGTGTTGGACAAGTAGGAAATTAAAATATTAAACAGTATTCATAAAATTGTGCATAAAGAAAAGAAAAAAAAAAAAATGTGAGCAAACAAAGTTCTGTGTTTGTAGGTTGTATTGTTCGGTTAATTTTAAACTTTTAGTTAACAAAGCTTTGACAGAAAAAGCGTTTATTTAGTAATTGCTTTAATTTAGCAGAAGTAGTGTGATATAAATCAATATCACACTCACTGGAAATCAAGTTGAAAGACCTACAAGCACGGACAGTAAATGAATTCTTTCTATAATTTGTGGATGCAAATGGTACGTGTAAAGGCATATGTTTGTTCCCGCGTGTATAATATGGTACATTTAATCCAACCTTTGCCAGGAGCTCAGGACTATCCAATAAACCATTCGACAATTTAGAAAGGTAAATTATATCACTCATTTGCCTGCGCTGATACAGAGGAAGGATATGATGCCGCTGGCATCTTGATTCATAACTAGTGTCGAATATTTGACATTTAAATTGCAGATGGCGAAGAAAGCGTTTTTGGATACTTTCAATGCGATTAATGTATGTAGCGTACATGGGATTCCAAACTTCGGACGCGTATTCGAGGTGGCTGCGCACAAATACACAATACAATATTTTTAATGTTTTTATATTCCTAAATTCTGAAGAAAGTCTCATAACAAAGCCTAGAGCCTTTGATGCTTTAGAAACAATCGTGTCAATGTGATTATCGAACCGTAATTTAGAATCAAAGATGACTCCCAAATCTTTTATAGCAGCAACTCGGGTTAACGCTGACCCCTTCAGAAAGTAGAAGGTTGCTAGTGGTGTTAAACTACGAGTAAAAGTGCAGACAAAGCATTTATTTACGTTTAAATCAAGATTATTAAGCTGACAGTATGCCTCAAAAGTCTGAAGATCAAGTTGCAAACAATATGCATCTCTTTGAGTGCGAATAGGACAGAGAATTTTCATGTCGTCTGCATATAAAAGAATCTTAGAATGATTAAAACAATGTGAAATATCATTTATGAATATATTAAATAAGAGAGGACCCAGAATCGAGCCCTGAGGGATACCGGAGGGATATAAATACAAAAAATAATAATAATATTTTATAGAGTTCCGTACCTGTCACGATCGATTCCATCTTTATATATTGACATTTTTTTGTTCAGAAATAGTTATTGAATGTAAACATTTAGGTATTTTTCATTTTTGAAGTATAACTTAAGTATAACTTTAAGCACCCTTGACTTGGGGAGTAAGCTGGTGAATGCGTGACGAGAGCGTTACAGAATGTGTGATCGGGGGCGGTAAACGGGAGTTTAGAGGGAGATATAAGTAAATGAGCTAAGTTTCGTAAGTTTTCAGTCATGTGGTCGAAAGTATACTCGTTTTTTGTGTATTCTATTAAAAAATTGACAGACTGTCTATTTTACTCAAAATATATTAACCGACAACCATTCTGATGTGGCGTTGCAAGCCCTTAACATCGGCCATCACAGGTTCGATTACTGCACATAACATATTTTTGTTTCGTATAATTGTTTCTGGTTTGGGCGTATGTCACTGTAGGTATTCCAACAGTGCCTTGGTAAGAATGTAAAACTTCAGCCCTGGTTGTTATCGCAGACATCTGATAGGAACAGTTCACACGATAGTGAAATTGATTCAACCTGTAGTTGAGATACCTGGTTGGTTAGACTCTAACTCCTCTTCTATATGCCCTTTTCCAGCTGGGATATTTATAGGTTTGTTCAGTTAAAATCTGTCCATATTTTCCATTTTAATTTAGGATGGAGATAAAATAAAAGGCTTAACAAAAAACTCCTTTGAGTAAAGAACCCTAAAGCTATGTAAATATAATTGTTTTTTGAACATTCAAATCCATTTTACTGTTTATTTTTATAACATTGTAACGTAACCAGTCTTACTTTGTTTGCTTATTTGAAAGCGCGTTAATAATTAAAATTATAATAACATTTACCTTACTCTCAACAATATTGAAAGAAACACACGACATAATTAGCAAGGAAATAATTTTCTGTATAACCTTGACAAAGTTTTAATTGTGTGTGGGTCTAACCATGATCATTGGACATTTATGTAACCACAGCACCTACCCATTGTTTAACAGGATATTGGAAAAAGTGTTTTGTGATATTCTCTTTATCAATGAAGGTAATGGTCTACAAAAACTAAGTAACTCGTACCAACGTATTACGTAAATCATTCAGTAAAACAATCAATATCGAATAAGAATGAAAACGTAACTCAATAAAAACTGTGTGGCTTATTTAGTTTTCTTTATTAATATTACTAAGACGAAATAAAAAAAATACTATTTTTCGTTCATCGTTATTAGTTTCGATATTGTAGCACTGTTGCACGTGCCTCTGTCAAGGGGTCAACGAACCCGTAACCATATTTAACACTTGTGCTAGTAGTCATGAGTTTCAAGAGTTGCAACATTTAGTATTCCTAATATAACAAAAAACACTAATCAATTATTAAGTCTAACTAAGATATAAGTCTAGGTAGTAGATTCTTGAAAATTCGCTTTAGACGTTATTATTATGAGATATTTTCTTCACTAACCTCATAAATCTGGCTAAAGTAAAGTAAGACAAATATCGTGTGATTTTCTCACAAAATATTTTTGTACGGGAAACTCATGATGTCAATTTTTATGAACAAACCGACGATCCATCATTGACGACGTCTCGAGGAAAGAGACATTCGCAGCGTTGTTTAAAAGTTTTCTTGGAAATGGAATAAGTTTTTTTTTTATTGTATTTTCAACCGCAAATATATAATCTTACTTTATTAACATTTGCTTAACAAATGGTATTTTGTCCGCCAATACTCGTAAATAGATAGCTGCGAATATTCAGTGCAAGATTGAAGTAAAATATTACAAAATTTTGCTTTTGTTTCGGCAGGGTTTTCGATGCGGAACAAAATCTCTCGATTTAATTTGATCTTTTCGTTATAATGGTAACAGTTGTCATCATATTCTAAAACCTTCTTTATTGAAACCGTCTGAAAATCGGTCTGATTGTCTGTATTATGATATACAATGTGTTATTAAACTAGCGCCCTTCCGTTTAAATGGGACATCAGAATTGGTACTATAAACCTTAAAATGCAACTTACTTGGTCGACTCGTTTAAAAAATAATTAATTGTAAAATAATATATTTATAAAACTACCTTCGTGAGTATTTTAGTGTCGTGTTAATGACCAAGTCACCTGAGTTTTACAGTTAAGTCGGTTATTTATAGCCAATTTTCCCATGTTTTCTCAATTTTTTTTTTAATTTGTCGATAATGTGATGTTACGTATTAATGAGCAGTACTTACTACGGCTTAATATTTTTCACGTATAATTTCGGCTATGGTATGCCTCCATGTATCTCTCTATATAGGCCTAAACGAAAGGATGCCAGTTTAATAATATCAATTCGCTTTTTTTTTGTTAAACAATTTTCTCAAGAATATAACATTCGTATTTTTTAAAAGGACCGGACCGAACCGGCTTATCAAGACGAGATGAAATTTCCTGATCTGCACCCGATCAGGAAATCTCATCTCATCCTGATCAGGTCCAGACCAATCATATGCGTTACATGCCTTATCTAGTCCCGATCAGGCACGCCTGGTCGGGTCCTTCTAAGGAAGACGAAGAAATTTCTACTCGGGATAACAATGTATAGTGATACCATTCAAAGTTTTTTTAATAAATGTTTACCCACATCTGATGGCTATATCACAAATGGTACCCAACTTGTAAAACTTTAAATTACTTTTTCTACCAAAAACTTGCACTAGTTTAATTGGACACGAAGATAGATGATCGCAGTATTTAGTTGTGAACTTTACTATTTCAGTTTTTTTGTTTAGGTTTCTTGTTACACTTTTAGTTAGAAAGGCTCTTCTAATGCAGTGGCGTAGTGAGAGCAATGGGAGCATCATGCCCCGGGCACTACTCACAAAGGGGCGCCAAATGGTCCGCAAAACAAAAAATTGCTGGATTATATGGTTTTAGAATGGGGGAGGTATTGGGCCCCGGACGCGAGTTAAGGTCGCTACGTCACTATTCTAATGCTGTTTTTCTTATGTGTAACGTTCGAACCGAGTTTATTTTTATTTTGAAATGTAGTTCATCGATTAGATTTTAGTTTTTGATATGTCATTCTTTGCTTACCATAATTCAATGAATATGGAATTATTTTCTGCGTCTATTCGCGTGTGGTAACGATTCAGCAGACCGTAACAATTAGTATATTCGAAATTAATTGGATTTATTTATTTTGTGTTGGTTAAGTATTATTTATATTGCTTTTTGGCACTCGTTAAATGATCCGCTGTTGAGTATATATTTAATAACGTTGACACTCTTTTTTATTTTTTTTAAACTTTTATTTTCTTAAATCTATTTACGTGAGATCAGCAATTTTAAAGTAATGTGGTTAAATGTGGTTATAGTTAATATTTTTTTTTAATATAAATATGCATCGAAACAATGTGCTTTATTATATTATTATATTTATATATTACTGTCTATTAGCGTTTTATATCTTGCTGTGTTGTATTAACAGTAGAGTTAAATAAAAATTCTTTGTCAAAGAAAGGATTTTATTTGATTACAAAACTAATATTTCAGTGAGAAAAATTGGCATATAAGTATGAAAATATCAAAATGACGTTGAAAAAATTAGCAACCGGTTCCGTAACTAGACAGAAATGGGAATTATTTTCAAGTCAAATGTTTATGTCGAGCATATTGTTACGAATTAGAAACTAAATGATGGTCCAATTTTTATATTAATCTTTAAATATTGATTTTTAATGTATAATAATTATATTAATTATTAATGAATTTGAAATAAAATGTTCATATGATACAAATCTTTCAACTTTATATAGTAGAAAGCAAAAGTTTAAAGATGTCTGATGAATTTGAACATCAAGAAATACTTTTAAGGTATTGTATCAAAAGCAATATACAAATATTTTTTTGTAAAACGGGAGTCTAAGTAAAGCTGATGCTTGTCATGTTGTTCCGTTTAAATTTGATTTAGAGTTGATGTCTATTATTTGAGTTATCTTTGATAACGAGTATTTACTTGACTGTTTTTTTTGTATTATACCTCATAACGTTTTACTGGGTGCACCGATTCTGCATGATAACGTGACTATTTTTTCGTTTATCTACGTTGTATTACTTGTAGATGTAACTGAAACCGTTTTTTTTTTCGTTTGCGAGCAAACACAATTATTAGAAAAAATAATATAAACATACATTTCAATGTCGCCCTCGGAAATATGCGAGACATCTAACTCGTTTTTGACTGTGAATCAGTTTGTGATGCGATGTCTACAAACGAAACCGTGAAATATGAAAAGGCAGCCTATACGAATCTAAAAGCAGCCTATACGAATCTAAAAGCAGCCTATACGAATCTAAACCTTTTGAAAATCAACACTAACATGTAGCATTGACACGACTCTCTTGCGTCGCTGTTTTCAGTGCTATCAAAGTAATCCTACTGAATAAAGAGGGCCATTGTTCGAATATTTCAAACTAATTGTACTGAATAAAGCGTTCGAATGTTTTGACTATTTCAGTGATGACTGCTGACTGTTAAAATGAGAGGCTTATTCCATTTGCATTTTATATTCTATTCGGAGTTGTTGCTTTCCTGTAGTTTGAGTAATAGTTTTCTTTAAGCGTCATAATAGTCAACTATATGACTTTTGGTTTGTCACCAAATAGCTATGGTTAAGTGCATTGTAATTTAATTAATTAAACTAAATTACCGCACTATTTTACTGGTTAAATTAAGTACAAATAACAATTTTTTGTTAGTTAGTCTAATAATATTTGACAAATCGAAGATTCTTCGATAGCATCAGCATTATGAGGATTATCAGCGAGTTTGCCAAAGTAGACTAGACTAGCCTGTTAGCGCAGTTTCTAGTGACCCTGCTTTCTGCTCTGGGAGATGTGGCTCGATTATCGCCGAGTTTGGGTATTATATAATATATTGAATATATTTATAACAGCAAAAAACTGTCAGTTTCGGACCATCCTAGCAATTCTAGACACTTTTAGAACTGTTGGTCTGAAGTTAAACTACTGTAAAATAAAACGCGAGCCGATAATAAAACAAATATTTCATGTACGTAGTACAAATGGCATGGGCGCTTAGAACCCGTAAATGTTGTTAATATAATACATACATACATACGAGTATATAACTTTTGTATAACGCTTTTCTCGATAAAAAGAAAATTTCAAATTTAAATTTTAGACTATATTTTTTAGTTACTTTCTTTATTTTTTATTATGTTTATTTATTCAAATTCATTCATAAAGAAATACAGCTTTTACCTTTTTATTTAATTTGTCGATATAAATCTTAATCTTTACTTATATATTGTTAATTTAGATACTAATAAAAGATTAAATTTAGTATTCCTTACAAGTTTCCCGATTTTTCTAAGTTCAATAAATGTTGTGTCTTAATTAACTCCGCGTTCAACGAGGCGCCACAATCTCTGCACTTCTGAATTTTAAATTTCTGGATACAAATGAAAATTACTCGAATCCCAAGCAAACTTAATAGGATTTTTCAGGAACTAAAAATACTTTGGATTTTAAAGCTGGAATTTTAACATTGTGTTTCATTCGTTTTATATTCTTTTCAGTTGCTTTTATATATTTGAAAGGTCTTGAGTACAATTTAACATATTCAAATTTTTTATTTGTGATTTAAAGGTAAATTAAAATTCCTAATTCGATAATACTAATTCAATAAATAAATGTTTTACGACTTTTTAAATTTTTTTAAAATATGTAATCGCTAAGCGTTGCAAGTACAAAGAGAGGTTTTCAATATTTATATAAAATTAGAATTGGAAAAATATTGATAAAATATCAAAAATTTCAAATCAGAAGCCGAAATGATAACTTTTATAGGTATATAAAACGCACTCTTCAGACTTTGAAAGATAAGCCAGAGTTTGAAGCTAGCCCAAGTCATAAGTGTTTGTTATTTTATCGTTTTTTTTATTTTTTTTTATAAGAGAATGTCTATCTTATTTTACCACGAATCGTGTTTCAATGTTTTGTATAATAAGTTGATGTTTAATACTAGGAACCGTGCAGCATCTGTACAGTTAAAATCCGTTTTTCATGATGTTTTAATAAAATATGTGTTTGTTAAGGTAGAATACTGCAGGATACACACACACACATACACACACAGACACATCAGCGTATCGCAGTCCACTGCTGGACATGAGCCACCACAAGTTAACGCCAAAAACGGCGTGAACTCAAGTGTTTTGCCCATAGTCACCACGCTAGGCAGGTGGGTTGGTGACCGCAGGGCTAGCTTTGTCGCACTGAAGACGCTGCTGCGTCTTCGGCCTGTGTATTTCAAAGCCAGCAGTTGGATGGTTATTTTATTTATTTTATTTTATTTTATTCGGGAAACAAACAATTATCACAACACTATTCAATAAAAATACTACAAAAATAACACAAATCAATCAAGTTTCCACAGAAAATAATCAATCAAGTTTCCACAGAAAATATCTGAGCCAGAGCCAGCCAGAGTTATCCCGCCATCGGTCGGCTTTTTAAGTTTCAAGGTGGTAGTGGAACTGTGTTATCCTTTAGTCGCCTCTTACGACACCCACGGGAATAGAGGGGGTGGCTTTATTCTTTGCTGCCCTAACCACACAGCGTAAAGGATAGGTCTTGTTTAAAATATGGAGCAGCCTATCTGGGGACCGTTCCCCAGCGTTGCAGAGAATCACAACTAAATAATATTGTTCTCAAGTAGTGTTATGTTCCTGTGGTGGTCACAGGTTGTGGGGTGGGTCGGGGGCAGGGTCGCCAAAGAACTTACGATGCTGCAGATTCTAGTGTTCTAGTGATTCTGTTGTTGCAGGCGTCTATAGGGTATGGTGACCGCCTAGTATCATGTAGGCCGTAGGCTTGTTTGCTGACTTATCTGTACAAAAATGTATATACGTCGCGGCGAAAAAGAAAAATGAGTCCGCATTATATATGAGTCCAATTTATTACGAAATAGTTATTGAAATACTGTAAAGTAGTAAATAGACATCGAAAAATCCAATTGACTGATAGAAAAATGTGAAAGCAATTAAATAGAAATAGTGAGGACAATAAAGACTTGTTTCTTGTTTAAATTCAGTCTATTTTTCTTCAATTATATCGCTAAGTTTATATGTTTGTACCATATCTAAACCACATGTACGTAACTTACGACTGGTTTTTTATTGCTCCGCTAACCTACTTTTAGGGTTCGCATGTAATTTACATACATGGCATACCCCAAAGTCGCCTAACTCTCTTTATTGAAAGGTTCCATTGAGACATTTCGGTCGAAACTTATACACGTAATCTGCCTCTATAGGATTTATGCTGCCTATATAAAACGCACTCTTCAGACTTTGAAAGATAAGCCAGAGTTTGAAGCTAGCCCAAGTCATAAGTGTTTGTTATTTTATCGTTTTTTTTATTTTTTTTTATAAGAGAATGTCTATCTTATTTTACCACGAATCGTGTTTCAATGTTTTGTATAATAAGTTGATGTTTAATACTAGGAACCGTGCAGCATCTGTACAGTTAAAATCCGTTTTTCATGATGTTTTAATAAAATATGTGTTTGTTAAGGTAGAATACTGCAGGATACACACACACACATACACACACAGACACATCAGCGTATCGCAGTCCACTGCTGGACATGAGCCACCACAAGTTAACGCCAAAAACGGCGTGAACTCAAGTGTTTTGCCCATAGTCACCACGCTAGGCAGGTGGGTTGGTGACCGCAGGGCTAGCTTTGTCGCACTGAAGACGCTGCTGCGTCTTCGGCCTGTGTATTTCAAAGCCAGCAGTTGGATGGTTATTTTATTTATTTTATTTTATTTTATTCGGGAAACAAACAATTATCACAACACTATTCAATAAAAATACTACAAAAATAACACAAATCAATCAAGTTTCCACAGAAAATAATCAATCAAGTTTCCACAGAAAATATCTGAGCCAGAGCCAGCCAGAGTTATCCCGCCATCGGTCGGCTTTTTAAGTTTCAAGGTGGTAGTGGAACTGTGTTATCCTTTAGTCGCCTCTTACGACACCCACGGGAATAGAGGGGGTGGCTTTATTCTTTGCTGCCCTAACCACACAGCGTAAAGGATAGGTCTTGTTTAAAATATGGAGCAGCCTATCTGGGGACCGTTCCCCAGCGTTGCAGAGAATCACAACTAAATAATATTGTTCTCAAGTAGTGTTATGTTCCTGTGGTGGTCACAGGTTGTGGGGTGGGTCGGGGGCAGGGTCGCCAAAGAACTTACGATGCTGCAGATTCTAGTGTTCTAGTGATTCTGTTGTTGCAGGCGTCTATAGGGTATGGTGACCGCCTAGTATCATGTAGGCCGTAGGCTTGTTTGCTGACTTATCTGTACAAAAATGTATATACGTCGCGGCGAAAAAGAAAAATGAGTCCGCATTATATATGAGTCCAATTTATTACGAAATAGTTATTGAAATACTGTAAAGTAGTAAATAGACATCGAAAAATCCAATTGACTGATAGAAAAATGTGAAAGCAATTAAATAGAAATAGTGAGGACAATAAAGACTTGTTTCTTGTTTAAATTCAGTCTATTTTTCTTCAATTATATCGCTAAGTTTATATGTTTGTACCATATCTAAACCACATGTACGTAACTTACGACTGGTTTTTTATTGCTCCGCTAACCTACTTTTAGGGTTCGCATGTAATTTACATACATGGCATACCCCAAAGTCGCCTAACTCTCTTTATTGAAAGGTTCCATTGAGACATTTCGGTCGAAACTTATACACGTAATCTGCCTCTATAGGATTTATTTTTTTGTTTTAATTTTGAAATAAATATGCGGATATTATAATAAGAAACGTCTATTTCTGACAAAGTCTATAAAATTACACAGATAAGAGACGAGCAAAATAGACAATAGATGTTACAAATAAATTAAATAAAAAAGTCAAATTGAGTCTTCTCTTAGATTTTAATGGATATTTCTATTTTTAGTAGCTTAAGATATCACAGTTCTTTTCTATCTAAACTAGAACAATTTATTCAAAAATTGTGCAAATGAATCATAATTTTGTTCAGAAATGTTACTCTAGGAATAAACATATTTATTAAATCAGATAGCTGACTTTAAACTGATGTCACTTCACGAAACGTTTCATGAGGCAAACATCTCGAACACTTAGAAGTAACAAGACTAAGATTTTTTTTATGTAAGTGATATATCCACAGGCTTATAATGCCCGTGCTTTTGTTATTCCATATTTTTTAATTTTTTTCTTTTAAAACACACATCGGTACTTTATTGCACGTTTAGAAAACTTAATAACTAGGCATAGAATCTCTAAAAATCGACGTGAGTCCACTGACCAAGGCTATTCTACATATATTTTTTATAGTTATTATTTTTATTATATTTACACTTATTTGTTAACTACAATATATGTACATTTATTTTCTAGCTACAATATATGTACACTTTATTGCTACTTACAATGTACACTTAATCTATGTTATTGTTAGTAGGCACTTTTTTTGTGTACTTAGAAAATCTTTTATCCATTTTTCTTTTTTTTTAATTTTTATTAATGTATTATATAACTAATCCTATCTTATTAAGTACATATATAAAACTTTATCATTACAATTACATTATCATATACCTATACTATTAAATTTATTGTTTATATTACATACACTACAATTTGATCTACGCACAATTTATACTTACTATTGTAAGTAATATTATGATGTCCTCACATCACTACATTTTCCAACATTTCGAGCACATTCTCAATGACGGCGGCATCTCTATGGTGAATGGCCATCTTGAGACTATGCTCAAGGATTTTCTTGTCGTCCGACGAGAGGAGACGCTGCCCTCGCCACAAAGCGACCAATTGCGTCGTCACGGTCGTCGGTGTAATAGACACAGGTGTTGGTGTGTCTAGTCACCGCGACTACAGCGTGTGAAACGCTGTCGTGGATCTTGAGCCTCCTTGTATTTGTCTGGAGCCCTGCGCCTCATGGATGGTTAAGACGAGCGATCCCTCATCGGACTCGTATCCCTGGTCAGTCAGCAATCTCTTCTCCTCTTGCGTAAAGACCAGGTACAAGGTCCGGTTCATTCCTACAGGAATGCGTGCGCCCGTGAGGCTCTCCACTTGCAAAGATCGGATCTTTGTGCTTGAGCTGTACACGGTCTTGTAAACCTCACTGATGGCAAAGGCTTGGCATTGGGGTTGCGATGCGTGCATGACAACTCACATGAGATGGTTCTAAACAGGGTTGGTCTGCGGTACCGCATTTCGAACAGGTTGTCCCTGTCGATGTACGGCAGCTGATTTATATCTCCAACAAGACTAAGATTGGTTACAACCATATCTGGTAACGCTGTAGTACAAGTATTATAAAGTTAAAAATTTAATGTAATTAAAACAAAAAAAACTATAGGATTTAATTAAAAAAGTAGAGGTTTCTCGGAGGAATGTTCTGGAATTTTTTAGGGTGCGAATTGAGCTTTGGGTTTTTATATCATCTGTATAAATTAAAATGAATTTCTAAGAAATTATGGAAGATGTATTTTATATTTTATATTTCAGTATTTTCTTTAACATGAACGCATTTTGTCAACAGTAGGAAATATAAAATCTTATACATGTTGATATAGAGAAGGAGTGTAGAATGATAATATATTTTTTTTTTAAATTATGCATAAAAATATAATAAATCAGTAAAAAAAAAAACATTACATACACTACCATGTTTTGATACACAGACGCATATTTACTCTTTTGTTTATTATTATAAATATAGTCTTTGACAACAGGTCAAATTTCGACCACTAGGCGAACACTAGTAGGTTTAAATACTCAATGAATGTACGGTATGATATAATCTTTTAACAATTTAAATACGGGCGAGCTTAAATCGTAAAAATATATAAAAAACGTTAAATCAAAAACAATCGTATCATAAATTCACCATTAAATAATATTCAATTCGGTATTGTCTATATATTGGGCGGCAATTACGATCGTACATTTTATACTTTTTGAAACAGACATGAGAGATATTTTAAATCCGGAAATTCAGTTTTTATTTCTCCATCCCGAAAGCCGACTCGATTTTAGGTGAGTTGAAATATAACTGGAGTTAGGGCCATTGTGGATACTATGCTTTTAAACCTTTGAATATATGCAAAGCTGTGTTGGCGGTCTATTGGAAGATAATTCTATATTCAGTTTTGCAAGGCGAGATATAGTCAATTACGAAATTAATGTAGTACCTACCTATTATAAGATATAAATTTGAGCGAATTGAGGGCTCCTAATATTCCACTTAATATTTTTTCACCAAAGGACTTTAATCCAAAAATCTTCTCCATTGACATTACCTCCACCAAGTATCGATACTTCTTATCTTTCTGACAGCATAGTACCCACCGTACCCTATTGTGATTTTTCGGAATATTCACAAAGTTTATACGGTTCTAAGCTTCTAAAGGAGTTCGCGAAGTCAATCTATGGTCAAAAAACTGTAGGATACAAAATCGTTACCGTAGTGTGTATCTTCTTTTTAGCTGCTAAAACTTTTAAAATGAAGATTAGCTACCATTTTATGGAAAAGGGCCATACACAGAATGAGTGAGATTCATTTCATGTTTCAATAAAAATACTGCTAGAGGTAAAGAAGTATATTTGCCAGATTAATGGTATTCACTATGTTTGTATCCTCTGTTGTGTGGTTACGGCAGTAAAGAATATATCCACGCCCTCTCTTCCCGTGGCTATCGTAAGGGATAACATAGGTCCACTACCACCTTGGAACTCATAAAGCCGACCGATGGCGGGATAACCATCCAACTACTGGGTTTGAAAATCACAGGTCGAAGACGGGCAGCAGAATCTTTGATGCGACAAAGCCAGCCTAGCGGTCACCAATCCGCCTGCCCAGCGTGGTGACTATGGACGACACACGTGAGTTCACGCCATTTTTGGCGCGAACTTGTGGAGGCCTATGTCTAGTAAACGAAGTCGAACTGTGATTGATCTGATCAAGTGTTGTTAATTAACAACCTGAAATGTTAATAAACATTTTATTATTATATATACTATTTGCTATACTATTTTTGTTTTAATTATAATATAAAATATATATTTACGTACAAAAGTTATATTATAATAAATTATAGTACTCTTTTTTCTCGATATAAGAAAGTTTTCGTAACCTATGAACGATATATTAAACTAATACTTCTAAGTTCTATGGAATTTTTCTGAGCTCGTTTCATTCACGTCACGGAACACCTCGTACTGTAATACCGCTGGGACTGGCTCGTAATAAAATCAGTAAAATATTACCATGTAAGGTCTTAATTAGTCAGTAATGTTAGATTACGTTTGAAAATGTGTGATAATTAAAAACAAAAAACAACCAAATTGGCTCTAATTTTAAAATTTGTTGATAAGCTAAAATAACCTCAGATTTGTGGTATATTATTCTTAAACCTCATACAGTAAATCCTAGTTTAAAGTAATCCTAGGTAAAGCTTTACCAAATATTTAGCGTAAACCAATTTTTTTCTCTTTTGACTTTAATTTTTTACTTTTACTATGCCGTGTCCTATATGCCCAAAGGTTGTCTGGATGAGATCGCTCTTCTAGCGTACAATCTTTTTTATTTGCGATATGTTATTGTATTGATTGTTGTTGTGTACAATAAAGAGTATTATTATTATTGTTACAATTTGGAATATTTCAAGCATTAATTTGGTATGACTTTTATGTCAAAGTTATTTGTTTTTCTGCCACCTAGCTAATGTTTATTTTATAATTTATTAGCTGGGCCCGCGACTTCGCGTGGAATTCGACAAAAGAGTTATTGTTCACTTCGCAGAGTTATAAAATAAATACATTTCTTAAATAAAATTAGCCTAGGTTACTCCTTATTAAGTAGCCAGTCAAAGACCCGTCAAAATCGGTCTAACCGTTTCAGTTATTAGCTGGATTAAACAGACATACAGACAGACAAAAATTGTACTAATTATTATTTTAGTATATGTACCGTGATACCATCGTTAGATGTTTAGATCCATATGGATTTAGTAAAAAGCTGTCATTTTAATATAACAAATACTCCAATTTTATTTATTTGTATAGATGAATGTATTCGAAGGTCAAAAATTAGTAAACAATAATATCATCGGGACTCCCTTCCACACGTTCATTCTAAAATACCCTAGAAACAATAAAACGCTCTTACATTACGATTCTTTCTAAAATTTCATTAACATAAAGAGAGAATTGTACAACGCAAATGTTTATCCGCATGGAAACGTAATAAGGAAAATCGCCTTAAAGAGCGTGAACAATTAGGATGATTACAACACTTCCATCATGAGGACAATCTACTAAAGTAGTTGGATGAAAGACGAATAATAAAGACCCAAAAAAAAACAAGAGTACCCAGAAGTAAGAAATTTTAATTAAATAAACGCAATTGATTTCATCTATTCAGAGTAATTACTAACATATATAGCAAAATTGTACAAGTAGTAACTTTAATGAATGATCAATTAATATTTCATATTAAATGTTAAAGCATGATATGTTGATTAAGTTTATCGTTGCACCATCCGTAATTATTAATAAATATAAATATGTCTTTTAACAAATACACACGGTCGTCTGTTCCGGTAAACAACTTAGTGCTTGTGTTATACATATATATTTATTATTATTAAATTGGGGAGGTCTATGTCCAGCAGTAGACTGCAATAGGCTGAACTGATTGATTGATTGATTGCACCCATTGCATTGCACACAGGCGGGAATCGAAACTGCAACCCGCCAAACAGAAAACAGGATCATTACAAACTGCGCCAACATAACATGAAACTTCATACTTTCTCATAATTATGGTGAATGATTGATCTTCTCTTGCATTGTTTTCCTATTAGATGTTATATGAATTATGTTTTTCACATATGAGAGATCTTTGCACAGTACAGATAGTTAACCGCATTACAATCTTATTTCAGTCAGTTAGTGTTAGTGCTAATTATCTGTTTACAGTCTGCCTTATAGTAAACGAATCAGTAATCTGTGGAAACCCGCAAAACCAAGAGAATCACAATCGCGTTACTGACCATCGCCCCGCTATCAACACAGTGAACCCTCATGAGATCTGGTTACGTTACTGATCATCAGAACACAAACGTGTTTTTAAGCAGTATCATTTACCTGTGATCTTCTTTAAGGTTGGTGAACTTTTCCAGTAAGTGAAAGAAATTTTATTCTGTGCTTTAACTCAATAGACTTAAGAGTTTCAATTCATTATATTTAAGGGAGACTTGTTATAACAACAACACACAACACAAATACGTCGAAAAAGATAAATGTTCATACATTTCACTTTAATAGTTAATTTTAATGAGTATTTTGGTAACGCATAAAGAAAACAGAAAGTGTAGTTTTCATAACTATTTGCGGTACACATGGAAAATGATTCACATTATTTTATAATAAAACCGCAAACGAGGATTTTCATTGTAGTGGTTGGTTCCACGAAACTATGTAAAACAACTTTATTAGTTACTTTTAGTGTTATTTTATATAGAACTTTTTCACTAGAAATTTTTGCGGTTGTTGTAAATAACCAGTTTTTGATAAACATTTAAAATAAATATGAATTATGTTTCGAAACTGATAAGAACTTTTCTATACTTTATAATACATCTTACATATGAAATGTAAGATTGTCTTTTTATGAAATCGTTCTTAATCGATAGGTAAAACAATTTAACAAAGTTTTGGTATGTTGAAAAATAACAAAATCCAGTTGTTACAAATAACTTTATTCACACTTGATATCTTCCACTTCACACAACTTACTTCAACTTTACTATTACAACTTCTTTTCCGACTTCTAGCCTGTACCGTTGATATCAGAAGACTGCCCTTTTTAATAAGCCAGCAAACTATTTATAACCAACGACCGGAAACAAATGCTTTTGACAATCCGTATTTAAGAAATAAAAAGACAATCTTCTCAAATAATTATTTGCTTACAATAAGTATGAAAAAATAAAATAAAATGTAAATAAAAAATAAATTTGATTTTACAAACAATTCATTGAAAAGTAAACACAGATCCATAGCACCAAAAATAGTCAAAATCACTACTTATTGTAAAGATATTTTTATAATATATATATATATATATATATATATAATCATGGGATACTCATCCCAACTTACCTGTCCGGTAGTTGTGGTATGGTATACGGGTATGCAACCCCGGCTTCCCTAGCTATTACTGCCCTATCCCTTGCACTCCTGGGTGGTAATATCCTACATTTCCTATTTTCCCACTCTAACTTACCAATCTTCCTTGTTCACACCACCTATCCTTTCCCTTTCCCTATTCCTACCCTCCCCGCCAATCCAACGTCTGCCGCGCGGATGGATGCATGGCTAGGGGCAAGCCTAGTCGTAAGCGTGCCATATTGCCCTGGGACCGGGCGACCCAGAATAAGGCCAGCCTTACCCTGGCATGCGGGGCTCTGCCAGGGTGGACAAACTTTTCCCTAGCTACTCGTGGGAACGCAATGGATAACCGAAAAAATTTTATTCACAAAAATGGCGGCGGTGTGGTGCGCCACCCATCACGTCTCGTTTCTCGCGGGGGCGAAAAGCGGCCCATGGAGAGCCGCTTTGCTACGTTAAATGTAAGAGGAGGAATGGATGGTAAGGTAGATGAAGTATGTCAGATGATGGATGAAAGATTCATAGATATTTTGTGCGTGAATGAAACCAAGAGGAAAGGGTGTGACACCACGGTACATGGACCCTACACGGCATACTGGTCGGGAACCACCATCGGGTCCCCCAAACCAGCCGAGCCTGTCAGGGAGTTGGTGTGATCCTTTCCTCTCGAATGGTTGAATGTGTGATGGAGCATGAATGTGTAAGCCCAAGACTCCTCTGGATTAGGTTGAAAGTCGGACTCACTCGCTTGTTTATCCTGGGGTTCTATGCACCGACGGATCTGCACGGAGGTGGGTCATTAAAAGACCAACAAGAGAGAGAGGAATTTTGGGATAGCATGAGAGAGGTCTTGAATAAATGCGGAGAAAATGAACGGATCGTAATGTTAGGGGACTTTAATGGGTGGGTTGGAGTAAAGCGTGATGGGTATGAAAGAGTTCTGGGTACGTTTGGGGACGAAAGAATGAATGACAATGGGAGAAGTCTGCTTGAAGTATGCTTGGAATGGAATCTTTGCGTGGTCAACACAATGTTTGAACACAAAAAGATCCATTTGTATACAAGAGATGAGGCTGAGTCTAGAAGTATGATTGATTTTGTAATTGTGGATGAAAGACTGAGAAAGAAAGTGCTTGACACTCGGGCATACCGCGGTGTTGGTCTCGACACAGACCACTTCCTGGTCATAGCCCGAATACGTGGCCTCTTTAAACGATGGCGCCACCGAAGGGCTGAGCCTACGAGTGTTTTAGCCAGAATAAAAGTGGAAAATCTACAAGAAAAAGAAAAGAAAGATGAGTATGTAGAGAAACTGAAAGAAAGTTTTAAAGGCATAGAAGAGATAGGTGTGATTGAGAATTTGTGGGAGACTTTTAAGAAAGGGGTCGTGAATAGTGCTATTGAGGTGTGCGGGGTAGCTAAAAGAAGGAAAGGAAGAAAGAACTATAATGTGTGGATGGATAAAGATGTACAAAAGGCTGTGCAAGAAAAGAAGAAAGCGTGGTTGGATTGGTTAGCAACAAAAGCTAACCAAAAGGTTCAAAAGGCAACGGATGACGAGGTAAAGGAAGCAAGAACGAAGTATAAAAGACTGAAATCAGTAGCGAAAGAAGTTGTGTCTAGAAAGAAAGAAGAACGAAAGGATGATTTTGATAGGAGGCTCACTGAAGATTTCCAGTCAAACATTAAGTTTTTCTGGAAATCCATCAAAACAGCCAGAGGAAAAATTTCTCCCTCGGAGCTGAGCACAATCAGGAGTCAAGATGGGAGCGTTATAAATGGAGAAGAATGTGTGTTAAAGAGATGGAAAGAGTATTTTGAAAGTGTGTTTGAAATAGAGGAAGTGCAGGTACAACATCCGGCACCTTCCATTGAGAATAGTATAAATGTCGATGAAAGTGAGATAAGCATGGATGAAATAGTGAAAGCGCTGAAAAGTATGAGATTAGGTAAGGCTGCAGGGTATGACAGGATCACCGTCGAGATGCTGAGGGCTGGACAGGGTATAGTGGCTAGCCAGCTGTACTGCCTTTTCAATTTGTGCTGGCGAAATGGGCAAGTACCGGAAGACTGGTGCAAAGCCGTAATCGTGCCGTTGTATAAGGGAAAAGGGTCACGGCAGGACTGCATAAATTGCCGCGGTATAAGCCTTCTCAGCGTCGTCGGTAAATTGTATGCGAAAGTGTTGATTGAAAGGGTTGTGAATGAAACAGATGAAAAAGTATGGGATGCACAAGCGGGATTTAGAAAGGGAATGGGATGTACGGATCAGGTCTTTTCCTTGCGGTGCATAGCAGAAAAGTTTTTAGCAAAAAACAAAAAGGTCTATTGCGCGTTCGTGGATCTGGAAAAGGCCTATGATAGAGTGGTGAGGAATGAATTGTGGTCAGCATTGTCCGTGTACGGTGTGAGCGGCGCACTCATGCGAGCGCTACAATCTCTTTATAGGGATTCTAGTGCTTGTGTGAGGATAAACGGGGCATACACTGAATGGTTTAATATCGAAAAAGGTGTTAGACAGGGATGTGTAGCGTCACCGTGGCTGTTTAACTTGTTCATGGACAATTGCTTGACAGAGTTAAAAGAGAATGAAAGTGGGTTGAGAATGGGTGAGTTACTCGTCAAATGTCTTCTCTATGCTGATGACCAAGTACTACTTGCGTCCTCGGCCGAGGAGTTGCAGGAGATGGTAACTGCTATGAGTGGAGTTTTTGTTAGAAAGGGAATGAAGATGAATGTAAAGAAGACGAAAGTGATGGTGTTTGAAAGAGATGAGGTAGTGACAGACTGTAATATCGTGATTGGAGATGAACAAATTGAACAGGTGAATGAGTTTGTGTATCTGGGTTCGAAGTTTACAAGAGATGGAAAGTGTGAGAGTGATATTGAAAGAAGAGTGAATGCAGGAAACATGGTGAACGGAGCTTTGAACTCCTTTATGAGCAGTCGGAAGGTGTCTAAAAAGGCTCGTCTGGCTGTGCATGAGGGGGTGTTGCTTCCGACACTCATGTACGGAAGTGAAAGTTGGGTATGGCAGAAGAGACATGAAAGCAGAATAAATGCAGTTGAGATGAGAGCGTTAAGAAGTATGATAGGAGTTAAACTGAGTGACAGGATGAGAAATAGTGAGATAAAGAAACGGTGTGGTCTGAAAGAAGATGTAGTGACAAAAATTGAGAAAGGTATGCTGAGATGGTTTGGTCATGTCGAGAGAATGAATGAAGAACGACTGACGAAAAAAGTGTATAAGGCGAGTGTGAGTGGAAGTGTTGGAAGGGGTAGACCTAGGCGGACATTTCAAGACCAAATCGGGGACGTCTTGAAAAAAGGCCAGGTCAAGAGTACCCTAAACCGACGAGCATGTATGAAGGGAATAATGAAAGTGGATGAAGCGAAACAAGTATGTAAGGATCGTAGCAAGTGGAAAGAAGTGGTCTCTGCCTACCCCTACGGGAAAGAGGCGTGATTATATGTATGTATGTATTTTTATAAAAAGCGTATAAAATATTTGAAATTATTACAAAATCATTACAGGTATAGTAGAGTGAAAGTTCTACTATGAACGGTTAGAGTATTATGCAATATATTTGTTTCAGGACTAGTAGGAGTCAGTCAGGAGTAGTCAGGAGTAAGTCTTTCTAACCTAATCGCCTCCTAAAAAAGGTCAAGGTTCTCAATCCAACTATTTTTATGTTTTTTTTTTGTATGTACGTTGAGTTGTATGAATTTAATTTACTTTACGAGTGCTATATGGTTTAAAATATGGTTTAAATAATTATTTTTCATACTTTATTGTTTATTTTATAAATATTTTTTCTATTTTTGGAGGTTGTCTTTAAGATATCACTATTAATGGTAAGGTAGCCATTGCACTTTTTTTTTCTAAATCATAATATTTATGTAATTTATAAATGTGCAATAAAGTGTTGAATATAAAATAATAATACAGTCCAACTCTTTCCAAATTGCACACACGCACACACAGACACACACACATATATATATTTGTGCATGCATATATGTGCATATAATACATAATGCAAATAATGTATGGAATACGGTGTATTGATTCGATCGAAATTCGTCCATCGAAAGAAGAAAATTCAATTCAAAGTGCTATCTCGTAAACGACGTTAAAGCCTTTGATATTCAAATTTGACGCTTCCTGAATATTTGCTTTGTTGAAACGATTGTAATAAGGTTCATTGCCTGTTTAGAATGTTTATTATGCTCATTAACTGTATTTTTATCAAATGTGATGACTGGTGTAAAAGTCACTTTATAATGAACTAGCTGACCGTACTTGGTACCGTCATATGTTTTTTTCTTGAACATATTGACTTTTTTATATTTTATTAAATACGAACTTGTCTGTCCAGGTTATACGCTTCAGCCTGTAATATCCCACTTCTGGGCATACGCTTCTTTCCCCCTGTAGGAGAAGGGTTAGAGCTTAATCCACCACGCTGCTCCAATGCGGGTTGGTGGATATATTCCCTACTATGAATAACGATCGCTATCAGGTGTACATGATAACAACCGGGACCGACGGCTTAACGTGCTCTCCGAGGCACGGTGGGGAGACCCACAAGGACTTCACAAAACACCCAGACCACGGCAAACACACAAATGTTTGTCATGTACGGGGATCGAAAAAGCAACCGCCAGCGCAACAGGTACAATCCATGGCTGTAACCGTTGCGCCACCGCGGCCTCGGTCTGTCCTGGTTATAATGATCACAAACAAAATTGTTATCAAATTTGGTACGGTCGTTGGTAAGTTATATTTTACAAATAGATTTGCGATTACAACTTTTAATTATTAAGTTGTTTACAACAGTTGTTTTAATAATGATAGTTTTTAACCGACTTCCAAAAAAGGAGGAGGTTACTCAATTCGACCGTACATATATATTTTTTTATGTATGTTCGGAGATAACTTCTTCGTTTATGAACCGATTTTGATAATTCTTTTTTTTTTGTTGGAGAGGAGATATTCATAGTTTGGTACCATGATAAGGAAACCAGGATCTGATGATGGGATCCCAGAGAAATCGAGGGAAACTTTCAAAAATCGTAAGGGTGACTAGTAAATTTAATCATGTTTTCATTAAGTACTATAAAGCACTACTATTTAATAAAGGTCTGGAGTCGATCTGATGATGGAGAAGAAAGATAGTCGAGGGAACTCTTCAACAATTTATAGCAATTACCTTCTTTTTGAACTTAATTCGTTTTTATTGATGAGAACTTTGCATATATATGAGTTATAAGTACCATTTCAGTCTGATGATGGAGACGAAAGATAGTCGAGGGTACTCTTCAACGACTTATAGCAATTACCTGCTGTTTGAACTTAATTCGTTTCTATTGATGAGAACTTTGCACCTATATGAGTTACAAGTGCCATTAAAGTCTGATGATGGAGACGGAAGATATTCGAGGGAACTTTTCAACGATTTATAGCAATTACCTGCTGTGTGATCATCTGTGTCGCAGGACCAGGTTTGATGATGGAGCCCATAAACACTTGAGGGAATTTCTCAACAATTTACAGCAGTTACCTTTTGCTGTTTCACGACCGCTTTGATATAATGGTGCATGTGCCGTGTCGGCGGCGTTTAAACACCGACGGTCGCGGGTTCTATTCCCGCTGTGAGTGGATATTTATGTTTATACAAATATTTATTTTCGGTCTAGTTGTTAATCCTTGTGGTTCTCCTAACCTAGCCTCGGAGAACACGCTAGGCTGTCAGTCCCGGTTGTTATTACGTACACCTGATAGCGAATTTTACTCATAGTATGTCGACGCGTTAGCGCAGTGGTCACAGCACCGGCTGTTGCGCTGGCGTTAGTGGGTTCAATCCCCGGGCACGTCAGACATTTGTATTGGCCATATAGATGTTTGTCATGATCTGGGTGTTTGTGCTTGTGTATTGTGTATGTTTCCGAACCCCCGACATAAGAGAAAAAGCATCTTTGTTAGGTCTACCCATCACTAAAAATTGTAAAATAAAATAATTTTTAACAAAAAAAAAACCGACTTCAAAAAGGAAACTAAAAAGTGAAAAATAAATTTACTTAGTACAAAGCAATTCGTATTTTGATTTAGTTAATCAGAAATGATTAAATAAATATTTTATAATTTTGAAGTTGGTGCCAAGTAAATACTACAACAACCTGGCTACAATAACAAATACAAACAACACACACACAGTAAACAAGTACAAAAAATATTATTAGATATGTCAAAACAATAACAGAATAATAATAGTATTCAACCTAATAGTCAATGAAACAAATTATGAAAGAAAACTGAATACAACTTACGAGTAGATACTAGAGTAGTTATTGTTTTACTTGGCACCGACTTCAAAATTATAAAATATTTATTTAATCATTTCTGATTTACTTAATCAAAATACGAATTACTTTGTACTAAGTTAATTTATTTTTCACTTTTTAGTTTCCTTTTTGAAGTCAGTTTTTTTTTGTTATAAAATATTTTAGTCAGTGTAAACATTTGCGAAGTAAGTAAAATGAAAATACGAGTACATACTAGACTATGAAAATTATAATATTGAGAGCAAAGTAAACTAACGATAATATTAACTTCTAAATTAATTTACTGGCCAAGTATATTTTTGATCGAATATAATTAAACTTCGCTTCAGCCTGTAATATCTCATTGCTGGGCATAGACCTCTTTCCCCATGTAGGAGAAGGATCAGTGCTTAATCCAACAGGATGCTTCAAAGCTGGTTGGCGGATATATTCCCTACTATGAATAACGATCGCTATCAGGTGTACATGATAACAACCGGGACCGCCGGCTGAACGTGCTCTCCGAGGTACGGTGGTGAGATCCACGAGGACTGAACAAACACCAAGACCACAGCAAGGATCTATTTGGCCAATACAGTTTGTCATATGTGGGAATCGAACCCGCAACCGCCAGCGCAACAGCAACAAACCTGTGCTGTGAACGTTGCGCCAACGGCGCGGCGTAATATTTGGCCAATACAGTTTGTCATGTGTGGGAATCGAACCCGCAACCGCCAGCGCAACAGCAACAAACCAGTGCTGTGAACGTTGCGCCAACGGAGCGGCGTAATTAAACTTAAAATAATATAAATTTATCTTCAACCATAAATTGAAAAAATACATATATTGGAACAACAAAGTGACTTTCAAGTGACAAAAGCGACTGATCACTTGATTTAAATCTTGTGATTCTTTTATTCAATCAATTATCTGGACTTATTTAATTTTTCTTTTGAAATGAAAGAGTATTACATAAAATATTTCATAATTCACGAATAAGCAAGTGAACATAAAGTTTTTAAAGGTAGATAATTATATCATTCTGAAAAGTTTTTACCATTATAAAGTTAAAATACATTTAAAAATAAGCTTAAGAAATATGTATGTACACACTGTAACTTCTAATACTCTAGAGGTAACTTTACTTTATTGTGTTATTATTTTTAACTTTGTATCTCATTATAAGTGGACTGTGAGTTCTTATGAGAAATAAATTTCTTTAAACCGAAGTTAAGAACATTGTACACTAACTTGTCCACTTACAGTGACAGAAATATTGCAAGAACAAATAATATTTTATTTTCTTACTAGCTGTGCCCGCGACTTCGTCCGCGTGGAATCTGACAGAAGAGTTATTGTTCAGTTCGCAGAGTTATAAAAATATATATATAAAAGTAGCCTAAGTTACTCCTTATTACATCAGCTGTCTGTCAGTAAAAGTCCCGTCAAAATCGGTCCAGCTGTTTCAGATATTAGTCGGAACAAACAGACAGACACAGACAGACAAAAGTATAAAAAAATGTTATTTTGGTATATGTACCGTGTATATACATATGAATTTAGTTAAAAGTGGTGTTTTTAATATTACAAACAGACACTCCAATTTTATTTTTTTGTATAGATTAAACTTGAATTATTGAACTTCATGCATTATGAATGAAACTAGGAGTTTAATCATTTATTTCCACCTCACCAATCCCTATTACAAGGTAAAAAAAAAATTGCTAGGATATTTTTTTCTGCCCTCAATTTACATTTCATTTCTTTGTCACTCTGAATCTACTCGTACAGTTTATTCTAAATGGTAGAACTTTGCATGGTTTTCTCTGTAGGTATATACATCACAGTCACATGCTGCAATTCTACTTAAGTCAACTGTCCAACCGGAAAGAGACAAAGAACGGAATATTACTATCCACCGTTCACAACACATGTTCTGTTATGAAAGTTATTGTTGATCTTAACTCAAACACATTCTACGAGATAAGTTATCACCAGTCGTATATAAAACACAGACTTGGACACGAAATGGGAAAAGGCGTATATTGTTGCCCTGAGTTATAAGCGAGAGGAGAATTTCTAAATTGTGTTAATTTTTTGTTATTATTTTTGTCGCAGCGCCAACGCGCTGTGGAGCATCGTGGTTGACTAAGCTCCAATCATTCTCCTACATGGAGAAATAGGCCTATGCCAAGCAGTGGGATGTTATAAGCTGAATGAATGAATGAATTAATAAATGAATGAATGAATGAATGAATGTCTTTGTGGTTATTCTAATCGATATACATTGAAGTAGATTTTTCCTTTTCTTGAGAACAAACACAATAAAATCTTTTACTAATGTTTAATTATGTGTTGTATGTGCTGTGCTAGATTAGAAGTATCCCAACAATCTGTGTATCTTAAAAGTTATGAAGAATCGCTTAAGTTACATATTTGCACCGTTCTCAAAAATAAAACGAAATTACGACTGCCGATTTTTTTTTATTGCCACGCTAACCTACTTTAAGAGATATACTAAAATATTTACAAGCGAGGCGTATGTCTTAACTTTATTGAAAGATTTCGATTGTATGATCTGAATAATATTATGGTATAATCTGTTCTTTTTGTTATCTTATTCCTTGTTATACTTTTTTTCACCTACTATAATACTTTCAGTATTATAATGTCACGCGCTAAAAAAAATTAAGTAATAAATATATATAATGTAATTAAATTAAAAGAGCATGGAATAAGAGAAAATTAATTCTTTTTAAAACGCAACGAACTAAATCAGAGAGAGGTAAATATATATTTAAAAAAAAAGTTAGCGATCAGATTGGATTGGAAAACAAAATTAAATTAGACTAATGTAGAAAGTAATTTAATACAAGGAAACCACTTTTAAGCTTAATACAAATTTGAATGAACAAACAACTTTAAATATATTTTTTAAATCTAATATTAATTTAAACTACACTGGGTTCGAATTATTTCTGACACGTCGGTGGAGGTAAACAGTGGTCACTTATCATAGCGGGTTTCCGTGACACGTGGCACGCAGAAACTCCCGGGATGATCAACAGCTTTCTCGAGTTCAAATGTCCAAGGTCCACGACACCATCTCCATCACGATGTCAGTCGGGGATGAGAAATTTCGCTCGGCCAGAGGGAAGAATCCCGATGCTGATCCGAAGACGTTGAGCAGTTCTTTATCGTAGATATTGGGGTCCTAGCAGCCAATCCACAAAATCCGGCCACGTGGTATCACCGGCAACAACAGCACCGCACGTGTCCGCACGCCAAGGACCCTGGAAGGTCACACCAGAAAGTGAGCCGTTCCGTAGTCAACCCCCAACGCCTCTGGGTTGACACGGAAATGGCCCACAAAGACATGCACATCCTAACATTTTACAATAATTTAATTTAATAAAACAATAAACTTTAGAGCAAATAAAATTAATCTACACACATTTCGCAATTAAAACAAGAGTAAGTTAGTAATTAAAATTAAATAAAGGTGTTTAATATTACAACAACTCACCCAACAAAATCGCACCCTGAACCTGACCGAGACTGAAGACCAAGGAAGGAAAGGAAGGAGCCGCACAGCGCCAGCGCTTATAATATAGCTGAGCCTAATCTACACCGCGTACCAATGGCGCTTACGAAGCCCTACTTCACACGAAACACGCTAATAGCGAAACGCCTACCAATGAGACGAGAATGAACAAGGAATAAAAATATACGTTTCAATAAATTTGTGACTGACAGCTGGAAAATTGATTTTGAGTTAACCTTACTAAAATTATTTGAATTAAATGTATTATATAAAATATTAGAAAAAAAAAAACGTTTGTGTTTTATATCTAAAGGCTTTTTATATCTAAGGCTTACGAGATACACTGTAAATATTTACATTTAGGTATATTAACTCGCCTGCCCAGAGTGGTGACTATGGGCAACACACATGAGTTCGCGCTATTTTTAGCGCGAACTTGTGGAGGCCTATGTCCAATGGCCTATGTCCAGCAATGGACTGCAATAGGATGAAATGATGATGATGATGAAGTAACCAAAGCACAATCTAGCTTACGATTACATTTAAGTTACAATTTATATACATACATTTTTAACCGACTTCAAAAAAAGGAGGAGGTTACTCAATTCGACCGTATATATGTTTTTTTTTATATGTATGTTCGGGAATAACTCCGTTGTTTATGAACCGATTTTGATAATTCTTGTTTCGTTGGAAAGGAGATATCCCTAGTTTGGTACCATAATAAGAAAACCAGAGGAATCGAGGGAAACTCGAAAAGCCGCATAACTTTTTACTGGGTGTACCGATTTTGATGATTTTTAATTTAATCGAAAGCCAATGTTTATCATGTGGTCACATTTAAATTTCATCGAGATCTGATAACAGCTTTTGGAGTAATCTTTGATAATGCGTATTTACTCGACAATTTTTTTGTCTACCTACATTGAAAGTAATAACTACAAGTAATAACTTGTCGATATAATTGAAGGCGGTCTTTCTTCGTTTGCCTGCAAACACAATTATTCTAGCAAAAAGTTATAGTTTAAAGCGAAAGATTTATAATAGTAAAATATTAGAGTTAAAATATATAAAAGTTAAATAAAACATTTCAAGTAATATTTTTATTTTCGGGTTATGTGTAGCGTAAAATAGTGCATTGTCAGATATCATCCTGCCTCGTGTTTTAGGTCGAAACCGCAAGCTTGTGAGCGAAGTTATGAAACGAGTACTCTTTGACCGTTATTTTCTGTTCATCGTGTCGTATATTTGTTTGTCGTTTTTTTATATCTTTATTTGTGTATCCTGCACGTGTCTCTATTGACATCCCTTGTTAGCACTTTAAGACACAATGATATGTTCTTATGTTGTTTTTTTTTTCATGTACCTAATTGTTACACTTTTTGATATCAAAGTTCATGCATATGCTACCCTTAATATCCTTAATTACTTAACGTTTATGTACAACACAACGATGTTTCCTTCCTACTGAATTTCATACATCAACGCACTTTTGAAAGTTATATACAATTATTTTTTTATTCTTTTTCAACCAGTCAGAACGCAATCAATATTTTTATAGATGAGATGACACATTATAAACTACTTATTTTGAAGTCAACACAGATAAAAAAATATAGGTTTCTTTAATTGACACTAAAACAGATAGATATATGAAATTATAAGTTATATTCTTTGTCGGCACTTTTAATTAACCAATCTGTATGTGAACTACTTACATAATATTTTGTACGACGAATTCACGTACGAAATTTTAATCGATGTTTTCTATCAGAAATATTATGGTTTAATGTATTTGTGGCCAGTACCGCATGAGCAGTAGGAAATGAGCCTTGGTCTTATTTCCTGAAAGTGGTAGCTTGTGATTTCAGCCAGACAGATCGAAAATCTAAATAGTATTTTGTTTTCTTTCTATATAACCTGTTACATTTCTGTGATGTTTTAAAGAGTTAATGTGTTGTTATTATGAATAACCTCAACCATTGTCTTTGACTATCACTGGGAAGACTAAACCACAATGTATCGTACAAGATTAAGAATTAATAAAACTTTTTATAAAAGTAAAATAAACATATTTATTGACGACGCGTTGGCGCAGCGGTAATAGCACTGGCGCTGGTTGCGGGTTCTATTCCCGCTCACGACAGACATTTGTATCGACCATATAGATGTTAGTCGTGGTCTGGGCGTTGTATTTGTGTATTATGTGTGTTTCCGGACCCCCAATACAGGAGAAAATCCTACTCCGCCCGATCCGTTGAGTGTGAAGCGCTTATTAATTCTTCTTATTATTATTCTTATGTTATTTTTAATGACTGAAATTTAATATAAAAAACACTGCAAAATAGATTTGCTAATTTTAAGTTATGTGTCTAAATGTATGCATAAACATAAGCGCGTGTGTTTGTATTAACCTTAAATCCGATATCTTTTTAATCGCTAGGGTGAACGAAATTGTGAACAAGTACTGTAGCGAGTTAAAATTAGGACGCGCATAATACCAGGTACATCAGAATCAAGTTACCAACCCTATCTCCACTGTCAACAAAACGCATCTGCATGAGCTGCATACATTTGACACAATTACATAATATAATAAGAGCAGTAGTATTTGGTTTGGTTGGTATTCGTTGGCGTAGACGGGCCCTGGAGTGGAGACCGCGTCTTGGCAAACGCAGTGTGGGACATCCTCCGGCCCATTGGACCGACGATCTACGTAAGATTGCCGGTGTAGGCTGGATGAGAATTGCGGAAAACCGGGATGTCTGGCCCGAACTTGGGGAGGCCTATGTCCAGCAGTGGACTGCCATAGGCTGAGGTGATGATGATGATAATGTTGAGTATTTGGTTGTGATCGTCTGTAATGTAATTATCCCAACCGGGAGTGGGTTGATCCCTATAGTGAACAAGATATAGCCAGGTAGTCGTTTAAATAGTATCTAAAATAAAAATAAGTATATATAATCTAATTACTACATAAATATATGTCAGAAACAGAATGAAAATATAAAGTTTTGTTAATGTTCTTTCACAGTTGCAAGAACATGACTAAATGCCATTAAACATTACGAGACACTAGAATAACAAAGTATGTATGAGTATGATAATGCATTGTGCAGTAAAAACGTACAGCACCATCCATTAGAGCGCGGTAGATTCATATGTTAACTTTGTTTTACGAGGAGTTTATGTAATTCTATTATCTAGCGTGCTTTAACGCTTATGATGCCCTGGTACATAAATATTTTTATGTACTTGTTGGCACCTTGCAGATATTATATTATTATTTTAATCAAGGGCAAATTGATTAAAATATAATCTTTTCGATTTCCAAGGACAAGCAAATTAACAAAAAAACCGTGTATGTTTACAGTATGACATATGATGATATTATCCGCCAACCCGCATTGGAGCAGCGTGGTGGATTAAGCTCTGATCCTTATCCTACATGGGGAAAGAGGCCTATGCCCAGTAGTGGGATATTACAGGCTGAAGCGTAATATGATGATATAAAATTAATTATTGAATATTTCAGCTTCATTTAACTTAATTAGTTTTTTACGACCATGCTTGTTAAGCTGCATACTCCTAAAATGTTAAAAATATTTCGAAAAAAAAACTCGGTAGGACACAACATGTTTGTTCTGTTCGAATTCGAGTCGAATCCTTAACGTTATCGTGTATTAAATGCAAAACTTTATGCGAATATGACTGTACCGTGGGTAGTATTGAATTCGCCAGAATATTTGAATCAGCCTATAGACGTCCGACTGCTGGGAATTAGCCTCTTGATTGACTATAATGTTGATAAGCTCGCACTACTAAACTAAACACATATTCTATACAAAAATGCAATTTATTGATTACTTTTGATACTCTGAATCCAATGCCCTAAACGCAATGCCTAAGGCCCTAAATTAAATGACTATTACATTCGATTCGATGCCTGATGGGCGAAGTTCAGAACACTCAACCATTTGCCACATTTATGTCCGAGCCCTGTTCATTTAGAACTGCAATTTGCGCTCGCATTGGAGAACACGAACATACTCTCATTAGGCAGGTCTATTTGATACATATGTACTAAACCTATATCTGTAAAATCAGTGCTATTGCTAAAATAGTGAAATAGTGAAACAAATACAAAATTGGGGTGTTGGACCAGAAATAAAAAGTCGATGTCGATCTACAACAACTTTCACCATACGAAGGAGCTTAAACTGACGTTTATTTGCATATTATATATATATATATATATATATATATATATATATATATATATATATATATATATATATGTGTGTGTGTGTGTGTGTGTGTGTGTGTGTGTGTTTTTTTTTTTAAATCGAAGGAAATTAAACCTTTTTTATTATTATGTATGTATTTTGTCACGCGACAAGTCGAAAATATGTGTTCTTATCACTTCATTAGTTAAAATATTGTTGCCATTTTATGCAGAATTATTATAAACATTAAAGTAATTAAATCATCACCATTAATTTTTAATCGACTTCCAGCAGCAGGTCATCAATTGGATTGTATTTTTTTATGTATGTTACTTTAGAACTTTCGACTAGGTGGACCGATTTTGATAGTTTTTTTTAATTAGAAGTTTGTGTGTCTCATGTGGCCCCATTTTAATTTAATTGAGATCTGACGAGTACTTTTCAAGTTATATATAACAATGCGTATTTACTAGACTATTTTTTCGTCGACCTACGAGTAGGTTGTATTATACCGCATAATTCTTCACTTGGTGTACCAATTTTGATGATTCTTGTTTGAATCGAAAGTTGATGCTTGTTATGATGTCTCATTTAAATTTTATTGAGATCTGATAACTGCTTATTGAGTATCTTTCTTGTTTTTTTGTATCATAATGATGATGATGATGATGAACTGCTTATTGAGTATCTTTGAAAACGCGTATTTACTTGAATATTTTTGACGTGACAACGTCTTATAAATTGGTTTGCCGGGTGACACTTCAAGAAACTGCGTTACGCTCCGCTCACGTTATGCGCTCACAATGAGAGCGAGTGAGAGGCACGCGTCCCTTCCACTCGGGCATGGTTAGCCCGCCTAAGAGCGAGAGAGACAGACATAAAAAGTGAATGAAATTCAGTGCGAGATTCTTTGTATAAATTAATGTTTTAAATATAATTCTTTGTATAAATAAATGTTTTAAATTGTTACTATTATTTCATCCTTCTTCCTACTATACGAATGAATATTCACATTAAAATTATTTTACCACTCAAAGTCGTTGTCACGTAAAACTTTCGCCCGTATACCGACTTTACAGGCAACCAATTTTTTTTTTTCGTCTAGCTACGTTGTACTATTTGTAAATACAACGTCGATGTAAATGCAGAACATGATGTAAATGAAATCGTTTTTTTTTTTTTTGTTTGCAAACAAACACAAGTATTGTTTTAATGTATTCAAGTGGCTTTATTGCCGGTAAATAAATTGTGTGTAAAAGTTTTTTGTTTTTTTATGTACGAAAATGTTTTCATTAGTGATTTTATTTTGCATTTTTTTTTTGTGCAAATATTTGGAATTTTTTTACTGTAGTTATCGTAATAAAATCGATAAACGATAAATGTAATTTCTAGGGCGTACACAAAAAACATTTCAAATCGGTTCCCAAATTTATATGTATGGTAAAAGATTTATCAAACGCCGATCAAAAGGACCTAATTGACTTGCAAAAGGTAAACTTAGTTACCAAGAAATTCTGATTTAGCTTAATCAAATGTATTTAGTGATTCGTTAGGGGAACGTCCCTTGGCGAAAGTTATGTATAACTTATAATTTAACTCGCTAGTTAACAGGGTAATAGTTAACGGAGTAAAAATTAGGGGTTTTTGATTTACAGATGTTAATAGTTATCCGTCCAACTACATTGGTAGATGAACATCTACATTGGACAAGACCAATTTTATATAGACCATCTTGCTACTTACTTCTTAAAAATCTGGCGACCCCAATCGTACCTGAACTGAATTTAGGATATTTTTATTTAATAAATATAATTAATAATTTTTTTGCGTTAATTCGGGTTAAAAAAAATTATGTGGTGGGACACCAGGTAGGAACTGAGTTCCTTCGGATAGTATAGAAGCAACACAATTTGAAAAAAAAAATGTTGAATTTTATATATATTTTCTAGTTCTTGATTTTTTTAATTAAGTACATAAAAGTATTTAGGAAATTTTGTATTTTAGAAAATAACAAATACCATAAAATAAAATAAATCAAACAAAATAATAAATATAATAATAATAATTCAAACTAATAAGTGAAATAAAAAAAAAACATATGTCTTTATTTACTTTTTAATATTTTAGTTTTACAAGCGTCATATGTTTTACAGCCGTGACACTGATATTACGTCACTTCCGTTATATATTTTTCTTACGGTTTTAGTATCACATTTTTTGGATCGCCCAGCCAAATGTCAAGCCTGCCGTAAGGAACTTCGTTCCAATATTATAAACAATTAATAATCTCCTACAAGACTCTAGATCTATAAAAACGTTTTGATCTGTAATACTTACTTAAATGAATACTAATCAGCATAAAAAAGTGTGTGTACGCGCGTGCGTGCGTGCGTGCGTGAAAGCTACAGATGTTGTAATTAAATAGTCCTAAAATGTTGCTGAATACAAATCCACGGTCTGGTCCAACTTTGTTTTGGGTTACCAATAATAGCGATTCAATGCTTTCAGATGATTTAAATATGCGTATGCAAATCTGGCGCTATTTTATTCAAATGAGACGCAAGCTGTTCTAGAACCGTGCCTGAAGCCACTAGCCGCAAATCAGATTTTGTCTCTTCTGCCAAAAGTAATAAATATTCGCCATTCTTAGTTTGTTTTATTTTATTTTCTCCTGTCTTTCTATAAATAATATAAATAATAAATAACGAGTCACACTCAACGGTCCCCACTAGGATTTAATTCAGTGTTGGGGCTCCGGAGACACGCACAATACACAAGCACAAACACTCAGACCACGGTGAACATCTGTATGGTCAATAAAAATGTATGTCGACTGCGGGGATCGAAACTACAACCACTAGCGCAATAGCCACAAGTCAGTGCTGCGACCGCTACGCTGAAGAGTCGTCTATGTTCAATAATCAGCTATAACTCCTATGCAAGTCTTATTTCCCATTGTTGTAATAATAAAGCCTGAGGTGTTAAAATATTTGATTTAATATGGCTGTATGTAAATGTGCAAGATTGTACTGAATTTAGTGTGTAATTGGATACAACAAATAGTTAATAAGTTGTAAGTCGTAGTGTCAGTACTTATCAGATGAGATATTATTTATGTTTTACCGGATTTCCGCAAAATTAGATCATTTCACAAATACATAGACATAAATAATGTATTAAATTATTAAATAAAAAGTTACTGCCGTGTTCTGAATAGATTGGTCTGGAAAAAAACTATTTAAAAAAAAAAGAAAAAAATGGGAGTGTAAGTAGTAATATAATAAACTTTTGAAACACTAGAGTCGGTCAGTACTTTTTGACTAGAATAAATATATAGTAGGTTTAAATAAAAGTTCTATTTCGCACTTCAGTGATCTTGTACATTATACGGTCCATAGACCGCAAATTCGAAATTCGAAAGAGTACATTAACTAGAAAGGCAAGAACTTGAAATATTTTACCTACAATTAAAAATATTTACTGAGGAGATTCTGTAATTACCCGATTGCAGAGGAGGGTAATGTTTTTCGACTGTATGACTGTATTGTTTATCTAAGTTATCTCATAACTGTTTACTGGGTATACCGATTTTGACAATTCATTTTTTAATCAAAAGCTTGTGCTTATAATGTATTTTTTTTTCAATAGTATTGAAATCTGATGAGTATTAACTATTTTTTCGTCTACCTACTTTGTATTACTTGTCGATGTACTTGAAGCTAGTTTTCTCGTATATAAGGATTGATTCAGCGTGTAATATTCCACTGTTGTACGACGCAAAAACTTGAGCATAAAATGAAATAATATAGGTAACTGTATCCTTTATTTTTATTAATTAAATGATTGTGGTATAACACTCATGTCGTGTCATGTTATTGTAATATTACAAACAGACACTTCAATTTTATTTATTTGTATAGATTAACTATTTAGATGATACGGTGTTTGCTAAGCCTAATGATAAATTCTCTTACACAGTTACTGAATATATCTATTAATTATTCTGTGATCCATAAGCTAAAGTATATGTCCTTAAAAGCGAAGTACCTACTAATTTTCAAAGTAGTATTTAGTAGAACCGCCGATTTAATGGAATTGTACTTCTGTGTAAAACGAATTAAAGATCTGAGTAAAAATTATTTACAAAAGTAAGTCAGTGCAACTCTTGCCCAAATACTCCCTAGCCATAAATTGCCTAAATTTATTTCCAGAGTCAAGTTCAAGTTGTCAAGAATGTAAGTGTTATCAAGTATTCAATAGTCGCCCAACGGTTATGACGTAGTTCATATTGTTGATATAGCTTATTATATATCATCATCATCATCATCATTTCAGCCGATCACAGTCCACTGCTGAACATAAGCCTCCATAAGTTCTTATTATATACACATGTAATAATTTCTTATATCAATATTTAATATTCTTATTTATAATAACATTCGTTTAATATTATAAATAAATCAAAAAAGGGTAGATAATCATTTTAAGCATTCATTATTATTCGAGTTGTTAACAACGTTACACTGTTCAAAAATATAGACAGATTGTGCTAATCGCCTTGGCTATTTAATTTACAAACCCGCTAGTACTTAACATAAGCTATGAAAAAGCAATTATTAAAATTAGTGGTCGCCTAGTGGTTGAAATTTGGGCATAATTAATTTAAATTATAAGTTCGAACATTATTAAGGTTTTAATGAATTTATTATGATTATGTTTGATATTAAGTATAGAGAAACAATTTTAATCTATAATCTATTCTCAATTTGACGTCAGACTTTAACAATAAACAAAAGAGTATATATGCGTGCGTGTGTCAAATACATGGTGTTGTGTGTAATGTTTTTTTTTAGTATCATTACATCATTACAGCCTATACAGTCCACTGCTGGACATAGGCCTCCACAAGTTTACGCCAAAAATAACGTGAACTCATGTGTGTTGCCCATAGTCACTACGCAGGGCAGGCGGGTTGGTAACCGCAGAACTGGCTCTGTCGCATCGAAGACGCTGCTGCCCGTCTTCGGCCTGTGTATTTCAAAGCCAGCAGTTGGATGGTTATCCCGCCACCAGTCGGCTTTTTAAGTTCCAAGGTGGTAGTGGAACTGTGTTATCCCTTAGTCGCCTCTTACGACACCCAGGGGAAGAGAGGGGTGGCTACATTCTTTAGTACCGTAGCCAGACAGTGCAGTTTTTTTTAGTAATTTAATGTATATTTCATGTATAATTAAAAAAAAAATTAGCGTTCTGCACTTCTTCTCTATATAAACTATAAGTGTGCGAAATTTCATACTCCTCCGTCCGCGTAATTTCTGTTAATAGAGGTACAAAGATTTTCCTTCGCGTATAAATATAAAGATAACAAGATGCGCACTACAGGCCCCACTGGATTTGCCATTGTTCCTGCGGTTCCCCGACCGATATTCGAATCTTCTTCTAAGTTGTATCTACTGCGAGTTCTAAGTTCTAGTGGTATTAAAAAGCCACTCAATAACCATCTTTCTCAGATTCCCATCATTCACCTGCGACTTGAACATTTAAATTAGCCTTCACATCTATGGTACAATTTATTTCATTTGACGTAATATATTTCGTGTTCCAAAAACGCAGCATCTGACAAAATGGAGTTGTGTCCTAATCAAGATTTCCCCTTAACCGATGTTTAATTTATACAAGAGGTTTACGACTGACAGCTGAATAATTAAATTCAATCTTGGTACTTCGTGTTTATAACAAAAGGATGTACTTTGTAATGTTTTCGTAGGGCAGTTGGTTAGTAAATTGTTTTAATTTGGTTGTTGGTCCTACTTTAAAATGAACCTGAATTTTTGGGTGTTTATGTTTGACCATAAATATGGAAGCCAATAAAATATTGTAATCGATTTTTATTATGGCCGTTTTGACCCGCACCGTTTCACTTCCTTCAATTACGACCTTTGCCAGATTGTTATTAGCAGTAAAAACATAATTTTCCTCTGAAACTTGTATATTTTCGAAATTCCAATAACAAGTTTTCATAATTATAAAGTATAAGGAAATGAATAGTCTGTAAATTTATGTAACAGTCTGTAACTGATGATGTACTCTTTAATTAAAGAGAGTATAATTGAAAGTTAATCTACCACGCTAATAATATACGCCATAATTTCAAATACAACTCGGCTTTTTGTGCAAAATGTATTCCAAGACATATTTCAAAATCATGAAATAATTTTCAAATATAACGAATTTAAAAATTTCAAAAACGCAATTAAATTTCAAAATGCAATTAAAATAAAGATAACTGTAGAGTTTTATTCGTTTTACATAGATTTAAAGACCATTAGGACGTCATTACGGCACCGGACACGTAGCTGTTACGTGTTTTGTTTGACGTCGTTTGTATAAATCGTTTTGTACGAACTAAACTTTGTTTAAAATGTCCACAAAAAAGTGTTATTATTGTTGCCCGCAGCGATTTGATTTGGTAGTTAATCAATATCATTCTGCAATCAATATGAATCTGCAATACTTTAAAAAACTATACCTTCAATAAAATATAATTGTAGTACGATTCAGTTTGTAACATCCCACTTCTGGGCACAAGCCTCTTTTTTCATAAATTTTGGCTAGGCTAATGTCCAATATTAATATCAATAAATAAATAAATAAACTGAACTAATTTAAAAAGTAATTTTGTTATTTTATATTTGTGTAACGTGACACTACTTTTTATTATCTTAGCTAAGTTCAAATATTGTCAAGACAGAATAATAGAGAGCTAACCTTTTAGTTCAAGTAGCACTCCAAACCAAGAGTAAATTCCATTCATACCACTAAAAGTCGTTCTGAACGATATACTTGACAATTCTATTCAATAAAGGTAGATTGTAACAACACTGAAAACTGGCGTTGTTTTTGGGATCCATCTCTATTTATCTAGATTTAAAATATTCGGAATTTATTTTCTACTAATTGTATTTGAATTAAATCATTAAGATAGGACACAGCAGGAAATAATCTGCTCAAAATCTGGAGCAGTCCGACTAGGGAAGTACATCAACCTTACAGAATTACACAGCAAAAAAATATTGCTTTCAGGCAGTTTTGTGTTCTTGTTGTGAGTGACAAGAGCTCCTGGGGGGATTGGGGGTAGGGTCGCAACGCGCTTACGATGCTACTAGTATCGGAGGCGGCTATAAGCTACGGTAATCGCTTACCATCAAGTGAGTTGTACGCTTGTGTTGCCAACCTAGTTTTGTAAAAATAGTATTAGTACATTTTTTAAATGTCTTATAATGTGAGGACACACGCATTCGTATTAATTGCTCTTATTTTAATACTTTAATAGTTCTTCTTTAGGGATTCTCACGCAAAAACAATTATTTATTCGGCCTTGGTACGAAGTATTTTAGAGTACTGCAGCTTTGTTATGAATCCCCACTCTAATGTTTATTCGCAGAAAATATAAATAATCCAAAAGAGATTTATTTGGCATCCCTCTTACGAAATAGGGTAGTTAAAAATCTTAGACATTTTTTCCAGGCACTTTCGAGTCAGAGACGGCTGCTTGATTTTACATTCTTATATAAATTGGTGTCCAAACGAGAATTTTAAGTCCATTTTTATACCATTCTTGGAAAAACCTACACGCTCACGTCAGGGTCGCTACTCTCCGATTAAATAGGTTAATGTTGAGTTAAATAAATAGTAAGGGTTGTATGTGCATTAGCTACAGATACATGTGACGGCTTCCCGCTCTTTTCAAGGCAAGGTATTAAGATCGGAAACGAAATTCGATTAAAATATCCTGTCCTAGTAATATCTGCACATTGATAGATTTTTTTGTTGGTTTTTTTTTGTTTAGTTGGTTTCCTAAACAGAGCATTAGAATATTAGTGGTCTTTATATGCAATAGAATTATTAATATATACAATATTATATATTACAATGTAAAATAAATTAACATTAACTTATACGGTACGAGAATCTTTCTACGAAGCATGGAAAGTAACAGTTCATTACTACACTTTACAACATGCAACAGCAGTGCAAAGAAAACCCAACCTTAATTATATTATTCTCGGCTCGTCTTTCACTTCGTCAAAAACTTTTACGTCTCACTCGAGAGGTAATATTATTAAGTCGACTAAGAATTACAACGTGAAAACCTTAGTCGTCAACTTGTAGGAAAGTTATGAAGTTCTCTGCTTACTATAACTTAGACATTTCTGTTTCGTGATATATAGTTTGACGCGACTTAACCTATATACTCGAACTGTACATGTTTTGTATGTATAAAATTTTCGTGTCGCGATGTTTGTTGCCAAACTCCTCCGAAACGGCTCGACCGATTTTTATGAAATTTTGTGTTGATATCGGGTTGGTCTAAGAATCGGCCAACATCTATTTTTCATACCCTTAAGTTACAAGTGGGGGAATTAAAGGGGTTAATTATATAGCAAAAAGACGTTCGCTGGGTCAACTAGTATTTTAAAGAGTTATTGGCTTGCTTAAAGTGTTAGGAGGCCTAACGTGCTCTCCGAGACACGGTGGGGAGACCCACAAAGACTGAAAGACCCACAAGGACTGCAAGGTTACTTTGTATTTACTAAAGTACAACGAAATAGAAACATGAACACAAGCCAAATTAAACGCGTTTTATTTCAAACTATACATTTTCGTCCTATCTCCTTGTTCCTTCTACATGGAGAAAGAGATATATAATCAGTAATGGGATGTCACAGACTAAATCGAAAAACAGATCGTATACAAAATCTTAAATTCACCGGATATCTATATATAGTGTGCATTTAAAAGAATTTTACGAATTCACAAAATGTAGTCTTTATTAACAGGTAGAGTAGTTAGAAAAATTTTTGTTCACAAACAAATATAGAAAAACTTGTAAATATTTTCGCTAACTCCGCACCGAAGTTCAAAGAGATTTATTTGTTTTTTAACCTAAGTTTCCTGGTACAATAGTGATCGTATATATGTGCTAAGTATACAAAAACAGTACAACATACGTAGTTTTTTTTACAAACATTGGTGATTTTTAAAGTAAAAATTCCAAAAAAAAAAAACTTTTTTTGAATTTATTTTCATTTTGATGTAGGTACACATTAGTCTCGTAGATATCCAAAGACTTTCTTGATTTTTTCTAATAATGTAATAATAGTAACTCAACGTGTGAATAAAAGAAAATACTGAAGGTGATGCTAAACGTAAATCTTGAAAACGAATCGATAAATGTGGTTAATGAAAAAATAAATGAAATTTATATTTTATAATGAGGAACTTCGTTCCTATCTGATATCTGATGTCCCACGACACCACACGGTCTTTTTTATTCTATACTTTAAAAAAAAAAAAAAAAAAACGAGAAACTCAACGCCCTGTTCCTTACGTACACCACCCAAACTATGTAAGGTCTCAGCAGTTTTACACTTCCACTGAGTGCCTGAATCATATACACGATTTCACTTCCCATTTTTTAATACTACGAACCTTATATAGTTTCTTAATGTATGCTCGATAAATAAAAAATAAAAATCCAATTTTTTTGGGTACATAGTTTCGTTAATTTGCTCAATTGCCAAAGAAATATAGCCATTACAAAAACTTATAATAAACTCGTGTGTGTTATATGTTTTTAAAAATAGCTTATTATGTCGAAATAACAAAATTACGCACGTGTCAGATTATTTTATGTATATGAGTTATTTCACATATTTTTTTTATAAAATTAATTTGTACACCTACCGTCAATATATCATCTATTTTGCTTTTGTACATTTTTTTCTACTACTTATTGTTAGTGTTGTTTGTTTATTTTTTTCTTGTTTGGTGTACAATAAAGTGTAAATAAGTAAATAAATAAATGTAATATTTGATAATATAACAAGTGGGTAGGAGTCATACTTGTTTGTCATCGTCTATAAAACGAGTGTACCGACTCGATTGGGTATTCTTGTTTGAGACGTCGACCGGTGCGGAGCTCTCGGGGAAAAAGATAAGTATTATAGTTATGGTATATATATAATTATAATGAATAAGTACTTATGTAATAATATTAGTGATAAATTGTTACAAGATATTTAATTCATTATACGCTTCTTAAAGATAAAAGTATTTAATTTCACTGATCAGATAATAATTCTTAGATTAATAAAGTATGAATATATTATAAATTGTTTTTTTATTTATTTATAGTTTACTTTCTTTTTCTTAACACACGCATATACACAGTTTAACTTTGATATGTTAAAACGTAGCGGAATATTCCACAAATATTTTAGTCACATTTTTAAGAAATATACATCGTGTTTATACCGCTGGGTGAAATAAACGTTACGTTACAATACTTACCGCGAATGTACCGTAAAGTAATTGAATAAAACAAATAAACAATTTTTATTTTTGCTTACTAATTATTTTTGCTTATTAATTTGCAAATCTATTTGTTTGAAGTTCGACGTGAAGAGTTAGAAAATAATGAATGTATTGCAAATTTAATTTAATACGAAGCCATTATTATTGTATATTAATTTACAATCAATAAGATAAACACAAATAAAGTTAAAATTTTGTTATATTGTTTTAAGCTAACGCGATCACTTTTCATATTTAAATTTATATTTGTTACGTTTATTATTTTGTTGAGATCCCTGTATTTCGGCAATGTTTCAATCGCTATTATAACTGGAGACAGGTATTATCATCATCATCTCAATAAAACAATAAAAGTGGTAAGCACTCGAACAAATTTGAATTTATATGAAAAGTTAAGAAAGTTCAAATGTCAAACAGGGTCTTAAAAGCTGTGCTACCTTAATTACAGGTGTTATACTGATACTGTTATCAATCTCGTATTATAGCAGACATGTAGTGTATTATAGAAAAAAAAGCTTAACCAATGACATAAAAAGAATTAGTAATTTATAACATCAATTGACTGTAAAATTATTATATCAATGAACTTTCTAACTAACTTGAATAATAAAAGCGAAAACGTCAACATAAATTGTTAATTAATATACATAAATATAATTTATGAAACCAAATGCTATTTAATTTAGCTTATGAAATCATTTACTCTATCATATTACAGAAGTTGTTTTTGATTTTCTCAGCTCGGTAAAGACAAAATTAAATAATGATTCGAGTCGATATATTAATTTGGGTATTTTAACTTAAACTGAATCAAAAGCTTACGTGTGAATTTGCTTATTTTTGCGAAGAAAACACGGCTTACATCTAAAATATACAATTATATTGTTAAGGACTAAAAATCATTATCATCATTTCAGCCTATCACAGTCCACTGCTGAATATAAGCTTCCACAAGTTCACGCCAAAAATCGCCGTGAACTCATGTATTTGCCCATAGTTACCACGCTGGGCAGGCGGGTTAGTGACCGCAGGGCTGGCTTTGTCGTACCGAAGACGCTACTGCCCGTCTTCGGCCTGTGTTTTTCAAAATCAGCAGTTCGATGGTTATTCCGCCATCGATCGGCTTTTTAAGTTCCAAGGTGGTAGTGGAACTGTGTTATCTGTTAGTCGCTTCTTACAACACCCACGGTAAGAGAGGGGGTGGCTATGTTCTTACTGCAGTAACCACACAGCCACAGCACACTTTAAGTCATTAACGTCGTTAGATCAGGGATAGGTCGATTTTAATAATAAATCTATCGTTGTTTTTGCCTACTAGTGATAGGTTTTCGGCACAATTTGTATAGAGCTACGTTACGTTAAAATTCTCTCTCATTTAATCTCAGTAGGCAAATTCAGAGATAGATGGAGTATTGAAACTGGCTGTAAATGGTTCACTCTTTTGTCACTGATTGTTACACTTATTGTGGTAGGGTATTAACGTAGTAATCGCATTTGCTTAAGAAGGTTTTAGTGCTTGTTTTTTTTTAAATTATAATCTAACTTGAATCAAACTTTCATCTAACTTTTTTGTATGTTTTAAAAATGCTATCTGGAACTATGATTCATCATGCAGAAGGTTTTTTTTATGCTTTCCTTTCATTCTTTTTGTTACCGAATTGTATAAAGCCAATAGGGCTATTTAAGGGGCCCAATGTAGAAAATTCGATCTATTGACCTGATTTCCGTCGCGTTACGCATTGCGGGCAATTGTTCTTGAACCTTAAGGTTTTGTCAATTCCAGACAATAGTACGGACTGAAGCTACTTGCGTCATTCACTACATACATCAAATATGAAATATAAAGGTATTTTTGGTGTTATCATTAATACAGCAAAAATTGTAATAAATGACATGAATATTAATTAAGTAATATAACTAGTAAGCGCTTCATGACAAGCAATGTGGGATGTTTTCCAGCCCGTTGGACTCACTCAAGATTGCCGGTGATGGCTGGATGAGGATTGCGGAAAACCGGGATGTTTAGCGCGAACTTGGTGATGCCTATGTTCAGCAGTGGACTGAATTAACTAACGAGGTAAATGTGTTTATTATACTTGAACCTGGTACTGATGAAATTAGACAGTAACTTATACATACATATAAATAGACTTTAAAATATATAGCGGTAAAGAGTATCTGCAATCTTGTTTAATTTGTTTCGAGCTTTCTCTAAAGTTTTTGTTCGTTGAGTATGTTACGGAAGAGCTCTAACATTAAATTCTATTTTAAAGTACGGAAGAAGTACAACAGCGTTTAGTTGAGCTTGGATCTCATTGAACATGTAATACGTTGCAAAAATAGTAAATAATCAACGCCTTAAGACATAATTACTTGACTAATATCTTGTTACAAGTAAATACTAAAAAGAAAAATAAAGTAAAAAAAAACTTAAAAAAAGATATAATTATTAAAAATACAAAATTAACTAGATTGAAGACTATAAATGAGCGACTTACGGACGAATACCTCTTCTCCATTTATAGGTATGGCTGGAGCTTCGCCAACCACGATACTTCGCTGCAGGATAACTATATATATATATATAGTTTTCAACTATAAGTAACGATCGCTATCAGGTGTCTATAAACTGAAACGGACTGGCATTATGTGTTCTCCGAGGCACTGTGAGGAAGCCCATGTTGCTATAGCCTACACTCAAAACCAGAAAAAAAAATCTTAAAAATATAAGTGTTACACAACGGCCAGGAATCTAAACCGCAACCGCTAGTATTAATAGTATTATTAATGTTGAAGTTTGTCCATATCACTATTTTTTTTTTTTTTTTTTTGATATCTAGAACGAAAATCAAGTAACTTAGAACTGTATTTACTACGATTGAAAGACGGTAAATAAATGTATCAATTTCACAGGGTATGTATAATATAAACATCCATTCTAGGTCAAGAGTTGAATCGTAGACATTTAAGAATTGAGTCATTCCATTAAACATCAAAGCTAATATGGCTCTGCACTTAAAATATGTGTGTTATATATATCAAGTAATAAATCAATAATATATAAGTAATTAATGGCCGTGAAAACGAACCAACTTCATTTTTTAAATTTTTTTTTCCAACATCCTTGCATAGTATCGAATTCTGTTTCAGGTGCTTGGTAATAAAAGCTACATACTAATACATACTTAGCCATAGGCTATGGTTTCCGCTTATCATCAGGTTGACTTTACGCTTGTTTGCCTTGCCCCTGAAGCTCCAATCTAGCGTTTATTCCTGGCAGGCGAGTCAGCGTCGTAAGTCTCCGATTCCACGGGGTTCAGTGATGTTTGGTATCTGTCGTCTGACGTTGACGATTTTTTCGCTCCAGCCTGTAATATCCCACTACTGGGCATAGGCGTCTTTCCCCATGTAGGAGAAGGATCAGAGCTTAATCCACCACGCTGCTCCAATGTGGGTTGGCGGATATATTCCCTACTGTGAGTAACGATCGCTATCAGGTCTACATGATAACAACCGGGACCGACGGCTTAACGTGCTCTCCGAGGCACGGTGGGGAGACCCACAAGGACTGCACAAACACGCAGACCACGGCAAACACCTGTATGGCCAATACAATTGTTGTCATGTGCGGGGATCGAACCCGCAACCGCCAGCGCAACAGGTACAATCCATGGCTGTAACCGTTGCGCCAACGCGGCGTCACGTTGACGTTGACGATAGTGTATCGGAACTCAATGAAACCATAGGTTTTTTTCAGTTTTTTTGTCATTGTCACTTTTTCTGTTGTATTTTTGTTATTTTTATTTTTGTTTTTAAAAATCCTATTAACTGGAGAACTTTTAAAAAAAATGTTTACTTACTTTTATTATTTCAATATAAATTTTAATTTGTACATATTTCACCGCATGGTAATTATTGAACTGTAGTTATTTAATTGCAATTATTTTGTTGTTAAGTGGCGATCATTAATTTACATTACAATTATTTTCCTTTAGTATTTCATGTTCCGATAATATTAATGACCAGTAATAATTTTGATTTATACCAAGTTGTGTGAATAATATTTATCTGTTAAAGGTTTGATGTGGTTAAGTAGTTTTTGTATCAAGAATCATAAGCGTCATAGCGTCATAAGCATTTATCTATATATTCATGCTCAGTAATTAAATAGTCTATTAGCTACGACGCTAAGTAAAAATATAGACAGGTATACCCCACTAAGGCTGTAAGCCGCTAAAATAGAAAAAACTGGGATCGATGCCTTTACGTGCTATCCGAGACAAGGACAAACACCCAAACAAAAAACTCATATACACAACATTATTTTAAGACTTAAAGCTTGGTAAAAATAAAGCCGTCGCGGTTTAGTTAGAGGTTTACCGGGCGTTTTTTTCTTTCGATTTTATCAGAGCTTTTCAGAGCTTTTTCTGACCCACACAAATATCTCTTATAATTTATGTATATAATTAGTGCCATCGTATATTACCGAGGTTTGCAAACTATTAAAAGTAATATATTTTAAGCTTGCATTGTTCTACAGATTGGTAAAATAAATAAAATATAAATATTTGATCTGTACAATTTCCTTAATTGTTATAACAAGCAGCGGAGCTAATGATGAAAACTAGTACCGCAAAGTGCCAAGTAATGGTTATATTTATTATTATTAGTTCTAATGTAATAACCAACACTCACACGATATTAAGACCAAGACGTGAGTACTAGAGAACGTGACTACTAGTACCAGACTCTTAATGAAAATCGGAATGAAATAGCTACTATAGCCACTACAGCAGTTTCGTATTGAAGAAACTTTCCTTACCTCCTTTTCGCGTACGTAGCTCTTTCTTCCTCTCTTTCAATAGCGAGCCAACAATGCGTTTGTAATTCCCCTGTTGCTGTAAATGTATATGAGTAACCAAGATTACTTATCACAAGTTAAACTGCATGCTTTTTAGTTAGTAATGTTATAAAACTTTTTTCTTAAAGGCTTTGGTTATCAGTATAAACATTTTTATTCCTATATAAACTACTTTTTTACTACGTATATACTAAAGAGTTATTAAATAATTTGTAGCAGTACAAAATAATATTTCGCGCACAGTAAACTCAAATCGTAGTTTATTCCTTACCACAATGTTACGAAATTAACCACGCGAAGTATAAGACTTTTCCGAACTTAATGAAACTTAAATGTCAGATAAATATCATTGGAGTTCAATGTCAATATAATTTCTTGACTAAAATGAACAAACTGCTATATTTAATTAATGTATAATTTGTACGATTTTTTATTTTTGTGTTACCCATACATTAGGAAATTCTAAATATTTTTTAATATCATATCAAAAATCGACCGTTCCAGCGGGGATCGAACCTGCATCTCCGACTGACCGTGTCGGTGCTCTAGCCAATAATGTATAATTGTTTTTACTCGCAAACGAAAAAAAAACGTAGACGAGGTAACGAAAATACAACGTAGGTAGATGAAAAAAATTAACAAACGCACTAGTCGACACTACGATTTTCGAGGGTTTCCCTCGATTTCTCTGGGATTCCATCATCAGATTCTGGTTTCCTTACCATGGTACTACTACACTTGGGATATCTCATTTCCAACAAAAAATAAATTATCAAAATCGGTTAATAAACGACGAAGTTATCCTCCTTTTTTTAATTCGGTTAAAAATATCTATAATAAATTATAATTAACACGAATTATTTGCAATTAAATCGTGCCTTATGGCACTTTTAATGAATTTGGCAATTACGTATTTGAGTTAAATTATTATAGTTTGGATACTTAGGTTTGTCTCTATATGTCAATGAAAAAAAAAAACTCAAAATAAAGACTTATTCGAGGCTCTAAAACCTTTCACAGTAAAACAACGCTACTTGACAATGCATATAGCCTATATCTTGGCAGTAGCATTGTAACGGTCGCGTAGTACGCACGCCATTGCGCTACGCCGTCGCGCTAAAAGTTCGTAACGACTAGACAACGTAAATACATGTTTGTGTGTTTTAAATTAAAAACTGTGTTTTATAGTTAACGTGAATTAATATTAATTTAATTGCGGTAAGTTAAAAATTATTACGGATGACGCTTAGTTTTTTAAGTTCACATTTTTGACTTATTTGACATACAACAAATAAAATTTTTAGGGTTTTGTTTCTTCTAGAATAATTGTTTAGTGTACACACATACACGCTTACATACACACATTTTATACATTGATTATTATATTATATAAATTATAATGCCGATTTTATAATAAACCAAACAAATATTTTTAGTTAAATACGTATAAAATGTTAAAATATTACTCAAATTTATTGAATAGGCCTGAAAATTTTTAAACTAACTACCCAAACTGATACTTTTGGTAATTCGTCTACTGTATTAGTCTTAGGATTGTTAAGTTAAATTTACAGTAAAGCGTGTTTCAAAGAAATAAGTTTTCTTAGGAAAATTTGAATTTTAAATTCACTTGGACCGCATTCAAATTTTAAAGCCTTCGAAGCTTTTAGGTGTAGAAGAACAGATGCGAAAATAATTTTGTGTTCATTTAATGTTTTATACTTAGAAAATTAAAAAAAAAAAACTTAAATGTGTTATGTATAATATTTAACAATTATTAGGTATTTATAATAATATAAATTACATAATCATTCATTCAAAATCATTCATTTGATATTACTTAGCTAATATCATAATTAAAATTTAACATTAAAAGACAAGCTAAGCTAGTAGAAAAAAAAAACTTTCATTCCTTTGGGTTAATGACTTCCAATTAAGTTAGTATAAATTTGTGTCGAATTGACACAAATATAACGTATAACAGCAAAGAATTGGATTTCGTAAATATCACGTAGAAATTCAATTGTTACTGTTACTTTTCCATCATTATTTGATAAGTTATAAAAACGAGTGATTTTTCTGCGATAGTGCCGTGCCATTCTTTAACAATTTCCGTGATATTGATCATCGAAATTCTCAAGACGACACACTCAAGGTTTCAGGGTAGCATTCTACATTACCCAAGATTGTAATATTAGTTAGTGTTAAGTTGTAAATTTTTATTTTGTTGATTGATATTTATACTACCTTACTTTTTCTTTTATTTTTTGTTAAGTTTCTATGTGAATGTATTTTTTTGACGTTCGTTAAGTGTGTGTAATCCTAATGACAAAATAAATATTTTTATTTTATTTCATATTTTAATTTCATTTCATTACATTTCTAGTGTTTTTAAGCTTTTCTTGGAGACTACTGGATAATCCAATTTAAAAATATATTTCTTAGTAACGTAGTCCAATTTTTTTTTTTTTAAATTATAAAAATATGTATTATAAATTAGAGCTAATTTTTATATTTATTATTATTGAGAAGATTATTATAAGATCGATCGACCAAAAAACTATCCAAATAAACGCACGTAAAACCACGAGAGATGTTTAGTACCATAGGAGTTAAAATATTTATTAAATATCATAGAAAGTAGTGTTGCCCAAATGCAAGAACAAGACGAGACTTAGCCAGTCTTGGTCTTGGTCTTGCGCCAATACACCTGGTCTTGGTCTTGGTCTTGGTCTTGCGCTCCCAGTCTTGGTCTTGGTCTTGGTCTTGCAGCAAGAGTCTTGCAAGTCTTGCAATTACCTATTAGTCTATTACTATTTATTAAAGTTTACTTTAAATCTTAGAAAAACGTATTAGAATTGGAACATTGTGAGCTTGAATTAACATAGCCATAGTAAAGATCAAGCAGATTAATAAATAACTGAAGATTTGATAAGAAATTCGAAAAATCAACTGACCTATATGTCGTTTTCCATGGAAGTAACTGTTTCTTAATAAACATTTATGATTTATAAGCTTACATTTGCTAAAACATGTAAAAAAACAAATTAATTACAATAACTTGACTGTATTTTAAAGAACAATACTTATCTGTCTAGAAAGAGATTGAACCCTCAACTTATAAGAAATTTAATAAAAGAGTTTTACGATTTATCATTTATTTGAATAAAAAATAAAATACAACACAAATCAACAGCTTTATCATTAGGTTATGATACTTTATATCAATTTTTTTGACCAAGAATTAATACAAAGTAACCATCTGGCTGACTCATCACTTAACCTATTTCTATGTTTTCTAATTACTAATGATGCTTTAGAAAATAACCTCTCAGCAGGTACTGAAGTTGCAGGAATTGAGAGAAAATCACGGGCCATTTTCGATAAAATCGGATACTCTGTCTCATGCGTCCTCCACCAATCTAAAATGTCTTCCGAGCTGGCAGTTCTTGGTTTTCTCAGGTACTCCTCCAACTCGTCTATCACTAAGCCTTGAAGACAAGATCCAGATGACGTCGAGGGACATTCATAGAGTTTATCAAAGTCTATTACGTCTTCATCTTCATCACATACTTTATTTTCTTTTTCTGGTAATTCCAGAGATTTGTTCAGTGAGTGTAGACTTTTATATTCTTCATAAAGTTCATTGAACTTGCGCAGACTTTGTGTTTTAAGTTGCTTCCCCCACATTGTCAGGTCAAAAGTCTGAGCCTTATGCCTTGGGTCTAAAATTAAAGAAGTACAATAAATCCAGTTGCTCTTCTTGTAATGTTTAAGCATTTTGTCTCGAGCTGCTTGGAAAGCTAGAATGAGCCTTTCATCCACTTCAGATCGATTAGGTTTCTCATCTAACTGTTTTACCATGGATTCAATTTTATCTAGCAAGAGATTGAATGATACAATGACTAGCGGTAATGTAACATATTTGTCTCCACCAAGTTTTGTACTTAAAAGTTTAAAGTTTATTAGAAATTTATGTAATTTTTCGAGTACCTGCCATTCATTAGCTGTGATTTGAAAATCATTTAATTCGGTGACAGAACTGCACAATATGTCAATGCCCGCTCTCACTTTTAAACCAAATCCAATCATATCATGTGTGGAATTCCATCTCGTTGGACAGTCAAGAATGGCATTTAGATTTGATGGCACGCCAGCTGCTTCACAAGCAGACTGAAACTTCTTCTTCACTATCTCACTTCTTTTTATTTTACTGGAAATACTGCGTAACTTTGTTACAGATGTACGCGAGTCAGCAATATTTGGTGCAGATTCTTCATCTTCCTCATCCTCAGTTTCGTCTGCAAAGTCTTCGTACTGCTGATCTTGCGCGTTAGTGTCAGACTCACAGTGTAATGCTAAGGGGTTTAATAAATCTTGTACACCAAGGTTTAAAATGTGAGCAAAGCACCGGAAATTTTGATTGTCTGAATCAAAGTGTGGCGGCAGCTGTTTGCCCAGTTCATACATAAATTTGGTATTTGCAGTTGCGTTGTCGACCGTGATACCTTGTATTTTATCAATTATGCCATATTCCAATAAACATTCATGGAAAATCGTTGCAATATCTTCCCCAGTATGTCGACCGCGTGATGGTATAAAATCAAGAACTACAGATTGATACTTCCATTCGTTGTCTATATAATGAATGGAACCCCGTAGTAACTCCTACCAGCAATTGACGTCCACCCATCAATGGTAAAAGACATTTTAGATGATAATTGTTGAAGTCGTTCCTTGAGATTCAATTGGAGCTCTTCAAATCGCTCTTTGACTTTCCTTCTAAGTGTAGACCTTTTAGGAAACACCATATTAGGGCAAATACATCGAAAATATACTTGTGTAGCTTCGTCATCGAAAAATGAGAAGGGAAGATATTTTTTCACCACCCAATCAACTGTAGCTGTCGTGATGTTGTCACTGCTGTTTTCCGACTGAAACAAAACAATAAATCTTGTGTTATTATTTAAAACATACTAGGTTTGAGCGTATAAGAGGAGGAGGTTTGTTGTTGTTAAATCGAGAAAATCGTTAAATTGATATTTGTTATATTAAGGTTGCACTGTACTGTAATTTACCAAAATAAAGTACTTAGTTGTTACTGGCCGATTAAATGAAAATATGGGTGTTTATAAAAAATATTTAAGACGATAATTACATACTTAATATGTCGCACCCCTAGATGAAAACACCACTAACTCAAAAATACTTACGTAAGTTAATGGCGTTTTTGAAAGTATCGCATGAATAGCTACGCAGAGTTAAAATTCTTTTAACTGTTAAAAAAATATTCTTACCTGTCCACTTCTTCCAGCGGTTACTAAAAACGCTTGTGATATCTCCACTTAATTTTGGTTTAACAGGAAGAAATATTTCTGATTCCTTTTTGTGGAAAGATATTAGATGTTTCCTTAAGCCTGAAGTGTTTCTGTTTTTCATTTTTATTTCAATCTTTTTATGTTGGCACAATTTACGGAAGGCAGTTTGGGATGCATGAATTATTTCGAAAAACTCCTCAAATTTGCTTTTGGGTCTTTTAGATCTGTGACTCAAACTCTCGTTACTCGGACTAGAATAATTTGAATCTTCGTCACTCATATTAAATTGTACACGTGATACGTTTTTAGAAAACAACGAGAATTAGTAAAAACAATTATTAAGTTAGACTCGAAGCACAGCTCAATTGGAAATGACTGGAATTAAAATAATTCCTTTATTTATAGTACGTTTCCTTGCTTTCTACCGCGCCGCCTCGCCACGTGCCGGCTCTATGAAAAGGATGCCGCCGCAAATCAAACAATGCCGCGTGCGGCGTACAAACACACACTAAATATTACCTACTTGTACAGACGCGACGCGTGAATAAAATATATGTAAAGAATTAGTGCCAATCACTATTCTTTACATATAAGTGAATGTTTTGGCGTACATCTATACTAATATTATGAAGCTGAAGAGTTCGTTTGTATGTTTGATGACAGAAGTTTTAAAATAAATAAATAAGTCCTGAACGTCACTATACCTCCAAAGTTACTATTCCTCGTGGACGAAGTCGCGGGCACAGCTAGTAAATACTTACTCTCATCATCTCTCTCAGAGATATTCGGGCTGGTAAGTAATACAAAACTCTTATCGCAGGCTTTTTATTTTATTAGTAGGTAAGTACCTACGCTTTTTATATTATTTTATTAGTTTTGTAGAATTTTTTTACACGTTTCAAGTATATTTAAAAGTGGCTACAATATTTATTAAACGGGTGATATTTGAACACTTTTTGCTATTTTTTCTTGTAAAAACTTAAGAAATATAATGACTAAATGTACAATAATAGTACCTAAGTAATTAGTTTAAAACCATATAAGTAATCAATATTATAATATATACTTACTAGAATGAATTAATATGACATCTACTACCTATCCTTACCATTTTATCCTAATCATAATACTACTTGCGTGATCAGTATAATGTATTCATTTTCATTCTAAGCACTCTGAAACTTATTTATTCTTTGGAACACCTGTAGGTACTCTTAAAATTCGAAATTATTTTGCATGAGTATACCTACGCCCTATGGCGGCAATCAAATAGTGTCAAATGTTATGATTTTTGGCGTGGCGGCAACGATTGTTTTAGATTTCAAAAGAAGACGCCGGCGCGTGTATCATAACCATGTACTTCCGAAAAGCGGCAAATTTCTTTGAGAAGTAAGTACAAAACCTTTGATGCCGCATTATCAAAGTGCCGATGGTTAAAACATAACTATGCATGCACTCAGTTTGATTTTAATAGATATTTTTTTATTCGCTATGTTTATGGTATTAGTCGTAATGCGCATAGGTCCAGTTTTTCATATTCTTTGATACAGTTTTTTGCGTCTCATAGAATTCCTAAGCGTACCTACCTATACACCGAACTGTTACACCTAACTACTCAGTGAAATAGCGCTAAGTCCTAGCTGCAAGACGCAAGAGTCTTGCAGGCTATGTCTTGTTCTTGCTCAAGTCTTGCACGGTCAGTCTTGGTCTTGGTCTTGCTAAAAATACGCGGTCTTGTTCTTGGTCTTGGTCTTGCAAAAACGCAAGAACAAGACCAAGACTGCTAGACCAAGACTGAATTTGGGCAACACTAATAGAAAGTGAGGAATACTAATAATAATGCTAATGAACTTAATGCTGATACTTGGAATAAAATTTATATTAAAAAAAAATGGTTACAGATCGATCAGCCACACTAATTCATTGAGTATATCATTCATTGAGTGATATATGTAGATTTACTATGTGTTCATTGTCGAGTATAAAAAGATTTTAACCGACTTCAAAAAGGGGAGAGTTTTTTATTCGACTACATTTTTATGCGATTCGTCCGTTGTTGTTTTGCGAGTAAATGCAAATTATCTGCACATTTTTTTATTTTTCACTTTTTTAGTAACCCACATCATGGAGGTAGTTTTCGCAATATTGTGCGTCATATTTTTATTTAAATTATTTAAAGTGTTTTTTTTTTTATATTTAGCTTACATTCCAGTTAATACTTTCATACAACATCCCTATTCTCCATGGTTCATAAAAAATAATGGATCCTGTTACAACTGAAAGTCCACCATATTTAATCAAAATCGAAATCAAAAAGAACTTTATTCAAAAAGGCTTCAAAATATTTGCCTCTTTAATAATTAAGGTTGATTTAAAATATAACTAAATAAAATGGTCAGCTGTAATGAAAACCATATTATTTATAGTTCTACGATATACATACTAAACAGATCATTCAATACAAATTATAATTCTATCATTAGTAGGAAATAACTTAACTGGTAACGTTCCTACTTGGTGCATTAGCGTTCCAGGTTGAAGCCTCACGTTAAACATTTTTTCTCGATGTATTTTTATTTTAGTAAATTTCTCTCTTTCTTAGTAAGTCCTGTTCTCCCTTTGTTGGTTAGATTAATATATTTTGTGTGTTGTTTTTACATGGCTTTGAACTTTTAACTATTTTTTAACCGACTTCCAAAAAAGGAGGAGGTTCTCAATTCGACTGTATTTTTTTTTATGTATGTTACATCAGAACTTTTGACTGGGTGGAGCGATTTCGACAAATTTTCTTTTAATCGAAAGGTGGTGTGCGCCAATTGGTCCCATTTAAATTTATTTGAGATCTAACAACTACTTTTTGAGCTATATCTAATAATGCGTTTTTACTTGACGCTTTTTTCGTCGACCTACGTTGTATTATACCGGATAACTTTCTACTGGATGTACCGATTTTGATAATTCTTTTTTTGTTGGAAAGGAGATATCCTAAGTTTAGTACCATGATAAGGAAACCAGGATCTGATGATGAAATCCTAGAGAAATCGAGGGAAACTCTTGAAAATCCGCAATAACTTTTTACTAGGTGTATCGATTTTAATGATTTTTAATTTAATCGAAAGCCGATGTTTATCATGTGGTCACATTTAAATTTCATCGAGATTTGATAACTATTTTTTGAGTAATCTTTGATAATGCGTTGTTACTTGACTATTTTTTCGTCGATCTACGTTGTATTAGTCGTCGATGTAATTGAAGTCGGTTTTTTTTTCGTTTGCGAGCAAACACAATTATATAGGATATTTTATCCTTGACTATGATTAAATAACTTGCAAATGATAACAGCCAACTAAAACATCTTTCAAGTAGTACTATATTTCTGTGGTTATTAAAGGCAGCAAGCTGAGGTAGGGGACAGCAACTGAGGTAGGGCACAGTAGGAATTTCCTGCTCAAAATATGGAGCAGCCCGACTGGGGTAGTACCTCGACCTTACAGAAGATCACAGCTAAATAATACTGTTTTTAAGCAGTATTGTGTTCCTATTGGTGAGTAAGGTGACCAGAGCTCCTGGGGGGGATTGGGGATTGGGTCGGCAACGCGCTTGCGATGCTTCTGGTGTTGCAGGCGTCTATAGGCTACGGTAATCTCTTACCATCAGGTGAGCCGTAAGCTTGTTTGCCGAACTAGTGTTATAAAAAAAAGCTACTGCTGGTTATATTATGCCGTGTTGATAGAGCTTTTTTGGTGCAACAAAGCCAGCCCTGCGGTCACCAGCCCGCCTGCCCAGCGTGGTGACTATGGGCAAAACACACGAGTTCACGCCATTTTTGGCACGTACTTGTAGAGGCCTTAATGTCCAGCATTGGACTGCGATAGGCTGAAGTGTGTGTGTGTGTGTGTGTGTGTGTGTATGTGTGTGTGTGTGTGTGTGTGTGTTTGTGTGTGATACAGAGTTAGTTGGCAATGCGGTGTCAATGATCCTAGTGTGATGTTAAAAGTGCTCCTTTACTTCTTACAATCATGCAGACAAATCATGTATTTGTTTGCCATATTAGTAATACAAAACAAATGAATATTAATTTATATTTGTATATATTTCGTTTACTAACATTGACTACTTCAGGTACTTAATCTTAACATAGAGAGTATTAAAATAATCGTTTATGACATGTGGTCGATTCACTGAACCATTACGGTTTATGAAAACGTAATCATAATGTTAACAAACGCTTAAGATAACAGAGGGCTGAAGAAAATTCAACAAACGTTAAAATATTATTATTCGGATCGGGTTTGACTATAAAATTAGCGGAATAATAATAATAATAATAATAATAATAATAATAAATGCCGTGTGGTTCCCGGCAGAGTAGAATAGGACCACCCCTTCCTACGCCTAGGGTGTCGTAAAAGGCGACTAAGGGCAACAAAAGCTGCATAACACCCGCGCAGCCTCCTTGGAGAGCGTGAGTGCCTCTCCAAGTGAGTATATTAGCACTCAAAAAATACTATGATGGAGGATGATTTACAAAGGCACATAGGGCCGCTGCCTGGGGGACGCCAGGGCGCGTCTGGAGCTGGCGCTGGACGTGGCAGCATGCGGGCCGCCAGCCAACCCCGCCGACCGGCACCACCACCTGACCGGTCGGGTTATCCACCATCCCCGCCAGTTGGCTTGGCGACGACAGAGTCCCAAGGGACTCAGCATTCGTTGCCCGCCGCTGGTGGAGTACGTCGCATGAGATGGACACCGAAAATGAACGAGAGTGTCATGCGTGCGTACTATAGGGCTGTAGGACGTGAAACCGGGCGGACTGGCTACCGGGCAGTAATGCACCGCGAGTTCCTACTGCTTGAGCCTACGCTAACTGTTACGGAACAGAACCTGGCAGATCGAGCTCGGTACATCCAACGAAAGGGCATATTTGACGCCGCCGAGCTCGAACGATTTCGACGTGAGGCTGCTCCTGAAGTCGAACCCGTGTCCACGGTGCGCAACGAAGTGTCAACGCAACAGGAAGGCGTTCGTAGCGAAGCGCCTGTGGAGGTGATCACTGAGGGAGCAGTCGCCCAAAAAGTAGAACAGATGAGAGGGATCTTGCAAGAGGCGATTTCCGAGACTCGAGGCGCTCCTCTGGAAATGAGACCGCGACTCTCTCGCCTCCCCCTCAATGCCGCGACGCGGAATGCCATTGAGGCAGCCAACAGACTGTTGCCGCCCTATTTGGAAGGCAGCCTCAGCTTGGAGGATACGGGTTCTATTCTCTTCGGCGCCGCTCTAGCGGTGCACCGCCTTGTCGGAGCCAAGACCCAGGAGTCTGGACGCGCTACTCATAAGAATAGCGACGTACCAGCCTGGAAGAGGAGAATAGAACGCCGTATCAACCTGGCCAGGGCCCTCATTGGTAGGCTGCTAGCTTTCAGGTCGGGCAACACAAGGCCAAGGATTGTGCGCTCTGTTAGAATGGCCTTCAACGGGCTAGGCATCAGCCTCGATCAGCCTGACATAGCCGATAAACTAACGGAGCGCATCGACGGCCTGAAGCAGAGAATCGCGGCATGGGGAAAGCGCATTCGCAGGTACTCTGAGAGAGTTGAGCGCTTTCGACAAAATCGCCTCTTCGTGAGTGATCAGAAAAGGTTCTATAGAAAGCTGGAGAACCCGATATCGAGCTCTGCTTCCCTAAAACCGAGTACGGTTGACCTCGTCGCCTTCTGGCGCAACATATGGTCAGGGGAGGTGGAGCACGAGGAGGGCCCTTGGATTGCGGCGGTTCAGGACGCATGTGCTAAAATCGAACCGATGAACCCAATCGCCATCTCTACGGAGGACGTCAGTGGTGCGGTCCGGCGGGCTCCGAACTGGAAAAGTCCGGGGGCCGACGGTCTGCATCACTACTGGCTGAAAGGGCTCTCGGTCTGCCATGCGACCTTGGCCCGACAATACCAAGAGGCAATAGATCGGAAGACACTCCCGAACCTTTTCACTACCGGGATCACTCACTTAGCTCCTAAGTCCACCAACACCGCAGATCCCACCAACTACCGCCCCATAACGTGTCTGACCTCCATCTACAAGATACTGACGTCCGTTCTGAGCTGTAAGATCTCACGACATATTGGTGAGTTTAATATCTTGTCTGCAGCTCAGAACGGATGTCGTGGAGGCGGTCGCGGTACAAAGGAGCTCCTTCTCATCGACTCTGTGGCGGGCCAGCTTGTCAGACGCAACCGTCGGAACTTTTCGGCCGCCTGGATCGACTACAAAAAGGCTTTCGACTCGGTACCTCATTCATGGCTCCTGAGGGTCCTCGAGCTGTACAAGGTTGACCAGAAGAGAAGACAGTTCGAGACTTCCTCGGAGTATGTATGGGGCAATGGAGCACGATCCTATGTCTCCAGGGCGAGCGACTGACGGGTGCGGATGACCCAATCAGGATACGGAGGGGTATTTTCCAGGGTGATTGCCTGAGTCCACTATGGTTCTGCTTGTCCTTGAACCCTCTAAGCACCCTGCTGGAGCGTTCGGGGACAGGCTTTCAGTTTCGGAGAGGAGGTACTAAAGTCTCCCACCTTCTCTACATGGACGACCTCAAATTGCTGGCACCTAACGCGGCACGCCTGCAGGAACTGCTGAAAATCACTACGGAGTTCAGCAGTTCCATCAGGATGCAGCTTGGAGTAGATAAGTGTGCGGTCGTGCATGTGGACAGGGGTCAGGTGACTCAATCGTCGCAGCTTAGTCTCGAATTAACATCATTCAAGACCCTTTCCGAAGCTGAATCTTACCGGTATCTGGGTATGTCACAATGCATAGGGGTGAAGGAAGTGGACATGAAACAGGCAGTTTGTGAAATCTTTTTTGGACGGCTGACAAAAGTTCTTCGGAGCTACTTGTCTGGAGCCAACAAGGTCCGAGCCTATAACGCTTGGGTCATACCCACTCTCTTGTACACCTTTGGCATACTCAGATGGACTCAGACCGAACTTGACGCCCTGGACAGAAGAGTCCGCACAACTATGACGCACCATCGCATGCACCACCCTAAGTCGTCGGTCATGAGACTGTACATCCCGCGGAAGTGTGGTGGTCGAGGCATGTTAAGCGCTAAGACTATGCATAACCGCGAGGTGTGCAGCCTCAGGGCCTACTTTGAAACGAGACGGGACAGCGCTTTGCATGGTGACGTTTCAATGTGTGACAAAGGACTAACCCCCCTAGCCTTGGCCAAAGAGAACTGGCAGAAACCGGTCGTACTGAGCACCTCTGACCGGGAGACCGTATGGATGGAGAAGGAACTGCATGGACGGTTCTACAAGGCGCTTCACGCACCACACGTGGACAGTAAGGCCTCCGTGCAGTGGCTGCGATTCGGCGACCTCTTTGGAGAAACCGAAGGTTTTGTCTGTGCAATACAAGATCAGGTGGTCAAGACGAACAACTACCGAAAGCACGTCCTGAAGGATGGCACTCCCGACTTCTGTCGAGCCTGTCGTCATCCCGGTGAGTCACTCAGGCATGTGCTTTCGGGTTGTTCCGTGCTTGCTAATACTGAGTACTTGCACAGACACAACCAAGTGGCCAAGATTCTCCACCAAGAGCTTGCTCTTATGTACGGTCTTCTGGAACAGAGGATGCCGTATTACCAATACTCACCGGTGCCAGTACTCGAACGCGACGGAGTCCGGCTCTACTGGGACCTGCCTATCGCCACAGACAGGACGATACTGGCGAACAAGCCTGATATCGTGGTGATGGACAGGGCACGGTCGAGGGTATTTTTAGTGGACATCACCGTCCCGCATGACGAGAACCTCGTGAAAGCCGAGACTGAGAAAAAACGTAAATATCTGGATCTGGCGCACGAGATTGTCGACATGTGGGGTGTGGGGTCTGCTGAAATAATCCCTATCGTAATATCTGCCAACGGTTTGATCCCGGTTAGCCTCGCTCACCATCTGAGGCAACTGGGGATCCGGGACGGTTCGCTCGCAGCCAGGATGCAGAAGGCGGTGTTACTTGACTCGGCTAGGATTGTCCGCCGGTTTCTCAGCCTACAGCCCTAACCCCCGGCCGTTTGATCTCCCTGCCGGGGCGTATTCCTCCACCCGCTTATATTTATATATGTAAGTATAAGTAAATTTACTATATTATTTATATAAGTAGTTATTATAATATATCTATCTATTATTTATTGGGCGGGCGGAGTGAAATTCAGTACAATAATAATAATAATAAATCTTTATTTTACACCAAGAGTGAGTAAAAATACAAAAATAAAAACAGGAGTTAAGTACAAAAGGCGGCCTTATCGCTAATGAGCGATCTCTTCCAGGCAACCTTTGGGTAAAGGAAATGGTATATATGTAGACAGTTTAGGTGTACAATTTTACCTATACATATACAAAATATTTAGACAAATGACTAATGTAAAAAAGTAATTCTAAAAAAATAAATAAATAAAATAAAGTATATGTATGTACATGGCATATATAAATGGAAAGTTGTAATAGACATACATAGACGTATATAAAGTTAAGAATTATTTTAATGATATGGTAATGTTATTCGAGTAAATGCAAATAAGATTAAACTATCTGAATAGTGAAAATTATTTAGGTATGAAAACCGAAATTTAAATCAGATTTGACCATTATTCACAATTTTACTGTATAATAATCGAGCCGGTCGTCTTTACTGACGCTGCTATTTATAGATAGAGTTTATTGAGTTTCGATTAGATATGTTAGCTTGATAGCAATCTTAAACTAAATCAGTTCAGCACTCTTGAGATTTGCGCGCGCGATAATTGCTATTATTAGCGATAGATAAACAATTATGCCATAATAATGTTGTTATATCTAGGTTCGCAATTAGCAGTCTGCTTAATGAAACAGCCTGATTACAGGCACAGCAGTAAATACTAAGGAAGCATTTAATTGTGATTAAGAATAATTGTAAGGTATATTTTTGATGTGTGAAATTTGTGTATTTGACACACATACGCATTACGCTTTTGTTGATTGTCAAAGTCTGTAGTGGTATTGAAAATTTAAAAAAACGTTCTTTCGTTTCATTATTTTTTTGTTTTCTTTAATTTAAATTTTTAATTAAGGTCGAATTTCGACCTCTAGGTGACCATTAGTTACATATTATAATACGTGAAGAAAAAAGATTTTATCCCTTTTTACGCAAATTGCGTGCACGGAGAATTATAAACGCGCACTTACAGTTTATATAGAGAAGGAGTGCAGAATCCTAAAATTTTGCAACATTATACACCAAAAAATACATTAAATTAGATAAAAGATTAAATTTAGATAATAAGTTTCCTTTCTATGTATGGGTTGTCTGGAAGAAATGGCTAATTAGCCATAAGTCCGCCCATTGTACTTCACTGTCTGTAACTATCTTTATGCTTTGTTTGTAATATATTTGTGGTGTACAATAAAGTATAAAATAAAATAATAAATTAATAACAATTGTATTTGCTCGCAAACGAAAAAAAAACCGATCGATCGATTGATCGATTTTTTTTTTCGTTTGTCTGCAAACACAATTATGTTTCCTATTATAGAAGTATAGTCTTTGACAACAGAAAATTAATAATTTTCCAACTTATAATTTAAATTAATTACTGTCGAATTTCGACCACTAAGCAACGACTAGTTTAAATTATTTGATAACTACCAAGATATGTTTATAGATATCTTATAGTTTTTTTTTCTAATTATACTCTGTGATTTACAAGTACTGAACTATTTTTAATATCATCCATTTTCGTCTATTTTATTAGAAAATTTCGAATGATTTTACTATAACAGTGAATAATTTTTTTTTTAAGATTCATATAATGTTTATTTTATTGGCAATAGTTTTGTAGCTGAAAACGTAGCGAATTGAAGTTTATACTGAAGAAACGTTTCTTTCTGTAGTCGAGTGGCTATATTTCTAAATGACCAAAATGTAAGTTTTAATTTCATGAGATTACTGTTCACGTACAAAATAAACTTAGTAGTATTTACGCAGTAGAGAACTTTGACATTTTTCCCAATAAAAATATCTTCTGTAAAAGGAACAGTAATATTTACCAAGGAGTAGCAATTCAGAGGGGGGCTTGAGTGCACTTTAATCATGAAGCATTCATCCCAAGATGGCAATACAGTGTCATTGTTGAGTTTCAACAATGGGCGTGTTAAATATATGTAAGGGTATTTCACCGATAAATACAGGGTTTCAAATTTGCAGTCTATTTTTTAAACGATTTTGAAAAATGTAGGAGGTTCTTAATTCAACTTTATTTTTTATTATGTTTGTTAACTCATCACTTTATACTGGTGTATTTTGATAATTCTTTTTTATTTGAATTCTGGTACAGAGATACATACAAGCCGGAAATAAATATTTGTATATACATAAATATCCATTCCGAACGGGAATCGAACCCGCGACCGTCTGTGTTTAAGCGCCGCCGACACGGTACACGCACCATTACACCAGAGCGGTCGTCAATAAAAGAGATGATATATTTGTAATCTGAACTAAACTTCGTATTTATCATACTTATGCATGATAGAAGAATGATATTGTTTAGTTATAATTCAGCAAGTAAATAATCGATAATCTGTAAAATATTATCTGTAAAAATATCATATAAATAAAATTTTCCATTAAGTAAACTCCTTCGTTCTTAGTAGGATAATAAGGCTGTTCTAACACATAACATATACTACATCAAATGGGTTTATCCAAAGATTTAAATAATTTTATCGCGTCACGTAAAATCGCGCCTCAAACAGAGATCTTTCGGTAGACTTTTAAAAAACTTGGCATGATGGGCTTATCTTCTTATATAGGGTACGTTTTACGCCATGACATGAAAAGGTTTCAAGAAAATACTCGATAAGCCGTTGTCGTGTCCGAATCTAAGAAAATGAAATTGTGTGTACTGCTCGATAGAAATCTAATTTCGGATAGGGAAGAAATCGACATCTCTAAGTGTATTTTTTTATTTATTTATTGACGTGATGAATTTTAAAACATCATGAGGTAAACTAAAACATAACGAACGTAAAAACGTGTTTAATTCTTTTTAGAGGTAGCTCCTAGGGTACTTACAGATGATAAATTGTGATACAAAGATTGTGTATAGGATTTTATTTTTACTTATATATATATAGTTTATTTCAAACGAAGGTCCATACAAAGAAAAGCATACAAAAAAATAATGTTTTATTATACAAAATAATTTTTTTTCGTGTTCAAGTACATAATATTTCAAAGACATTTCGAGTACACAAAGCTTACTGAGTATACGAGTATAAACACGTAAAATATGCAAATGTATACCCAACAAATTTCTCAAAACAAATCACTCAAATTAAATTAGATAAGACACCTCGAAGGCATCGATGTAAATTCATACACACAAAAACGCAATTCTATCCCCTGAGATTTGAGGAATATGGAGTAACTTCTGAAGTGACAGCTCTCTAAAAACTTTTTTTTCTTACATTAGTTCACATTTGATTTATATAAAACAAAACTCATTTTTTTGAGTCAGTTAAAAATCAATAGATACAATAACGTGGGTCGATTAAGACTTTCAAAAGCCTTAATTGATTGAGATATCTGTATATAATACAATATACTCACCTATACATGGCTATCAAACACAAAAGACAATGCTTAGACGGTCCCAAAAACGAAGTCTGGTCTAAAAAGCTGGATCAAGAACGATCGCAAGCCAATAATCAATTGATTTTACAAAAACAAAATTAATAATCAAGTCAGTGACTTAATAGAAGTAGTAAATTATTTACTACAATCGATGAAAGATTTGTTTGTAGCTTATAAAGCAGGAATAAAGGCAATCGTGATCCAATGAATTTTGGTTTTACATTTATGGTACTAAAAAAATATTGGAGAAAGATATTTTTGGAAAAAATCAAGACTAAATTAAAAAAGCTGAAACAAGGAAGATGATGAAACAAGGAACTTAATATAACATTAGTTTTATTTATTTATTTATGCTCTTCATTGACAAATAATTAACGATAAAAGTTACATGAATGACCGACTCAATGCCTAATGGCATTTTCTTCCAGACAACCTTATATTTACTTTATGTAAGTTATTGACAATATATATCCATATATATTATATGTTATAACCTTATTATCTTCAGGCCAAACAAAAAAAAAGTTAATTATAGGCAGATAGGAATACTTAGACGTGTACATAGAGATAAAGATACAGTAAGACATACATATAAACATATACCCAAAATATACAAAGTTTTACATTTGGAATCAATTTAATGAAAGTAAATTACTTATAACAATCGATTTTCGCTTTGACACAGTTATCTTGTGGGAGCGTTTGTTTCAAGACACGTGTCCTGAACCCCGGTCACGCGGGTGCTTTTATCACGGCACAGCGGAAACAAGTCCATTTTCACACTGGTCCCTGCGTTTTTCGATTTGTGTTGAAATGGACACCCCACACACACACGGACACACGTTCGAAATTTTATACCGAGTATCATTTGTTTAAATGTTTGCAATTTGTAAATGTGTCTGTATTGTATGTTTTAGGGTTACTTTATAAATTACTAGCTGACTCGGCAAACGTTGTCTTGCCGTTAAACGCTATTTAAAAACAGTGATTGGTGGTAGAAGGGTGAAAATTTAGGGTTGTATGTATTTTTCAACGCCAAATCATAATAAAATAAAAAATAAATAATTTATCTAAGAATTAAAAAAAAAAAAAATTTAGGGGTGGATTACCCTTAACATTTAAGGGGGATGAAAAATAGATGTTGTTCGATTCTCAGACCTACCCAATATGCACACAAAATTTCATGAGAATCGATCAAGCCGTTTCAGAGGAGTTTAACTACAAACACCGCGACACGAGAATTTTATATATTAGATTATTTTGAACTTTGCTGTAGCGTAGCAACCAGTATTTGTCATGCTTTTGGCCACAACATTACTATTAAGAAGAATTAGCACTGTTACTTATTTGATACACAATGATTAATGGCATCGTCGTCTCTTTACTTGAATTTTCTTATCTTTGATCATCATGTTTTTCTTCATCGTAAAACAAATTTTAAATCTCCAGCTTGAACATTCATGGCTCATATGTAGGATTTAAATTTGAAAACAATGAGCGCAATATTATAAGTTTTTGACATAAAATTTGAATCTTTTTATTGAACTATTAATGCGCTTTTTATGGCAATAAGAGGAGTAAAGTGAGATTCAGGAGCGAAATGAAGTGTTAAAGTGTCATTGTAAGTTAACTGAAGTAGTTTAGAGCTTTATCTTTGATAAGTTGATTCCGTGTTGTTTATCACGGTAGTATTCTAGTATGTTACGTATGAATGTCTATATATTAAATAAAATAATAAAAATTAATACCAATAAAATTATATTATGGTACCGTCACAATTTGATCAGTACTTTTGCTACAAGTATTTATATCTACACATTACCTATACATTACCTATTATTGCTTATATCTATACATTACCTATTATATTGTTGCGGGGGCGTTAACAATGGAAAATTCCCATTTTTAAACTATCGACTCCAAATTTGGTACGAATCTCCTTTAAGTGATGTAGAAATGATCGATGAGCGGATTTTAGGATAAGTCATGCCCAATAAGGATTACGGGGGTGGGCGTTAACAATGAAAATTTTTAATGTATGTAACTCCGAAACTACTGAACCAACTTTCATCAAAATTTTTAAGCATCTATAATTTTGTCCAACTTGGGAGATAGGGTGGGTAGTTTTGGGGAGTATCTCAATTGGACTCGGTAGGTGGCGCTGCTATCTGTATGTAGCTCTGAGATACTGAATTAATTTTTATCAAATTTTGTAAACATCTGTAATTTTGTCTAACTTGGAAGATATGTTAGTTTTTATCTCAATTGGACCCGTTAGGTGGCGCTGCTATCGGTATGTAAAGCTATCAAATTTGGTAGCTGTTTGTCTGCCGGGTTCGCTTGTAGTCTATAAAAGAATATATACATAATTTTTAATATTAAGTAGGTTAAGAGTGAAATAATAAAAATGCCAAAAAAAAACAAAATCAAGAAAAAAACAAATAATAAAGATAGTAATTTTAGTAATACTATATATAATTATATCTGTATGACTTCAACTAAGGGTTACTGATATGTATTTGTGTGTGCGTGTATGTAAGTGTATGTAAGTATATGTGTATGTTTATGGGAAGAGATTTAATAAACATAATCAATGGCACGATTTTTTCTGACGATTTGATAACGCTGTTGATAATGATCCTAATTGTAGTTAACGCGAAAATTATTTAAGCAATTAAATTTTACGCAAAATTTAATGTTAAATTTTTACCATAATTACGGAGTAATATATATTTGAATAGGCACTAGCTTCATATCAATATATGCAGTAATACAGTGACGCTGCTCTCTGCCCATGGTTATAGTTGTGATTCTCATTACTGGTCTTGGTTTAAATAAAGTTTATATTCTGATATGTATTGTATGCTATTTACTTAAAAATACAAATAAGTATATAACCAGACATATAAAACAGGAATTGCACTATCTATCCTGGAACGACGACGACAAACTAGACGACAGTATGTGAATATTAAAAATATTTTTATTTAAATATAATAACGACCGCTCTGGTGTAACGGTGCGTGAGCCGCGTCAGTGGCGTCTAAACTCCGACAGTCGCGGGTTCAATTCCCATTCAGAGTGCATTTGTTTATTCAAATATTTATTTCCGGTTTGGTTATTAGTCCTTGTGGGTCTACCCACCGTGCCTCAGAGAGCACGATAAGCTCTCGGTTCCGGTTGGTACGTGTGCACATGATAGAGAGGATTACTCATGGTAAGGAATATATCCGCCAACTCGTATTGGAGCAGCGGATTAAGTTTTGATCCTTCTCCTACATGGAGAAAGAGGTCTATGCCCAGCAGTGGGATATTACAGGCTGAAGTTTAAATATAATAACACATTATTATATAATTATATATATATTTTATACATCATATTTTATACTCTTGTACATTAATAATATTATATAAATGTAGCTCGTTAAATAAAACTAATTTTGATGTAGATTTGTAGCTTTAGGGTAAGTCGTAAAATTGTTATTTTTGATAACATTTATATTCATCAATTAACACGACTATTTTTAATAACGTGTTTCACACGTGACGCATATGACAGATGACACATAAAAATACTGAAACCTAACAATTTTAATACTTACGTAATGTTTACGTAATTTAATTTTTTTTTTAATATATATAAAGAAGAATGAAAGCTTGTTCGCGTGCACTATTGCATGAATATCAAATAAGTCTTTAAATTGGACAGAAGTTTCATAAGAAACAAGATAAAAGCTTCTTAGTTTAATTTGAACTTGGCTTTTACGAGTATAAAATGATTTAGAACGAAAATTAATTCCGTCGAACTCCAAATGTTTCAAAAAGTTTAAGTGTGCCAGTAAATAATCGCAGAAGTATTGTTTTAAGCACGCTTTATGAAATATGTCATTAAATTATATGGTTTATGCATTTCTTATACTTTAATATATGCCGTCTTATACTTTAATATGAGTCGCAAGTGAACAGGTTACTTCTAGATAAGCGTGCTCCATCTTAGACCGCATTTTCACTTATCATCAGGTAAAATAGTGGTCAAACGCAAGCCTATCATTGCATAAAAAATATAAGTATTCCTTTTATGTAATATATAAACACATTTTATAAATACGTATCTTATAATTATTACTCTTTGTATTCAATAAATACTTTTAAATAAATAAAATAATATACATTAATTTCAAACTTATTTTTGTACTCGAAAACCTCACAAAAATAAATAAGTTCTTTCTATCCCATAGAGATTTGTACTTCAGAGCTCTATAGAATGCACTTCCCAAGGCCTGCACAAGACTGCATTTTCTACACGTTGTCTGTGTTCGTGTGAGTGAACGCTATACATTACACTAATTGTACGTGTATACGAGTATGTGTGAGAGGGTCTAATATGACAGCATAACATATAGGTATAAGTTCCTTTTAAAAGCAACACACAAATTACGAGCATCTTACGTATTCATATTATAAAATGTTTGAAATTCAGTAACAGCATACCTTATGACACAACTCGTAAGTGCTTGAACGAATGCGCTGTAAACATACTATCAACTAAGGAATGATTTACAAAAGAGAATTTGTGCAGTAACATTATAGTAACATTATCTTTACTGATCAAGTGTCATAACCAAATTGTAATAGCAGAAAAGTGCCGCATTTAGCTTGTAACTGTACTTTACTGTAAGGTTGAAAAAAGATATTATCCCAAATAACCACTTGCTCACTTGATGCCCTTAATAAGCATTGAATTAAAATTTAATGAAAAAAAATTCATTAATCATCAAAATTGATATCTACAGTAGTATATGTATAAAAACACATAAAGATAAATATGAAATCTCTTTTAAAGTAGGTTAAAAAGAGTTTAATACTAAGATCAAACTCAGGAGATCCCATCATTTTGGCATATAAAAAAAGACTACTATATTATGGTGAAGGACGACGGTTTCGGTACATATGTATTGAAAGAACCACTACTAAAAACATAAAAAAAGAAATGAAAAACGCAAAACAATTAGAAAAGAAAATGAAATGTCAAATAACTTTTACATCAGTTTTGACAAATAACTTGTCACGACATGTTGTGACAATTCGCGCGAATTTTTTGTGTTACGAAATTGCTCAGCGTTTGATGGATTACTCGTACTAATCTCTTTGGGAAGATTATTGTTTCACCAACCAATAGGTTTACGCCGTGAAATTTGTATTGTGAATATTCTATTGAATATTTGGTAATGATGAAAAAATGGTAAATATTTCGTATTTCAGTGCTGATCATATGAGTTGATTTATCGTCGTAATGAAGTGATTAATCGCGACAGTGTTTTTTTAAACAGAAATGGTATAAATTTAGGCAGTGCCAGTTTAGTGCATTCATCATCATCATTATCATCATCACTTCAGCCTATGGCAGTCCACTGCTGGACATAGGCCTCCCCAAGTTCGCGCCAGACATCCCGGTTTTCCGTTTTCCCCCATGAATTCGCACCTAAAATTAATGCATTCGTTTTAAGAAAATAAGGAGGAAAAGAACTTCATATTCAAACAGACCAGAAGAAGTGACCCCTTTAGAAAAACGTTCTAATTTACTACTGTTTAATTGGTTAATGGGCGTGACTAATCTGAATGACAGCGGTGAGTTACTATTTTGTAAACTCACTTTTGTCATTCCCGTGAGGTTAAATTCGAAATATTACAGTTATTTTTCCAATTAAATGTTGTAAGCTTGACAGTCACGGATAGGCCTTACGCAACCGGTAATTTCTGTATCGTAGACAATTAAATACCTGATTTTCCTTATATTAATGATTGTATTATAAAATCTACATGATTAAATTTGGCAATATATTTCCTTAAGATTTAATGGACCTAGCAATATCAAGCGTACATCAATCTTCATTATGTCTTCTCCATTTTATGTACCATTAAACATGGTTATAATCTTTGCTTATCCAGTAGAACTGCAAGTTACAAATATAAAAAGTGAATTGATAGAAGTTACTGACTTCTTGACTAGGCATTGATAAAAGCTACAATAAACAACCTAAAGTAACCTGTGGTGCAATGAGTTACTGTGACTGTAGAGGTTAAATGATTTAATTGTCATACAAATTAAATACATCCAATTAAACATTTAGATAAATGCTTAATAATACCAGCAGTATACACGATTATTTACAATTTAAACATAATTGAGGTATGGTACAATACAAAAGGAAATAATATCTTTGTCAAAATTTAAAGAAGCCTGACTGGGGAAAAAGATTACAGTACAGCTAAATATCACCGTTCTCAAATAGTATTGTATTTATGTAGTTAGTAAGGTAGTCAGAGCTCCAGGAGATTCGGGAATGAGGTCAGGCACGCGCTTGCAATGTTTCTGGTGTTGAAGGGGCATTCTTCAGCTACGGTATCCGTTTATCATCAAGGGAGGCATATGCTTGTTGGCAACCTTTAAAGTATGTTAAAACACATGTACTCTGATAAAGAGATCGTTTTAAAACAGCTGACAGTAAGGAAGTTAAGAAGGTTGTTGTCGTATTCGCAATAATATGTTAAAATATGGCGTTGGAAACCCTTTTGGAATTAAATAAAGAATTGTATCTAGTGTTGATTTTGATGTTGGTCACATTCTTAATTTAATATAATAACATCCACTATACAACACTATATTCTATGTTTATTAATATGTTAACCTTTATGAAAATATATTTGAAGAAGGTAAAAATTTCAGGATATGATAAAAATATACGTTTATTCATTTTTATGCTTTAACTTTTAATTTGTGAACGGTGATACGGTGTCTGAGGAAATATTGTTTGCATTGTTTCTTGTCTATCTTATACTTTTCTGTATAACGCAGTCAAATAACATATAAATTTACAATTTTATTCAATTCAAATTTTTTAGATAATACATTTTGAATTTGTATAAATAAATTCAAAATTAATTATTTGCAATGACTTGCGTCATAGTTTGTCCGAATGGAAATCGGAATTGCAGATTTTCTGGGCTTGAAATGAACCTGTTCTCTTTACACTGCATTCTTAAAAGTTGTGGACATATTTTTATGTAATTTTATGTTATAAGTATGTTATATTATGTTATATAATTATAATTTGTAATTGTAATTAGTTATTAAAATTATAATTCGATTAATTTTACTTTAATTATAGTTCTGAAAAGTGCGAAATTCGATACATGTATTCAAATTTATATGAAGAGATAGAAAAAATTCAAATGTAGATTAAAAAATTTCATTCGATTTCAAATTTTCATCGGTGAATATTTCAAAAATTCGGGGAATATTTCAATGATGAAATTAAAATTATTTTAAATACTTTTTATTCGTGGTATTGCTCGTTTAACTTTTATAAGTATTAACTTGAATATTAAATTAAATTCGAACTACTAAAATATCTGAAGGTTTAAAATTTCATTGAGTGTCGTTATAAACGAGACGTGACCTATTTGTGTGACATAATACATATAACAGGATACTATCCATTATTCATAGCGTGGTTTTTTAATTGTATTATTCTTTGTACCATACGCTTAAAGTATTTACCATGTATAATTATATTATGGCTGTAATTTTTATAAATAAATATGTATATCATACACACTCTCGTCTGTTTCTAAGGTAAGCAACGTGCGTTTTAAGTTACAGTCGTCTGTTATTTTTATATATGCACTAGCGGTACACAGCGCGCGTAGCTACGCTTTTTTAACCGACTTCCAAAAAAAGGAGGAGGTTCTCAATTCGACTGTATTTTTTTTAATGTATGTTACATCAGAACTTTTGAACGTGTGGACCGATTTCGATAAAAAAATTTTAATCGAAAAGTGGTGTATATTAATTGGTCCCATTTAAATTTATTTGAGATTTAACAACTACTTTTCGAGTTATATCTAATAATGCGTTTTTACTTGACGCTTTTTTCGTCGACCTACGTTTTATTATACGGCATAACTTTCTACTGGATGTACCGATTTTGATAATTCTTTTTTTGTTGGAAAGTAGATAGCCCTAGTTTAGTACCATGATAAGGAAACACACAGGATCTGATGATGGAATCCCAGAGAAATCGAGGGAAACTCTTGAAAATCCGCAATAACTTATTACTGGGTGTACTGATTTCAATAATTTTTAATTTAATCGAAAGCTGATGTTTGTCATGTGGTCACATATAAATTGTTTTGAGATCTAATTACTACTTTTTGAGTAATCTTTGATAACGCGTAGTTACTTGACTATTTTTTCGTCGATCTATGTTGTATTACTCGTCGATGTAATTGAAGTGGGTTTTTTTTTTGGTTTGCGAGTAAACACAATTATTTTTTGGTAATAGCAACTCAGAAACCTTTGTGGGCTCATGCACAACACTGCTGAAGATCATAACATGATCAAATGCATAGTTTACGATTTTATAAGGGATATACAGACAAACATTCATTTTTATTTATAAAGATATCTTTTATGTTACAAGTATTTTAATTTTTAATATGCATAAGTATTTATACTGTCCTTGCAATAATTTAAAACATATAACAAAATAACTCAATGTTAAGATTGACATTGAGTTATTATAGATGTTTTCGTTTAATTCATGCAGTAGACGTGTTATAAATACGAAATTTAACAACGAATAGTAAGAGCTTCTTTACTTTTAGGAGCTTTACTTTCAAACTTTTTTTGACACAGAAGAAATTCCTTATGAATACCCATGACTCACACGGACCAAAACCCCTGGGGCGTTCCTTAGACACCCCTGGGTGAAATCACGGGGACGAGGTTGCACTTTCGCGATGCTTTACTTTCAACCTACATAATTTAAAACAACCAATATGTTTCTTATTTTATTACGGAAATCTAACGACTTATTCACCTTAAAAGCAATACAGAATACACGTCAAATAATTTATAGTGAATTTGACGCTTAAAGAAGTACATAGCACTTATATAAAAGAGTTCTTTTTTAATCGTTACAAATGGTAAACAAAACAATTATAGTAGCAAACAAATAATTAGTTAAAAAAAGAGAAATGTATAGTAATAGAGAAAGAGAAATATCATATGGGCTCACTGACTGAGGTAAAAGTATCCTTCTATTCATTGTAAGATCAACTTCAAACATATATTAAAAAAAAAAAAAAAAAACGAAGAAAAGACCTTCACACCACATTCAAAACCTATCGTAGGGATTTTACTGCTTGATTTAGTTCAGTTTTCTTTTACGCGACTAGGGTCGCAAACAAGCGTACGGCCCATCAGCTTACCACCAGCAATTACCATAGCCTATAGATGCCTGCAATATCAGAAGAAAAGCAAGCGCGTCGCTATATAACCTTACCCACCACACTGCCTGGAACTATGACAACCTACTCACCACAGAAGCATAACACTACAAACAATCGTTTAACTTAAACACGTGTCAGGTGCAAGTAAAACGATTGTTTATACGCTAAACAAAAATATATCCATCTCAACTTCGATATACTGACACAAAAGTAACCTAATTTGATAGTAAAATTACTGACCTAACCGGCCCCAGTCACGAACACTGGAGTTGTTAACTACCAAGGCACTTCTCAAAATCTAAACATTTAGCTGAGACAAGACTTCGCAAAGTTTGTGAGCTCTGACATACGATCGACTCTTCCGAAATTAACTTCGACTTCCTAAGTTTACATGACTTAGGTTTTGTTTTAAGTGAAAATATATCATATTGATGTCTTTTAATTAAATTAATCAATTACTTAAATGCACTTTTAAATATAGTTCATTTCAGACTGTCGCAGTCCATTGCTATACATATACACAGATATAGGTCTCTGTCAACAATCCTCATCCAACCTCCACCATTGCTTTTAACATAGATCGTCGGTTTAATACTTATAGGTCGCCATAATATACCATTTTGATTATAATATATACAAAAAATAAAATGGTAACCCAGGTTTACAGATAGACTATTAGATTGATACAATTTTTTTTTAAAAACTTGGCAATAATATCTTATTGTGATTGGCCTTACAAAAGCTTGAAATTTGCAGACATTCAATATCCAATAATTCCTTAGTTGCAGTAGAGACAGTAATATGTTTAAAAAGGTTATTATGAAGCTTTAGACAGTAAATAAAGATTAGAAATAAGATGTTTTGGAATATACATAACTTATAAGATTGACCTCGAATTAAATTCCATACCATATCTCGGAATTTTTATTCCATATAGTATATTCGAGATAGATATAGACTAAATCTAATGGAATATACTATATGTAATAAAAATTCCGAAATAATGACCGTCCTGGTGACAGTGGTACGAAAGTTTCAATAATACCGTTCACTGTGCTTTGGATTTTGTGGGCCTTCGGTTTCATCATTAGCACAAAAATCGATATCTATCAAAAGTGTAGTGGTGCAGTATTCTAAATTAAGCTGCAAAGGTATACGGATATACTAGTTCCATTCATTTCAACTTTTAACCAAAAAAAATCCTTAAATATTGTTAACATTTTATTCCGTAAATAAATTTATGAAAATTATTGAACAAAAACAATAATTTAGTTTTGTTACAAATTTGATTAAGAACACCCACATTCTATTTAATATAAACTAAGCCCTCCAAAGTACAAGACAAACAATAGATCATAGGAAAACTTGTGAGATTATTCAAGATGATGAATTTCTCAGTGTATCTATTAATTTTATAGGCTTAAGCAGGTTCGTTGGTAACTGAGTCAAAGTTTGTATGTATTCAGCGAATTAGAGAATATATTTTAGGTGACCAATACATTACAATTTTGAAATACATTTTAAACTTTAAACCAGCCAATTATTAATTGTAATTAATAAATAATTAAAATTAATAGTTCAAATATCGCAAATTATTAAAATACCACCCAAGCGTCTTCTGTCGCGTTTTATGTTATACTTGTATTTCCTTTATTTTGTAAAAAAAAATTGTATTAATTCTAAGCTTATTATCCTATGTTATAATTTTTGTGTAATTGGAAATGTATTTAATGTAGCATAGAAAAATACAGTTGAATTGGGAACCTTCGCATTTTTATAAAGTCGGTTAAAGTATGTACACAGACACATATTATTAAAAAATTAATACTATATGCTTTACACTCAACGGTCACTAGGATTTACTCCTGTAACAGGAGTCCGGAAACACACACTATACACAAACATAAACAGCCAGACCACAGCAAACGTCTGTATGGCCAATACAAATGTTTGCATAAATAATATCATATATTTGTCGGTTATTTTTATAAATAATTATTGCTCGATAAAACGGCATAAAATACGAAACTTAGTAACGAGTACTAGTAGTAGTAAGTACAAGTAATGGTACCTTAATAAGTCATTATTAAGTCACTCAGCTCTTCAATGAAAATCAGATACAAACAAGTCACAAAAATCTTTCAATGATATTTATGACACAATAAAGTTTTAACGTATTCAAAATTAAATCTAAAATTGATGATCCATTCAATAAATTTATTATTCGTCACTCAATTGTAATTTTTTTGGTTATAAAATTTCCTTTTTACTCAATTTCCTTGATGGATACATTTTAAAAGTGGTAAAAAGATATTTTTCGTCCGACGAAAGTTTTCAATGGAAATTTATTATGAAAGGATTTCTTCACTGTCAACACAATAAGCTTTAAAATGTGTTCAGGATGTTTTTTTAACGATTATTTTGAGGTTTTTATGTATTTTAATTCAGAGACTTATAATGTAAAGATATGGCCCTTTAATAATTTTCTCGGGTACATTTATATAATGTAGAGCTTAACAAGGTATTACTTATTATAATGAAACAATCAAATCAGTCCTCCCGTGACCATGGTTGTTAAGTTTCCGAAACATTGGGCATTTAAAAGACTTAATGAACTGCGATAAAATCCGAGAAAGTTGTTTCATTATAATGAGTGAAATTGGCGTAAACATTAGAAAACAATAAGGTATTACTTAATTCGTTCAATTAAAACATTTTATGCGGACATTGTCTTATTACATAGAATTACGACGTAATATTATACGGATACATGAAGTCCATCGTATTTATCATATCATCTATTCAAATTTCCCTTTCTCTCAAACTCAATAATTTTATAATTACTTATTTAATACCTCGTGATCTCAATGAACTCGAGGCTAAATAAATAATATAGCTTAAGTGACGGTTTCTTTTTTTAACCGACTTCCAAAAAAGGAGGAGGTTCTCAATTCGACTGTATTTTTTTTTTTTTTTTTTTTTTTTTTTTTTTTTTTTTTTTTATGTATGTTACATCAGAACTTTTGACCAGGTAGACCGATTTCGACAAATTTTGTTTTAATCGAAAGGTGGTGTGTGCCGATTGGTCCCATTTAAATTTATTTGAGATCTAACAACTACTTTTCGAATTATATCTAATAATGCGTTTTTACTTGACGCTTTTTTCGTCGACCTACGTTGTATTATACCACATAACTTTCTACTGGGTGTACCGATTTTGATAATTCTTTTTTTGTTGGAAAGGGGATATCCCTAGTTTGGTATCATGATAAGGAAACCAGGATCTGATGATGGGATCCCAGAGAAATCGAGAGAAACTCTTGAAAATCCGCAATAACTTTTTACTGGGTGTATCGATTTTGATAATTTTTACTTTAATCGAAAGCTGATGTTTATCATGTGGTCACATATAAATTTTATCGAGATCTGATAACTACTTTTTGATTAATCTTTGATAACGCGTATTTACTTGACATTATTTTCGTCACCTTACGTTGTATTATACCTCATAACTTTTTACTGGGTGCACCGATTTTGACGTTTCTTATATAAATTAAAAGCTACTATTCGTCACGTGGTCCCATTCAAATTTAATTGAGATTTGATTCGTAATTTGTGAGTTATATCTAATATTGCGTATTTACTTGACGGTTTTTTCGTCACCCTACTTTGTATTATACGTTATATCTTTTTACTGGGTGCACTGATTTTGATCTTTTTTGTATAAATCAAAAGCTAATACTTGTCATGTCGTCCGTTTTAAATATGATTGAGATATAATGAGCAATTTTTGAGTAATCTTTGATGACACGTATTTGCATGACGATGTTAAGACGACTGTGGTCATGTTCAATACTTTGCCACAACGCCATCTATCAAAATGTTATGAAATTACTTCGTTCACTATCGATCAAATTACAATATTCCACTAGAGTAGAGAGTAGCAGTTTATTCGTTATAAATATATTTGAGCTTTTAATTTTTGAGTTATCGCTAATACTGGGTATTTACTTGGCTATTTTACGTCGACCAACGTTATATTAACCTCATTACTATTTTACTGGGTGGACCGATATCGATGATTCTTTTTTTAATCGATAGGTGGTGCTTGTCATGTGGTCCCATTTACTAAAAAACCCGCCGTAATAAGCGATGTCAGCGCTTCGCGCGAATCGACGACGGGCCTTTTATGAAATTTCTGCCTACAATCGCTAACAAAATGTTAGAAATAACAGTAGAACATTATATAATTCTACAATTTTATAATGTCGCGTTATATGGAATACGAACAAAGTATTACTATTTTTTCGTCGATCTACGTTGTATTACTCTTCGATGTAATTGAAGTCGGTTTTTTTTTCGTTTGCGAGCAAACACAATTATTATCTGTCAAACTTAACAAATGTTAAGTTTTTTTTTAATCTGTATTCTGTAATAGAATAAAAGTATTCTATATGCAAAGGATGAACTGATAATTGTAAAATTAGTTTTTTTTTAATGTGTTACTTTATTTTAGACTAGCGGTGCCCGCGGCTTCGCCCGCGTTGAATTCAGTGTTTCTGAAAAACTCTCATCAAAATCTGCTTAGCCGTTCCGTAAACCTTCCTCTTGAAGCCCTCTCTCCATTGGTGAAACCGCATGAAAATCGGTTCAGTAGATTTTAAGGGAATCGATCACATACACTTTTGGGGACTTTGTTTTATACTATACTAACTGTTGCCCGCGACTACGTTCGCGTGGTTATGAAGATATGCATTACTATTAAGATGTTGCACTTGAAATGCTTATCACACTGAGTAACTTTTTAAAAGGCACAATTTAGTATAATTTAATAGTTATTTTTATAAAACCTCTCTATACACCACATTTTTAGCTTTATTTTCAGGCTGCAGTATAAATAACCTATCAGGCGAACTTATAGCTGCTGTTTATGTTTCGTACAAACTATCAACCCCAATTAAACCCTCTTAGCGGTGGAATATCGCAAAATCCGTTCTTAGCGGACGTCTACTTACTATAATCTACCTCCCTGCCAAATTTCATCTTTGTCCATCCTGGATGGATTAAAAACCGCTGGATGGTCCCAGCGGTTTTTGAGTTCTCGTGATGAGTGAGTCAGTGACCTTTCTCTTTTATATATAGATTACGATACATTATTTTGACACCTCCTCACCATCTATTGAGCATACATTTTAAATTTCAAGTCTCTTACTCAAAAACATCGGACTTTCATATAAACTTCCAACCCCCGTTTTATCCCCTTAAGGGTCAAGTTTCGTAAAAGCCGATCTTAACAGATGTTTACACTCTATAAGGAACCTACCTGCCAAACTTCAAGTTTGTGGCTATTATAGTTTCGAAGATTTCGTGATGAGTGAGTCAACCTACCATCCCCCGTTTTAACCCCAAAAGGGAGTTGATTTCTAAAGATACGTTATTTGGACACCTCCTCACTATCTATAGAGGACACATTTTAAATTTCAAGTCTCTTACTTTAAAAACATAGGACTTTCATATAAACTTCCAACCCCCGTTTTACCCCTTTAGGGGTCGAGTTTCGTAAAATCCGTTCTTAACGGATGTTTACGTCTTATAAGGAGTCTGTCTGCCAAATTTCAAGTTTTGGCTATTATAGTTTCGGAGATTTCGTGATGAGTGAGTCAACCTACCATCCCCCGTTTTAACCCCAAAAAGGAGTTGATTTCTAAAGATACATTATTTGGACACCTTCCCACTATATATAGAGCATACATTTTAAATTTCATGTCTCTTACATCAAAAACATAGGACTTTTATACAAACTTCCAACCCCAATTTTACCCCCTTAGGGGTTGAATTTTGTAAAATCCATTCTTAGCGGATGTCTACGCTCTATAAGGAGTCTTCCTGCCAAATTTCAAGTTTGTAGCTATTATAGTTTCGGAGATTTCGCGATGAGTGAGTCAGCGTACCATCCCCCGTTTTAACCCCAAAAGGGAGTTGATTTCTAAGGATACATTATTTGGACACCTTCTCACCATCTATAGAGCATACATTTTAAATTTCAAGTCTCTTACTTCAAAAATATAGGACTTTCATACAAAATTCCAACCCCCGTTTTACCCCCTTAGGGGCCGAGTTTCGCAAAATCCGTTCTTACCGGATGGTTATGTCCTATAAAGAGCCTACCTGCCAAATTTCAAGTTTGTAGCTATTATAGTTGCGGAGATTTCGCGATAAGTGAGTCAGCCTACCATCCCCCGTTTTAACCCCAAAAGGGAGTTAATTTCTAAAGATATATTATTTGGACACCTTTTCACCATCTATAGAGCTTACATTTTAAATTTCAAGTCTCTTACTTCAAAAACATAGGACTTTCATACAAACTTCCAACCCCCGTTTTACCCCCTTAGGGGTCGAGTTTCGTAAAATCCGTTCTTAGCGGATGCCTACGTCTTATAAGGAACCTACTTGCCAAATTTCAAGTTTGTAGGTGTTATAGTTTCGGAGATTTCGTGATGAGTGAGTGACCTTTCGCTTTTATATATATTATAGATTATAGATTACGATACATTATTTTGACACCTCCTCACCATCTATTGAGCATACATTTTAAATTTCAAGTCTCTTACTCAAAAACATCGGACTTTCATATAAACTTCCAACCCCCGTTTTATCCCCTTAAGGGTCAAGTTTCGTAAAAGCCGATCTTAACAGATGTTTACACTCTATAAGGAACCTACCTGCCAAACTTCAAGTTTGTGGCTATTATAGTTTCGGAGATTTCGTGATGAGTGAGTCAACCTACCATCCCCCGTTTTAACCCCAAAAGGGAGTTGATTTCTAAAGATACGTTATTTGGACACCTCCTCACTATCTATAGAGGACACATTTTAAATTTCAAGTCTCTTACTTTAAAAACATAGGACTTTCATATAAACTTCCAACCCCCGTTTTACCCCTTTAGGGGTCGAGTTTCGTAAAATCCGTTCTTAACGGATGTTTACGTCTTATAAGGAGTCTGTCTGCCAAATTTCAAGTTTTGGCTATTATAGTTTCGGAGATTTCGTGATGAGTGAGTCAACCTACCATCCCCCGTTTTAACCCCAAAAAGGAGTTGATTTCTAAAGATACATTATTTGGACACCTTCCCACTATATATAGAGCATACATTTTAAATTTCATGTCTCTTACATCAAAAACATAGGACTTTTATACAAACTTCCAACCCCAATTTTACCCCCTTAGGGGTTGAATTTTGTAAAATCCATTCTTAGCGGATGTCTACGCTCTATAAGGAGTCTTCCTGCCAAATTTCAAGTTTGTAGCTATTATAGTTTCGGAGATTTCGCGATGAGTGAGTCAGCGTACCATCCCCCGTTTTAACCCCAAAAGGGAGTTGATTTCTAAGGATACATTATTTGGACACCTTCTCACCATCTATAGAGCATACATTTTAAATTTCAAGTCTCTTACTTCAAAAATATAGGACTTTCATACAAAATTCCAACCCCCGTTTTACCCCCTTAGGGGCCGAGTTTCGCAAAATCCGTTCTTACCGGATGGTTATGTCCTATAAAGAGCCTACCTGCCAAATTTCAAGTTTGTAGCTATTATAGTTGCGGAGATTTCGCGATAAGTGAGTCAGCCTACCATCCCCCGTTTTAACCCCAAAAGGGAGTTAATTTCTAAAGATATATTATTTGGACACCTTTTCACCATCTATAGAGCTTACATTTTAAATTTCAAGTCTCTTACTTCAAAAACATAGGACTTTCATACAAACTTCCAACCCCCGTTTTACCCCCTTAGGGGTCGAGTTTCGTAAAATCCGTTCTTAGCGGATGCCTACGTCTTATAAGGAACCTACTTGCCAAATTTCAAGTTTGTAGGTGTTATAGTTTCGGAGATTTCGTGATGAGTGAGTGACCTTTCGCTTTTATATATATTATAGATTATAGATTAAAATAGAACTCGACATCTTTATTAATTTTGTAGAATTCAAACAGTTCCATAACTAATACACCCCGATGTTTGATGAATTATATACCAACATTTATTCTTTTTCTAATATAAGAAACCTTATCAATAATTTTGACATGAGAATATATTATTGCTTGTATTGTCATACGATGTCTCATCTCGAATGATGATCGACTGAAATTGGCATAATAGAGCGTCTTAATTTTTTCCTTCTACCAAATAAGGAAGGAAGTTAGAAAAATCAATGAAAAAGAAATAGAATTAAATGTAGGTAATGTTGAGTTCCCAAGAGGTGTTGTGATAAATGTCCGTAAAGTGATCTAAAGGTAAAAATATTTAAAAGAAAAATTATTTAAAGCGTTAAGCTACGACAGTGATAGATTCGTTACTTTAATAAATGTCTCTCACTTCAAACATTTACCTTAATACAGTTTTGAATGAAAAATTTAATAAATTTAAAAAATAAATCATCATTTTTTTTTCGTTATTAAGTTTTTACGGAAGCTTTTGTAAAATAAATAACATTAATATGGTCATTAAAGTAATAAAAGAGTAATTAAAAAACAGTATATAAATAATATGTCTATTTCAGTGTATTAAGTTTTTTAACTTTAATTTCAGTGTGTGAATTTGTCAGGCCTATGTCCAGCAGTAGACTGATGGCTGATGTGATGATATGGACCTATCAGCTTATTATCATTATTACAGCTCTGACTCGAAGGGTAATAACCACACTCTAGCAGAAAATTTACAAAATTAGATAGTACTATAGCTTTGCCTTTACTGTAAGAAAATAAACATATTTCTAATTTATTACGTGTAAAAGAATACATATTCATAATTTTGTAATATGCCCATACTTTCCATAATTTTTGCTAGTTCGGATATCAACTATGTAAGCGTAGTTTTTAATACCGCAACAAAACTTCATTAGATCACTAACTTTAATACAATATGATTAAAATTTTTATTACTTGCCATAGTTTTAATATTGTCGACTTACCCGCAGTCTAGTGCAGTCTGGCTAATCCTGGTTGCGGTCAACTGAGCCAGGGTTGCTTCACTTTGTTCACGACGTTGCTCTCGTTTTTATAGCTCTATATTTTATAACATTTTTGCTTTCAAAATGATAAAGTGTCTTAGTACAATTACACTGTGATACTGTTTTTTTTTTTTTAATTAGAGGGATTCTAGAGATATCAATAAAAATAACTTTTATTAAACATTTTACTTTCTTGTACAGATTAAAAAAAACTTTTGCGGAATATTATGTTTTATTTTCTGTTCATTACCAAATATTTAACACATGCTAACAAACTCAAAAAATTGCATGTTCGTCAAAATTGTAGACAGTGATCGTTTTTATAAACATTCAAAAAAATTGTTGTTTTAGTAATTCCAGTGGAAAAAATACTTATGCGTAAATTTTTATATACAAATAATAAATGCATAAAATAAAGTTGTTCCAGAGGTTGTACTTATTAGTTCGCAAATATTTTTCTGGTTTTCTGTGGAATTTTGTATCCATTTTAGTAATTAGTTGGCATCCTATCGCAGACCGGTTTTTTTTTCTTTCATTTTTTATTTTATTTCGTCTAGACTGCCAAATAAAAACCTGAGAATTTTCTGCATGCAATCCCGTTTCTTAAAAAAAACAAAACGTTTTTAACGCCTTTAAGAGATTAATTTTGAAGACAAATACAGCACTTGAAATTTCGCGACCGTCTGGTATCGATTTACTTTTTCTAGCAATTCCCAGTAGAGGTTCTTCAATCTTGGCTCTAAATCAACACTATCTATCAAATTGTCTATAACTAGTACAATATTAAATTAGCTTATTGTTTATTGAAACGTCTACGCCACATGACAAAATACTTTTAATACTAACAGTTTGACAGGTTACTGTTACAGTTTAACTGGCACATAGGCTATCAGAGATTTCGTTGGCCTATTTCACTTAAAGTATACCTTTATTATTACAAGTTACAAATAGAAATATATGGTAGATAAAGTAAAAAAAAGTGTGTGTCAGTTCCGACGCACGACTTGAGTTTACTCCTTCAGATCGACTGTCTAAATAGGCACAAAAACTGCTTACTAGTCTATGAGAAAAATTAATAGCATGTCAAATGGTAAATAAACGAATCGAGTAATGCCATATATCGGATGTCAATTGATTCCGATAGATGGCGTTACGAGAAACGTACCGAGGTCGTTCGTTCAGTAGATTTTACTCCTCATATTTTTTTCATAGCCTTATAATAAAAATTGATCATTAAGGAGTAACTCCAAAAAAAAAAAAATCTAAATCAGTCGGATGCTACCTGTGTATAACACAAGTATGAAATTGCTTATCTTAGAGATGATTATTCATTTCTACTGTGTAATTACTTAGTAAAACGTAAAAAATATATATTTGAAAACTAGTAATGTAACGTTACAATAATTATTTGGTCATAGCAAGAAGAAAACTGTTGAGTTAAACAAACAATACCTACGTTTGTTGTGTTTATATACGAATGTTTTACAGTTTGGCCGAATTCATGATATTTAGTTATTAAAATCAACAGACTAGAAATAGGTCTTATAATAGATATTGATATTAATTACTGAAGCCGCGTTGGCGCAATGGTCACAGCCATGGATTGTACCTGTTGCGTTGGCGGTTGCGGATTCGATCCCCGCACATGACAAACATTTGTATTGGCCATACAGGTTTGCCTTTGTCTGGGCGTTTGTGCAGTCCTGTGGGTCTCCCCACCGTGCCTCGGAGAGCACGTTAAGCTGTCGGTGCCGGTTGTTATCATGTACACCTGATAGCGATCGTTACTCATAGTAGGGAATATATCCACCAACCCGCATTAGAGCAGCGTGGTGGATTTACTTTTCCTACATGGGGAAAGAGGCATATGCCCAGTAGTGGGATATTACAGGCTGAAGCGTATTAATTACTCTGAATTAATCAACACTTTCATCTCAGGTTCTCCATTGTTGCAGAAATTACGCATTATTGCTGGATCGTTCATTAACTGCATGCTAATTCAGATATTTCTCTTAATGTCCTTCCACTATTATTATTGGCATATCGCCAGATATTAACAAACGACATGGAATGGCCATTTTGGCTTATTTCCTGGCTTAATACCTATTTCTGAAGATATGATGTGTATGCTAATCAAAATTAGTCCGTATCGTTTTGAACTAAATATCAAATTAGTTTGTCAGGAAAAAGCGACGTAGTTTATGAGACATAAAGTTTGCTGAACGATAACTCTTAAGGCACTTGAAGCTGCTATCACACTGGACAGTATAAGAGTAATAACAATCTGAAGATATTGGATATCTAGTGCACGGCTTATTTAGTTGTTCGGTATATAATTAGCTTTATACAAAGCTCACTTTAAGGACTTAGTAGTTTACAGTCACACTGTTATACTTAATACCCTCACATTTAAGAGAAGTGGAGTGCCTAAATCTGCTTTCTTATGAATAATATAATATTTTTGGAACGAAATTCCTTTCGCGCGGTATATGCACTGAGCGGGATGGGGAGCAGTCATAATTTATATTGTAAAATATCAAGTTCATGATCATCATCATCATTTCACGCGAAGGCGCTCCAACTATTAGTCTTGTTTGAATTAAATTAATAAAATTGTACTTTCTTCAAGAGGGCGAGTTGCTCATATTTTTATAATCATAAAGGAATATAGACCACAAGTCTTAGAAGATATTCTGAGACTAGTAATCGTCCAATCAATCTTTAACTCAATAGGAGACGATACAGAAGATTTATTGATCTACCTGCGAGGTACGTCCTAAAATTGTTATCTATTTAATTTTGAAGAAAACATATTCGCGAATTCTCTCATTGGTTACGCCTTACGAATATTCATATTCTCAATTAAAGCGTTTACGTCAACCCAGCATTTAAGGAATGTTTATCACATATTAAAATTAAATGAGCTCGCTACCTACATTAAAAGGAAATTAACGATTTACGTTTTTGAATAAATAAAATGACGATATCACTAAAAACGGGTCTCTTGTTTCCTTCGTTATCGGATGTTGTTCACAAAATACATTCACTGATTCTTTCTCCTTTGCGGCTGTATTTTTTTATTTAGCAACCCATTTATTTTTCGAATCTTTTACTTTTAAGAATTTCGTTTAGAAATTCTTTTACAGTTGAAGATTTTAAGCTCTCGTTACTAAAGCGATGTCATTCTTTAGATCTTTTTTAATTAATTTCTAATCGAATTTTTATTATTTTCTTATTTAGAATTGATTAATTCTACTTTCTAATTGCCTTTTCTGTATTTTATTGAATCTTTTTATGTAGATTATAATTGTTTACGAAATTTGAAATTATTAATACAAAGCAGTTAAGCTGGCGCTTCTATTTTAACATCAGCGCCCGGGTCTCATCTGTCGCTACTAAATAGACGCATCGCATCAAAAGTTTCATCATGATACAAATTTGGTTAGGAAGCTTAATTCGCGAAGTAATTTTGATGGTATACAAGCTGCTATGGCTCAACTTGTAATTTATAATGTGCAACCAATTTTTGTCTATAATTTAAACATAGGGAGATATCAAGTTTATGATAATAGACAAACTGAGATTTGTTTCTTTTAATTTAAATTTTAAAACTGTTAAAATTTGCTAAGTATGTATAATATTGAAGATTTCAGAGTAATAATTATTTTTAAAGAAAGATTCGAGGAGATCAGAGATGTTATCAGATAACATATATGTATATGATATGTAGAATTATGTCTGTAATAATTCTTGTGACGAAGGCAAAAGTTAGGGAATCCGTATATTAGAAATATACATAAGATTTGAAGCACTAAGCCGGATGTAAGTTCAAAAAGTCATTACTGTTTGAGAGGTCTGACCGAGTTCCATAGTATTCATACTCGTGCCTTTATCTCTTTGGTACAGCAGCGTTAAATCTAGTTTAGCATATACACGAAATAGTTCTGCATAACTATGACTCGATTTGGACAAGTTTTGGAGAAGTGTTAATACTATTCTAACGTTTTATTATTTTAACTGAAGGAGGTTAGAAATGGATTTGTTTGAATGGAAAGGGAAATTGTATGAATTTTAGTACTAGACGGAATCAAGGTGCTTGATTATTTGATTCGTTGTTAGTAAAGTAATCAAATGAGAGTTTTAGAAAAGATATTTATTTATTTATTCTTAATGTACACCAAAATACAGTTACATATAAAGGAAGATACGATACAAGATGTACAAAGGCGATCTTATCGCTAAATAGCGATTTCTTCCAGATAACCTTTGGGTACTAGACACGATACAGTAGCAGTGGTTAGAAGTGTGCACATATTAAGGAGCGAAAATCAATAATGAATATTTATATATTAACAATGATATTGTTGACTTAGAAGAAATTTAAACAATTCAAGCAAACATAGAATCATTTATACGTATTTTTTTCAGTATAGTTTCTTTTTTAAATAGATTTCTCGCTACATAAAATCCTTAACAAAGCGCATGGATAGAATTCCCTTAACACCTATTGTCAATATTTTAACAATGGCTCTCCTATATTGCCACGGGAGGCTTGAGAGTGAAGTGCACTTACTATACTCCTCACTGAATAGCTTCTTTCCGAGTGACATTCTAAGGAAAGTAATTTTTAAAAACACCATAGAAATTACATGGATATATGAATTACTTCCTGAATTGTTATTAGAAAAAAAAGCCATAAGCTTAAAATGACTTTAAGGTCGATTGACAACAAATAAAATTAGAAAAGAAAAAAAAATAGAAATCAATAACACACAACACAAGTAAAATTAATCAAAAACAGATTAGAGTTTAGAGTGAATTTTTTTGTATGCAACTCCTTAGCTTATACTTAATACATATTCACAATTCATAAGCATTCGTTCCTGATTTCACATTATTAGAAAATATAATTGAATTATCGTTCTAAAAAGTCTAATTCCGATTTTTAGAATTTAAATTATCGATAAAATTTTCAAAGTAATTGTTTAAATAACAATAAATGTGCTAATGAAGAGCAATAAATACCTAAGCCAGGTAAATAATCGTAATAGTATACAGTAAATACTGTTGTTAATTTATAATGTTTCAGCCTGCAATATCCCACTACTGGGCATAGGCCTCTTTCCCCATGTAGGAGAAGGATCAGAGCTTAATCCACCACGCTGCTCCAATGCGGGTTGGCGGATATATTCCCTACTATGAGTAACGATCGCTATCAGGTGTACATGATAACAACCGGGACCGACGGCTTAACGTGCTCTCCGAGGCACGGTGGGGAGACCTACAAGGACTGCACAAACACCCAGACCACGGCAAACACCTGTATGGCCAATACAAATGTTTGTCATGTGCGGGGAGCGAACCCGCAACCGCCAGCGCAACAGATACAATGGCTGCCACTGTTGCGCCAACGCGACGTCAACGTTAATTTATACCTACAGGTAAATAATTGTAATAGTAAATACTGTTCTTCATTTTATTTAAAAATACCAATCCAGCATTAATATGAGAAACATTTATTGAGTTAGGTAACAACAAGAAATATGTTGTTTAAAATCTGGAGTAATCAGTCTAAAGAAGTACCTCCACTTACAGAAGATCATAGCTAAGTAATGCTGCTCTCAAGTTTTGTGTTCCTGTCGTAAGTAAGGCTGCTAGAGCTCCTAGGGAGGGTCAGGAGCAGGGTCGGCAACGCGCTTGCGTTGCTTCTGGTGTTGCACCGTCTAGGCTACGGCAAACGTTTACATTCAGGTTGTCCGTACGGTACTAGACAAATTTTTAGAAGATTTCTATTCAAATTTCTCTGGTAGATTACTTTATTCAGTTGCATAACGTTTACTGATATTACAAAGATACTAAATTTTAATACCATAACATTGTAGGCGATTATTCCGTTCTTCGTGATTAGATTTCTACCTACGCTTGCAAAACGTGCGAATGTCACGACGCTTATAGAATACTAAGATTATAATCGAGGAACCGAAAACATCATGGAAATGGCACGTATTTATGCCAGACATTTCTTTTATTTATGGAGGGGAGGCAATTCTGAAAATGGGCCACCTGTTGAGGAATCTTATATCCATAAATATTAACGTAGTGAAAGACATTAATTTCATGGAAAATATGTCATTGAGCGTTTAAATTATGTTATGTAATGGATGTTTTTGCATTTTTTTGAGTATGTTTTAAATATTTTTTATTTTATTTATATTTTCTGTACTTTTGTCAAAGAAATTTAATGAAAGCACTAACAAATTTCCCCAACCTCATGTGTCTATCAGACATTAAGGTTTAAAGAGTTATCAAAATATTGGAACGAAGTTCCTTACGGCAGGCTTGACATTTGGCTGGGCGACCGAACTGAAAAAAATGTGACACTAAAACCGTAAGAAAAATATATAACGGAAGTAACGTAATATCAGTCACACGACTGTATAATATGACGTTTGTAAATCTAAAATGTTACCAGTAATTTTTTTTAAATGTGTAATTTTATACCGTCCACAAAAATAAATAAAGATATACGTTTTTTTATTTCACAATTATTATTATTATTATTTTGTTTGATTTATTTTATTTTAGGGTATTTGTTATTTTCTAAAATACTAAATTTCCTAAATACTTTTATGTACTTAATTAAAAACCAATCAACAAAATTAAAAAAAAAAATCAAAAACTAGAAAATATTTATAAAATTCAAAAAAAGAAATTTTTTTAATGAGTTGCTTCTATACTATCCGAAGGAACTTCGTTCCTACCTGGTGTCCCATGACACCACATAATTTTACTTTTTATACTTATTTTTACATATAATTTTATTACAATAAGTTTGAGAATATTTTCTTTACTTACTATTTTCTTTCAGTATCATATTTTTTTATTTTAGATCTAGAAATAAAACGGTTATTGTAAAATGAATACGCGTTTATATACTTAAGTTAACACTCTTGGTGGCATTTCTACTAATTCTATATCTGTGGTAATAGTAGCTATAATAATGTCTTGGTAATAGCACGTGGTACGGCAATATCTACGTAATAGTGAAGCGTTGTGTTGCTTTACACACCACATATTGGAGAATGAATCTTTGTCGAATTGCTATACTAATGTTGGGAATAGCAAACTTCAAGAATACTGTTTGCTTAACTGTTGCGTATCCGACATCAGGGTGGACTTTCTGATTCTGACGATTAAAGATACGGTATAATGATGTCTTACGTAGTTTTATTTATATAATTATGTAGTTTTATTGATAAAATTAACCGTCTTTCGTTGTTTTCTTTCAGTACTTGGACAATTTCTGCGAGAAATAGTGTGATATTTTATGGGTAAAATATGGTATTATTGTTTGTTTTACCTCAATTAAGAAACACCAACTTTTTGATATACAATTACGAATAAAAAGTGAAAAAAAAAATGTATCATAGACTTTTATCTGGTAGATGTAGTCACGCTTTAAATAGCATTAACGGAAACCGGTAAAGCAGGGTTTTAAGGCGGCTGCGTACTTAACGTGCACGGGACGGTGTTAGAACGTGGACGGAACGGGGATGGAGCGTGGTTAGTAAACCCTGACGGGGATATTTAATACCCTGATAGTAACTCAGTAACAGTATGTAAATGCACATGCTTCCTTACTTTAGCTCTCCGAAATGCACGGAACGACTGTGCATACGCAGCTGAATCACGGACAGGACGGCGAACGCGCGGGACGTGATATGCTAAACATCGTCACCGACGATATTTTTCCCGCACGCGTTTAACGTTACAGTCTCGTCCATACTTTCGTGACGTATTCTCTTTCGGTTACATTTTCTATGACATTTCCAATACTTCACGTCCCGTTCCACCCGAACAAAAACGCGTTAGGTGTCTCTAATACCTATTTTTATGTGTCTATGTTGTCTGATTAACAAACGATTTGGACGTCAGAACTGCGTTATTTCGCCTGGTCTTTCTGTATTTCTGATAAGTCTAAATAACGCCTATTTCCCCCTCGATCCAATAATAATAACAGTTATCATTGAGACAAAGAAATCTTCATTTTTATATCGTTTAATTATACAGAAACGTCCATTAAATTGGAGAATAATACGACAATTAACATTTGTTTCACTTTAGTCTACGAAAAAAATGAAAATTGCGATTGTAATACGAGGAATGTCTTCAAATATTCTTAATGTAATTAATTATATTTTTAAACAGGTTAACATTAATTTTATATTTTAGTAAGAGAATAAACGAGTTTTAATGTTTGAATTCATGTTATTTTGATGGAAGTACGTAGCTGTATTTAATCACCCGGAGGTCTTTTACCGCTGGCTCAATCTTAGTATACTCTCATATCATCTATCAAAAATACATACACGTAACTAGTGCATTATGATGTGAATTGCCTTGTACTTATATTATTAATTTCTATCCTAAACGTTCTGCAACGAAACTATAAATAACTATGTAATTGAAACAAAAAAAACCCTACACAAAAATTCCATTTTATGCCAAAAAATACCTTGAAACATGTTAGAAAAGGGGTGAATTTTTTTACCAAATACAGTAAAAACTACAGCAAAAATACTCGCTTTCCTGAAAAGAAACCGCATAGAAATCTGTCAATTTGCTAGAGACTGATGCCACCAAACTGGCAAAATAATAACACACTTTTGCATCGAGGGTTAAAAACAATGAACTTGCGTGATGCAATGAGACTTTAAAAGTAACAGTAACTATGAACAAGATAGCGTGTTTCAGAATACGCTACGTTGGTTTAGCGTTTACTTTAAGAATGAGTGCTTTGTTGTAGTAAAGGAACGCAGTTTTGCGGTTTCCGTCTAGTGAGTTCTCAAGGTTAGGCAGAGGTCGGAAATGTTAGAGAAATATCTAAAAGTAGTGCTGATTTGCAAAAGTAAAATAGTTTCACTGAGATATATTTTACGTTTGAGCGGCGGTTGGTCAATATTATATAACCTGGCCAGGAATTTTTCAGCTAATCATTCATTTTCTTTGTAAAAATGATTTTTAATTATGTTTTTTAAAGCAATTTTTAATTGCAATAAAGTATATATAAAGTTATTTTACAAAAAAAAAAGAATTATCCATTAAACACATAGAGATCGTTTCTAGTTCTAATATATTTTTGAACAGCCTTTATGACACCATTGTAAAGTTGCCATAAAAGTTTTGTAATTTTCTGTTTCAATTTGTCCATCAAACAATGTAGAGGTATTTAACTATTAAAAGTATCATTAGTAAAATAAATCAAAATAAAACTCGAATTGTACTTTGAGTTTTATTTTAAAAAACGTATGCTACGAATTACAATGTTAATGAAGTCTACGAAAGCTTTATACATATTATATCACTTAAAGACAGAATTATACATGAGAAACGAAAACAGCCTACGTCTGCTTTAACACGAAAAGCGTGTAAAATAAATTTCGTAAAGAATTATTTCGAAATTTCTCGAATTATTCGAATCTTGCTTAAATAGAAATAACTTTACTATTTCGGTATAAGCGTCACGTTGTTCTAAGCGTATCCAGGGAGAATATTAAGTTATATTATATTGGCACGTGACAAAAAGTATACTGGTAGGTTAGGTCAACCGTTTTCTTGTTTTGAACGAATTTATGGGGATTGCAATACGAAAAAAATATAAAAAAAATGTTAGAAGGAAAACATTTATCTGACAAAAACGTTACGTTTTCTGACGTCAATATTGTAGCGACCTTTTGCGATGGAATTGTTGGTGTGCCGATTTATAAGCTATAAACGCTTGATCGAGGCACTGTTACGATTTTTTTATTTTTTTATTTTTTTCGAAGCTCTCAATTATATCTAAGTCTTGCATTGTATTAAGAATTGACGTAATAGTCAAATTAAATAAATGACTGGTTACTAAACAATATAGTTCAATGGATAGCTATTAATGAATTCTGATTGTATAAATTTCTTGGAAAACCAGCGAGAAACTTAATAGTGACTATCTATTTTAAAAAAATTATCATAATTATTACGTTATGTTCGCAGAGGAGCATACAGATGGCTTTTATGCAATTATGCGTAAGCGTGTGGCATCTCTGTGGAGGCGGATACGCGCGAGCATAAACAGCATTCTGCGTACAGTTGCGGACCGGTTTGACGGATCCATAATAAAGCATTGGATCACCATGCATGTTATGCCGTCGGACCGAGCCGCTAAATAAATTAATAGCATTAGCATGATAGGTACATACGATATGGATGAAAGCCACGAAGAGTGAAAGGAGGATTGAATGATACTGATTAACTTGATATATATATTTTTTCATGTCTATTTTGTGTTTTGTGTGTTTTAATTCATTGTATTTAACTCCTTAATTATAAATTGTTAATAATGATAATGAAATGGTAAATAAATTAATAATTAAATTATAATTCACATTAATATAATATTTAAAAAAAAGGAATGCACATTTTAGTTGTTTTAAAATTGTTGTTATTATTAAGAAATATTATTATAGTTATTGTTAATTCAAAATTTATTAAAATGTAATTATTTAATTATTTAAATGTAATTGTACTAACATTAGTTTATAAGCATCATTGTTACTAACACTATATGGGCTAGTCCCGAAATAAATATTATTATTATTATTATTATTCTACTGAATGTCACTCCGCCCGCCCAATACATAATAGATACATATATTATAATAACTACTTATATAATTATATAGTAAATTTACTTATACTTACATATATAAATATAAGCGGGTGGAGGAATACGCCCCGGCAGGGAGATCAAACGGCCGGGGGTTAGGGCTGCAGGCTGAGAAACCGGCGGACAATCCTAGCCGAGTCAAGTAACACCGCCTTCTGCATCCTGGCTGCGAGCGAACCGTCCCGGATCCCCAGTTGCCTCAGATGGTGAGCGAGGCTAACCGAGATCAAACCATTGGCAGATATTACGATAGGGATTATTTCAGCAGACCCCACACCCCACATGTCGACAATCTCGTGCGCCAGATCCAGATATTTACGTTTTTTCTCAGTCTCGGCTTTCACGAGGTTCTCGTCATGCGGGACGGTGATGTCCACTAAAAATACCCTCGACCGTGCCCTGTCCATCACCACGATATCAGGCTTGTTCGCCAGTATCGTCCTGTCTGTGGCGATAGGCAGGTCCCAGTAGAGCCGGACTCCGTCGCGTTCGAGTACTAGCACCGGTAAGTATTGGTAATACGGCATCCTCTGTTCCAGGAGACCGTACATAAGAGCAAGCTCTTGGTGGAGAATCTTGGCCACTTGGTTGTGTCTGTGCAAGTACTCAGTATTAGCAAGCGCGGAACAACCCGACAGCACATGCCTGAGTGACTCACCGGGATGACGACAGGCTCGACAGAAGTCGGGAGTGCCATCCTTCAGGACGTGCTTTCGGTAGTTGTTCGTCTTGATCACCTGATCTTGTATTGCACAGACAAAACCTTCGGTTTCCCCAAAGAGGTCGCCGAATCGCAGCCACTGCACGGAGGCCTTACTGTCCACGTGAGGCGCGTGAAGCGCCTTGTAGAACCGTCCATGCAGTTCCTTCTCCATCCATACGGTCTCCCGGTCAGAGGTGCTCAGTACGACCGGTTTCTGCCAGTTCTCTTTGGCCGAGGCTAGGGGGGTTAGTCCTTTGTCACACATTGAAACGTCACCATGCAAAGCGCTGTCCCGTCTCGTTTCAAAGTAGGCCCTGAGGCTGCACACCTCGCGGTTATGCATGGTCTTAGCGCTTAACATGCCTCGACCACCACACTTCCGCGGGATGTACAGTCTCATGACCGACGACTTAGGGTGATGCACGCGATGGTACGTCATAGTTGTGCGGACTCTTCTGTCCAGGGCGTCAAGTTCGGTCTGAGTCCATCTGAGTATGCCAAAGGTGTACAAGACGGTGGGCATGACCCAAGCGTTATAGGCTCGGACCTTGTTGGCTCCAGACAAGTAGCTCCGAAGAACATTTGTGAGTTCATGTCCACTTCCTTCACCCCTATGCATTGTGACATACCCAGATACCGGTAAGATTCAGCTTCGGAAAGGGTCTTGAATGATGTTAATTCGAGGCTAAGCTGCGACGATTGAGTCACCTGACCCCTGTCCACATGCACGACCGCACACTTATCCACTCCAAGCTGCATCCTGATGGAACTGCTGAACTCCGTAGTGATTTTCGGCAGTTCCTGCAGCGTTAGGTGCCAGCAATTTGAGGTCGTCCATGTAGAGAAGGTGGGAGACTTTAGTACCTCCTCTCCGAAACTGAAAGCCTGTCCCCGAGCGCTCCAGCAGGGTGCTTAGAGGGTTCAAGGACAAGCAGAACCATAGTGGACTCAGGCAATCACCCTGGAAAATACCTTATTATTATATATATTATATCAGTATAACTAAATCAAAATTTCTTGATCTTAATGTTATTAAAAAAAGAAACTATTATAACAAATATCCCAATAATACCTATACCGAACATTACCATATATCGATACATACAATAGGTACAGGTTATCTACCACATCACTACTTTCTTGATGAATCATAACCAAATGAATAAACAATTCGACCGGCTTGCGTTGCGTATGTCGATTCATAGCTCCGTAAATACGAGGTCCTTAAAAACGTCCTTACGCCGAGTAACTTGTAAGCTCGGCGAAACTTTGATTGTGTGACTTGGCACATTTCTAATTAAATCGGTTTTTGTTCAACTTTGTTAAATTACTTTTAGAGTGTGAATTAAGTACACTGTACTTCGACACCTAGTTATAACTTTTTCAAAGTTGCTTTATTGTAAAGGGAGTTTGACAATCGTATGTGTGTTAAGTTTGTTTGAAGAATAATTAATTATATACTACTTTTTTTCTTTTCTTTTATAATACTGAAAGAGAAATTGAAATAAGAAATTGCTTTATACTAAGGCGGCCTTTTGTTTCTTGTTTTTGTAATTTATATTTTTTTTTTTTACCTACAGTATAAATATTATTATTAGGATTATTAATTCAAAATTTGAGATCATTATCAAGTGAATATTAAAATGTATGTTACTATTAGATATAAAATTGATCTTCAAAAATACCTAGTAAAAGATTATTTCTTTTAAATTGTTAATTATTTATTTATAGAATTTGAGAACAAAATACTTTGAGCCAAAGACAGAAATAAGGACTAAAAACCAGAGCTAACGTTATACGCATTTTATGTATAGAGTAAAACGACGATTCGAAAGTGCTCATGGGGTCTATTTGAATAAAGTGGCTTTTGATTTTGATACAGTTGTATGATTATTGCGATTCGTAAAAATAAAACAAATGCGGCAGTAAATAAAAATGTCCACGAAGCGTAATCTAGACATCTAGAATCTGTAAAGCCTGACCTTAGTTTCAACTTGATCTTGAATCTATGGCCTAGACAGCTATATAACAATTTTCATCAAAGTCAGATGATTACTTAGCAATCTCATATAGAGGGTTTCTCAAATAAAACCAAGATCTCACAAATTGATATTAGTGGTACATTGATGTCATGGTCGTAAGGCGCAATATTTTTTGTTACATTTATAATAAAGGACTTCATGAGAATAATGTACCGTGAGAAAACTGTATCGTATTTTCAGCACTTATAACCTTAATAAGTAGAAAACATGCTCTTCCTCTGTTATGGAGATAGGTCTACGGATATAAAGATTGGCTAGTGTCCATGTCAAAATAAAAAATTATGAATTTCATGTTTCAAGCATTTCGAATATTCACTTGATAAAATATATACTATTTGATTGATATTTTTGCTATGGATTGGAATCCAGAGTTATTTTCAATCCGGCTGGGTCCGGTCAGATTTTCGTCGATCCAGCCGCATCCGGCTTGATCCGAACCGGAAATGGAATTTATAAAATTGGATTGAAAACGAGACACGATTGCAATCCCTACTTACATATCATTATTTATGTAGGCCTTAGAATTTATTAGAATAGAAACAGTCGAATAAATTCTATATAGGATAAAATAATTATAAATAATTATCTTCATTAGTAAGTTAAAGATAAATCGCAAAAGGGTTGGCTGGAAAATTCCTGGAGAGGCTATATAATATTCGTCAACCGCCATTTGTACCAGACCTTTAGCAGGCAACCCTATATAACCGCACTCGCAATGAAACAGTGTTTATTTTGATGTAAGATTTATTTATTACAGATTTAGGTGACAGTAACGAGAACAATATATATATATACCTGTTTATACCCGCCAACCTAGTAGATACGCCAGGAAAATATTAGACAACCCATGTTATACTTTCTACAGACTTCATACTGTTGATAGGTATTGAATTTATTCTTTGACCTAGTGCACTAAAGGTGAATTATTATACTAGTTTTTTTACAATTTTAAATTAATATGGTCTGGCTAGAAATTTTTAGTCACTCCTTTCGCGATTATTTTTCTAATATACTATAGTAAAAACATAATAATTTTGATCCATTAAGCGGGTGGGTGAAATTCGTCTCTAGTACCGATCTCCTGCTATAATCATTAAGGTTTTCTCACAAACTTACCGTTTTCTGTTGAGATGAATATTGAACTAATTTAGCGCTTAAAAGTGTATGTTACCTCAAATTGCTAATATTCCACTCGGCAGGATGTCCATATCTTCCAAACTACTGAATATTTAAGTTTGAAATTTATTTATGGTAAAGTTCAGGACATAAACTATGTTTCATATGTTTCGAAAACACGATTCCATAAAATTTTCTCGATACAAAAAAATCGCAAAATTACCTCTATTTTTGTATTAAAACCTTAATATCTCAGTAAATATAGAAGTTATGGACTTGAGATTAAGCATGGTAATTGAAATAAGTATGAAGAACATTTTATATGTTGCGTTTTTTTAAAAATAACTATTGATAATGTTTGTGGGGAGAAAATACATATAATTTGCGCGATGAACAACCAAGCGCTCTCAATTCTCATGTGTATTTAGTACGGGTGAAATCTGAATACGAGCTGAGGTAGTGTAGCCCCTTAACAACTAAGTGATACTAACTAAAAAGAATACTTGCGTCCTTTCTAATGAGATCTACTGTTTCTATATTAAATCCTTTGGACTTTCACATATATGAAGGATGATTCTATCCTTACATCGTGTTATTTTTTCATAAGGGAAGTTGAACGTACTTTACGCAGTAATAAGTCTTTGTTATGGCACTCGAGGGTATTGTGATGGGTGCCTCTAGAAATTATAAGGCTAAGGAAATCCCTTAACTTAGCTTTTATCTCTATAGGATTTATTTCTTATGATGTTACAATATAATTAAACTTTTATTATAATTTTGGCCTCAGAAATAAATGTTGAACAATTTTACTAAATATATTTGTGTGTGTGTGTGTTTTTTTTTATACGAATAGGGTGGTAAACAAGCGTATGTCTCACTCATCTGATGGTAAGCTATTACCGTCGCTCATAGAGCCTTCAATACCAGAAGCATTGCAAGCGCGTTACCGACCCTATTCCCGGTCCCCGCAGAAGCTCCTTATTCACCACAGCAACAAAACACTGCTTAAAACCAGTAATATTAAGCTGTGATCTTCTGTAATTCGATGTATTTCTCCAGTCTTCCTGCTCCAAATTTTGAGCTGAATACTTCCTGATGTGTCCTCAGTAAAATTAATATGTTAAGTAGTTAAGTTGGGTCTTTTGAAGAACAATACAAAATTTTAAATATTTCAGATTTTTGTTTCAAATTCGTCATTTATATGTTTATTTATTATTTCATATTGGAACTGTTTGAGTGTTATTAATTTGCACAGAGAATTAAATTAATATTTTTTATTAATATTCCTCAAGCGTGGTTATATTTTTTTATACAATGGATTGTCATCAACACTTGAAAAGATAGTTATTTAAAATAAAAAGAGGAGAATTGAAACATAATATCGTCATCATTTCAGCCTATTGCAGTCCACTGCTGGAAATAGGCCTCCACTAGTTCGCACCAAACATTATGGCGCCAACTCATGGGTTTTTTATCAATTTATTATTATACAGCATAAATTTTATCTGGGTGTAATATATATATTTATATATGTATTATTTATAAGTATGTTTATAGAAAAAAAAATATGTATTTATACCAGTTGGCTGTTACCTATAACCACAAGCATTAAATTGTTTACTTTAGGAACAGACGACCGTGTGTGCATTGTGTAGATATTTAAAAAAAAATTAAGTGTTAATTTTAGGTCATAAAATAATAAGTGGTCCTAGTTAAATACATAAAGGTGTACACAATAATCTAATATTATAAAAAAATATAATATATAAATATAGCTATTTTTAATTCAAATTAGACTATTTTTAAAATACGGAAAGACTATTTATTTTGTTACACTGCAAGATTTTTCCAGTAAAGTTTTAAAATTTATTTTGTAGGAATGCACCTGGGGGTTAAACGAACACGAGCGAACCGCAGGTGTCGCATTTATATATATAAACAGTACATTTGCTGAAAATATTTTAGTAAGGACTAACGTACAACTTGTTTTATACTTTTTTTTCATGTAATCAATTTTGATTAGGAAACAACATAGATTTTTAGGTATAAAAATACACAGAAGTATGAAAAGTTAACACTATTTTCACAACATTATAAAATTTTTAACCGAGTTTCAAAAAAGGTGAAGGTTTCTCAATCTAACTATATTTTTTTATGTATGTTACCTCATAACTTTGACTGTATGGATGCATTTCTAATAATGTCAATTTACTTGATTATTTTCTCGTCGAGCTACGGTTACTTTATATATACCGATTTTGATGATTCTTGTTTTAATTGAAAGCTGATGCTTGTCTTGTGATTCAATTTAAATTTGATCGAGATCTAATGACTACTTTTTGAGGAATCTTTGATAACACGTATTAACTTCACTATTTTTTCGTCTACTTACGTTGTACTAGTTGTAAATGTAATTGAAGTCGGTTATTTTTTTCGTTTGCGTACAAACATTAAACATATTATGATATCCTATAAGTAATTTAATACACAACTGAATTGTAAATTTATTTATTCATATCTATTTTTAGGGATTTTAACTATCTGGCATATTAAAACTTATTGTATCCTAATATAATCGTAACATAGCAAATTATTTTATACCTCAAATTAATAAAAATCTTTGAGAAATAGGCATCATATACACATATTGTTTTCGCCACTGCAGAAGTGGGATCTGACGGAGCGTTTTGCATTACTTCTATATCCGGATAATAAATTAAACTATAAAAACAAATCTTCGCAATTATTAGAAGCATGAATGTGAGATCATATGACAATTATTTACTTAGAAATATAATGTATACGTATTAATTTTTTTTTTTGTTAGACTGAATAAATAAAATAATTTCCTTGATAATTATAAAAATATATAGATTTAATTTACTTTAAAATAAAGCTGAAAAGGAAAACAATGTTTATTATATAAAGAAAATTAACAATAAAATTTAAAGCATATCAGCATTGTTGCATGGCGTAAAAAAAGTTGAAAAAATTTATAAATCTGCGCAAATCTTTGTGTTTGCCACAATAATCTGTTTTAAAAATTCATATTTTGTTGCTATTTTTGAAAATTATTTACAAACACAATATTTTTTACACCTGAAGCTACTATTGCACTGTACTTCGTATGTCTATATGCATGTAAAAATCAAAATGTCGAAATACATGTAGACGCTTTTTGTTTGTACTAATTCGTTATTTCAAGAAAATGTTTTATAAAACAAAATTTAAAAAAAAATTGCTGGGTCAAATATTTTGTAATAATAAAAGGTGAATTCGACTATTCCTGTAACGTCTACAAGACATGTCCCTTGATATTCGTTTTTTTTTTCTTTGCTCTTTTATTATAAGCGATGACATATCGTCGAGAATATATTTGAAGAAAGTATCTAAATTCAACCTTATTACAATGGACACCAGACCGAAATTTCAATTACACATAAGTTCAGATAGGACATTTCAGATTGTATCTTGCGATATTATTTTGTGACTATAAAGAAAAATTATTTTTGAAATCCTCTGTAATCACATTAATGCGGTCCTTATTCTAATTGACGCCGAAATAATGGTTTCCTACTTAACGATGTAAATTTTTTCATTAATATTCTCGATGTTTTCATACCGCGTTAAGGAATATTAATGGATATTGACAATTTTTCGAATGGAAAAACTGAATTTCACATTTTTCATTTAACCTTCGAGGCCAGGCGTGGGCTTTTAATTATTGTAATTAATGTATGGATTAATTTTTATTATTAATCTGACACTATCAATTTTCATTATATTATGTTCTTGAATTTATTAGTAAGAGATTTTCGCTGAGTTGCACGAAGAGAAATTAAAATTTAAGTAGTGATTAAACTAATTTAATCGCAAGAATTGTATGAAATTCTTGTGATTAAATTAGTTTAATCTCTACATAAATTTTAATTTTGTTTCGTGCAACTCGGCGTTTGTGTTTAAGACATTTTTGTTATTTACACCACGTTAGGTCCTTATTAGATTGTTAACTAATAATTGTATAAATTATTGGAATTTTATTATTGGAATGTTAATACACTGTTTTGCCAGAAATCCTCTTTGCATTACTCATCTTGTGATGAGTACAGGACACATAACTACTTGAGTGTAGTTTTATTTATCTTCAATATTCTGTACGATCGCGGTGCTTCCCTAGTCTGGATGCTTTAGAATTTGTGCAAATTATTTCTGCGTATTTGATAGAAGTTTTTTAGATTTTCATCACACTGCTTTACCAATACACACTATTTGACATTATTTATCAAAAATATTAAGTTTTTTTTCTGATTTCATCTCGATTAAAGAAATATTACAATAGTAATAAACGCATCGATCTCAGCTCCTGCTAACATCTGTGCCAAGTTATAATAGCCATGACACGTAACCAGAGGGATGCAAACTTATATGTATCATTGCAAGAAAGCTCGTTACAAAACCGTATACGACACTTAAACGCCCGTATATGTAAGTTGGTTCATTTTTATTGAGTTAAATATTAGCTGTACTAGTAAACATTTTACCAAAACAAAACATAAAGTAAGACAAAACTATATAGTACACGAAGGAGAAATACAAATATTAGATTTTACCATCGAGTAAAAGCTTGCAGTGTTCCAAGCCATTGAAGGTTCTTGAAACGCCGTTTTATATCATTGCTGGGAGGTTGTCCCATTTATTTTTATTTACCTTTTTCTACATTTACTTTTTAGTAGTGCTAAGTCAGCTGAATATTTATTTTAGTAAAAATAAATATTCAGCTGTGTGGTTACGGCAGTAAGAATATAGTTACCACCTCTCTTCCCGTATATGTCGTAAGAGGCGACTAAGGGATAACACGGTTCCACTACCACCGTGGAACTTAAAAAGCTGACCGATGGTGGGATAACTATCCAACAACTGGCTTTCAAATACACAGTCGAAGACAGGCAGCAACGTCTTTGGTGCGACAAAGCCAGCCCTGCGGTCACCAACCCGCCCGCCTGCCCAGCGTGATGACTATGGGCAAAACACATGAGTTCACTGCATTTTTCGCGCAAACTTGTGGAGGCCTATGTCCAGCAGTGGACTATATCAGACTGAAGTGATGAATATGTACCATATATAATTGTAGTAAAATAATTGTGTTTGCAGGCAAACGAAGAAAAATCGATTTCAATTATATCGACAAGTAATACAACGTAGGTAGACGAAAAAATAGTAAAGTAAATACGCATTATCAAAGATTACTCTAAATGTTGTATTCAGATTTCGATGAAGTTTAAATGTGACCACATGATAAACATCGACTTTCGATTAAAATAAAAATCATCAAAATCGGCACACCCAATAAAAAGTTATGCAGATTTTCGAGAATTTCCCTCAATTTCTCTGGGATCTCACCATCAGATCCTGGTTTCCTTATCATGGCACTAAACTAGGGATATCTCCTTTCCGACAAAAAAAGAATTATCAAAATCGGTTCATAAACGACGGAGTTATCCCCGAACATACATAAAATATATATACAGTCGAATTGTGTAACCTCCTCCTTTTTTTGAAGTCAGTTAAAAAAACAATTATTATAAAAGATTTTATTTCATTAATTATACAAAATTTGTACAAAAAGAAACGCGATCGCAACCTCATTATCGGTTATATAAAATTAACCTCAAAACGATTATGCAAAAATACGTATATTTCACCGCAGTGCAGATTTCATCAACTCTACGAGAAACGTAAATATATTCATATCAATTTACGTCAATGATTTCTATAGTGAAACACTTTTATTCCAATGAAAAATGATTGACTGATATTTTTTTTTTTTTTACGTATAAATATGTTTCATTTAAATAAATGTCAGCTCATAATATATCATACATGTCTATCTATACTAACTATTGCTTGCCCAATGGTCGAAATTAGACCACAATTTTTTTTTTGTATATAAACCTTCCGCTGCCTTAAGTGTGGCCCAAAAAAATTAATTAGCCGAATAGGTCGAGTCATTTTTGAGTTATGTGCTTAACAACATTCATTTTTATTTATATAAGATAGATTATGTTTACATGAGACGCCGCGTTGGCGCAACGGTTATAGCCATGGATTGTACCCGGTGCGCTCGCGGTTGCGGGTTCGATCCCCGCACATGACAAACATTTGTATTGGCCATACAGGTGTTTGCCGTGGTCTGGGTGTTTGTGCAGTCCTTGTGGGTCTCCCCACCGTGCCTCGGAGAGCACGTTAAGCCGTCGGTCCCGATTATTATCAAGTACACTTGATAGCGATCGTTACTCATAGTAGGGAATATATCCGCCAACCCGCATTGGAGCAGCGTGGTAGATTAAGCTCTAATCCTTCTCCTACATGAGGAAAGAGGCCTATGCCCAGTAGTGGGATATTACAGGCTGAAGCGAAGTAAGAAGAAGCGAAGATTATGTTTGACATTCAGTAAAGACAATAGTCTTCTAATTCAGTAGTTTGTTTTTTTAATTCAATAAAGACTATTGTCTTTACCGAATTTCAAACATAATTTAATCTCTAGCCTAAACATAATCTATTAATCTTTAGTCTATTGTCTATTCTCAATTTGCTTGACGCGTGTGTCCAATACATGGCAGTGTGTGTAATGTTTTTTTTCGTTGTTTTAATGTATTTTTTGTGCATAATTTAAAAAAAATATTAGCATTCTGCACTCCTTTTCTATATAAACTATAAGTGTGCGAAATTTCATACTCCTCCGTCCGCGCAGCTTTTGTAAAAAGGGGTACAAAGTTTAGTGTTTAGCTTCTCGTAATAATATATAGATAAATGGAGAGGCCGGTTCAGTCATACTGCGAAAACTACTGAATCGATCGGAATAATACTTATACCATAGGATGCAGCGTGTGCGATATGTTGGTGATTACTTATCGTGTAAAAAAAAATATGGACGGACAGAGGTCGCTAGTATATATTCGCATTATTATCTCTTATTATTTATATTATTAGACATACCTATACAAGTTTGTAATTGTAATGTTAATAAATAACATATAATTGGTTTTACTCGCAAATGAAAAAAAAAATCGACATTTTCATTGACAAGTGATACAACGTAGGTAGACGAAAAAATACTCAATTAACTACATGCGTAGTACAGTATTAGGGATAGATCAAAAAGTACCCGTCAGGTGTCATTCAAATTTAAATAGGATCTTGACAAGCACAAGCTTTCGATTAAAAAAACTTCGCCAAACACCTACATATGGATAATTATATAAAAAATACAGTCGAATTGAGAATTTCCTCCTATTTTTGAAGTTGGTTAAAAATGATAATTAATGATATAATGATAAGCATACATCGTCTGCGGAGGGTGGGAGAAAGGCCATAGATAGGAAAATATGGAAAGGAATTGAGGAGGCCTATTATTATTAATACATCATCTTCAGAGGGTCGCGATAACAAATCTGTGTGAAACCAGTCTCAATCCTTTCATTTCATAGGAAGTGGCAACAGTGATGCATTTACGGGTCGTGCTGTAAAGTAACAATTTCAATAAGACACTAACAATTTTATTCTTAATTTTTGTCATTTGGTTTATAATTTTAATTAAATAATATTTGTTTCAGAGTTAAGAAAGATGTAGGAGAAATGTGCGCGCTGGCCGCAGCGGTGCTGTTTCTAGCCGCGCTTGCAGCTCTGCCTTGTAAAGGTAAGCTATATGGACATTATTACATTCCTCGAGCTAGTACTGTCTACTTACTGTTCATATATCAATAGAGTTTAAGGTATTTTCTTTTTAATCGACTTCAAAAAAAGGAGGAGGTTACTCAATTCGACCTTCAATAAAGATTTTTTTTTAATGTATGTTCGTGGATAACTCCGTCGTTTATGATCCGATTTTGATAATTCTTTTTTTGTTGGAAAGGAGATATCCCTAGTTTGGTACCATGATAAGGAAATCAGGATCTGATGATGGAATCCCAGATAAATCTAGGGAAACTCTCGAAAATCCGCATAACTTTTTACTGGGTGTACCGATTTTAATGATTTTTAATTTAATCGAAAGTCGATGTAAATACCAATGTATAATAAGAAGGGCAAACGCTGAAAGTTTGGTCAATATATAAAAGAAAATATATCAATAAATTAGAAAGTATATTATTTATAAAATACAATCCTTGCTTAAAGCAAAATAGCTTGTATTAAAATTGTTAACTTTATTAGTAGTATTAATTTTTCACTACAATAGGTAAATAGGTTATATATCATTCAAAAAATTCAAAATTATATGAATATTCAAATAATAACTATGACAGAATAATAATAAAAAAATAATGTGTAACAACTTTTTGTTAAATATTGTAATATGAAATAACTTTTATCCTAGGTATTTTTTATACATACTATTCAAGTTTATGATTATTCGGAGCGCAATCATTGAACCGGAAATAACAAAAGTATTATGACGGTTCGATTTCCTGTTTTTTCATACAAATAAATTAATGCATATCTTGCTGTGTTTTTTTTTTAATTTGCGAATTCAAACAATTTTTTTCTATTCCCAACGTTCATACAAGCTTGATATAAAATGAGCCTGAGTTTTCTTTAGTTTTTGATTAATTCATATCGTTTCGAATTCTTCTACCGTAACTGCGCGAAAGTAAAATATAAACCACATTTTCTTTTAAGTCGAAACTTAAATATTCTTTCGAAAGAAAAACATTATTTATTTTCGCTTCCTTATAATTAAAACTTGAGAGTTTTAAGTTAGTTTCGAAATGTATTAATGGTCATCTGTAACTGAGGTAGGGAACCGCAGTAAATATCATACTCAAAACCTGGAGCAGCCCGACTGGGGAAGTACCACGACCTTACAGAAGATCACAGCTAAATAATACTGCTATGAAGCAGTGTTGTGTTCCTGTGGTGATTAAGGTGACCAGAGCTCCTGCGGAGGACAGGGAGTGGGGTCGGCAACGCGCTTGCAATGTTTCTAGTGCTGCGATTGTCTATAAGCTAGGTAATTGCTTACCATCAGGTGAGCAGAACCTCTTTTGTGCCATTCTGGTGTTATTATATCCAATTAAGCATTTTATATAACGTTTAGTCGCGCTAACGTTTAGCCTACGCATTTGGAAACACATGTTTTGGCTTTCTTAATATTAATGGAGAAGGCAACCTATTATGTGCTCAATTATACCTATAATTTTTTTCTTATAGTAAAAAATTATAATGTTTCGTTTCGTGTCAAAAATATATTTTTAACTAGCTGACCCGGCAAACGTTGTCTTGCCGCTAAACGCTATTTAAAAATAGGGGTTGATGGTAGAGTGTTGAAAATTTAGGGTTGTATGTATTTTTTAATATTGTATCATAAAAAAATAGAAATTAAAAATTTTGTCTAAAAAATAAAAAAATAAAAATTTAGGGGTGGACTACCCCTAACATTTAGGGGGATGAAAAATAGATGTTGGCCGGTTCTCATAGATACCGGATAAGCACAAAAAATTTCATCAAAATCGGTCAAGCCGTTTCGGAGGAGTATGGCAACGAAAACTGTGACACGAGAATTTTATATATTAGATGATATGGAGATTCCTACTCCACTATGGTGGCAAACAAATCACGGACTATATAATTCGCCTTGTTTTAAGCTGCTACCGTAGGCTATCGTCGTCTGTAACTCCAGGAGCATCTCAAGAGCGTTGCCAACTTAACCCCTTCCGTCAATATATCACAAGGAGCTCTCTCTCTTTCTCTCTCTCTCTTTCGTAACGCTCTTGTCAGAGCGGTCGTGTTCATCACTTCCCAGTCACACGCTTGACGATCCGTCTCCATTCCTCCCTGACAGTTGCTTTTCGGCAGCACATATGCAATGGAACGTCCATTGCAGCCCTTACTTGGTCCGTCCATCTCATAGGTGATCTACCGCGAGGTCTGGTTCCATCTACTTTTCCTTGGATCACGATCACATGACCAAAGAAAGTGAAAATTCGAGCCTGTACGATGGAAGATAGACGCTGCTTGATGCCGAGTTCTTCCAGAATGCACTTGTTGATCCGGAATTGATTCCAGGACACTCTCAACATTTTTCTCCAGCACCACATCTCGAGAACATCTATTTTTTCTTCTCACTTTCTCGCAGGGTCCACGTCTCCGAGGCGTAGAGAAATATGGAAAATACTAGCGCTCTAACTAGCCAAGTCTTAGTGGTCTGATCTGGATATCGCCATGCGTCGTCGTCGCACAAGAAGCTCTAGCTGATATTAAAAATCGATTTTTTTTAGTATTTATTTAAAGTATTATAATTGTAACTAAAAATGACACAAATAATATAAAACTTAGGCTTTACCTTAATATCTTCTAAGTTTGAAATTTTGTGTAAAAAAAGGCAACAAGAAAACCGTACCGCGTTCCAAGCGTGAAATTATTCTGATTAAACTAAGATTCCGAATGCGGCACTTAGTTGGATACAATCCAGCGCTTAATGATTAAAATTGGTGATGTTGTAGCTAGATTGTCCAAAAAGCTAGTAAAATTTAACAAGTCACAAAGTATTTCGAAAAATAAGGATTTAAGTAAAAAATGTTATAGTAATTTTCAACAAAATACTAATATATATTTTTTAAATATATGACAAATAATGGATTTAGCTGTCGGTATATTTTGAGGAAACGAATTTATTTATTTGTTTCTTCAGACGAACCACCACAGTCACAGAACTAAATGTTACGCTAGCTTTCACGGGTTTGATTCCATGTGTTAAACACTTTCAACCTTTTTAGTATTTTAGAATTAAAAGGGCTGTTCTTCTTCAAATACACTTTTACTATAATTCCTTTTAACAACAATTTTTAGTTGAAACCACCAACTTGCTTTGTAGCTCAATGATGAAAGCTTTACTCATTGAAACAATAATGGAATAAATAAAAAGCGTTCAATTGACAAAGAAATTATATTTTAGTCAAAACACCCGGAAGACGAAATTGAGCTACAAAGAACTTAAAATACTGCTAATACAAATACAAGATAATATTTACACATTTTCCAAAAATATATTTGTCGAAATACAAGTTATTCCTTTATAAATCAAACGACATTGGATACAAACTTTCATAATTATTCATAACTTTTAGTGAGGTTGACAATTTATTTTTAATGCATGAGTGAAATATTTTTATTTGTGTATTATTTATTTGAAATTAAGACATAAATTAACAAACAAATTTATAAGCTAAATTAACATGAAACATATTTATATAAGCCAAACTTATATTTTTTGGACTCATGACATAGGATTTAACATTCTACTGCATTATTTTTAAATCTTGTATAGGTCAGATTTTAAAAAAGTATTTTCACACCAGAAAACTTATTTATTATCCTTCTACGGCTGAGGTGATATTGTTCCGTACTATTTGACTGAAGCGTAGTCGTCAAATTAAAATAGACGTCAAATTATATTTTCCCTTTTTTATATATTTAAATTTAACCAAAAATTTATATCAAAATAGACATTAATCGACTTAATTAATTTACAATGTAAAATAATTTTAATTATATTTTTACTGACACATAAATTGTTTACAAATTTTTACATAATGCCTATATATTTTTTTTCAAGTTGATAATTTGACATTTTCTTTTTTTATTTTATTTATTACATAATTTTAGAATTAGAATGGAAATTAAATGGAAATTAAATGATTCATTTTGTAATTTTTAAATGCACTTCCGAATCGCCGCTAAACAGTAGTATATTACATATATATGTAATGTGAAGCTTTTGGCTAATTAAGAATGTGAACGCCTGTTAAAACAAATGCAGATGAACCCGCGTTCATGTATAAAAACTATTTAAAAAATAAACCCACTATTAGTTTTTTTTTCCGTTTAAACTTGTACATAAGTTCAATTGTTAAGATTTTGCTCAACCTGTTAAATAAGAAAACTTTACAACAACCAACCGCTTCTACAGCCTCCTTCAAACTTTCCACTTTCCACTCTAAGATGTACCGTAACGTCGAACGTCTAATCGCGTTAAAAACTTTTAAGAGTTTTAACCAAACATGCTGAAGTAATCTCGAAGAGTTGAAAAGTGATCACGTTTGTTTTAAGCCTTATTTTCTGTACTAACAAGTTAGTAACAGTACATTAATATTATTTTTTATACAACTAGGTCGGCAATATGTATAGTATATAATGTATAGTATATAATGTACAGTATATAAATAAATAGTTTTGATTTTTACAACAGAAACATAACTTTTTTTATACTTGAAAAGACACATATAAATCTTACAAAATAAAACTTGTCGTCACATATACAGTTACGAGTATATATGCAACTAGACGTAAAAAGCGGATAACACATTTTCACTACTACCTTGGAACTTACAAAGCCGAACGACGGCGGGACAACCATCCAACTGCTGGCTTTGAAATACACAAGCCGAAGACGGGCAGCATCGTCTTTGGTGCGGTAAAGCCAGCCCTGCGGTCACCAACCCAACTGCCCAGCGTGGTGACCCTATGGATAAAACAGATGAGAATTTAGGAAAGCCTATGTCCAGTTGTGGACTGTGATAGGCTGTAATGTATGCAACTAGTATAAGTAGTGCTAACTAGTATATACATATAACTCAGTCGCATTCATAACCTTATAAAGCTTGATACATCTATAGCTCTTATTAACGACGTTTTGTTCTGTTTTATTTGATTTGAGCTTTGAGATGAATCAAGTTTGTTAATCCCCCTTTTGTTTCTCTTTTACTTCTATGATATATTAATATTTTTTTCAATTAAACAAACTTATTAGAGGTACGAATATAATATCTGTTAACTTTTAGTATTGGTCAAAACAAACAAAATGCTCTTTATCAATGAATTGGTGTAATGGTTTATGAATCATAATAATTGATTAATCTGCTATGTATTTTTAGGTAGATATTAAATTCTGATTTTATTCTAATATATAATTTTAACCTTTATTATCAAATAATTAAAAAGCTTAATTATGTAATGCACATGGACTTGAATTTAATAACTTTTATCACTGTAAACGAAAAATCATATTTTTTTTTAATACAAATACGATTAAGACAAAAAAGGGAATATTGGCAATGTTTGATTTACTTAATTATGTTAATAAATAATACAATAATTATCAATATTTAATAATTATAATAATTAAATGCTATCTTTTCCAGGCATTGACGCAGATACGTCAACAATACCAAAGGAAGATAAAGAGACATCAACACAGCCGATAATAAACAAAGTCTATCAAATGCTGCACGCCAGCACAGATCCGCGCAATCAAGCTCAACTCCTCAACTTTAATTACTCTCTTAATGAACCGGATAGTTTCGTAACGAGTAATCCAAAGCATTTCCCTAGTATAGAGAAGAGCAGTGATATCTGCTGTACTGAAACCACACATACACAAGATAAAGCAATTATTACGAATGTGCTAAATAATGACAATACGAGGAATAGAAAGAGACGGGTGGTAAATGTGATAAGAACGGATGTGAATTACACTATGAGCTATGTACAAGTGACGACGGTGACGCCGGATACGGGACCAATGGCTTTGGAGAGTCGTCGAAAGCCAGCGGAAGCAGGGTCCAGCGCTCCGCTTCTGAACTACATATTCGATACATATTCAAATACGCATCAACATCGAAATGAAAGGTAAAATCAATCGTTATAAATAAAATATCATGTAAAGATGGATGAATGGCTGCTTTTTGCTATACTGTGCTTAAAAAAACTAAGGCACTCAAGGTGAAACTTATTATGTTACTTGGGTTTAATTTAAGTAGTAATTATAAAAACATATCAATGTCCCACACAGAACTAACACGGAACTTACGGAAACAATCTAGGTCCTGGAATAATTATGTATATATGTAGTTAAAAAGAATGGAGCTACTCACAAATAAAAGTCATAACTACATAACACCCATATTAGAAACAGACATTGCTGTGCAATCAATTGATCCAAAAAATCAACGTCAATGAAACTTTCCCACATCGCCCCTGGAATGTTTATTTTATTCATTATTCTGAATGAAAATTTAACTACATTTATTATGAAATCGATTTCAGTAAAGCAAAAACATATTCAGATATAATTATAAAAATTCAATTCCAACGTACAAAAATACAGGTCAATGCGACAATATTGTTCGAAATATTCGCAAACTTGCTCATGTGTTCGTTCTTGTTAAGTATAACGTTTATTCATATTATACGATATGGAAATTTATGCAAAAATTGTGCTTTTTTTAGTTTTCTGTATACTCATTAAGAACGAGAAATTTTCACGCTGGGTTTTAATTCTGGAATATTTTGCAAAGTATGTTTTGACATTTTAGCAAATAGACTACATAATATACTCGTACTTGTATGATATTACAATTTAGATTCTAACAAACATTTCTAGCAAACTAAGTTCATTGATATTATGGAATATAGTTTTAGAGAGAATAAGCTTCGTAATTGAATTTGGTGGTATTCATTTATTAGATTATGTAAATATCGCACTCGTTCGCGTCGGCTCTAATCTACGTTTTATTAAAAAAAATGCTACAATCTACCAACAACAAAAATCATTTGTTACATGTATTACATATTCGTAGTGCGATCGTAATAACGCTTTACACCCGTTTCTCAGGCCTTCGTGCTGTTTGACAAATATGGCGGATAAAGATATTTCGTTTGTTTCGATACAACTTCGTAAAATATACGAAAGTAAGAAATGGAAACAAATAATGTTTGATTATGGTTACTGCTCGAAATTTTGTTATCTTGATTTAATTACAGCATACTTATTATTTTTATTTTACTTTGATATTAACAATAGCAGCTTTGCAAACAAAATCTAAAACAAAAATTAATTATTCATTTAAAATGTAATATACAAACAAAAACAAAATTACAATGCTTTGTTTTCGTCTTTATAATGTAAATACATCTTCCTTGCGGCAATATATTTCGATGGCCACAACGAATAAACGTGCAAGAGCTCTTACCCAAATTTTTTTTTTTTCGTATTTTTCGTTTGCATGGACTAATATACACCTATATATATTTTTTTGAATATTTCAGACTTAAAATAAGGCTTTTATAGCACAATATTCGTTTATTGTACGGAAAAAAAAAACATTTTCATATCACATGAATAATAAAACATGCGCCTATTGCAGATTATTTGTTTATTTGAGTTCACCAGAATAAACGTGTTAAATAAATCTGCCACTCGTGTCTATCCTTTCCTTTGGGTAATAATCTCTTGCACGATTATTCGTGTAAAAATGCAAGCGACTTTTATCTGTAATGCGTCATTGCAGGCGGCAAAACTTTGAATATAATAATTACAGCTATTCTATTATCTTATACTAATTTCTCTTGTTTTTTCTACTTTTGTAAAGGTTTAAGCCCTAATATTATTCGCTCATGAATTTGAAGTTACTGGTAGTAACCGTTTAATAAACGAAAACTTTCCCAATAGTGTCTATTGCGATCGCTCGTTAGAAAAGGGGCGAAGCGGGGGCGGGGTATGTAAGATGCGCGTGACATCGCTAGACCCCGGAAGGTCAGTCCGGATGCGAATTTGCTGGAGTTATTACGTAATTTCGTTTGTTGAGCACATGCATTGTTGTTAATATTCATATTAAATCATTAATGAGTGATAAGCATAATTATTATGAATAGACACAGAGCTACTCAAGTCGGCAAGTCGTTGTAGAAAGATATTAAAATTAGTGAACTATAGGAATCACGGTATGTACCTACATAATAATATTAATTATTACTTTAACAAGCTCAGCTGTGAGCTGATAATTATTGTATCGAGTTCTATGATCCATATTGTTATGTCATGTTTTTTTTCAGACAATATTATTAATCAAGATGACAGTAGTATTGAACTTGAAGAACAAAATGGAATTGAAGGTAAAATGATGAAACTTTTTTCTTTGGTTGTTGGTTAGATATTATATATACATATATGTATGTGGGGCCTTCCAAGGGTTGCGTGGGGATGAGGGGCTGAGTGTAAATGTAAGTAAATAGTTATTGAAAACACAGTAATGTAGTAATTTGAGTAATTTGTTTCAGAAAATTTTACATATCTTTCGCGAAGTTCTTTTCCCATTGATGGCAAATCAGACCTCAAAGAAGTCAACTCAGAACCTTATGATTTTATTTCGCCGGCCCCATTAATAGTAGTAAATGTATCTCCACACGATAATAATACCTCACCACCAAATGTACCAACAAATGACATTTTAAATATTTCTCATAATGTTATTGAATCATTACTACCTGAAATAGAGTACCCTACGCCATTGCAATCTGTAAATAATAATGATGATTTACAGACTACTGATAATTCTATTATAATGACTCCATCAACCCAACAAAAAATAGATTTTATAGCCACACCGACTGTTTTATACATTAATAATGATTACGATCTAAGAAATATTTCTGACTTAGAGGGTTTTTTACATAGTATTGAAAAATAAAATATATCACAGGATATTGTAACTACAAAATCGGAGGAAAGACTCGTAACCGACTATAGAACCGCTTACGAAAAAGAGAAAAATAGATCCTAATTTATGGAAAGATCGCAAAAATAAAATTCTTAAAAATTCTGATAAAAGTTATGAAAGTGTTAGAACTAAAAAGCAAAACGTAGAAAAATCTATTGGACCACCATGCAACTGCAAACTGAAATGTTTCGAAAAGATACAGCAAAATATGAGGAATAAAATTTTTCAGAATTTTTGGGCTATCGGGGACCACGAAAGACAGTGGGATTTTATTAACCGCCATGTAAAAAAAGATAACGTCAAAAAAATTACAGTTGAACGTAAAAATAATCGTACTCAAACATTAACATATCAACTACTCGATGATAGTAATTCCACGATTAAAGTTTGTAAAACTATGTTTTTAAGTAGTCTATTACACAGCAAGTAGTATACACAGCTATTGATAAATTGGGAGCTGACAATTATTTAAAAGATTACAGAGGAACTTATAAGAATAGGCCAAAAAGAATGTCAGAAGAGACTGAGAAAAGTATAATTGACCATATAAATTTATTTGAAAGAGTTGAATCACACTATACTCGTAAAGATAGCCAAAAGCAATATCTGTGTGAAACATTGAATGTCTCTAAAATGCACCGACTATATTTAGAATGGATAGATACAAACCACCAGTACAATCAAACATGCAAAGCAACTAAACGGCAATATGAAATATTATTTAATACGAAGTTTAACCTATCCTTTCACAAACCTAAAAAAGATTTATGTGAAATATGTTCAATTTACCATACTCCTGATGATGTTAGAAAAGAACAGTTAAAAGCTGACTATGAAAAGCACTTGAAAGAAAAACAAATGGTAAGGCAATTAAAGGAACAAGAAAAAGAAAAATTTTGTTCAGATGACAGTGTTGTAGCATGTTTTGATCTGGAAAAGGTGTTGAATATCCCCCAAAGTGAAGTAAGCATATTTCATTATAAACGGAAGTATCCTGTATACAATTTCACGATTTATAATATCTTAGAGAAGAAAGGTTACTGTTACGTCTGGCATTGTCAGATTGCGAAAAGAGGTGCGATAGAAATAGCAAGTTGTCTTTGGTCATTTATCCAGGCACACGTTGAGTTAGGCATAAAAAATATATCCTTTTATTCTGATTCATGCGCAGGGCAAAATCGTAATCGTTTCGTATTCGCCATGTTTTCTTTAGCGGCGAAGAAATACAACATAAAAATAACACACAGGTTTTTGGAGAAAGGTCACAGCCAATCGGAGGGCGATTCTATGCATGCTGCTATTGAGCGTTCTAAGAAAAAGCATACTATCTACACACCTGATCAAATGTAATCCTTGATAGAGAATGCCAAAGTTACCGGGCATAAGTTTCAAGTAAAACAAATGATGCAAGCTGATTTCATAGATTTTAAAGAATTAATTAAAGGGAAGAATTGGTTAAAAGATACAGATGGCAATAAAATTTACTGGAGCAAAATAAAAGAAGTAGTTTTTCCTTATAATCAACCTGATACAGTTTACTTTAGATACAGTTTTGAAGACGAATTACAAGAGATGCAAGCTATTACGAGGACTAACTCAAGAAGGTGACGAGGGGATCCTATAGAAGATGCTGAAAACCTAAAACTCGCATACACTGGAATGCTACCCATACCTCTTCCTTTATATAGAGATTTAATAAGTCTGTGTGACTCGGGAGCCATACCAAACCATTACCAGTGTTTTTACAGAAATCTAGTGCCATTAAATTCCACCTCAGTTACTAACGATAGTGACGAGGAGAATTATTAGTAACCACTAAACTTATTAGTTGTTTTCTGTTAGATTTTACTTGTTTTTATTTTAGTAATATATTCTTGATAAGTACCTACTTCGTTCTAAATTGGATAAATAAATAATAATTATTCTTTTAACAATATTAATTTTTATTGAACCTTCAACAAAAAAATATTATCTAATTTACATTATATACTATGCACTAATAAAGTCGTATTACATAAATAATGAGTTGATCTTATACGGGCCTTTATCTTTACAAACATGTAAAAGCAACAAAATATACAAGAATAAAGTGGTAGGTGACCAGAGCAAGGCTCATGGAAAAAAAATATACGTGGAATAACCATGCAACATTTCACTACATTTGTTTAAGCTTCATTTATGACACGAATAAACGTGCAGTGATACAATAATGTTAACAAGTCACATATTATTCACTAGAATAATAATTTAATACGGTTTTTCTTAAATATGTAGTAAACCGATAATATTTTATTTTTAATAAATATATGAGCTGAAAGATATTTTTTTACCTTTAATTTGATTACACATTATATTTTTGTATTTATTATGTAATTAAAGTTATGTGATTCCAAACGTTTTTATATCTTCCTGAAAAGTTGTCGTTTTTCGATTGCACGTTTATGCGTTGGGGCCATCGATTTAATAATAACATAACAATAACGAAAACTCAAACAAAAGTCGCACAATTACTCTAATCTGTTCAAACTTAAATCCTCTGTTATTATTTTGCAAAGCCTATTACAATGTACTGGACTATACAAATAAAGGAAATCATCTACAACGTCTATTCTAATGGGATCAAATAAAATACAATTGATGAAATAACTATTTGATTGATTGTGAAAAATAACTATTTTATATTCGATTAGTTTCTGATAAGTTCTTCAATAGAATTTGCATTCCAAATCGATGACTGCTAAGTACTTTTGAATTATTAATTTACAAATAAATTTTTATTTAACTTTTAGTGAATCTATATTCATCATCCATCCGGGTTTATTGCCGTGAAATTCTTTCAATTTAAATTCTTCCAGAGTTCCAACGATTTTGTGGCCAGTGAGATATTGATTGAATGATATTTCACCTCAAATGTATTTTACGTTCATATTTACATAGTGGGTCTCCCCACCGTGCCTCGGAGAGCACGTTATGCCGTCAGTCTCGGTTGTTATCATAAATACCTGATAGCGATCAGTTGCTCATAGTAGGGAACATATCCGCTAACCTGCAGTGGAGCGGCATGGTGGATTAAGCTCCAATCCTTCTCCTAAATTAAAAAAGGGCCTACAGCTAGCAGTTAGATGTTGAAGGCTGAATGCCATATTTACATAATCTAATAAATAAATACCGCCAAATTCAATACACAGTGCACTGTTAAACTGTTCATTGTTTTTGCTGCACTTTTTATCACATAAATTGTATCTTTTTTTCTGTAAATGAATAAATAAATAAATAATAATAACGAAGCTTTAATTCTCTCTAAAACCATATTCCATAATATCAATCAACTTAGTTTGCTAGAAATGTTTTTTAGAATCTAAATTGTAATTTGATTTGTTCGATTAATAGTTTCTATTTATTATTTATTTTATTATTTATTTATTTATTACATACCAACAAATGTTTATATATCTTTAGATTAATAGAAATTTCAGCGTCAAGCTAACCATTCATAATATGACTTATTTTCCTTATTTTGCATCGTTACATTTAAACTAGGCATAGCCTGTATCTTAGATGTAAGTCTCCTTCGCTACATATTTAAAGCAAAAATTTAAATTACATGCTCATCACAAGTACACTTTTTGTAATAACATTCTAACAAAATGTAACAATAATAAATGTTAGGGTAGAGTAACAATTACATTGTGTTCAACCTAAAACGTATAGTTTGACAACAACAACTATAAACTTATTCACGTTTCTATGTATTATTTATTTCAATTTATTTTTTAGATATAGTTACTATGTATTTTTACAGATTTTCCATTTATATTTATATATTATGCATACTATTGTATGTATGTTAGGTGTTTGTGTGTGTGTATGTGTGTGTATGTCGTGCATGTATGTGTGCGTGCGTATTGTGCATGTGTGTTTAAGTGTACATGTTTTAACTCATGTGTATGTGTGTGTGTGTGTGTGTGTGTGTATCTGTGTGTGCGTGTGTATCTGTATTGTGTGTGTGTGTTTACCTTATTAGCGTGAACATCTTTTGAAGAAAGAGAAAAGGACAATGTTCCACTTCCAAAAGTTTATTCATGTTATTAACACTATGAATTTAGGATGTCTTTTTTTGTCTATGGCAGTTTTTGTAATAATAAAAGTAAAAGGTAAGATTTGTAAGTGGTAAATATGTAAATGAAGAATATAAAATTAAAAGAAAAAGTGTTTAAAAGATAAAAGCTTTATTATTATTCCTCGTTCCTGTCAAAATAACCAACAGTGGTAGCAGACCGTGGTTTTCTGCAGTTTCCGGCAATCTATAAAAAGAAAAATATCGTCGAACACAACGTGAAAGAACAAAATGGCGTCAGGACAATATGAGTTTAAAATGAAACAGTTTGAAGGAGAAAATTTCGATACGTGGAAATACAGATTGAAAACTATATTAAGAGAGCAGGAATGCTTAGATGCTATAGAAAGTGAGAATTTTGCGATCAAAACAGAAAACATAAAAAAGGAAACAAGAGCAGTAAGCATTTTAGTAAGCTCCATAGCAGACAGTCATATTGAATATATAAAAGACGAGAAAACGGCATATGGGATGCTTAAGATATTAGAAGAAAACTTCATGAAGAAAAATACCAGAAGTAAAATATTTATAAGAAGACAATTAATGGAAATTAAGTTTAATGAAAATGAAAAATTGCAATCACACTTTACACAAATGGAGGAATTGTTTACACAACTCAAAAACGGAGGATCCACCCTGTCAGAGGAAGAAAAGGTGAATTACATCTTACTTAGTATGCCGAAATCTTATGAAGTAATAATAACAACTTTGGAAACTATGACTGATCTTAGTGTCAACTTTGTCAAAGAGAGATTGCTGGGGGAAGAGGAGAAAAGAAAGAAAACAAAATCAGAGGCGACAACAGCTGTCAAAAATGCTTTCCTGTGCTACAACTGTGGTTTGCCGGGCCATAAGAAGTTTCAATGCCATAATAGAGGGAGAGGACGTTACGGACCAGCCCGAGGAGGTAATGCAGGATGCGGACAAAAAGGTCAAGAAGGACAATACCTGAATGCAGGACGAGGACGTGGATATGCCAGAGTACGTGGACATGGCAGAGGACGAGGACAATATAGGGGACACTACTATGAAAAGAACCATCACACATTCCTGTCAACATTTGAAGAAGAGGAGGCACCGCTGTGTATTAGTGAGGTGAATGTAAATGAAAGTAACTACACTACATGGTGTGCAGACTCAGGTTGCTCTGATCACTTAACTAATAATAAAAGTTTCTTTATAGATTACATACAATTAAGTAAACCAAAAATAATTGCAGCAGCTAAAAATGGTATCATGTTACAAGCAATTGGCATAGGTAATATTAATGTAAAATGTTTTGTTGGTAGAAAAGAGTCTTATTTTACTATTAAAAATGTTTATTATGTCCCTGATTTAAGAAAGAACCTATTGTCAGTATCTAAAATAGAAAACCATGGCTTTAGAGTAGAATTTTACAAAGGTAAGATTAGAGTATACAACTATAATGATCTTACCATGATAGGAAATCAAGAAGGTTCACTTTATACAGTCAAATTGTTAATAGATAAACTGGAATGTGACTACACTAATATTGATGATGTTAACTTGTGGCATAGGCGCTTTGGACATTTAGGAATTAAAAATTTAAGTTTATTAAAACAAAATAACATGGTAAATGGATTAGGAGACTTAAAAACAAATAATTATGATACATTGTGTGAACAGTGTGTGACAGGTAAAATGACAAGACAACCATTTAATAGAGAGGGTCATAGGGCGTCCAGGCCTTTAGAATTAGTGCATACTGATGTGTGTGGGCCAATTAACCCACCAACAAGAAATGGATATCGCTATTTTATAACCTTTATTGATTATTATACTCATTTTGTAATGATATACCTATTAAATAATAAAAGTGAAGTTTTTAGTAAATTCAAACAATATTATTATTATGTTACAAACCATTTTAATAGGAACATCTTAAAACTTAGATCAGATAACGGTAAGGAATATGTAAATAAAGAATTTCAAGATTTTTGTTATTACAAAGGAATTAAATTGGAGTACACGGTCCCATATAATCCAGAAATGAATGGGGTAGCAGAGAGAATGAATAGAACGTTGTTGGAAAAGACCAGAACAATTTTATTAGATTCAACTTTAGGAAAAGAGTTTTGGGGAGATGCTGTATTGTACTCAGCATATGTTAGTAACCGAAGTCCATCAGCAGACAGGTACCATACTGCAAGTGAACTCTGGGAAGGAAGAAAACCGAATGTGTCAAACATGAGAGTATTTGGAAGTTTAGCATATAATTATGTACCAAAAGAGTGCAGACAGAAGCTTGATAACACCGGACGTAAGATGATTATGATTGGATATGCTCCAGCAGGTTACATACTCTTCGATCCTGAAACACAAAAGGAAGTACATGCAAGAAATGTGATATTCGATGAAAAACCTAAAGAAAAATATGTACCAAGAATTTACTTACCTTACCAAGATGTAGAAGAAAAAGATGAAGCACCCGAAGAAAGAAAAAAATCACCTGAAAAGAAAAAAGAAGAAGGTAAGAGAATAACAGAGAAGAATACAGAAGATAACACACAAGAGAAACAGAATAAAGAGTCATGTAGTGAAGAAAACACAGAAGTTTATGAAGATGCAGTGCAAAAATTAGAAAACCGACAGGTTGAAAAGGAGCTAGCAAGCAGGGAGAGACCTAGAAGAAATATTAGAAAACCTAAATGGCAAACAGATTACCAGTTAGATGATAATGAAGATACAGGAGATATATTATATGCTTTACTTACGATTCATTCTGACGCACCACAACATTTTGAAGAGATACAGAACAGAGAAGATAAACAGCAATGGGAAAATGCTATATCAGAAGAAATGAAAGTCCTACAAGAGAGTGAAACATGGAAGATAGTACCTAAACCAGAGAATAATAAGTTAATAGATACCAAGTGGATATTTACTAGAAAAGATATTGGAGACAAGGAAATATGTAAAGCAAGGTTGGTAGTAAGAGGATTCCAGCAAAAAGAAAATTTAGAAAACATTTACTCACCGGTTTTGAAACTGCAAACATTGAGAGTGTTGTTGTCAGTAGCAGCACACAGAGACTATAATATTCATCAAATGGATGTCAAAGGAGCTTTTCTTTATGGTAGGATAGATGAAGATGTATACTTGAAGCCCCCTCAGGGATTAAATATACCAGATGGTCATGTATTAAAACTAAATAAGTCACTATACGGATTAAAGAAATCTCCTAAATATTGGTATGAGAAATTTAACGAAGTTATAACTACTTATGGTTTTGAAAGATCTAATAATGATTATTGTTTATATTATAAGAAAGATATATACTTATTAATATATGTTGATGATTTGTTAATCTTTGGACCTAACAATAAAGAAATAGAAAAAATAAAAGGATATTTGTCAGAAAAATTTAGAATGAAAGATATGGGAAGTAATAATTTAACTTATTTGGGAATTTCTATATTAAAACAAAATGGACAGATCTATCTGAATCAAACTAAGTATTTACAAAATGTTCTAAAGAAATATGGTATGCAAAATTGTAAGGGCATTGACACACCTATGGATCCTAATTTACAACTAGACATAAACACTGACATAGACATGACGTTAGAAAACTATTGTAGATCACTCATAGGATCTTTAATGTATTGTATGGTTAGCACACTTAGTGCTGTGTGGCTACGGCACTAAAGAATTTAGCCACCCCCTCTCATCCCGTGGGTGTCGTAAGAGGCGACTAAGGGATAACAAGGTTCCACAACCATCTTGGAACTTAAGAAGCCGACCGATGGCGGGATAGCCATCCAACTGCTGGCTTTGAAATACACAGGCCGAAGACGGGCAGCAGCGTCTTTGGTGCGACAAAGCCAGTACTGCGGTCACCAACCCGCCTGCCCAGCGTGGTGACTATGGGCAAAACACATGAGTTCACGTTATTTTTGACGTAAACTTGTGGAGGCCTATGTCCAGCAGTGGACTGTATAGGCTGTAATGATGATGGTTAGCACTAGACCTGATTTAGCTACAGCTGTTTCATACTTAAGCAGATTTCAAGGAACACCTAGTGTAAAACTTGTAAAAGCTTTAAAGCGAGTTCTTAGATACATAAAACAAACAGTTAATTATCAGTTAACTTATACCAATTGTAATGTTAATAATAATAATACTCTAGTAGGATATGCTGATTCTGATTTTGCTAGAAGCATGGACAGAAAGTCTACTAGTGGTTATGTTTTTAAACTTTATGGTAATACTATTTCTTGGAAGTCTAAAAAACAAAATATTGTGACATTAAGTACTACTGAGGCTGAGTTAGTTGCTTTGTGTGAAAGTTGTGTAGAGTCTTGCTGGTTAATAAAATTACTTAAAGATGTAGATGTTAACTTGAAACATGTAACTATTTTTGAAGATAATCAGAGCACTATAAAGACTGTTAATAATCCTGATCAGAAACGTCTCAAACATATTGATATAAAATACAATTTTATTAAGGAAAAGGTAGAACAGGGACTCATTAAGGTAATTTATATTTCTACAAATAATCAGTTAGCAGATTTAATGACAAAGCCTCTAACCACTCATCATTTTAGAAAGTTTGTTACTTTGTTGGGTTTGGAAGATTGTAACATTGAGGGAGAGTGTTGAGAAAAGGACAATGTTCCACTTCCAAAAGTTTTTTCATGTTATTAACACTATGAATTTAGGATGTCTTTTTTTGTCTATGGCAGTTTTTGTAATAATAAAAGTAAAAGGTAAGATTTGTAAGTGGTAAATATGTAAATGAAGAATATAAAATTAAAGAAAAAGTGTTTAAAAGATAAAAGCTTTATTATTATTCCTCGTTCCTGTCAAAATAACCAACACAATATCGTAATAATACTGAACTTTTAACCAGTTATTAAGTTTTTCTTTACATTTTTTGTTATTTAAAGGGTAAATGTTAATAATAGCATTAATCTTATTATAGAGTGAAGGGCCCAGATAGGATTGAAATTTTTGCGCAAATCTTGTTTTATGGGGCGGAAGATAGCAAACCTTATCTTTACGACGAACTGATGCTATTTCTTCTGAAAAAACTAATTTTGAGTGCTGAGCTATAATGGTTTCTTTAATAAATAATTGCCTAACGGTGAGGACGCCACAGTTAGTAAGTAAAGATCTTTAGTAGGGTATCTAAAAGGTTTAAACGTCATTACTTTAAGTAGTGCTCTCTATGCACGTTCAAGTTCAATCATGTGCGTTTTACAGGTACCGCCCCACGATGTTATACAATATAATATTATAGATTGTGCTAGTGCATAGTATAATGATTTCAACAAATTAAATTCCGCTATATGGCGTAACGTTTTAAATACGTAGATTAATATTCTAGTTCTTTTGGCAAGTAAATTTATATGACTCTTCCATGAAAATGTATCATCCAGTTGTACTCCTAGATACTTAATAGTTTCGGTTTTAGTGAGACACATACAAGAGCAAGTAGAATTTTGCATGGATCTTGAGCCACAAGAGTGAAACCGTATAGGGTACTCACCGTCTGCCGGGATACACCGCTTAGATATGCCAAAATATATAACTTTGGTTTTTGAGACATTAAGTGTGAGAGAGTTATTTTGCATCCATTGGGACACTATACCTAGTCCAGTCTCTGCCAGTGTTGTAGCATCTTCCCAGATTTTGTCATAACAAACCAGAACAGTGTCATCTGCATATGTGATTATTTTACAGTTCGGTAAATTAAGATTGCACAATTCATTAATATATATTAGAAATAGGCTAGGACCAAGAACGCTTCCCTGAGGAACCCCGTACAATATATCGGTATCAGAACTATAATAATCTCCCAGCTTAACCTTTTGTTTGCGGTTACTTAAATAATCGGTGAATAATTTGTGTACAGTGCCACGAATACCAATACACTCCAACTTCCTCAGCAGCATGGGAATAGAAACCGTGTCAAAGGCGTTGGCCAGATCCAGAAATACTCCTACACATTTAAACTTTTTATCCAGCTAAGCTCCTACAAATTCACAGAGATCAGAAACAGCGTCCCTAGTCGATTTCCCGGCTCTGAAACCATACTGGTTGTTTGAGAGAATGTTCTCTTTATCTAAATATGAAAGAAGTTTTTTATTTATAATTTTCTCTAGTATTTTAGCGAACACTGTTAAAATCGAAATTGGCCGATAATTACTGATAGAATTTTTATCACCATGCTTATAAATTGGATGAACAATTGATATCTTAAAAGCCTGTGGAAAGACACCGCTATTAATGGATAGATTCACTATGTGCGTCAAAAGAGGAGCTATTGTTTTTTTGGTGGACTTAATTATATTTGTAGGTATGTTATTCCATCCGGTAGCACAGTCGTTCTTAAGGTTGTTAATGACATTTAAGATATCCTGATCCGTGACCTCTGACATGTACATGGAGTTAACTGTCGTATTAAAAAGGCAATCCGAAGTGAAATTGGTAAGATGATCGCATGACGTTGATGTTATTTTAGCGGCTAAAGTTTTTCCTACATCAGCAAAGTATTGATTAGCATATTCGATAGATTTTTCTGGGGTTTTCTTAATTTTTAGTAGGTCGATTGCAGGTTGTTTATTAGTTTGAGAGTTAGTATAGGTTTTAATGAGTCTCCAGGTTGTCTTTGGATTTTTTGAGCATTTTTTTAACTGGTCCTGTTCATATGATCTTTTTATTCTCTTAAGCAAGTCATTACAGAAATTTCTATACCGAGTGTATGTTATCTTTAGAATCGTGTTGTTTGGGTTTTTCTTAAGCTTGAGATGAAGTATGTCCCGATTCTTCATACAACGGATTAATCCGGGGGTTATCCAGGGCTTAATACATCGAGTTCGCCTAGTAACTGTAAGCATAGTAGTGTTTGCCGTTGCAAGATTAGAGAGAACACCAACAAGTCTATCAGCTGCCCAGTTTGCATCCATTGAATATAAGATATCGCTGAAGTCAAAAGACCCGATATCTGATATAAGCTTATCATGGTTCAGTTTATGAATAACTGATTTATATTTGTATTTGGGTATTTTGTTCACGCTCATCTCAACGACAGCTGAATAGTGGTCAGTAACGGAGGACGTTATTATTATAGTTTTTGTAGGGTTTTTTGATTTGATCAATGCGTGATCTAGGCAGTTGTTCCCTCTAGTCGGATATTCGTGACTAGGTATAAATACCATGACTAGCTAATAGTTTGAGATAATCTGGAGCTTTACTATCAATGCTATTTGTCTTAATATCGATATATATGTCACCCATAATTATTATATTAGTGAATTTTGAATATAACTTAAGAATATCATTTAATGAATCGAGAAAATTGTTAATATTCCTATAAGATGGAGACACCTATAGATACCAAAGACAACAGTATCTGTATTGAGTTTAACTGAAAGGCATGTTGCATCGGATATGTGTATTTCATCAACATCACAAGACAAATCATCTCTGGTATATACTACTATGCCGTCATTTTGATTGTTGTTATTTTTTGAGTAATTTATATTGTATCCAGATAGCGTAGGCAAGTTTGTAGTTTTGTTAATCCACGATTCAGTTAGTATATATATATCACAGCAAAATTCTAATCTACTTAAAAATATTTCAATTCCTCCATATTCTTTCTAATACTTCTAATGTTTTGAGTCAAAATTGTCAAACTTTTGTGCGAGCCCTTTAGTAGATATTTGCCAGATTCTGTTGTAGTTAAAAACGATTCACCAGGGTTAATTTCATCAATACAGTCATTAGTAGCATTTTCTTGTAGAAAATCGAATTTTATTTAGATAAGTAATGTGACAAACAAAGATGGAGTATTTTGTAGCACTACGTGTGTGAGTGAGGGATCTTATGAAAGTGTGAGTACGTAATTTTTGTCTTAGTAACTTGGTTGTACAGTGTATGAGATAGACGATTTATAGTTTTATTAAGTTTTATTGAGGAGTGTAGATAAAATGTGTATGCATAATATAACAAAAAATTTGAAAGAATTACCCTTAGAGCATTTAGTCGTAAAACATGAACGCCAATGAACGTCACTTCTGATACTAGTCATTTTTGGGTTTTCAAATTGTTCAGTTGAGCTTCATCCTTCACTTCTATATATTGGGTTTCATCGGTCTTCCTAATATAAATCCTTCCATTTCTTGTCCAACAATACTTGAAATTGGCTATTTTCGCAATATCCCGAGCTAGGAAAAAGAGTCTTCGTCCTTTAGGAGTGAGAGCTTCAGACACGTATATTGGCTTGGAATTATTGTCTAATCCTATAGATGTAGTGTTGAGTTTGTTATTCGGATTATTTTTGTTGTACGTTTTAGATTTTTTTATTATTTCTTGTTTAGTGTTTTTGCTCTTGAACTCAGTTATTATTGTTTTGTGTTCCGCCTTACTTTTCAGGACAAAAACATAATTTATCTCATTTTTCTGTATGTCTACTTTAATGGCTTTGCAAGTATTTAAAACGATGTCAGATAACTGTGCCTTATCAAATTTATCGTCTTTTAATGGAACATTCCTAATTTCCACAGTAGAGGATCTCATAGAGCGTTCCATATCCTCTATTTTGCTTTCCAAAGTAGTGATCCGAAGAAGATTGGCTTTGCTTTCATTTTCAAGTTTTTCCACCTTTTCATGCAACGAATTGAAATGGGAGTACAGAAACTCAAGAGATTTCTCGATTTCTGTATTAGTTTCACTTATTTTTTGGTTCTGGATTTTAATTTCTGAAATATCAGATGCGAGTTTAGAAAGTGTCTCTGTTTGGCTTTCTTTCCATTCCAAGAGTAGTCCTTTAAGATCACCTGATGAGCATTGTTGAACTGGGGATTCTCTACGTCTTTTAAAACGTTGGCCACCGCAGAAGGATTCCATATTAATTTCAGTATTACCGATATCCGAGTCGGACAAAGTGATTTGGCTGTCACCCTTTGGTGGAGATCTTATTATATTAATACTTTCGGCATGATAAATTCTCGGTGAAGTTCACAATTTTAGTGTCGCACTCGTGAGTGACCAAAATTATTTGAGCTCCCAGTTGACTTGAATAATACTAATGACTTGAAAAATATGCTATTCGTGTATCTTTATATACTTGACGTAATTTGAATAGGGCAAAAATGAACTCTGACAAAAAATACGTCCAAACACCTTCGCTGTGCGAACGAGACTCGAACTAGACTATGAACACTAGTTTTTATGCTGTTTGTTTCAGCTTAAAAGGGGCGAACGAACTTTTATTTGTTCACTCAATTTGTTCGTACTCGATTTCAGTGTGTATGAGAATTGAATATAGAATTCTGTTCTCTAAGTGTTTTCAATTATACACGAATGAGTTGTATCTTTTTGATGATTAAAATAAAATAATATTGAATGTCAAATATAAAGGTATAGATTATACACATGCTATAGATAGTAATAGTAGACAAAACCTTACGAAGAATCTAAAAGTACTCGTAGTAAAATTAAAATATACACAAAAGAATTGTTTATTCAACACTCTTGTTTTATAATTCATACACATGCACAGTCAAAATACGATTCTGAAATGAGAAAAAAAAATAAGGAAAAGTGCACAGATTATATATTATGCTCAAATGTCAGTTGCTCTTTTTTATAAATGAGGTCCTAAGTATAATTATTTTTAATTGATATCTAAACTCTTTTGAGAAATAAAACCGTCTTATTTTAGGTACTAGATATCATTAGTACGATATGACAACATGAGTTTCACAAACGTTTACATGTCACAGAACTAATGCAATTAATATTAATTAGGTGTAGCAATTACATTCATTAATTAAGACGATGCGACAGTAATATTAGTTGTAAAGCGAGGGCTTCATCTGTGCAAACAAGCGAGATTACTACCACAAAGAGACTCAGTGTCGCTCCTTATCGCATCTATGACCGTAGCTTGATAGATGATCGTTTAAATGTCTAGTGTACGCAATTAATACTTAGGTAATAGTTACCATATACAAGATACTTCTCATGGATTCGCATAGACTTGAAAATTGAGTAGCCTAAGAAGTTGAGAAGTAACCTGGATAAAGTCTTTATCGGTCGGATTTTGACTTAAAGTTTAAAAAAAAATTGATACGGTAATCTTTGTATGGGGATATTTATAAGCTGTTTTTTAAATAATTAATTGTGCTTGCTCGCAAACGAACAAACCGTCTCCATAAAAGCCTAGTGCTTGTCATATAGTCTCATTTTAATCGACCCTACTATCGAGTTCTGACGAGAATATTTTGAGTTATACCTCATCATTATCATTACAGCCTATACAGTCCACTGCTGGACATATGCCTACACAAGTTTACGCCAAAAATAACGTGAACTCATGTGTTTTGCCCATAGTCACCACGCTGAGCAGGCGGGTTGGTGACCGCAGTACTGGCTTTGTCGCACCGAAGACGCTGCTGCCCATCTTCGGCCTGTGTATTTTAAAGCCAGCAGTTGGATGGTTATCCCGCCACCGGTCGGCTTTTTAAGTTCCAAGGTGGTAGTGGAACTGTGTTATCCCTTAGTCGCCTCTTACGACACCCACGGGAAGAGAGGGGGTGGCTATATTCTTTAATACCGTAGCCACACAGTATTTTAGTTAGTAGTTAGTGAGTTATACCTATTATACATATATTCAACTGACTATTTATTGACCACCTACGTTGTATTACTCGTCAATGTAAACTAAGGTCGGCTTGGTAGGCAAAAACAATTATTAATATTTCAACAACGTGGCAAATTTAGTAACTCAATATGAACTAAGTATGTCCTGGCATAAAAATAAATCGAATTTTTGTCTCAAATAAACAGCAAGAAGTGACTTCAAGAAACGAAATAAGTCAAGTGATTTAAATTTTCATAAAACTGTCTTTTGACATTTGAAAATAATGCAAAGTTTATGCTGTTCTTAAAATTTAATATATAACTTTACTAAGACATATCCTGTGAGGGTGCACTTTGCTATAATTTTATGTGTTTCCAAGCAGTTTTGTTCCATTCAGTATTTTGACGACGACTTTCTCATATTAAGTTTAACTTGAGAAAGCGCTTCGTAGGATTGATTTGATCATTTTTAGAATACGTTTAAAACTATTTTAATATTTTAACGTCCTCCATTCGCCGACTTATTTAAATAAAATTGGTGATGACATATCGTATCTTTCGTTTAAAAATGTATGTAGATTATATTTGGTAAATAAATTCTCTATGTATATCCAGATTAAATATATACATTATATTTAATAGTATATATAACTGTATGAATAATAATAGTATTTACTTTACTCGATTGAGTCGTCTCGAATAATTTGATACAAAAAGGCTAAGTTTGAACAAGTGAGCCTTATGATTTTTCATTAAGTACGTCGTTTATTTGTTGTAAACGTTTTTTTTTTTTTTTAATATAAAAAACGATTATATCTCAGTATGAAGTGAAATTATGACAATAAGAATCATAATATCAAACAATTATTTTAAAAATACATTTATATTATCGTAGTAAGTAGTTCCGTGGAAGGACAATCATTGGTATACAATTCAGACATGGCGGCGGCGGTTACGGGTTCGATCCCCGCACATGAAAAACATTTGTATTGGCCATACAGGTGTTTGCCGTGGTCTGGGTGTTTGTGCAGTCCTAGTGGGTCTCCCCACCGTGCCTCGGAGAGCACGTTAAGCCGTCGGTCCCGGTTGTTATCATGTACACCTGATAGCGATCGTTACTCATAGTAGGGAATATATCCACCAACCCGCATTGGAGCAGCGTGGTGGATTAAGCTCTGATCCTTCTCCTACATGGGGAAAGAGGCCTATGCCCAGTAGTGGGATATTACAGGCTGAAGCGTATACAATTGAGAACTTAACATTATATAGATATGTATATACGAGTATATAGCGTCGGATCGTGTCCTTGTTTATTTGTCTCAGGACTGCTCATCTAGTCTACTGTTAAGCGCGCATATGTATATAGATAAGCAGTACAAATTGCATGCTATATCAAGAAATAACTGTAACGCCATGGATGTTGTTTAACAGAGTAAAAATAAATATAAATAATACTAATGTATAATAATATGTGCTCGTATGGTGCATTTCGTAAAAAAATGTTTAATTGTACTTTTCTCCAGGCCAGGAAACGGCAACAGTATCTACGTGGCTACGGGACCAGAAATTGAAGCACTTGTCGGCTCCACCGCACACCTCGACTGCAAAGTCGACGCCCTTCATGACAAACTGGTAATATTTATGATGGTATTTAGTCTAATGTATTCTTAAAGTTAATAGTTATGATAATATATAAAATTAATAATAATAAAAAACATTTAGGAAAATAGCCTTGTTGAACATACAAACTAGGAGTGTCATCGGTAATGATGTCATGATGTTGCAACTTTTCTTGTACTTTTAATCTTATTAATTTCATGGTGTACATTTTCGCAATTATTATATATTCATTAACATTCAATATACATTTTTATCGGTATATCAAACGTTAGTAGAAATTAAAAACTTCATAATGTTTATATATATACAACTAGATCGGTAAACAAACGTACGGCTGGTTTACTTGATGGTAAGCGATTACCGTAGCTTACAGACGCCTGTAACAACAGAAGCATTGCAAGCGCGTTGCCGACTCTACCCGTAATTCCGGGAGCTCTGGTCACCCTACTCACCAACACAACACTGCTTGAAAACAGTACTTACTATTTAGTTGTGATCTTCTGTAAGGTCGAGGTAAAACCCCAGTCGGGCTGGTCCATATTTTGAGCAAGAAATTTCCTGCTGTCCCCTACCTCAGTTGATATAATATATACAGTATTCTATCTTAGTTCGTATAACGTAGCTGCTAAAATTAGGTCTAATTTTGATACGCCTATTCATTAATCATAGACAAGCTATTACAATTATTATAAAGTCATAACATGTAGCAGTTATGAATTACACTATGATAATGTCACACTGTACTAATTAATATGCGTTATATTCTTGAACATTACAATTTGTTGCCAATATGCAATTAACCTGGACAAGTAGACTGACCTATCCTATACTTACCTTATATGATGCAAGCTTTGTTAATTAATTTACATTAATAGATTAATTATAATTAGTGATCTATAGATGTAGTTGTAAATGATTACTAAAATTAATCTTTATATAACTATATTTTAGATCGTAATAATAGTATGTAATAGAGTATTTTTTAGACTGCACCTTTTTCATTTGTTTTTTGGCTATATTTCTTGTAAGGATAAATTGTCTTTTTCTTTTATTGCCGTTTTTATTTTTAATATTTTGTTCTTATTTTAAAAAGCTTAATAAACTTAAAATCTTACTAAACTTGGACCAGCTATTTCCATTTCATCTATAATTAATAATTTTCCTTGAAATCTTACACTGTATTTTATAACTTAAGTACATATTTTATCTGTACCTTCAAAACTGATCGTATAACAAATATTAATACAATACTATTTTTTATTTATGTATAATTGTATTAAATATTATGCGTTATGGTTACTTTTATTAGCGTATTGATCGATATTCTGAGTATAAATATAAATGAAAAAAATGCTGTAGCATATTATTGATTCAACAACAAAAGTACTAAGGAAATAATTTAGTAATACAATTAATATACATACATACGCACATGCTCACACAAACGCATGCCCACGCACATAATATACACTAACATTAACATGGAAGGTTTCAAAAAATTTGAATATAAATTCAAGTAGGGATTATTATTATTATTATATCCTTCGGTATTTACAAAAAATATTTTTCCAATTAAATCTGATATTCACTACGGAGTTTAAAAAACAATACTGAAGATGGGGTATAAAATACTCTTGAGTTTAAAGGCCTTTATCTGTTAATGAAAAGGTCATTTCAAATTGTTACTCAAATTATTTTTTTGGAAATAAAGTAAATATCATAATGACATCGACGGCGAATATTAAAATGATCAATATATATGGCATACATATCATTGAACAGTCATTTCCCGTTCCAGTTTGAGCGTTTTTCCCGGAAGCTTATGTATAATCTGTAAGAGGGAAATTTCAGTATCATTTAGAAGTATTTTAAGGATGACATAAAAATAGAACAAATAATTTAAGAGGATTACGTATGTTTAATAAGAAAATGTCATTTAATAATAACAAAAAGAAAACGAAACTATGAAAAATAAAAATAAAAACACATTTTTCTGTATCAAGATACATAATTATATAGTATGCTTTGACAATAACACACTGTCCAGTAAATTCAGATTAGTTAGTTCAGTCTAGCCCTCAAAACTGTTTTGGCTCCTATTAAAAACATCGTTAGATCGTACAGGTGAGTCATCTACGGCCTTCGTGCATTTATTTTTAAACAAAGCAATGACAATTTCTTCGATAATTTGAGACTAGCTAGCAAGGCTACAAAGACACTCTAAGCATTATACGTTCGACGTGTGCGACGAGTGCGAAGACGTTATACGAACAATAATTGTGTTTACTCGCAAACGAAAAAAACTGACTTCAATTACATCGACAAGTAATACAACGTAAGTAGACAAAAAAAAAATTAACAAACGAACTAGTCGTCACTACGATTTTCGAGGGTTGCCCTCGATTTCTCTGGGATCCCATCATCAGATCCTGGTTTCCTTATCATGTTACCACACTTGGGATATCTCCTTTCCAACAAAAAAGAATTATCAAAATCTGTTCATAAACGATGAAATTATCCCCAATATATATATATATATATATATATATATATATATATATATATATATATATATATATATACAAGGTCGAATTGAGTAACCTCCTTTTTTTTTAAGTCGGTTAAAAAGTAGGACGAATCATCACAAGCGGCTAGCATAATAAATAATATACATCTACCTTCAGAATTCAAATTTACCATTGCCACTCAAGGACAAACTTGCTAAGATTTAAAGACATATTAGTTTTAATTACAAGTCATATAGTATAAATAAACCAAATGATAATAATCCGATAATGAGTGAACGCTGGAAAGTCTGTTTATTAAGGAAGGTTCTAGGTTATGTGACGTCACGCTTCGACTCTTAAAAGCGGTACAAATAACTTTAACACCTACGTTAACATTACAATAGGAAAATAATTTACAAAAAGAAATAAAAATTCTAAATATATATTTACGTTGAAGTTCATAGGTCGATCGGTCTTAGTTTGAGATAGCTGTAGGCTAAATATATAATATTACATAAAGTACGTGACTCCAGCTGCGTTGTTATTTATTACACATACCTTCGTACATTATTTTAAATCATCTACTTGGATAGTCTGGAAAAAATAGCTAACTAGCTCTAAGTACACCACAATCTGCATCTTTTGTAAAACTGTGTGACGTGTGTGTCTCGTGTGCAACAAAGTACCAATAAATGTCATGTGTCAGATTTGACACTCGATAGGAATTTACTCTTTAAGAACGTTTACCATATTTCAAAATTAAACTGTTTTATTAAAAGACCAAATTGAAACTAATTAAGACGCTAAAGCTCTAAATTATACATATGTAACAAAACATAATTTTACCGTCGTTATTAGTGTCGGTACAGTTAATATTAGTAGGTATACTTTTATGTTTTTATTTGTCACTGAGCTTCAGCGTCTCAGAGCGTCAGCGTTAGTTGTTTCACACGACTTCACTCCCCATGTTTTTTCATACCATGTGCCTTATATCCTCCCTTAAGGAGTATACTCCAGTTAATAAATTATAACTTTTTTTTATGTCAGTAGGTCAGCAAACAAGCGTACGGCTCACCTGATGGTAAGCGATTACCGTAGCTTATAGACACCTGCAACACCAGAAGCATCGCAAGCGCGTTGCCGACCCAATCCCCAATCCCCCCAGGAGCTCTGGTCACCTTACTCACCAACAGGAACACAATACTGCTTGAAAACAGTATTATTTTGCTGTGATCTTCTGTAAGGTCGAGGTACTACCCCAGTCGGGCTGCTCCATATTTTGAGCAGGAAATTCCTGCTGTGCCCTACCTCAGTTAAAATAACTGATTACAGACCGACCTCTAAGCAGATCAAAAGGGTTTTTTGACTTGTGTACCTTTTGAATAATTGATTTTCCGAAACAAAAACAATGTTACTAAACAGTTCAGTAATTCCAGAAATATGAGCGTTGAAACAAACAAATAGCTTTATTAAATAAAATGTAGATGTTTGTATGTTGAAAAAAAATCTTAGGCCGGATGTTTTCAAAGCTAGCGTAGCAATAAAATATCGTATAACTTTGGATGAAGAAGCTGAGAAAAACCTACATTAAGTTCGCCTCTGAATATGTTTTTCTCGAACAACTACGATTGAGGCTCTTTGAAAGTGTAAAAGTTTAGTTTGAAATGTTGTATTAGCTTGATAAAAGTAAAAATAAGGCGAATTTATGGAAATTGAAAATATAATTATTAATACTATTTTGCACAATGAATTTAATGTTTAAGTCTTTTATTTACATAGTGGGAAAATTGATTTCAATATATCGTCATCATCGCTTTAGCCTATCGCAGTGCACTGGACGCCTCCCCGCCTGGATGCCTGCCTGCCTGCCTGCCTGCCTGCCTGCCTGCCTGCCTGCCTGCCTGCCTGCCTGCCTGCCTGCCTGCCTGCCTGCCTGCCTGCCTGCCTGCCTGCCTGCCTGCCTGCCTGTCTGCCTGCCTGCCTGCCTGCCTGCCTGCCTGCCTGCCTGCCTGCCTGCCTGCCTGCCTGCCTGCCTGCCTGCCTGCCTGCCTGCCTGCCTGCCTGCCTGCCTGCCTGCCTGCCTGCCTGCCTGCCTGCCTGCCTGCCTGCCTGCCTGCCTGCCTGCCTGCCTGCCTGCCTGCCTGCCTGCCTGCCTGCCTGCCTGCCTGCCTGCCTGCCTGCCTGCCTGCCTGCCTGCCTGCCTGCCTGCCTGCCTGCCTGCCTGCCTGCCTGCCTGCCTGCCTGCCTGCCTGCCTGCCTGCCTGCCTGCCTGCCTGCCTGCCTGCCTGCCTGCCTGCCTGCCTGCCTGCCTGCCTGCCTGCCTGCCTGCCTGCCTGCCTGCCTGCCTGCCTGCCTGCCTGCCTGCCTGCCTGCCTGCCTGCCTGCCTGCCTGCCTGCCTGCCTGCCTGCCTGCCTGCCTGCCTGCCTGCCTGCCTGCCTGCCTGCCTGCCTGCCTGCCTGCCTGCCTGCCTGCCTGCCTGCCTGCCTGCCTGCCTGCCTGTCTGTCTGTCTGTCTGTCTGTCTGTCTGTCTGTCTGTCTGTCTGTCTGTCTGTCTGTCTGTCTGTCTGTCTGTCTGTCTGTCTGTCTGTCTGTCTGTCTGTCTGTCTGTCTGTCTGTCTGTCTGTCTGTCTGTCTGTCTGTCTGTCTGTCTGTCTGTCTGTCTGTCTGTCTGTCTGTCTGTCTGTCTGTCTGTCTGTCTGTCTGTCTGTCTGTCTGTCTGTCTGTCTGTCTGTCTGTCTGTCTGTCTGTCTGTCTGTCTGTCTGTCTGTCTGTCTGTCTGTCTGTCTGTCTGTCTGTCTGTCTGTCTGTCTGTCTGTCTGTCTGTCTGTCTGTCTGTCTGTCTGTCTGTCTGTCTGTCTGTCTGTCTGTCTGTCTGTCTGTCTGTCTGTCTGTCTGTCTGTCTGTCTGTCTGTCTGTCTGTCTGTCTGTCTGTCTGTCTGTCTGTCTGTCTGTCTGTCTGTCTGTCTGTCTGTCTGTCTGTCTGTCTGTCTGTCTGTCTGTCTGTCTGTCTGTCTGTCTGTCTGTCTGTCTGTCTGTCTGTCTGTCTGTCTGTCTGTCTGTCTGTCTGTCTGTCTGTCTGTCTGTCTGTCTGTCTGTCTGTCTGTCTGTCTGTCTGTCTGTCTGTCTGTCTGTCTGTCTGTCTGTCTGTCTGTCTGTCTGTCTGTCTGTCTGTCTGTCTGTCTGTCTGTCTGTCTGTCTGTCTGTCTGTCTGTCTGTCTGTCTGTCTGTCTGTCTGTCTGTCTGTCTGTCTGTCTGTCTGTCTGTCTGTCTGTCTGTCTGTCTGTCTGTCTGTCTGTCTGTCTGTCTGTCTGTCTGTCTGTCTGTCTGTCTGTCTGTCTGTCTGTCTGTCTGTCTGTCTGTCTGTCTGTCTGTCTGTCTGTCTGTCTGTCTGTCTGTCTGTCTGTCTGTCTGTCTGTCTGTCTGTCTGTCTGTCTGTCTGTCTGTCTGTCTGTCTGTCTGTCTGTCTGTCTGTCTGTCTGTCTG